>NC_086446.1:31839438-32445510 GCF_028390025.1 Pseudophryne corroboree | reverse complement strand
TTGAGCGAGTCACACAGGATGCGTGCAGTGTCCTGATTGTGCTTCAGGAGAGTCACCGTCCACGTATGAATGGCATGGGTCATCCAGCAACCCTCCAGCAACCCACTATGACCGGCCTTTACGATACACCTGCTGCTGTGTAGACAGACTTTAGTGTAGTCTCTATTTTTCTGTATAGTAAAGGAGCCCGGGGCAGGCAGCACCACCTTTTTTGACAGTCGAGAGACTGATACGTCGACCCCCGGGGGTTCTTCTCATAATTTCCTGCCTACAGGAGCAAATGGGAAAGTGTGCAAAAAATCTTTTTGACACTTGGGGCCAAATGTAAGAGTTTGGAAAAGTGAGAGATTTGGTAAGGTTTTGCAGATTTTTTTTTTAAAGTGGTGATCATTTATACAGCAAGAGCAACCTGGTTTTGCAGTGTAAATGATTGCCACTTTAAAAAAAAACCCTGAAAAACCTTACCAAAATCTCTCACTTTCTGAAACTCTCACTCTATTACATTTGGCCCTAGGTATTTTTTGTCTGGATTTTTCCAGGCTAACTTAAACAGGTCATCTAATTCTGCAGAATCAGGAAAAGTGACATTAGGCTTGTTTTGTGTAAAGAAAAACGACTGCTGTGGCGCAGCGTCCACTAGAGGGAGCTTTAACACGTCGCGTATAGCCAGAATGAGTGGTTCAATACCCTGAGCAGAAGTGGAATCCCCACTAACGGGATCCTATTCCTCCCCCTCCTCCTGTATCTCATCATCTGAATCAGAGAGTAGAGCAGGTAAACCACGCTTTTGTGGTCCTGAGCTAGAGACGGGGGGGGGGGGTTAATATCTGCCCTAGCAGATAAGTCTGCAACAGCCTGTTGTAGTAGCTGATTTTCTGAGCATTAGCAGTGAGTTGTGATGACATATCAGACATCATATTTTTAAGGGCCCCTAGCCAGGAGGGATCTGGACCCTCTCCCCCAGCCCCCTCACTGAGTTGTGAAGATTGGCTGCATTGTTCACATGATACAGAATCAGATGATAAGGGAGAGAATCTGGTGTGGCATACACTGCACAATTTGTATTTACCCATGTTCACAGTAATCACAATGACATACACACAGACAGTAATACTTAGGAAGCCTGCCCTTACTGTATGTGAGAGGAGACACACAGAGAGAAAAGACCAGCACACCCAAGCTACACAGTCCCAGTGAGGTGCTATATCACAGTGAAACACCTATGATTTATGCCCTGTATAGGACACAGATTGTGTACAAAAGCGGCTCACCCCCTTTGCTACACCCTGTACCAGTTTTCCAGCGTTTTCTGAGTGTCAGGAGGAGATGTGTGAGCCTGCTGCAGTAAGCAGAGGAAGATGTCAAAATGCCGCTGGTCCCGCTCTGAGGAAGCTCCGCCCCCCCTAATGGTGCCAGAGCTACAGAGATTTTTATACTGGCAATGTCTCCTAAATTGCTTAAAAACATCACACAAGTGCTAGTTTAAGCCACCGCTAGCCAGTGTACCCAGGGGGCTATAGCGGGTCCCCCCAGGGTCCCGTATGCCTCCCCTGCATGTCAGCCGCACTTTGAACCGGAGGACCCCCCTAGCGGTGCCCCCAGTTTGTACTCACCACTGCCGTCACCTTCAGGCTACTGTTAGGGGTGCGTGGCGTGCTGCGATTGCAACAGCTAAGGCACGGTGCCCCCGCTGAACAACCAACCTCTCATGACGGTGGTCCTGCAGCGGGGAAGCGGCTCTGACACCTCGCAAGGCTGGTGACCGTCCCTCCCCTCCCCTAACTCCCACGGTGCAGGTATGCTGTTGCCCAAACAGTATACCAAAAATAATAAAAGTTTAAAAGAAGAAAAACTCTCTGGACCTGCAGAGATGTGCATCCTCTCCTGAGGGCACTTTTTTTAAACTGGCTGTAGGAGGGGGCACTTTAAAGTGCACTGGCTCCTTTGGACCCCGTCTATACCCCATCGTACTAAGTCTCCTCAATATCCCTTATGGATGCTAGAGACATTGTGTTAACCACCTGCTCGAGCGCCATAGAGGGTGTAAACATCATTTTGGTTGTATTTCTATTGTTGCATATGACAGGTGGCACATACTCGTTCACACCCACTGCGGCTGCTTGATAGTGCGCGGGATTACTTCTTTTCCTCCATTTTGTGTATGTTTCTCCAGCACATCCCACAAATGCTGGATAAGACGGAGAACGTCAAATGTTTGTAATGTTCTTCAAACCATTCCTGAACAACGTATGCAGAGAGGCTGGGTGTATTATCCTGCTGAGAGAGGTCACTGCCCTCAAGTAATACAGCTGCCATGAAGGGGTGTACTTGGTTTGCCACAATGGTTAGGTAGGTGGCAGTGGCGTGCGGTGAGGTCAGTGGCTGGTGAGGCACTGCAGCCATAATGTCCGCCAGATCCTGCTGATTACCCCTACCGCCGCCGAGCCAATGCCCACTACTGCCTCTAAGCCAATGTCTGCTGCCACCGCCAACGGCTTACAAACTTGCCTACCGTCAACTGACCCAGCCCTCCGCCACTAATTTGCATCTCAGTCCGATGCCGCCAATGCCCGCTGCCTGCCTGCTCATCATACTTGTGATCTAGTGTACATTTTTATAGAAAAATAAATAAAAATTAGTGTTTGGGAAGGAAGTGGGAGGAGGACATGAATTCAATTTTGTTGTCCAGGGCTTCCATTAACTTAATGGAGAAGGGTCTGAATGGGTTAAAAAATGTAAAAAAAAAAATGTGTGAGGTCCCCCCTCCTAAGCATAACCAGCCTCGGGCTCTTTGAGCCGGTCCTGGTTGTTTAAATACTGGGGAAAAATTGGACAGGGGTTCCCCGTATTTAGACAACCAGCACCGGGCTCTTAGACCGGTCCTGGTTCCAAAAATACGGGGGACAAAAGATGTAGGGGTCCCCCGTATTTTTAAAACCAGCACCGGGCTCCACTAGCCAGGGACATAATGCCACAGCCAGGGGACACATTTATGTAGGTCCCTGTGGCCGTGGCATTACCCCCCCAACTAGTCACCCCTGGCCGGGGTTCCCTGGAGGAGTGGGGACCCCTTAAATCAAGGTGTCTCCCCCCCCTCCAGGCACCCAAGGGCTAGGGGTGAAGCCCGAGGCTGTCCCCAGCACCCCTGGGCGGTGGGTGCCGGGCTGATAGCCATAAGTGTGCAAAAAAAAGAATATTGTTTTTTGTTGTGGAGCTACAAGGCCCAGCAAGCCTCCCCCGCTTGCTGGTACTTGGAGAACCTCAAGGACCAGCATGTGGGGAAATAACGGGCCCGCTGGTACCTGTAGTTCTACAACAAAAAAAATACCCAAATAAAAACGCAACACACACACCGTGAAAGTAAAAATAAGATTTTACTCACTGGTAAATCTATTTCTCGTAGTCCGTAGTGGATACTGGGAACTCCGTAAGGACCATGGGGAATAGACGGGCTCCGCAGGAGACTGGGCACTCTAAAAGAAAGATTAGGTACTATCTGGTGTGCACTGGCTCCTCCCACCATGACCCTCCTCCAGACCTCAGTTAGGATACTGTGCCCGGAAGAGCTGACACAATAAGGAAGGATTTTGAATCCCGGGTAAGACTCATACCAGCCACACCAATCACACCGTATAACTCGTGATACTACACCCAGTTAACAGTATGAAATATAACTGAGCCTCTCAACAGATGGCTCAACAATAACCCTTAGTTAGGCAATAACTACATACAAGTATTGCAGACAATCCGCACTTGGGATGGGCGCCCAGCATCCACTACGGACTACGAGAAATAGATTTACCGGTGAGTAAAATCTTATTTTCTCTGACGTCCTAGTGGATGCTGGGAACTCCGTAAGGACCATGGGGATTATACCAAAGCTCCCAAACGGGCGGGATAGTGCGGATGACTCTGCAGCACCGAATGAGAGAACTCAAGGTCCTCCTCAGCCAGGGTATCAATTTTGTAGAATTTAGCAAACGTGTTTGCCCCTGACCAAGTTACAGCTCGGCAAAATTGTAAAGCCGAGACCCCTCGGGCAGCCGCCCAAGATGAGCCCACTTTCCTCGTGGGATGGGCTTTTACTGATTTAGGATGCGGCAATCCAGCCGCAGAATGCTCCAGCTGAATTGTGCTACAAATTCAGCGAGCAATAGTCTGCTTAGAAGCAGGAGCACCTATTTTGTTGGGTGCCTACAGGATAAAAAGCGAGTCAGTTTTCCTGACTCCAGCCGTCCTGGAAATATAAATTTTTAAGGCCCTGACTACGTCCAGTAACTTGGAATCTTCCAAGTCCCTAGTAGCCGCAGGCACTACAATAGGTTGGTTCAAGTGAAAAGGTGATACCACATTAGGGAGAAACTGGGGACGAGTCCTCAATTCTGCCCTATCCATATGGAAAATCAGATAGGGGCTTTTACATGACAAAGCCGCCAATTCTGACACACGCCTGGCCGAAGCCAAGGCCAATAACATGACCACTTTCCACGTGAGATATTTCAAATCCACAGTTTTAAGTGGCTCAAACCAATGTGATTTTAAGAAACTCAACACCACGTTGAGATCCCAAGGTGCCACAGGAGGCACACAAGGGGGCTGAATATGTAGCACTCCCTTTACAAATGTCTGAACTCCAGGCAGTGAAGCCAGTTCTTTCTGGAAGAAAATCGACAGAGCCGAAATCTGGACCTTAATGGAACCCAATTTTAGGCCCATAGTCACCCCTGACTGTAGGAAGTGCAGAAAACGACCCAGCTGAAATTCCTCTGTCTTCCTGGCCTCACACCACGCAACATATTTTCGCCAAATACGGTGATAATGGTTTGCGGTTACTTCTTTCCTGGCTTTTATCAGCGTAGGAATGACTTCTTCCGGAATGCCCTTTTCCTTTAGGATACGGAATTCAACCGCCATGCCGTCAAACGCAGCCACGGTAAGTCTTGGAACAGACAGGGCCCCTGCTGTAGCAGATCCTGTCTGAGCGGTAGAGGCCATGGGTCCTCTGATATCATTTCTTGAAGTTCTGGGTACCAAGCTCTTCTTGGCCCATCCGGAACCACGAGTATCGTTCTTACTCCTCGTTTTCTTATTATTCTCAGTACCTTTGGTATGAGAGGCAGAGGAGGGAATACATAAACCGACTGGTACACCCACGGTGTCACTAGAGCGTCCACAGCTATTGCCTGAGGGTCCCTTGACCTGGCGCAATATCTAGTTTTTTGTTTAGGCGGGACGCCATCATGTCCACCTGTGGCCTTTCCCAACGGTTTACCAACAGTTGGAAGACTTCTGGATGAAGTCCCCACTCTCCCGGGTGTAGGTCGTGTCTGCTGAGGAAGTCTGCTTCCCAGTTGTCCACTCCCGGAATGAACACTGCTGACAGTGCTAAGACGTGATTTTCCGCCCATCGGAGAATCCTTGTGGCTTCTGCCATCGCCATCCTGCTTCTTGTGCCGCCCTGTCGGTTTACATGGGCGACTGCCGTGATGTTGTCTGATTGGATCAGTACCGGCTGGTTTTGAAGCAGAGGCCTTGCCAGACTTAGGGCATTGTAAATGGCCCTCAGTTCCAGAATATTTATGTGTAGGGACGACTCCTGACTTGACCAAAGTCCTTGTAAATTTCTTCCCTGTGTGACTGCCCCCCAGCCTCGAAGGCTGGCATCCGTGGTTACCAGGACCCAGTCCTGTATGCCGAATCTGCGGCCTTCTTGAAGATGAGCACTCTGCAGCCACCACAGTAGAGATACCCTGGTCCTTGGAGACAGGGTTATCAGCCGATGCATCTGAAGATGCGATCCCGACCACTTGTCCAAGAGGTCCCACTGAAAGGTTCTTGCATGGAACCTGCCGAATGGAATTTTGCTTCGTAAAAAGCTACCATTTTTCCCAGGACTCGTGTGCAGTGATGCACCGATACCTGTTTTGGTTTCAGGAGGTCTCTGACTAGAGATGACAGCTCCTTGGCTTTCTCCTGCGGGAGAAACACTTTTTTTCTGTTCTGTGTCCAGAACCATCCCCAGGAACAGTAGGCGTGTGGTAGGAACCAGCTGTGACTTTGGAATGTATAGAATCCATCCGTGCTGTTGTAGCACTTCCCGAGATAGTGCTACTCCGACCAACAACTGCTCCTTGGACCTCGCCTTTATAAGGAGATCGTCCAAGTACGGGATAATTAAAACTCCCTTTTTTCGAAGGAGTATCATCATTTCTGCCATTACCTTGGTAAAGACCCTCGGTGCCGTGGACAGTCCAAACGGCAGTGTTTGGAATTGGTAATGGCAAGCCTGTACCACAAATCTGAGGTACTCCTGGTGAGTATGGTAAATGGGGACATGTAGGTAAGCATCCTTGATGTCCAGGGATACCATGTAATCCCCCTCCTCCAGGCTTGCAATAACCGCCCTGAGCGATTCCATCTTGAACTTGAATTTTTTTATGTATGTGTTCAAGGATTTCAAATTTAAAATGGGTCTCACCGAACCGTCCGGTTTCGGTACCACAAACAGTGTGGAATAGTAACCCCGTCCTTGTCGAAGTAGGGGCACCTTGACTATCACCTGCTGGGAATACAGGTTGTGAATTGCCTCTAGCACCGCCTCCCTGCCTGAGGGAGTTGTCGGCAAGGCAGATTTGAGGAAACGGCGGGGGGGAGACGCCTCGAATTCCAGCTTGTACCCCTGAGATACTACTTGAAGGCTCCAGGGATCCACCTGTGAGCGAGCCCACTGATCGCTGAAATTTTTGAGGCGGCCCCCCACCGTACCTGGCTACGCCTGTGGAGCCCCCGCGTCATGCGGTGGACTCAGAGGAAGCGGGGGAAGAATTTTGATTCTGGGAACTGGCTGACTGGTGCAGCCTTTTTCCCTCTTCCCTCGTCTCTGTGCAGAAAGGAAGCGCCTTTGACCCGCTTGCTTTTCTGAAGCCGAAAGGACTGTACCTGATAATACAGTGCTTTCTTAGGCTGTGAGGAAACCTGAGGTAAAAAAATTTCTTCCCAGCTGTTGCTGTGGATACGAGGTCCCAAAGACCATCCCCAAACAATTCCTCACCCTTATAAGGCTCTATGTGCCTTTTAAAGTCAGCATCACCTGTCCAGTGTCGGGTCTCTAATACCCTCCTGACAGAATGGACATTGCATTAATTCTGGATGCCAGCCGGCAAAATATCCCTCTGTGCATCCCTCATATATAAGACGACGTCTTATGTTCGCAAAATAGTATCCCTGTTTGACAGGGTTACAGACCACGCTGCAGCAGCACTATCTGCAGGTCTCAGTCTAGTACCTGAGTGAGTAAATACAGACTTCAGGATAGCCTCCTGCTTTTTATCAGCAGGTACCTTCAAAGTGGCCGTATCCTAAGACGGCAGTGCCACCTTTTTTGACAAACGTGTGAGCGCCTTATCCACCCTAGGGGATATCTCCCAGCGTAACTTATCCTCTGGCGGGAAAGGGTACGCCATCAGTAACTTTTGAGAAATTACCAGTTTCTTATCGGGGGAACCCACGCTTTTTCACACTTCATTCACTCATTTGATGGGGGAACAAAACACTGCCTGCTTTTTCTCCCCAAACATTAAACCCTTTTTTAGTGGTACTTGGGTTAATGTCAGAAATGTGTAACACATTTTTTATTGCCGGGATCATGTAACGGATGTTCCTAGTGGATTGTGTATATGTCTCAACCTCGTCGACACTGGAGTCAGACTCCGTGTCGACATCTGTGTCTGCCATCTGAGGGAGCGGGCGTTTTTGAGCCCCTGATGGCCTTCGAGACGCCTGGGCAGGCGCGGGCTGAGAAGCCGGCTGTCCCATAGCTGTTACGTCATCCAGCCTTTTATGTAAGGAGTTGACACTGTCGGTTTATACCTTCCACCTATCCATCCACTCTGGTGTCGGCCCCACAGGGGGCGACATCACATTTATCGGCATCTGCTCTGCCATCACATAAGCCTCCTCATCAAACGTGTCGACACAGCCGTACCGACACACCGCACACACACAGGGAATGCTCTGACTGAGGACAGGACCCCACACAGCCCTTTGGGGAGACAGAGAGAGAGTATGCCAGCACACACCAGAGCGCTATATAAATTTTGGGATTAACACTATATTGAGTGAATTTTTCCCAATAGCTGCTTGTATATACAATATTGCGCCTAAATTTTGTGCCCCCCCTCTCTTTTTAACCCTTTGAGCCTGAAAACTACAGGGGAGAGCCTGGGGAGCTGTCTTCCAGCTGCACTGTGAAGAGAAAATGGCGCCAGTGTGCTGAGGGAGAAGCACCGCCCCTTTTTCAACTGACTTTCTCCCGCTTTTTCTGGAATACTGGCAGGGGTCATTTTACATCTATATAGCCTCTAGGACTATATATGATGTAGATTTGCCAGCCAAGGTGTCATATATTGCCCTCAGGGCGCCCCCCCCAGCGCCCTGCACCCTCAGTGACCAGAGTGTGAAGTGTGCATGAGGAGCAATGGCGCACAGCTGCAGTGCTGTGCGCTACCTTGGTGAAGACCGAAGTCTTCTGCCGAAGATTTTCCGGACCTCTTCTTGCTTCTGGCTCTGTAAGGGGGACGGCGGCGCGGCTCCGGGAACGAACACCAAGGCCAGTTCCATGCGGTCGATCCCTCTGGAGCTAATGGTGTCCAGTAGCCTAAGAAGCCCAAGCTAGCTGCAAGCAGGTAGGTTCGCTTCTTCTCCCCTTAGTCCCTCGATGCAGTGAGCCTGTTGCCAGCATTTCTCACTGTAAAATAAAAAACCTAAAATAAACTTTCTTTCTAGGAGCTCAGGAGAGCCCCTAGTGTGCATCCAGCTCGGCCGGGCACAGAAATCTAACTGAGGTCTGGAGGAGGGTCATGGTGGGAGGAGCCAGTGCACACCAGATAGTACCTAATCTTTCTTTTAGAGTGCCCAGTCTCCTGCGGAGCCCATCTATTCCCCATGGTCCTTACGGAGTTCCCAGCATCCACTAGGACGTCAGAGAAAATTTATTAAAACACACTTACACACTCACACATACTTACCTACATCCCACGCCGGTCACGTCCACTTGTCCAGTAGAATCCAATAGGTGGTTCCTGTAAAAATGAGAGAGAGATTACTTACCTACATCCCACGCCGGTCACGTCCACTTGTCCAGTAGAATCCAATAGGGGTACCTGTAAAAATGAAAATTATACTTACAAACGAAGTAATCGAAAGTAGGAGAGAGAGAGAGAGAGAGAGAGAGAGAGAGAAATTAATGATTATTATGTTCTCGCTGACGCGAGAAGACGTTAGCACAGACAGGGGAGAGTGCTGCTGCCGGCTGGCCTGTAGCTTTGCCCCCAGTGGCTGTGCCCCCAGTTGCTGTGCCCCCTGTAGCTGTGCCCCTTGTAGCAGTGCCCTGAGTAGTTGTGCCCCCTGTAGTTGTGCCCCCAGTAGCATTGCCCCCAGTAGTTGTGCCCCTTGTGGCTGTGCCCCCTGTAATTGTGCCCCCAGTTGCTGTGCCCCTTGTAGTTGTGCCCGCAGTTGCTGTGCCCCTTGTAGCTGTGTCCCCAGTTGCTGTGCCACCTGTAGCTGCGCCCCTTGTAGTTGTGCCCCCGTAGCTGCACCCCTGGTAGTTGTGCCCCCGTAGCTGCGCCCCTTGTAGTTGTGCCCCCGTAGCTGCGCCCCTTGCAGTTGTGCCCCCGTAGCTGCGCCCCTTGTAGTTGTGCCCCCGTAGCTGCGCCCCTTGTAGTTGTGCCCCCGTAGATGTGTCCCTTGTAGTTGTGCCCCCGTAGCTGCGCCCCTGGTAGTTGTGCCCCCGTAGCTGCGCCCCTGGTAGTTGTGCCCCCGTAGCTGCGCCCCTGGTAGTTGTGCCCCCGTTGCTGCGCCCCTGGTAGTTGTGCCCCCGTTGCTGCGCCCCTGGTAATTGTGCCCCCATAGCTGCGCCCCTGGTAGTTGTGCCCCCGTTGCTGCGCCCCTGGTAGTTGTGCCCCCGTAGCTGCGCACCTTGTAGTTGTGCCCCCGTAGCTGCGCCCCCGTAGCTGCGCCCCTGGTAGTTGTGCCCCCGTAGCTGCGCCCCTTGTAGTTGTGCCCCCGTAGATGTGCCCCTTGTAGTTGTGCCCCCGTAGCTGCGCCCCTGGTAGTTGTGCCCCCGTTGCTGCGCCCCTGGTAGATGTGCCCCCATAGCTGCCCCCCTGGTAATTGTGCCCCCATAGCTGCGCCCCTGGTAGTTGTGCCCCCGTTGCTGCGCCCCTGGTAGTTGTGCCCCCGTAGCTGCGCACCTTGTAGTTGTGCCCCCGTAGCTGTGCCCCTGGTAGTTGTGCCCCCGTAGCTGCGCTCCTGGTAGTTGTGCCCCCGTAGCTGCGCCCCTGGTAGTTATGCCCCCGTAGCTGCGCCCCTGGTAGTTATGCCCCCGTAGCTGCGCCCCTTGTAGTTGTGCCCGTGGTAGTTGTGCCCCCTAGCTGCGCCCCTGGTAGTTGTGCCCCCGTAGCTGCGCCCCTGGTAGTTGTGCCCCCGTTGCTGCTCCCCTGGTAATTGTGCCCCCATAGCTGCGCCCCTGGTAGTTGTGCCCCCGTTGCTGCGCCCCTGGTAATTGTGCCCCCATAGCTGCGCCCCTGGTAGTTGTGCCCCCGTAGCTGCGCCCCTGGTAGTTGTGCCCCCGTAGCTGCGCCCCTGGTAGTTGTGCCCCCGTTGCTGCACCCCTGGTAATTGTGCCCCCATAGCTGCGCCCCTGGTAGTTGTGCCCCCGTTGCTGCGCCCCTGGTAATTGTGCCCCCATAGCTGCGCCCCTGGTAGTTGTGCCCCCGTTGCTGCGGCCCTGGTAATTGTGCCCACATAGCTGCGCCTCAATCACACACATATATAAAAAATAAAAAATAAAAAAAAACATACTTACAGCTCCTGCAGTGCCGTCATCCGTCTCCGGCCGCCGGCTCGTCTCTGCTGTACTATGGGAGAGACGTCATGACTCATGACGTCTCTCCCACTGTAGCGCCGCTCAGACACTAGGGGTCAATTATTACCCCTGTTGTCAGTCAGTCAGCGGCGCCTGCTGCAGCCGGGAAGGGGGCTCGCTATTGATTGGACAGCGGATCCAGCACTGGATCCGCTGGGCCAATCACATCTGGGGCAGTGACAGGGGCGTGCATTCGTCGGGGCTGAATGCACGCCCCTGTCATTGCGGCACCAGTATAGGTGCCGCTTCCCTATACTTTCTCAATGGGCTTTCACAGCCCCCTGCCCACCCCCGCTGCCCGGACTTTAATGTTAGGTGCAGGAGGCACCTCTCCCGCTGCCTCCCAGCCCAACATTTTCACGGGGGAGAGAGATTATGAAAATAATAAAAGAAGATATTTATCACAGACTCTGTTATAAATATCTTCTTTTTATTATTTTAATTATTATGACAGGGGAGGCACTGCCTCCCCTGACTGCACGTCCCTGGTAGGTGGTACGTTTCAAAGTAACTTCCACATGAATTCCAGGACCCAAGGTTTCCCAGCAGAATATTGCCCAGAGCAAGACATTTCCTCCGCTGGCTTAACTTCTTCCTATATGCCATCCTGGTGCCATCTCTTTCCCAGGTACACTAAGCAGCCGTACTTAGTCATAAACCTGAAGAAAGTTATTCATCAGACCAGGCCACCTTCTTCTGTTGCTCCATGGTGGGTTCTGATGCTCATGTGTCCACTGTAGGCTCTGTCATCAGTGAACATGGGTCAGAATGGGCCCAATGACTGGTCTGCGTTACTCCTTCATGTTGTGCAGAGAGACCTTCATCACCTGCTGCACTTGTTTGTCATCTTCTCCCCCAAAGATTCTGCACGGGCACTGAGGGAAACCACTAATCACTAAGTTTCGGTAGACAGCACATAAATACCCTCCTGATTTAGGGGCTCACCTTGAGCAGATGACTTCCAAGTACAGATGTAGCCATGCTCATCTTACCGCGATGCGGCAATTCACAGCCAACAACTGCTTAATGACTTCCATTAGAAATTAATGGAGCAATCAGCGGCTGAGAATAGTCGCATCACAGCGAAGATAAGTATGACTACATCAATATGAGAGATCAGGCTCCCCGGCTCCACCCTGCCTCCAGGCATGGTTTCTTCCACCCCTGCCACCAGAACTGGTGTTAGCTCAATGTTCCCAGCTAATCACATCTTACCTGGCGCTCTCAGGGAGAGCAGTGTGATGTACTTGGGTCAGCCTGCCCGTCCTCAGCCTGAAGAACTAACATGGTGTATTGCCAAAAATGATGAGAGGGTCTGATGAGTCTCTGTTACATAGAGCCCACACACTACTAACTGACCCAGACAGGAAATAACAGAAGTAATGTGGAGAAGCCTCATTACTCACGTAACCTTGTGTGGGGACTGTCTGCCATGGAGTACTGACATAGAGAGTCACTTTATATATTACTATACGGTGAAATCCTAAATCCCACCTACCTGATCCTCCTGTGGGATCCTGTGATTCTCCTCTGTACAGTCTTGGGAATACAGAGGACGGGGACATCTCTCTGGGGTATCTCTGTTACTGGGTCCATCTGTAGGAGACACACAGTGACTGAGTACAGTGTATATATGTGATTATCAGGTGATGTGTGTATATAGGAGGCCCCCATACCTGCTCTCCCCTGTACAATACATGACCGTCTCCTCTTACCCAGTGATGTAAGGGGCCGGTGATTCTCCATCATCACGTCCTTGTGCAGACCCCTGTGTTCTTCTATATACTCCCCTTCCTGCATGGAGAGAGAGACAGTGACATCCTGACACCTTATAGGAAATTAACACACACAGTGATACAGTCATCACCCAGACACATCCCCTGGTGTTACTGTATAATGCCCCATTCCCAGCAGTCACCTCTCCAGTCATCACCCAGACACGTCCCCTGGTGTCACTGTATAATGTCCCATTCCCAGCAGTCACCTTTCCAGTCATCACCCAGACACGTCCCCTGGTGTTACTGTATAATGCCCCATTCCCAGCAGTCACCTCCCCATTCATCACCCAGACACATCCCCTGGTGTTACTGTATAATGCCCCATTCCCAGCAGTCACCTCTCCAGTCATCACCCAGACACATCCCCTGGTGTTACTGTATAATGCCCCATTCCCAGCAGTCACCTCTCCAGTCATCACCCAGACACGTCCCCTGGTGTCACTGTATAATGTCCCATTCCCAGCAGTCACCTCTCCAGTCATCACCCAGGCACGTCCCCTGGTGTTACTGTATAAAGCCCTATTCCCAGCAGTCACCTCTCCGGTCATCACCCAGACACATCCCCTGGTTTTACCGTATAATGTCCCATTCCCAGCAGTCACCTCTACAGTCATCACCCAGACACGCCCCCTGGTGTTACCGTATAATGTCCCATTCCCAGCAGTCACCTTTCCAGTCATCATCCAGACACATTCCCTGGTGTTACTGTATAATGTCCCATTCCCAGCAGTCACCTCTCCAGTCATCACCCAGACATGTCCCCTGGTGTTACTGTATAATGTCCCATTCCCAGCAGTCACCTCTCCAGTCATCACCCAGACACATCCCCTGGTGGTTACTGTATAAATGTACCATTCCCAGCAGTCACCTCTCCAGTCATCACCCAGACACGTCCCCTGGTGTTACTGTATAATGTCCCATTCCCAGCAGTCACCTCTCCAGTCATCACCCAGACACGCCCCCTGGTGTTACCGTATAATGCCCCCCTGGTGTTACTGTATAATATCCCATTCCCAGCAGTCACCTCTTCAGTCATCACCCAGACACATCCCCTGCTGTTACTGTATAATGTCCCATTCCCAGCAGTCACCTCTCCAGTCAGCAGCTGAATGATCTTGTTGGTGAGTTCCAGGATCTTCTGGTCATTGTGTCTCTCATGTATCAGTGAGTGAGGTGGAGGCACCGTGACGAGGCTCTGGGTCCTGCTTAGTCCTCCTGACACACGGGGGCGGCTGCTGGGTGTCTCACACTCACCGGATGTCTTCTTCACTACTGTGTAATCCTGTTTATAGGGGGAGACATCAATTAAAAAAATTATTAAACTATATACTCTACAAGCCTTCATTGTAGAGTATATAGTTTAATACTATACTGTATTAAGCTATATACTCTACAATGAAGGCTTGTAGAGTATATAGCATAGTACAGTATAGTATAAATAAAACAATAACAGGACACCACATGCTACTTTCTCTGTATAACAAGAGGACACCACAAACTGCTCCCCCTGTATAATAATGATGATGATGATGATAAGATTTTAAACCTACTGGTAAATCTTTTTCTCCTAGTCCGTAGAGGATGCTGGGGACTCCGTAAAGACCATGGGGATAGACGGGCTCCGCAGGAGACATGGGCACTAAAAAGAACTTTAGATATGGGTGTGCACTGGCTCCTCCCTCTATGCCACTCCTCCAGACCTCAGTTAGAGAAACTGTTCCCAGAAGAGACGGATAGTACGAGTAAAGGATTTTGTTAACCTAAGGGCAAGATTCATACCAGCCCACACCATCCACACCGTATAACGTGGAATATACGAACCAGTTAATAGTATGAAACAAAACAGCATCAGCCCGAGACTGATCAAAACTGTAACATAACCCTTATGTAAGCAAAACTATATACAAGTCTTGCAGAATTTCGTCCGCACTGGGACGGGCGCCCAGCATCCTCTACGGACTAGGAGAAAAAGATTTACCGGTAGGTTTAAAATCTTATTTTCTCTTACGTCCTAGAGGATGCTGGGGACTCCGTAAGGACCATGGGGATTATACCAAAGCTCCAAAACGGGCGGGAGAGTGCGGATGACTCTGCAGCACCGATTGAGCAAACATGAGGTCCTCATCAGCCAGGGTATCAAACTTGTAGAACTTTGCAAAGGTGTTTGAACCCGACCAAGTCGCCGCTCGGCAAAGCTGTAATGCCGAGACACCTCGGGCAGCCGCCCAAGAAGAGCCCACCTTCCTAGTGGAATGGGCCTTTACAGAATTCGGTAACGGTAATCCAGCCGTAAAATGAGCCTGCTGAATCGTGTTACAGATCCAGCGAGCAATAGTCTGCTTAGAAGCAGGAGCGCCAACCTTGCTGGGTGCATACAGGACAAACAGTGCCTCTGTTTTCCTAACCCGAGCCGTTCTGGCCACATAAATTTTCAAAGCCCTGACCACATCAAGTGATTCGGAATCCTCCAAGTCCCGCGTAGCCACAGGCACCACAATCGGTTGGTTCATATGAAAAGATGAAACCACCTTGGGCAAAAATTGAGGACGAGTCCGCAACTCCGCTCTATCCACATGGAAAATGAGATAGGGGCTTTTGTGCGATAAAGCCGCCAACTTCGACACTCGCCTTGCCGATGCCAAGGCCAACAGCATGACCACTTTCCAAGTGAGAAACTTTAATTCCACCGTTTTAAGAGGATCAAACCAGTGAGACTTAAGGAACAGCAACACCACGTTAAGGTCCCAGGGTGCCACTGGAGGAACAAAAGGAGGCTGGATATGCAGCACTCCCTTCACAAAGGTCTGTACTTCTGGGAGAGAAGCCAATTCCTTCTGAAAGAAATGGATAGGGCCGAAATCTGAACCTTAATGAAGCCTAATTTTAGGCCCAAATTCACTCCAATCTGTAGGAAGTGAAGGAAACGGCCCAGATGGAATTCTTCCGGAGGAGCATTCTTGGACTCACACCAAGATACATACTTCCGCCACATACGGTGATAATGTTTTGCTGTCACGTCCTTCCTAGCCTTTATCAGAGTAGGAATGACCTCATCCGGAATTCCCTTTTACGCTAGGATCCGGCGCTCAACCGCCATGCCGTCAAACGCAGCCGCGGTAAGTCTTGGAACAGACAGGGCCCCTGTTGTAACAGGTCCTCTCTGAGAGGAAGAGGCGACGGATCTTCTGTGAGCATTTTCTGCAGATCTGGATACCAGGCCCTTCGCGGCCAATCTGGAACAATGAGAATTGTCTGTACTCCTCTTCGTCTTATGATTCTCAATATCTTGGAGATGAGAGAAAGAGGAGGAAACACATAGACCGACTGGAACACCCACGGTGTCACCAGGGCGTCTACTGCCACCGCCTGAGGGTCACTTGACCTGGCGCAATACCTCAGTAGTTTCTTGTTGAGGCGTGACGCCATCATGTCTATCTGAGGTAGTCCCCACTGACTTGCAATCTCTGCGAAGACTTCCTGATGAAGTCCCCACTCTCCTGGATGTAGATCGTGTCTGCTGAGGAAGTCTGCTTCCCAGTTGTCCACTCCCGGAATGAAGACTGCTGTCAGAGCGCTTACATGAATTTCCGCCCAGTGAAGAATCCTGGTGGCTTCTGCCATTGCCACTCTGCTCTTTGTTCCGCCTTGGCGGTTTACATGCGCCACTGCGGTGATGTTGTCTGACTGAATCAGAACCGGTAGGTCGCGAAGCAAATTCTCCGCTTGATGAAGGCCGTTGTATATGGCCCTCAACTACAGAACGTTGATGTGACGACAAGACTCCTGGCTTGACCACAGACCTTGGAAGTTTCTTCCCTGTGTGACTGCTCCCCAACCTCGGAGGCTCGCGTCCGTGGTTACCAGAACCCAGTCCTGAATGCCGAACCTGCGACCCTCTAGAAGGTGAGCACACTGCAGCCACCACAGGAGAGATACTCTGGCCCTGGGGGACAGGGGGATCATCTGATGAATCTGTAGATGTGACCCGGACCACTTGTCCAGAAAGTCCCATTGAAAAGTCCTCGCATGGAACCTGACGAATGGAATGGCCTCTTAAGACGCCACCATCTTTCCCAGAACTCGAGTGCAGTGATGCACCGACACCCTTTTTGGCTTCAATAGGTCCCTGACAAATTCATGAGTTCTTGGGCCTTTTCCATCGGAAGATAAACCCTTTTCTGTTCTGTATCCAGAATCATGCCTAAGAAAGGCAAACGAGTCGTTGGAACCAACTGTGACTTCGGGATATTGAGAATCCAGCCGTGCTGTTGCAACACCATCAGGGAAAGTGATACTCTGTTCAGCAACTGCTCTCTTGATCTCGCTTTTATTAGGAGATCGTCCAAGTACGGGATAATTGTGACACCCTGCTTGCGCAGGAGCACCATCATTTCCGCCATTACCTTGGTGAAAATCCTCGGGGCCGTGGAAAGCCCAAACGGCAACGTCTGAAATTGGTAATGACAATCCTGTACAGCAAATCTCAGGAACGCCTGATGAGGTGGATATATGGGGACCTGAAGGTATGCATCCTTTATGTCCAGGGACACCATATAATCCCCTCCTTCCAGGCTGGAGATGACCGCTCTGAGCGATTCCATCTTGAACTTGAACCTTTTTAAGTATAGGTTTAAGGATTTTAAATTTAAAATGGGTCTGACCGGACCGTCCGGTTTCAGGACTACAAACAGGGTTGAGTAATACCCCATCCCCTGCTGAAGCAGGGGAACTTTGACCAACACTTGTTGAAGACACAATTTTTGAATTGCATTTAAAACTATCTCCCTCTCTGGGGGAGAAGCCGGTAGGGCCGATTTGAAAAACCGGCGAGGAGGCACCTCTTCGAAGTCCAGCTTGTAACCCTGGAAAACAATTTCTATTGCCCAGGGATCCACCTGTGAGTGAACCCAGACATGGCTGAAAAGTCGAAGACGTGCCCCCACTGGGGTGGACTCCCTCAGCGGAGCCCCAGCGTCATGCGGTGGATTTTGTAGAGGCCGGGGAGGACTTCTGCTCCTGGGAACTAGCTGTGGTTGGCAGCTTTTTCCCCCTGCCCTTACCTCTGGCAAGAAAGGAAGATTCCCGTACTCTCTTAGGTTTATGCGACCGAAAGGACTGCATCTGATAATGTGGCGTTTTCTTATGCTGTGAGGAAACATAAGGCAAAAAAGTTGATTTACCTGCCGTAGCTGTGGAAACTAGGTCTGTGAGACCTTCCTTTTTCCTCACCCTTGTAAGGTAAAACCTCCATATGCCTCTTCGAGTCGGCATCACCCGTCCATTGTCGGGTCCATAGGGCTCGTCTAGCAGAAATCGCCATAGCGTTGGCTCTGGAACCCAGTAGACCAACGTCTCTCTGAGCATCTCTCATATATAGGACAGCATCTTTAATATGACCCAGGGTCAATAAAATGGTTTCCTTATCCATTGTATCTATATCAGCAGATAAGGTATCTGTCCACGCTGCTACAGAGCTACAAACCCAAGCCGACGCTATCGCCAGTCTGAGTAAGGTACCAGTATGTGTGTAAATTAACTTCAAGGTAGTCTCCTGCCTGCGATCAGCAGGATCCTTGAGGGTTGCCGTATCTTGAGATGGCAGCGCTACCTTTTTGGATAAGCGTGTCAACGCTTTGTCCACCCTTGGGGAGGATTCCCACCGTATCCTGTCCTTAGCCGGGAAAGGATACGCCATAAGAATCCTTTTGGAAATCTGCAGTTTTTTGTCTGGAGATTCCCAAGCCTTTTCAAATAACTCGTTCAGCTCATGAGATGGGGGAAAGGTTACCTCAGGTTTCTTTTCCTTATACATGCGCACCCTCGTGTCAGGGACAGAGGGATCATCTGTGATATGCAACACATCTTTTATTGCAATAATCATGTAATTAATACTTTTAGCCAATTTTGGCTGCAACTTTGCATCATCGTAGTCGACACAGGAGTCAGAATCCGTGTCGGTATCAGTGTCTACTACTTGGGATAGTGGCCGCTTTTGAGACCCATTCCCTGGACTCTGCTTTGTCCAACCTTTTGTGTAATAAATTCACGTTTGCATTTAAAACATTCCACATATCCAACCAGTCAGGTATCGGCGTTGCCGACGGAGACACCACACTCATTTGCTCCACCTCCTCCCTAGAAGAGCCTTCCGCTTCAGACATGCCGACACACGCGTACCGACACCCCACACACTCAGGGAATTCTCTATCTGGAGACAGTTCCCCCACAAGGCCCTTTGGAGAGACAGAGAGAGAGTATGCCAGCACACACCCAGCGCCAATGACCATGGAAAAAATACCCAGATAGCGCTTTTATTATATATATATCCACTGCGCCAAATTATGTGCCCCCCCCTTCTTTAAAACCCTCTGTCACCGTGTTCAGCAGGGGAGAGTCCGGGGAGCCAGCTTCTCAGCGGTGTGCTGTGGAGAAACTGGCGCTGGTGAGTGCTGAGGGATCAAGCTCCGCCCCCTCAGCGGCGGGCTTCGGTCCGGCTTGATTCCTTTTAAAAACTGGAGGGGGATCTCCAATATACAGTGCAGAGCCTATATATATACTCTTTTTGCCAGTCCCAGAGGTTTAAATTGCTGCCCAGGGCGCCCCCCCTGCGCCCTGCACCCTTACAGTGCCTGCCGTTTGTGTTTTGTGTGGGAGCAATGGCGCGCAGCGTTACCTCAGTGAAGATCTGAAGTCTTCTGCCGCCTCTGAAGTCTTCTTTTCTTCTCATACTCACCCGGCTTCTATCTTCCGGCTCTGTGAGGAGGACGGCGGCGCGGCTCCAGGACGAACAGCTAGGAGAGACCTGCGTTCCGACTCCCTCTGGAGCTAATGGTGTCCAGTAGCCTAAGAAGCAGAGCCTAGCATTTAAGTAGGTCTGCTTCTCTCTCCTCAGTCCCTCGATGCAGGGAGCCTGTTGCCAGCAGGCTCCCTGAAATTAAAAAACCTAAACAAAAATACTTTCTTTCAGGAAACTCAGGAGAGCTCCCTGTAATGCACCCAGTCTCCTCTGGGCACAGTATAAAACTGAGGTCTGGAGGAGGGGCATCATCCATATCTAAAGTTCTTTTTAGTGCCCATGTCTCCTGCGGAACCCGTCTATCCCCATGGTCCTTACGGAGTCCCCAGCATCCTCTAGGACATAAGAGAAAATATGATTATTAACAACACCCAGGTTGCTCCCTATGTTTAACAATAACAGGACACCACATGCTGCTACCCCTGTTTAATAACAACAGGACACAACAGGCTGCTCCGCCTGTATAATAGTAACAGGCACTACAGGCTGCTCCCCCTGTATAATAACAACAGGAGACCACAGGCTGCTCCCCCTGTATAATAACAACAGGAGACCACAGGCTGCTCCCCCTGTATAATAACAACACAGGCTGTTCCCGTGTATAAAAACAGGACACCACATGCTCCTCCCCCTGTATAACAATATCAGGACACCACAGGCTGCTCCCCCTGTATAAGAACAACAGGACACCACAGGCTGCTCCCCCTGTATAATAATAATAACAACAGGACACCTCAGGCTGCGTCATCTGTATAATAAAAATACCAGGACACCACAGGCTGCTCCCCATGTATATTAATGACATCATTACCGGCCGCCAGAAGCAATGGCGTCTCCTGTGTGACAATCTCCCCTCATAGAGACCACTTCCTAGTGTTGGAACGAGGCAATCCGGGAGTCAGCTGGAGCTGAAATGGCGGAAGCCATTTGGAACGCATAGCCCGGAAGTCAGGTGGAACGCATAGACCGCAAGTTACGTGAAACGCACAGCCCGGAAGTTAAGTGGACCGCACAGCCCGGAAGTCAGGTGGACCGCACAGCCCGGAAGTCAGGTGGCCCGCACAACCCGGAAGTCAGGTGGAACGCACAGCCCGAAAGACGCTTATTGCAGTCAATAGTTACGCTCTTAGGGACACACACATGACATACATGGATGACACATAACATACATACATGAGAAGCACATAATGAATTCCTCCTTCTCAGCCAGATCCAGTTCCCATTTATATGCAACCATATGTTGATAATTACCGCCTATGTATTACTGCACTGCTAGTATCATTACCTCCCATTTTTACCTATACTGCTACTAATGTAATGTCTCTCTCTCTCTCTCTCTCTCTCTCTATATATATATATATAGACATATATATATATATATATATATATATATATATATATATATGTAGTGCAGGTCACTTTTTTAGAACAGAATAAAAACGTCCATTGAATAAAAAATTAGATCTCACTGTGTGGGCTGGTTGCCTCATGATATAACAAGAAACTCCACTCGCATGACCTGGATACTGCTGTCCTATGTTCCGGACCTCACGCCGTTCCGCCGGCTACACAGTCGCAGCTTGTTGGGACACCGTGCGGAGGAAACTCGCAGGAACCAGTCACCTGATGCACATAGCATGTCTGGCAAGCCACGCCTCAACGCGTTTCGCATATTACTTCATCAGGAGGCTGGCCTGTCAGACATGAATCCTGACTTTTATAGCTACACGCATTAGCATGTGAACCGCCCTGCGTCAATTACAGGCAGTTGCTAAACATCATCAAAAATCAAGCAGGTGTAGAATTCTGATTATTAAATACAATACTACTACTGCAGCAGCTAGAAATTTAAGTGGATTCATTTACTTGATACAATTCACCCAAGGGGGCTGAACGAATCCTTAAATCTCAGATGATTTTTTTTATAAATTTACGTTTAGCATATGCAATTATTTGCATTAAACACTATATATTAGTCTGTATGATTTTTAGGATTCTGTGATCCATGATATTAGATCGCGTTACCATCCTCATTTGTTTAGCTCATGATATCCTACTTTGTATATATATTTTTATTTTATGAGAGTCTACCTATACACCATGTGGTTTACACTACTGTTACACCACTGTGAGGTTTGGTATATTTTATTTATGATTTATGATTTTTTTTTTCTATTGATGTATTATTCAATGGTTACTCTCGTCCAGCCCCCACACGCATGCTGGACAGGCCGAGAAACTGTCACTTCCGCGTGTGCTGAGTGTGATGCAATAAAACACACTTGTTGATCGGTTAAGAGTCTCTTGAGTGCCGCCTCCCTCCATTGGTTTTATATATATATATATATATATATATATATATATATATATATATACACACACACACACACACACCGCACGTCACTGATTATATATATATATCCCTCACTCACTCACTGACTGACTCATCACTAATTCTCATACTTCCCGATATGTTAGGACACAGGTTCTCAAACTCGGTCCTCGGGGGCCCACACAGTGCATGTTTTGCAGGTCTCCTCACAGAATCACAATTGAAATAATTAGCTCCACCTGTGGACCTTTAAAAATGTGTCAGTTAGTAATTAATACACCTGTGCACCTGCTGGGTTACCTGCAAAACATGCACTGTTCTAGATTATCTGTATCCATTTTATTTGATTGAAGCATTTATTATCATTATCATTATTATTAATAAAAAAAAATGGACAAGACATCCAGTTTTTAAATAAATACAGAAGCAATTTGATCATGATATAGTACACAGGTTCTCAAACTCGGTCCTCAGGACCCCACACGGTGCATGTTTTGCAGGTCTCCTCACAGAATCACAAGTGAAATAATTGGCTCCACCTGTGGACCTTTTAAAATGTGTCATTGAGTAATTAATACACCTGTGCACCTGCTGGGTTACCTGCAAAACATGCACTGTGTGGGGTCCTGAGGACCGAGTTTGAGAACCACTGTGTTAGGAAGATGACAAGTAACATAGGTATTCTTCAGGTGGGAAATAGGAATATATATATATATATATATATATATATATATATGTGACCATCCTTTGCCTTCAAAACAGCGTCAGTACTTCTAGGTACACTTACACAAAGTCATGGATTTTGTAGGATTATAGTCAGGTGTCTGATTACCCAATCATACCAAACTGGTGCTAATGATCATAATTTTAATATGTAGGTTGAAACAGTAACAGAAACAGCTGTGTAGGAGGCTTAAAACTGGGTGAGGAACAGCCAGTCTCTGCTACAAATGTGAGGTTGTGGAAAACAGTTTCATGTCACAGGTCATACACCATGGCAACACTGGGCATAGTAACAAAACACATGGGGTCGGATGTAATGACGCCCGAGTTTGGCAGCTATGCAGAATGCCGTCCGGGCTCAGATGTTTTTCAAAGGGGCAGTCACTTACAAGGCATGGTTTTGCCTTGTAAGTGATTGCCCCTTTAAAAAAATAAAACATTCGGCCAGCATCCCTCCGTCACCTCAGAACTGGCAGAAACCAGTGAGACCCAGGCACACGCATCTACTGTACGGAGAAGTATGGCCAGAAGTTGTCTTCATGGAAGAATTGCGACCGAAAAGCCATACCTTCAACGTGGAAAAACACGACCACTGATTTGTTGTATTACCGTTACTTCTTATATACCTTGTACAGCGCTCCAGACACTTTGTGGCACCTTACTTAACTCTTTTATTTCAAGGTCCATAGGATCCACAGGGAAAACATTGGGGTGTAGGTGGTCGGATAGGACCGGGCACCAAACAATTAAAGGTTTTAGAGCTCCCAGGATGCTCTGGTCCTTCCCTATATACCCTTCCCCCAGCCCAGGCTATCAGCTTTGTGAACAAGCCCAAGGCAGGAGCAGGAGAGAAGGAAGACTGGTACACACAAGAAACACACGCACACGCAAAAGAGAAGGGAACCGATGATCAAGAGAAGAAACCCACAGAAGCCAGGTGCATCAGGGTGGGTGCCCTGTGGATCCAATAGAATTCGAAGGAAAAGTTAACAAAGGGCCCGATTCAGCATGAGTTGTAGATGTGGGAAAATTTGCACATCTACAATCCATTACTCTGACATACGGGGGGACGCCCAGCAGAGGGCAAGTCCACCCCACATGCCGGATCCAGCCCCCATCCGCAGACATGCAAAGCATTGCATGGCGGTGATGCTTTCACATGTTTAGGGTAGCACTCTGCATACACAGCTGCGAAGGGTTTCAGGGTTGCAGCAGCTGAACGGGACCCGCTTGGCCGGGTGGGGGGATTTGTGTGCACACGGATCCTGTTCTGCGGGATTCTGCAGAACAGGATCCGGCCAGTGACACACATGGGATTTCAATGGAACAGAGTGCGGCCATTGAAATGTATATATTCTCATTGAAATCCCGCCATCCGGCCCGAACGCAGCATGCTGTGGTTGGATGCATAGGCGCCCATGTGCAGTCGCCTTGCGGCCAAGCGGGTCCCGCTGAATGGGACCCGCTTGGCCGCTATGCATGGCCCTACACTAATGTGGTGCGGGTACATCCACATTAGAATGACGCTCCTCCTCCCCACGAAGGGGACTCAGGGAGAGAGACGCCTGCCTCCCCAGATGGTATGTTATAATCTGAAAGCTGCGTAGACTGTGAGGATGGTACCACACATCTCTGTGTTTTGGTGGCTAAAGGTCTATCATCCTGTAACATCTGCTGAAAAGCGACAGAAGTTTGGTCCAGATTCTGGACTGAGTGAGAGAGAACTTCCACCCAGGGAGGGGGCATAGAGGGGACTGGTAAAGCAGGGTGTAACTGCGGTGGAAAACCCATAGGGGGAGGCAGAGTGGGAGCTAAGTGGTCCGCTATCTGCACCAAAACCTGTGAAAATCAATACACCAATGGGGGTCCTGAACATGGGCTGGTGGGGCCAGCAGGCTAGGTGGGATATAGCAAGATGCACACAGACCATCCTGTACAATGTCCTGAGGGGATAATCCCCATAAACAGGACGTGCATGAGACCAGCACAGGAGGAGCAGCCTCCATGTTACCTTTGCCTTTAGACATAGCAGCAGTAACAGTATAACACTATAATACAATAATGTGTGTAGTACGTATAGCAATGTGACCCCATTCACAAATACAGTGTAAATGTGCAGTACAGTGACCCCCTATACACCCGTATCTTAGGGTTATAAGAAGAAAAGGGACAGCAGAGTTAGCACAAGTCACATACAATGCAGAATAAATATATATATATAAATGCAATGGGCACTAAAATCAACAACTCAGACTGCAGTGGCTGGTAGGATTCAGCACTGTATAACCTGGCCCTTGGGAGGGGCATACAGGGAGACTGGACCCAGCGTTCCCAGAGACCTTCAGCTTCAGCTCTATTAGTCAAAATGGCCGCTGAGCATCTCTAAGGGTGAAGGAGGAATAGCTGAGAGGCCGGAAGCCGCTGTGGAATCGCGCATTGAGCTGGGGGAGGGTCTACCAGGAGAAAGCTGATCTCCTCCATGCTGACATTAACCTCCAGGAGCCACTGGCCTCTACAAACCCCAGTGCCAGTATAATTGCCCTGGTGGACTAATGGGTCCCGGAACCGGGCCCGCATCAGCACCTCCATTCTGTCTCCAAGACCCGGAGGTGAGACTGCACAAAAGATGCAAGTCCCTGCAAGCAGGGACCCACCTTACCTGTCCCCTTGTGCTCCGGCTGCAGTCTGGGGTCCCTAGGGACCTGGCTAGCAGAGCTAGATCGAGCAGCAGTGCTGGAGTCCGTATGACTGCCTAGCGCTGCTTGCTCAAATGAAGTAAAATGAAAAGAGAATAAAGCATAAAAGCTTGGAGCTACTTAGAAGCAGCCTCACTGTTAAAGGTGCATCCGGCTCCTGCCGGCACCAAAACGAAATGGAATGCCTGGGCTGGGAGCAGGGTATGGAGGGAAGGAACGAAGAATCCTGGGAGCGCTAAAAGCTTTAACTGGTGACCTGTCCTATCCAACCACCTACACCCCAACATCTTCCCTGTGGAGACTATGGACCCTGAAGAAGAAAAATGTTTTCCACCCCTTAGGAATTATAATTAAATAGTTGAAACGTGTTGGCTCTTTCATTTTTAAAGATACCAACCAGAGAACTTCCTTTTGTGTTTTCTAATCCTGGAATCTTAGATAAGACTAATTTATTTTATTCAAGTACGGGCATTTTATCTGTTTGGTTGTTGGTACTAATATTTGTGACTATCACACTGTAGCATTTTATCCTTTGACCACTTAACTGACGATTTATTTTGCCAAAAACCGCTCTGAAATTGTCATTTTTTTAAATGATTGAATTAGGTGTAGAACATGAATTTAACCCTATCACAAATGATTTTAGCTCAAAAAAAGAAAAAAAAAATATTTTATTTGGTTTAAATATTTTCCTCCAAACATCGAAACATTGATCGGGAACATCGCGACCTTCGGAACATCAGGAACATTGCTGTTTCATTTTAAAAGCTGGGTCAGCCTCCAGGTATACGGGGGGGGAGGGGTGGGGGGGAGTCTGGGGGTGGCTTGGGAGGGTTAATTTATACTCCCCAGTGGCTGCCATTGTCTGCAGCCACTGGAGGGGTGGGGTCCTGCAGTGATCGGCAGCACGGCAACCAGTAGGGGAGAGTGCAGGGAGGCAGAGGGACCTTCCGGACCCTCTGACAGCAGCAGCGGAGGGAAGTTTCCCATCCCCGCCGCTGCTAACACTCTATATCTGACTGGTCGCATCCTGTGCGACCAGGTCAGATAGAGCACTTGCTGGTATGGTCGCATCTGATGCACCCATGCCAGGCAAGTGGTTAAAGATCTGAGGTACATGTGACAAGGTAATGAGACTCAGACTCTCCACCTCTCTACAAATCTTCAAACGGGCTCTTAAGACCCATTTCTTTACCAAACCCAGCCAAATCTCATCCTAACCCTCTGTTCCACGCTCTCTATGTACCCCATCTGTGTCACCCCTGTCTGTCTACCCCTCCCCTTAGAATGTAAGCTCTCACGGGTTGAGTATCCCTTATCCAAAATGCTCGGGACCAGAGGTATTTTGGATATGGGATTTTTCCGTATTTTGGAATAATTGCATACCATAATGAGATATCATGGTGATGGGACCCAAGTCTAAGCACAGAATACATTTATGTTTCATATACACCTTATACACACAGCCTGAAGGTCATTTTAGACAATATTTTTTATAACTTTGTGCATTAAACAAAGTGTGTGTACATTCACACAATTCATTTATGTTTCATATACACCCTATACACACAGCCTGAAGGTCATTTAATACAATATTTTTAATAACTTTGTGTATTAAACAAAGTTTGTGTACATTGAGTCATCAGAAAACAAAGGTTTCACTATCTCACTCTCACTCAAAAAAGTCCGTATTTTGGAATATTCCGTATTTCGGATATTTGGATATGGGATACTCAACCTGTATTCAAAATAATTACCCATCAATGTTTATTGATAGAAAATAGTATATACACTATCATGAACCATGGAAAGATGCAACAAATGACATGACAGCACAATACATATGTACCGGTAATACGCATCAGGTTGTAGCAGTGATAAAAACAAAGAATTTAGCTGTCAACAGGAGAGATACAATATGCCTGCTACTGAAATGACAAATAGGTCTGTAACATGAATTGACTGACACAATAGAAAAAGAAAAACGGCAACCTAACAGGAACATCATATACAAGTACTGCACAAGTAATGAAGAAAATAATAAGTACAATAAAAAGAAAACAGCAATAATTTATAATAATAATATAAGCAGACATATTTGTGGACTAGGTACAACGAAGAAACATAAGAAAATGAGACATAAAAAAGGTGACCCCTCCCCATTATACACCAAGGATACTCACACAAAAAGGGATGGCATATGAGAGTCTATAGTCATGTGAATTGTCTATGAAGATACCAAGTCGTTTCAAATAACTTAAGGATGTGATCTTGAGTTGAGGTATCTAGCTTTTCAATATACAGAACCCACTTTTTATAGAAGCGAACAATTACAGTTTCAATATCTGGAAATGTGGCTCTGCGATGAACATTTAAATCTACAGTAAAATAGATTTTAGCGTACCCAGAAAAAGGGGGTAGTTACCGTCCAGATTTTAAGAATAACTTTTCTGGCAACCATCATGACAAGGGTAAGGCAGGGTACAAATTACGTTTTGGGCCCAAGTCCATTTTTAAAATGACTTATTGGCTTAGTTGTAGGCATGTGATGGAACATCTAAATGAGAGTACCTTGTAACAAAGTTTGTGAATTTTGCAACACTCCCAGAATTGCCCCTGAGATATATTTGTTCTGTGCAATGATCTGAAATGCACTTCTCGGAGCATAGCGTAGTGTAGAATTTTCTCCTAATGTAATGTTAGGTGGTTGGGAAAAAATGCCATGGCCAAATCAGCTTGCCTTTTAAGAGTAAGCAAAGTCTGGTGTGTCTACTGGAAACCCATTTAATTGGAAGCAGAGTTCTCTCTTTCAAGAAGGACTGGGTGGGTTGGGATTTCCACTCCACTTTTCACCCAAACTCTATGGCTGTGTCTGTACTGATCCATAAACAGATGTTCTTTGTCAAAAAGTTCAGATTGACCCAATTAGATGTTATGTATTTCTGTCCGGCACGGTCCATAATGCACCATTTCTGCTACTGGCAGCAAATATTCCCCCTTCCTAGCCTTAAGGCATGCACCTTTATGCAAGACTTTCCCTCCGCACCAGTTATCTATTTTGGGGACTTTAACGATGTCATGAATAAGTCTTTGGATAGGTGGAGACATGACCCTCAGAGTGCAAAGGGTGGTACTGTTGCCTTTGCACATTTGATTTCTGAACTGGGCTTTGTGGATGTTTGGTGCCTGTGTTTCCTCTTTGTATGCTGTCACTCCTGATTCTCTGTTTTTTTTCTTGCTCATATGGAGTGTTTAATTGAATAGATATGTCCCCACTATCACGCCCTTTGCTTCCGTCTCTCTCTATTACCGAATTTTTGGCTCGGGGGATCTAAGATCACTCCCCCCATATTACTGTCCCGTAACTTTGATACCCCCCAAGGATACCTTTTGGAGGTTCAACCCTTTTTGGTTATCACAGATGGGAGCAACCTCTGAACTTTTGGTACTCTAGGAAGAATTTTTTATTAATAATCCAATTAGTGAGAGGGCTCCACTAATATGGTATACTTTTGAGGTCTTTTTGCGTAGCTCACTAATCTCCAGAGTTGCCCAATTGAAGGTATTTAATAGGAAATCTGATGAGGAGTAGGAGAAGAGAAGATATACTTGCGCGGTGGTCTTCCTGCTGATGGAGTTGAATGGCTGGTTGTCCATAATTAATGGACGGATTTACTCCTTGATAAATCTGAGATGCTTATTATTCCGAGCACATGATTTTTATATTCAGGGTGACCACTCGGGTAAGTTTCTGGCTTAGTCAGAGAGGAGTCGTCACCCACCACTGTGCATAGTTTGAGGAATGCTGATGGAAGTATATGTGTGGGTAACCCCTCTATAGCCTCTACTTTTTAGGCTCATTTTTTGGACGTGTATAGGTCACACTCATCCAGTGTTATCTGAATATTTGGATGAGATTATTCTCCCTGTTCTGTGCACTAACTCTTGACAATCCTAAGAAATTACAATAATGCTGGAAGAGGTAGAGAATGCTATAAAGTCCTTTCCTAATAAAGCCCCCGGGAGTGGATGGTCTCCCCATCAAACTTTATAAAACACATTTAGATTTGTTTTCTTTAATTCTCTGTTAAGGGGCGGTTCTCTTCCCCCTTCTACGGCCGAAGCTTTAGTGGTACTGATTCCACAGCCAGGCAAGGATCCTCTCTCCCCAGACTCGTATCGTCCTATCTTCTCGCTGTCAACTGACATTAAAATACTGGCTAAACACCTGGCTATTCGACTCAACACTGTGGTGCTTGAACTGGTACATATGGCTCAAACTGGTTTTATGCCAGGGCAGGTATACGGCTTTCAATCGCAGATGACTATACACCTATCTGCAATTGACAAGGGGATAGACGATGCGATAGTCGTATCTTTAGATGCTGCCCATGCTTTTAATTCTGTGGAATGGATGTACTTTTGGGAAGTCTTAGCGAGGTTTGTGATAGGGCCCAATTTTCTGGCATAGGTGAAGCTGTCAGGATGTTAATGGTTTCACCACTGATTCTTTTTTATTGGAAAGAGGGACTAGACACGGGTGCCCCCTGTCCCCTTTGCTCTTGCAATAGAAACATTAGCGTGTAAAATTAGAGCCTCCACTGCTATAAAGGGGTTCCAGGTTGCTGGCCATGAGGAAAAAATTGGCCTATCCGCCAATATGCTTTTATATTTATTGGACATGCTGCACTACTTGGCCTGGTGAAGGACTTTGGTTTTTACTCCGGTGTCCACATTAACTGGAACAAATCAGTGTTGCTCCCATTCCTGTCTTCTACTCGGAAACCCCCCACCTATAATCTTCCTTTAAAGTAGTGTACTCAGTTTAAGTATCTTGGTATCCAAATTTCTCATTCTGTCCAACCAAAATTTGTATATATATTCCAGAATGCCTCGGTTTATATCCTAATTTCACAATTCCAGCTCATTTCCCGTTATATTGCTTTCTTTGTCTGGGGTCTTAAGCGGGCGGGTATTGCTTTTAAAATGCTGTAGAGTTAGGGTAGTTTGGACTTGCCAGACATACGCCTCTACTATCTGGCCACTCAGCTAGTTCAACTGGGTGAGTGTGTTACTCCTGGGGAATATGGCAATCTCCCTGTTGCTTTACTGGATAAGTTCCTACAGTTCCTTTTAACACGTATACCCCTATCCTCCCCTGCTACATCAAGCTCAGATGATATGTACGGCAGATGACAAATTGTTAGGGAATCCCACCATAGATCCCTGCTCTCCTAAATGGAACAATAGGAACTTCCTTGAAGCTCGTGGTCTGGAGGGTAGTTTGGGTTGGATCTCCTTTGGGGTATCTGCAATAGGCCAACTCTACCAGGATGGAGTCCTAAACACCTTTGATTATTTATCCTCTACATATGCCATTCCTAGACACTATTTTTATATATATCTTCAACTCCATCATGCAAAGTGGGGGGGCTTTTCTCTGCAACTCTTTGAATCCCCTGTTCATGCGTGTCACGCTTGGATCTGAAGACTGATAATTGACTGAGGGAGCAGCTATCGGCAAAGGAAGGAAATTACGTGGCTGAATGTAGTTCTTACTCATGGATGAAGACTTAGGCCCCAAGATGTAGAGGGGTAGGCAATGAAGACAATGACCGAGAACGATACACTGAAGAAAGGTTAATTCAGCTTTACCAAGACTTCAATCATACACAACGACTAAGAGATAAGTCTGAGTGAATTCTGAAAGATGAAATGTTCGTGACTTGTAAACGATGCTAAAGAATACTGAATGAAGAAGTGACTTGTGATTTGTAAACAATGCTGAAGAACACTGAATGAAGAGATGACTTGTGATTTGTAAATAATGCTGAAGAACACTGAATGAAGAGAGGACCATGATTTGTAAACGATTCTGTAGAACACTGAATGAAGAACACTGTTGGAGAGGATCGCTGTGAGCACCGTCAGCAATCAGAGGCCCTCTACCAGATAGAGGACCCAGCGGTTAAACCGCAAGAGCAGGTGGACTGGGAGCAAAGGACTGCAATAACAGAACTGACCACCAGGCGGCCACAACAGAACCAGGATACCAGGCATTAACCTGGGAGCACAGAGCTTGAGCACCTTACAGCAGCAAGTAACTTTAAGCACTGGCACCATGACTAAGTATCAACCCCTTTTTATAAGGGAAGACTGCAGTCTTAAGTAGCGCCTTATGAATTTTTCCCCAAATCTTAGTGAACTGACAAAGAGCGGATTCAGCAGCAGGAACCTCGAGAGCTGGGAGAGATTTGAAGGAAGGAACTCGTGGAAGAAAGCTGTATTTAATGAAGAAAGGATTGGAATTGGTAGAAGAATGATAGTTATTCTATGCGAACTCAGCAAATGGGAGGTAATCCATCCAGTCATCCTTAGCAGGGAACATGAACATCCGTAAGAAAGTTTCCAGATCTTGGTTGACTCTTTCAGTCTGTCCGTCGGTCTGGGGATGATAGGCTGAAGAGAAGTTCAACTTGTTTCCTAGGACAGAGCTGACAGCTTTCCAGAACTTGGCCATGAATTGAGGGCCGTGATCAGAAACTATTTCCGGTGGGAGACCATGCAAACGGAAAATCTCTGAGAAAAACTATTTGGATAGCTGAGGAGCAGAGGGAAGACCGGTGAGGGGTATGAAGTGAGCCATCTTTGAAAATAGGTCCACAATGACCCAGATGGTGTTGTGCTCTCTGGAGACTGGCAAATCAGTTATGAAATCCATAGAGATGCGAGTCCAAGGCTTTTGAGGTGTTGGAAGTGGATGAAGAAGACCTGAGGGAGATGTTCATGGACTTTTATGTTGAGCACACTTGGAACAGGCTGCTACAAATTCAAAGACATCCGTTTTAAGATGAGGCCGCCAGTAGAATTGCTGCATGAACTTGAGAGTCTTAAGACCACCGGCATGACCCATGAAAGACGAAGAATGAGCCCACGTAAGCAATTTCCTGCAAAGTTTTGGTGCCACAAAAGTTCTCCCCGGAGGAGGAAGAGGAACAGTATGAGTCGAAGCAAATGAAGCCAGATTCAGAATAAACTATTTCTCAGAGGAGTCGAGTTCATGAAAAGAATGAGAAAGTGCATCGGCTCTTCGATTTAAGGTTCCTTGGGGGGTAAGAGAGTTTTAAGGAGAACCGAGAGAAGAAGAGAGCCCATCTGGCTTGCCATTGGTTTAAACAACGAGTTGTCTGGAGGTACAGAAGATTCTTGTGATCCATGATAACAGAGATAGGGTGTTGAGCTCGCTCTAATAAATATTGCCACTTTTCAAAAGCTAATCTTATGGCCAACAGTTCTTGTTCACCAATAGGATAATTTTGCTCTGCTTGAGAATCTTCGAGAAAAATATGCACAAGGATGACTTTTCTTCAAAGAGCTCAGAAAGAACTTCCCCGACTCCCACCAAAGAAGCATCTACTTCCACCTGAAAGGGGCGAATGAGATTAAGGTTGGCGAAGAATTGGAGCGGACATGAAGGCCTCTTTTAAGAACGTGAAGGCTTTCAGAGCTTCAGGTGGCCAAATCGAAGGATTGGCTCTGTTCCTGGTTAACATGGTAATTGGGGCAATGATAGTGGAGTAGTCTTTGATACATTTTCTGTAAAAGATGGCAAAGCCAAAAAATCATTGGATCCCTTTTAGAGTGGTAGGAAGAGTCCAATCACGAATAGCTTGGACCTTGGTTGAATCCATCTGTAGCTCCTGTCTGGAGATGACATAACTGAGAAAGGAGATGGAGGGTACCTCAAAGGTGCACTTTTCTAACTTGCAAAAAAGATGGTTTAAGACCTCTTTGACTTGCTCACGCTGGACCTTCAAATCTTTAGAAAAAATGAGAATATCGTTCAAGTATACCACTAGACATAAATAAGATCTCTGAATATCTCGTTCACAAAGTTCTGGAAGACCACTGGAGCATTGCAGAGACCGAAGGGCATCACTAGATACTCGTAATGCCCATCCTGGGTGTTAAAAGTGGTCTTCCATTCTTCTCCATAACGAATAGGTATCAGGTTATAAGCCCCTCATAGGTCCAATTTAGTGTAAACGGTGGCCCCTTTCACTCAATCGAATAACTCAGGAATTAGGGGCCGAGGATATCTGTTCTTCACAGTGCTCTCATTCAAACCCCGGTAGTCTATGTATGGCCGCAAACCCCCGTCCTTTTTCACGAAAAAAACCCTGCCCCGGCTGGGGAGGAAGAAGTGCGAATAAAACCCTTACTGAGATTTTCCAAAATGTAGTCTGACATGGCCTGCGTCTCTGGAAGGGATAAAGGGTATATTCGACCTCTTGGAGGAGTCTTGCCAGGTATCAAATCAATGGGACAGTCCCAACTACGATGAGGAGGCAAAGTGTCAGCTCCCTGTTTGCTAAAGACATCTTGAAAGTCCTGATAAACTACCGGGGTTCAGAAGGATTCAAATTGCAATCGATCCAGGGATTATGTCTTTGTAGCCATGGGAGTCCAAGAAATAATTCTTGAGAGGCTTTAGGAATTACTAGGAAAGAGATGTTTTCTGAATGAAGAGCTCCAATCTTTAATTTGAGAGTAACAGTGCGGTGAGTAATGGTTCCTTCGGGGATGTAATTTCCATCAACTGCAGTGATTGAAATAGGATGATCCAACTTCACCGTCTGAATTCCGATTTGCTTGACTAGTGCCAAGGTGATAAAACTCTCAGCTGCTCCAGAGTCGAGTAGTGCAGAAACAAAAAGAGAAGAGGAGAGCTCTAGACAAATGGTAAGCACAGATTCTTTCCTGAAAGGTAATTCCGAGGAGACTCCTAACTTAACCTCTCATGCATAAGTTAGGAGCGGGAGTTTCCCGTCCGATGACTGCAGGACTTAACAAAAAGATCAGCTGCTTCGTAATACATACAGAGGTTTCCTCATCTCCGCCTCTGTAACTCTTCATAAGTGAGACGGGACCAGTTAACCTGCATGGATTCCTCTGTGGAGAAGATGGTCTAGGAAGAGGAGCTACCGGAGGTCTCAGACGGTCCGACTTTGATCTCTCGAAGCAACGCTCTCTATACCTCAGATCCAACTTGTTGTATAGAGAGATTAGTTTGTCCAACTTGTCTGGAATGTCTAGGGTTGCTAGATCGTCCTTAATCTTGTCTCAAAGACCATTCCAGAAAGCTGCTATGAGAGCCTCTTCGTTCCAAGTTCAGAAGAGAGGGTATAAAACTGGATAATGTATTGACTGACGGTACGAGTTCACTGTCGCAAACGCAGACTCTTTAAAGAAGCTGAAGAAGTCCTGCCCGGTTTGTCCAAAATCTTTCGGAAAGTTGATACAAATTCGGAGTAATTTGAAAGAATGGGATCCGTTCTCTCCCACAGAGGGGATGCCCATTCCAACGCCTGACCGGTCAGCAGAGAAATAACATAAACTAACCTGGTCCGGGTGGTTGGGAAATTCACCAACTTTAACGCAAACTAAATCTCACATTGGTTGAGGAATCCGCGGCATTGCTTTGGAGTACCGTCAAACTTACTTTCACCTAGTAATTGCAACAATGGAAGTGGAACTGGCACAGGAGCTGTTAGAACTGGAGTGGCAGGAACGGAAGCTGGCACTTGAGTATGGATATGACTGCATGGAGAGTCGAGACGGGCTGACATACTTTGCATAAACTGCACGATTTGAGATTGCATAGCTTCCTGTTTATTTAAACGTGACAGGATGTCTGAGGCTGCGTCCCCCCTAGAAGCCTGATCACTCGTCGGATCCATGGGGCCAGTGCTTACTGTCATGCTTGGTTTGAGATGGGGATCTGACGACGGTTAATTGACTGAGGGAGCAGCTATTGGCAAAGGAAGGAAACAAGATGGCTGAATGTAGTTCTTACTCATGGATTGAAGAATCAGTCCCGAAGATGTAGAGGGGTAGGCAGTGAGGACAATGAACGAGAACGATACACTTAAGAAAGATTAATTAGGCTTTATGGAGACCTCAATCATACACAACGACTAGGAGATAAGCCTGAGTAAATTCTGAAAGATGAAATGTTTGTGACTTGTAAACAACGCTGATGAACTCTGAATAAAGAGATGACTTGTGATTTGTAAACGATGCTGAAGAACACTGAATGAAGAGATGACTTGTGATTTGTAAACGATGCTGAAGAACACTGAATGAAGAGACAACTTGAAGAACAATGTTGAAGAGAGGATTGATGTGAGCACCGTCAGCAATCGGAGACCCTCTACCAGATAGAGGACCCAGCGGTTAAACCACAAGAGCAGGTGGACTGGGAGCAAAGGACTGCAATAACAGAACTGACCACCGAGTGGCCACAACAGAACCAGGATACCAGGGGTTAACCTGGGAGCACAGAGCTTGAGCACCTTGAGTAACTTGAAGCACTGGCACCATGACTAAGCATCAACCCCTTTTTATAAGGGAAGACTGCACCGGATTGGCTGGATGCGAACTGGGATACCTATTGGCTTGGTCTCCAACATGGCTGCTCCCTGCACAAAGGACACATGTGGAACCAGCACACAGACACTACCTCAGGCCTCAGCCTCCCAGATGCCGCACTCCAGCAACAGAACACTTGGAAACAGACTCCTCCGGCTGCCATGCTCCGCTACCCAGGACACGGACTCCAGACACCCAGCAGCCGCACTGGAGGACCCCACTGCTGCAGCTACTATCTGCCGCAGCCAAACCAGGCCAGCTAATAGGAAGGCCGCAGGCACCAGAATCGGAGGTAAGACTCTGGATGCTGACAATGCGCTGGTTTAGAATATACCCTGTCAAAGGAAAGTTTCTGTTCTGTACTCCTCTTCTCCACTGGGACTGATGATTTAGGTACTCTTCGAGCTAAATGGGTAGTCAATCTGGGTGTGATCGAAGATGAAGATTGGGATCATGTCCTCGGCTCCCTGAGGGCCACCACGGCCTATGCCAGATTTCAGCAGATCCAGGTGTACATTTTACATACGGTCTACTGGACCACGAGCAGACTGTTTAAAATTGGAGGTTCGTCATCCGATACTTGCCCTAAGTCCTCTGCTCCATCTGCTGGTTTCTGGCACTTGCTCGGACTATGCCCTTTTGGGCGAAAGTAACGACATGTACAAGTAATACTGGTATACAGATACCTTTAATGAACCCTCATATTTGTGTATTTGGGCTAGATTGGCATTCTCTCTGCCCATCTTCGACTATATGTTAATAATATCCTTACTTTTACCGCTGTTTGTGTATCTCGCACATGGATGGGCCAAGATACTATCTCTTTTGCAGCCTGGGTGGCGTTAGTTAACACCACACTTTCTCATGAGCGTTGTATGTATGCCAAACGTAAATGTTCAGTGAAATAGAAGATCTAGGGACTCTGGAATAATTCTCGATATATCCTTAACTCCACGGATTAAATTAAATGATGTTGTTTATGATCTATTCACCAACCTCTTGCTCCCGGCACATACTGGCTTGCTTCCATGCATATCTACATACAGTATAGTCATGTTTTTATTTATATTGACAAACAGGACTATTTGTGAATTATACGTGACTTGTCCTAATCTCAAATTCCAAATCCGAAATTGATTATTCCTGCATAATGTAGTTTAACCTATATAATGATGGTTCTGTGATATATATTTGAGTACAACTATGTCGATATATTTGCGCAGTTTTTTCTAACATGACATGCATACGCTATTTTTGTCCATTTTAACTGTATTGTTTTATATCTCTATTTTTAAACCAAAACAATAAAAATATACCTGATTTGAAAGAAAAAATAAGATTTTACTCACCGGTAAATCTATTTCTCGTAGTCCGTAGTGGATGCTGGGGACTCCGCAAGGGCCATGGGGAATAGACGGGCTCCGCAGGAGACTGGGCACTCTAAAGAAAGATTTAGTACTATCTGGTGTGCATTGGCTCCTCCCTCTATGCCCCTCCTCCAGACCTCAGTTAAGGAAACTGTGCCCGGAAGAGCAGACATTATAAGGAAAGGATTTTGGAATCCCAGGTAAGACTCATACCAGCCACACCGTATAACTTGTGATACACTTATCCAGTCAACAGTATGAACAACAACAGGGCATCAAACAATGGATGCCAACATAACATAACCCATTATTAAGCAATAACTATATACACGTATTGCAGAAAGTCCGCACTAGGGACGGGCGCCCAGCATCCACTACGGACTACGAGAAATAGATTTACCGGTGAGTAAAATCTTATTTTCTCTAACGTCCTAGTGGATGCTGGGGACTCCGCAAGGACCATGGGGATTATACCAAAGCTCCCAAACGGGCGGAAGAGTGCGGATGACTCTGCAGCACCGAATGGGCAAACTCATGGTCCTCCTCAGCCAGAGTATCAAACTTGTAGAATTTTGCAAATGTGTTTGAACCCGACCAAATAGCAGCTCGGCAAAGCTGTAATGCCGAGACCCCTCGGGCAGCCGCCCAAGAAGAGCCCACCTTCCTTGTGGAATGGGCTTTCACTGATTTTGGATGCGGCAATCCAGCCGCAGAATGAGCCTGCTGAATCGTGTTACAGATCCAGCGGGCAACGGTTTGCTTTGAAGCAGGAGCACCCAACTTGTTGGGGGCATACAGGATAAACAGCGAGTCAGTTTTCCTGACTCCAGCCGTTCTGGCTACATAAATCTTCAAAGCCCTGACTACATCTAGTAACCTGGAATCCTCCAAGTCACGAGTAGCCGCAGGCACTACAATAGGTTGGTTCAAATGAAAAGATGACACCACTTTTGGCAGAAATTGGGGACGAGTCCGTAATTCTGCCCTGTCCACATGGAAAACCAGATAGGGGCTTTTACACGACAAAGCCGCCAATTCTGACACACGCCTAGCCGAAGCTAAGGCCAATAGCATGACCACTTTCAATGTGAGATACTTCAGCTCCACGGTCTTAAGTGGCTCAAACCAGTGGGATTTCAGGAAACCCAACACCACGTTGAGATCCCAAGATACCACTGGTGGCACAAAAGGGGGCTGAATATGCAGCACTCCTTTAACAAACGTCTGAACTTCAGGAAGAGAAGCCAGTTCCTTTTGAAAGAAAATGGATAGGGCCGAAATCTGGACCTTTATGGATCCCAACTTCTCCAGACTGTAGAAAGTGCAGAAATCTGCCCAGTTGGAATTCCTCTGTAGGGGCCTTCCTGGCCTCACACCAAGCAACATATTTTCGCCATATGCGGTGATAATGCTTTGCTGTCACGTCCTTCCTAGCCTTTATCAGCGTAGGAATAACTTCCTGCGGAATGCCTTTTTCCGCTAGGATCCGGCGTTCAACCGCCATGCCGTCAAACGCAGCCGCGGTAAGTCTTGGAACAGGCAGGGCCCCTGTTGCAACAGGTCCTGTCTGAGAGGCAGAGGCCATGGGACCTCTGTGAGCATTTCTTGCAGTTCCGGGTACCAAGTCCTTCTTGGCCAATCCGGAACAATGAGTATTGTTCTCACTCCTCTTCTTCTTACGATTCTCAGCACCTTGGGTATGAGAGGAAGAGGAGGAAACACATAGACCGACTGGAACACCCACGGTGTTACCCGGGCGTCCACAGCTATCGCCTGAGGGTCTCTTGACCTGGCGCAATACCTTTGTAGCTTTTTGTTGAGACGGGACGCCATCATGTCTACCTGTGGCAGTTCCCATCGATTTGTAATCTGAGTGAAAACTTCGTGATGAAGTCCCCACTCTCCCGGGTGAAGGTCGTGCCTGCTGAGGAAGTCTGCTTCCCAGTTGTCCACCCACGGAATGAACACTGCTGACAGTGCTTGCACGTGATTCTCCGCCCACCGAAGAATCCTGGTGGCTTCCGCCATCGCGACTCTGCTTCTTGTGCCGCCCTGGCGGTTTACATGAGCCACTGCGGTGATGTTGTCTGACTGAATCAGCACCGGCTGGTTGCGAAGCAGGGGCTCCGCTTGACTCAGGGCGTTGAATATGGCCCTTAGTTCCAGGATATTTATGTGCAGACAAGCCTCCTGACTTGACCACAACCCTTGGAAGTTTCTTCCCTGAGTGACTGCCCCCCACCCTCGGAGGCTCGCATCCGTGGTCACTAGGACCCAGTCCTGTATGCCGAACCTGCGGCCCTCGAGAAGGTGAGCACTCTGTAGCCACCACAGAAGAGACACCCTGGCCCTGGGGGACAGGGTGATCAGCCGATGCATCTGAAGATGCGATCCGGACCATTTGTCCAACAGATCCCATTGAAAGATCCTCGCATGGAACCTGCCGAAGGGAATGGCTTCGTACGATGCCACCATCTTTCCCAGAACTCGCGTGCAGTGATGCACCGACACCTGTTTCGGTTTTAAGAGGTCTCTGACTAGAGTCACAAGCTCTTGAGCCTTCTCCGCCGGGAGAAACACCTTCTTCTGGTCTGTGTCCAGAATCATGCCCAGAAAGGGCAGACGCGTCGTAAGAATCAGCTGCGACTTTGGGATATTCAGAATCCAGCCATGCTGTTGCAACACTTCCTGAGAGTGCGCTACGCTGATCTGCAACTGCTCCCTGGACCTCGCCCTTATGAGGAGATCGTCCAAGTATGGGATAACTGACTCCTTGCTTTCTCAGAATCACCATCATTTCTGCCATTACCTTGGTAAATATTCTCGGTGCCGTGGAGAGCCCAAACGGCAACGTCTGGAATAGGTAATGACAGTCCTGTACCACAAATCTGAGGTACTCCTGATGAGGCGGATAAATGGGGACATGCAAGTAAGCATCCTTGATGTCCAGAGACACCATAAAATCCCCCACTTCCAGGCTTGCAATGACCGCTCTGAGCGATTCCATTTTGAACTTGAATCTTTTCAGATAAATGTTCAGGGACTTTAAATTGAATATAGGTCTGACCGAACCATCCGGTTTCGGTACCACAAACATTGTGGAATAGTATCCCTTTCCCTGTTGAAGAAGGGGAACCTTTACCACCACCTGCTGGAGAAATAGCTTGTGAATTGCCGCTACAACTACTTCCCTTTCTATGGGGGAAGCTGGCAGGGACGATTTGAGGTAACGTTGAGGGGGCATCACCTCGAATTCCAGCTTGTATCCCTGAGACACAATCTGTATAGCCCAGGGATCCACCTGTGAGCGAACCCACTGGTGGCTGAAATGTCGGAGACGCGCCCCGACCGCTCCTGGCTCCACCCGTGGAGCCCCAGCGTCATGCGGTGGATTTAGTGGAAGCCGGGGAGGACTTCTGTTCCTGGGAACTAGCTGTAAGGTGCAGCTTTTTTCCTCTACCCCTGCCTCTAGCAAGAAAGGAAGCACCTCTGACCTTCTTGCTTCTTTGTGCGCGAAAGGACTGCATTTGGTAATACGGTGCTTTCTTAGGTTGTGAGGGAATATATGGCAAAAAGTTTGACTTCCCAGCAGTAGCTGTGGAAACCAGGTCCGAGAGACCGTCCCCAAACAATTCCTCACCCTTGTAAAGTAACACCTCCATGTGTTTTTTGGAGTCGGCATCACCTGTCCACTGCCGAGTCCACAGGACCCTCCTGGCAGAAATTGACATTGCATTAATTCTAGAGCCCAGTAGGCAAATGTCCCTCTGGGCATCCCTCATATATAGGACAGTGTTTTTTATATGCCCCAGGGTCAGCATAATGATATCCCTGTCCAAGGTATCCATTTCCTCAGACAGATTATCTGTCCACGCTGCTACAGCACTACACATCCACGCCGACGCAATTGCCGGCCTCAGTAGAGTCCCTGAATGTGTATAAACAGATTTCAGGATACTTTCCTGCTTTCTATCTGCAGGATCCTTTAGGGCGGCCGTATCCTGTGACGGCAGGGCCACCTTCTTAGATAAGCGTGTGAGAGCTTATCTACCCTAGGGGAGGATTCCCAGCGCACCCTGTCCTCTGGCGGGAAAGGGTACGCCATAAGTAACCTTTTGGAAATCAGGACTTTCTTATCTGGGGAATCCCACGCTCTTTCACATAACTCATTTAACTCATGTGAAGGGGGAAAAGTCACCTCTTGCTTTTTCTCCCCATACATATAAACCCTCTTGTCAGGGACAGGGTTTACCTCTGATATGTGTAAAACATCCTTCATCGCTATAATCATGTAGCGGATAGCTTTTGTCATTTTCGGTTGCAATTTTGCATCATCGTCGTCGACACTGGAGTCAGAATCCGTGTCGACATCTGTGTCAACCATTTTGGATAGTGGGCGCTTTTGAGACCCTGAGGGCCTCTGCGCTGTAGGATCAGGCATGGGTTGAGACCCTGACTGGCCCAAGGTATCAGCTTTATCCAACCTTTTATGTAAGGAGTTTACATTATCATTTAACACCTTCCACATATCCATCCAATCAGGTGTCGGCACCGTCGGCGGCGACACGTCATTCAACTGCACTTGCTCTGCCTCCAAATAGCCCTCTTCGTCAAACATGTCGACACACGCGTACCGACACACCACACACACAGGGGAAGCTCTAAATGAGGACAGGAACCCCACAAGGCCTTTTGGAGAGACAGAGAGAGAGTATGCCAGCACACACCCTAGCGCTATATGACCCAGGAATCACACAGTAACTTAGTGTTTACCCAGTAGCTGCTATATAATGATTAATGCGCCTAAATTTTTTGTGCCCCCCCTCTCTTTTTTACCCTTCTACCGTGATTCTGCAGGGGAGAGCCTGGGGAGCTTCCTCTCAGCTGAGCTGTGGAAGGAAAATGGCACTGGTGAGTGCTGAGGAAGAAGGCCCTGCCCCCTCAGCGGCGGGCTTCTGTCCCGCGATTTTGTGTAAAATTAATGGCGGGGGCTCATGCATATAACAGTGTCCAACTGTCTATATGCAGCTTTCGCCAGGAGGTATCAATTGCTGCCCAGGGCGCCCCCCCATGCACCCTACAGTGACCGGAGTGTGTGGGTTAGTGTGGGCGCAATGGCGCACAGCTGCAGTGCTGTACCTCATGTGAAGACAGGAGTCTTCTGCCGCCGATTTCGATGTCTTCTCTGCTTCTGCCGGCTTCTGTCTTCTGGCTCTGCGAGGGGGACGGCGGCGCGGCTCCGGGAACGGACGACAAGGTCAGGTCCTGTGTTCGATCCCTCTGGAGCTAATGGTGTCCAGTAGCCTAAGAAGCGCAACCTAGCCGCAGTTAGTAGGTTTGCTTCTCTCCCCTCAGTCCCACGTAGCAGAGATTCTGTTGCCAGCAGAAGCTCTCTGAAAATAAAAAGCCTAACTAAAATACTTTCTTATTAGCAAGCTCAGGAGAGCTCACTAAAAGCACCCAGCTCTGTCCGGGCACAGATTCTAACTGAGGTCTGGAGGAGGGGCATAGAGGGAGGAGCCAGTGCACACCAGATAGTACTAAATCTTTCTTTAGAGTGCCCAGTCTCCTGTGGAGCCCGTCTATTCCCCATGGTCCTTGCGGAGTCCCCAGCATCCACTAGGACGTTAGAGAAAAAAGTGTGCGCAAAGTCCAAAGTCTATCAGCAGAGTATTCGGCAAATAGATAATAGTGAGTTTTATAAGGATAGTACCCAAAGAACGTATGAGAGCCACCAATGTATCTGGCTCAGAGGAAGAGGAGACCACAACAGAGACTGAATTTAATGCCTGGCTTGTAAGTACATGTAAGATGTGTGTGGGAAAAGATATCTCACCTTAGAGAAACCCCCCTTGTACAGCAAATTAGGAATTCACCAGTAAATCCTCTCTGTTGGCTGAATATTGGAAGAATGAAGGAATTCAATGTTTTTTTAACAAGACCCACAGCCATCAGTGTCCTGTGCCGCATTAAGGTGTCAAAGACACAAATGTCCTTCACATCATGAATCAAGACCAAAGATGAGAGGTTCTTACTATCTGCCGAGATGAGGAATACGGTTATAACGGGTGGTCTTCAGTATGCCGACTGTCGAGATACCGGCGCACAGTATACCGGCGTCGGAATCCCAACAGCCAGCATACCGACACTTTTTCTCCCTCGTGGGGGTCCACGACCCCCACGAGGGAGAATAAAATAGCGTGGCGCGCGTAGCGAGCCCGCAAGGGGCTCATTTGCGCTCGCCACGCTGTTGGTATGCCGGTGGTCGGGCTCCCGGCGCCGGTATGCTGGTCGCCGGGAGCCCGGCATACCATACTACACCCGGTTACAACACCATTATTGAGTCTATTGGGAGATAATTTACCACCTAGAAATGCAGCCACAAAGAGCATTCAGTTATATACAGTCCCCTGGTTATTGGTAGAGTGCAATGTCTCTCAACCGGTGGTACAATAAGCAAGGCTCAGGGCACCTACCACCTACACCAGTGGTGGCCAAGATGTTTCTGTTTTTGCGGCACAACGTCGTCCGGAACGGGAACAGGAGCCATAGCATTAAGGCAGCCAGAAGAATGTCCAATGGAAGGTAAGAGTGAATCAGAGGAATTTAGGTCAGACACTGGTCGGAATGTATGAGACTGAAGACACAGGTGATGGGGGTGATGAGACTGGAGAGGTACAGGGGGTGTGGTCATGAGACTGAAGAGGTACAGGGGGACATGAAGCTGCAGAGACAGCAGATTCTGATCCCTAGAAGACTAGCAATGTGCATGATTGATGTCAGTAGCCCTTTCCCATAGCTGCAAGTACTAGCTGGGGAGGTGGAGAATTCTGAAAGTGGACTACCAGGCTGTGGAGGGGACAATGTGCTAATACTGATTACAGGACCAATAGTTTGAATCACCTTAAATGGGTCCCATGTAACGAGATGCGATTTAGCAAAAGATGCAAGTTTTGTACCGTACTCACAAATGTAATAGGGTGAAGGAACATGCAAACTGGCATGTTTCCTGCGATCCCAAAACTCGCAATGGTAAAACTGACATCCAGATGTTTTACCATTGCACACATACAACTCGGGCAATGTAGTAGGATGCGAGATCACAACTCGATCCTAAAACATTACCAAAACTTGCAAAAACAATAGATCAGCTTTTGGCTGGCGGGTTTCACAGAAGCATGCACACATCAGTCACATAATGATTTTGTCTGTAAAAAATGTCACACTTACAAATAGTAAAAAAATAAAAATAAATAAAAAATAAAACAAAGTCGTCATTGAACCTATTAGTCTACCAAATCACGCATTGGTGTGGATGACCCTTCAGACGAATTTAGACAGAGGTACTTTTAGACAGTGGAAATTTCCAAACTATTTATCCCCCTCTATTCTTTCCGTAACAAATTAGAGACAGCTTGGATGGAGTATAAACATGCTAATCTATCTTAGGAAATTCAAACCCTTCTCTATTTTAGCAGGCAGACAGGCTGTACTCCTCGGAATAATTAATAAGATTTTACTTACCGATAAATCTATTTCTCGTAGTCCGTAGTGGATGCTGGGGACTCCGTCAGGACCATGGGGATTAGCGGCTCCGCAGGAGACAGGGCACAAAAATAAAGCTTTAGGATCAGGTGGTGTGCACTGGCTCCTCCCCCTATGACCCTCCTCCAAGCCTCAGTTAGGATACTGTGCCCGGACGAGCGTACACAATAAGGAAGGATTTTGAATCCCGGGTAAGACTCATACCAGCCACACCAATCACACCGTACAACTTGTGATCTGAACCCAGTTAACAGTATGACAACGTAGGAGCCTCTGAACAGACGGCTCACAACAATAACAACCCGATTTCTTTGTAACAATAACTATGTACAAGTATTGCAGACAATCCGCACTTGGGATGGGCGCCCAGCATCCACTACGGACTACGAGAAATAGATTTATCGGTAAGTAAAATCTTATTTTCTCTAACGTCCTAGTGGATGCTGGGGACTCCGTCAGGACCATGGGGATTATACCAAAGCTCCCAAACGGGCGGGAGAGTGCGGATGACTCTGCAGCACCGAATGAGAGAACTCCAGGTCCTCTTTAGCCAGGGTATCAAATTTGTAGAATTTTACAAACGTGTTCTCCCCCGACCACGTAGCTGCTCGGCAGAGTTGTAATGCCGAGACCCCTCGGGCAGCCGCCCAGGATGAGCCCACCTTCCTTGTGGAATGGGCCTTGACAGATTTAGGCTGTGGCAGGCCTGCCACAGAATGTGTAAGTTGAATTGTGCTACAAATCCAACGAGCAATCGTCTGCTTAGAAGCAGGAGCACCCAGCTTGTTGGGTGCATACAGTATAAACAGCGAGTCAGATTTTCTGACTCCAGCCGTCCTTGAAATATATATTTTCAATGCCCTGACAACGTCCAGCAACTTGGAATCCTCCAAATCGCTAGTAGCCGCAGGTACCACAATAGGCTAGTTCAGGTGAAACGCTGACACCACCTTAGGCAGAAAATGAGGACGCGTCCGCAGTTCTGCCCTGTCCGAATGGAAAATCAGATATGGGCTTTTATACGATAAAGCCGCCAATTCTGACACTCTCCTGGCTGAAGCCAGGGCCAGTAGCATGGTTACTTTCCATGTAAGATATTTCAAATCCGCCGATTTGAGTGGCTCAAACCAATGGGATTTGAGAAAATCCAAAACTACATTAAGGTCCCACGGAGCCACTGGGGGCACAACCGGGGGCTGTATATGTAGTACTCCTTTTACAAAAGTCTGGACTTCAGGAACTGAAGCCAATTCTTTCTGGAAGAAAATCGACAGGGCCGAAATTTGAACCTTAATGGACCCCAACTTGAGGCCCATAGACAATCCTGTTTGCAGGAAATGTAGGAATCGACCCAATTGAAATTCCTCCGTGGGGGCCTTCCTGGCCTCACACCACGCAACATATTTTCTCCAAATGCGGTGATAATGTTGTGCAGTCACCTCCTTCCTGGCTTTTACCAGTGTAGGAATGACCTCTTCCGGAATGCCTTTTTCCCTTAGAATTCGGCGTTCAACCGCCATGCCGTCAAACGCAGCCGCGGTAAGTCTTGGAATAGACACGGTCCCTGCTGAAGCAGGTCCCGTCTTAGAGGTAGAGGCCACGGATCTTCCGTGAGCATCTCCTGAAGTTCCGGGTACCAAGTTCTTCTTGGCCAATCCGGAGCCACGAGTATCGTTCTTACTCCCCTTTGCCGTATAATTCTCAGTACTTTTGGTATGAGAGGCAGAGGAGGAAACACATACACTGACTGGAACACCCACGGCGTTACCAGAGCGTCCACAGCTATTGCCTGAGGGTCTCTTGACCTGGCGCAATACCTGTCCAGTTTTTTGTTGAGGCGAGACGCCATCATGTCCACCTTTGGTTTTTCCCAACGGTTCACAATCATGTGGAAGACTTCTGGATGAAGTCCCCACTCTCCCGGGTGTAGATCGTGTCTGCTGAGGAAGTCTGCTTCCCAGTTGTCCACTCCCGGAATGAACACTGCTGACAGTGCTATCACATGATCTTCCGCCCAGCGAAGAATCCTTGCAGCTTCTGCCATTGCTCTCCTGCTTCTTGTGCCGCCCTGTCTGTTTACGTGGGCGACTGCCGTGATGTTGTCCGACTGGATCAACACCGGCTGACCCTGAAGCAGGGGTTTTGCCAGGCTTAGAGCATTGTAAATCGCTCTTAGCTCCAGTATATTTATGTGAAGAGACATCTCCAGGTTTGACCATACTCCCTGGAAGTTTCTTCCCTGTGTGACCGCTCCCCAGCCTCTCAGACTGGCATCCGTGGTCACCAGGACCCAGTCCTGTATGCCGAATCTGCGGCCCTCTAACAGATGAGCACTCTGCAACCACCACAGAAGAGACACCCTTGTCCGTGGCGACAAGGTTATCCGCTGATGCATCTGCAGATGCGATCCGGACCATTTGTCCAGCAGATCCCACTGAAAAGTTCGTGCGTGGAATCTGCCGAATGGAATCGCTTCGTAAGAAGCCACCATCTTTCCCAGGACTCTTGTGCATTGATGCACAGACACTTTCCCTGGTTTTAGGAGGTTCCTGACAAGTTCGGATAACTCCTTGGCTTTCTCCTCCGGAAGAAACACCTTTTTCTGAAACGTGTCCAGAATCATTCCCAGGAACAGCAGACGTGTCGTCGGGGTCAATTGAGATTTTGGAAAATTCAGAATCCACCCGTGCTGTTGCAGCACTATTTGGGTTAGTGCTACTACGTCCCCCAGCTGTTCCCTGGACCTTGCCCTTATCAGGAGATCGTCCAAGTAAGGGATAATTAATACGCCTTTTCTTCGTAGAAGAAACATCATTTCGGCCATTACCTTGGTAAAGACCCGAGGTGCCGTGGACAATCCAAACGGCAGCGTCTGAAACTGATAATGACAGTTTTGCACCACGAACCTGAGGTACCCTTGATGTGAAGGGCAAATTGGGACATGCAGGTAAGCATCCTTGATGTCCAGGGACACCATAAAGTCCCCTTCTTCCAGATTCGCTATCACTGCTCTGAGTGACTCCATCTTGAACTTGAATTTTTTTGTATGTACAGGTTCAAAGATTTCAGATTTAGAATAGGTCTTACCGAGCCGTCCGGCTTCGGTACCACAAATAGTGTGGAATAATACCCCTTTCCCTGTTGTAGGAGGGGTACCTTGACTATCACCTGCTGAGAATACAGCTTGTGAATGGCTTCCAATACCGTCGCCCTGTCTGAGGGAGACGTTGGCAGAGCAGACTTTAGGAACCGGCGAGGGGGAGACTTCTCGAATTCCAACCTGTAACCCTGAGATATTATCTGCAGGATCCAGGGGTCCACCTGTGAGTGAGCCCACTGTGCGCTGAAATTCTTGAGTCGACCCCCCACCGCCCCTGAGTCCGCTTGTAAAGCCCCAACGTCATGCTGAGGGCTTTGCAGAAGCCGGGGGGGGGGGGGGCTTCTGCTCCTGGGAAGAAGTTGCTTGGTGCACTCTCTTACCCTTTCCTTTGCCTCGGGGCAAATATGACTGTCCTTTCGCCCGCTTGTTCCTATAGGAACGAAAGGACTGCGGCTGAAAAGACGGTGTCTTTTTCTGTTGGGAGGGGACCTGAGGTAAAAAGGTGGATTTCCCGGCTGTTGCCGTGGCCACCAAATCCGATAGACCGACCCCAAATAATTCCTCCCCCTTATACGGCAATACTTCCATATGCCGTTTGGAATCCGCATCACCTGACCATTGTCGCGTCCATAAACTTCTTCTGGCAGATATGGACATCGCACTTACTCTCGATGCCAGAGTGCAAATATCCCTCTGTGCATCTCGCATATATAGAAATGCATCCTTTAAATGCTCTATAGTCAGTAAAATACTGTCCCTATCCAGGGTATCAATATTTTCAGTCAGGGAATCCGACCAAACCACCCCAGCACTGCACATCCATGCAGAGGCGATGGCTGGTCGCAGTATAACACCAGTATGAGTGTATATACTTTTCAGGGTAGTTTCCAGCCTCCTATCTGCTGGATCCTTGAGGGCGGCCGTTTCAGGAGACGGTAACGCCACTTGTTTTGATAAGCGTGTGAGCGCCTTATCCACCCTAGGGGGTGTTTCCCAGCGCGCCCTAACCTCTGGCGGGAAAGGATAGAATGCCAATAACTTCTTTGAAATTAGCAGTTTTCTTTTTTTAAATTCAATAATTTTTTATTGGTTTTTACATTGTTTCAACATTTAAACATTGCCAAAGGCAGACATAACATACATACAACAACTAGACTATAACACATAAACAAGTAACAACAACATGCTTACGGTATTGTATAGAGAGCATATTGTGATGTGGTATTAAATATCCCATTCAGAGTCATAAATAGCAATGAAGCAGTGGTGACTCAGGTTTCCTATATATTAACCATTCATTGTGTTATCCTTTATCTCGAAATCATCGTGCCTATGAATCCGGCCGACCACGGGCCACACACCCCAGATATCCCACACAGATACCACTCATATCGGGCAGTTAAATAAATCTAGGGTTCAGCAGTATTCATCCTTGAAGCGAAATAACGAGAGCTCATCCACTTTCCCCATATAGCATTAAACTTTTTTTCCGCATTCCTGGCCAGATATACAAATTTTTCATGTGCAACAGTTGTATTAACCAGAGCAATCCAGGATTGTGGCGCTGGGACTTCATTAGCCATCCATAATCTGGCTATGCAAACCTTGGCCAGAGCACTAAGGTTTATAACATAGCGTCGACTGGGCGGGTCTAGAGTTTCCTCATCTATAGTTGCCAATATGCATGAAATAGGAGTAAGTACGGTAGAGGGGATACCCGTAACAACTATGGCACGTATAACCTCTTCCCAAAAAATCGATACCAGAGGGCATATCCATATCATATGCCAAAAGTCTGCTCCCAAACTGCCGCATTTGGGACATTTTGAGCTGTGGGATCCCCCTATATGTGACAATCGCAGAGGTGACATATATACCCTGTGCAACACGAACAACTGGATTTGTTGGTATCGAACAGACGATGTTGAAAGCCGGCACGATCCCAGGGCACCCTCCCATATCTCATCCGACACTGGACCCAAATCAGATTCCCATTTGGTCTTGAGGGAGCTAAGGGGGTCTATATGATGCATTTGAAGTAACCGGCCGTATATTTTGGATACTAAGTGACCGGGTCCCACCGTCTGTAACATTAATTTGACCGGGGATTCAGTAAACGCCGGCGGGCCATCGGGGAATTGGGCAGACAATGCATGTCTCAATTGGAGAAAGCGATAAAAATACGCAGAGGGGACGTTAAATTCCTGTTGAATCTGCTGGAAGGATCTAAAAAACCCATCAGTGTATAAGTGTCCCAGTGACGTTACACCCCATGGTTCCCACACCTCCCTGACTTGAAGCTGATACAACTCTGGCAATCCATATTTATTGTCCAGCGGAGTGTCAGGGTCAATGCCTTGCCCTTGCAATATCCGATGCGCCAGTCTCCAAACAGTAATATATTGTTTAATGAGTGGTAGTGCCGATACTTTGACGCTTCCACAGAGAAGCAGTCTCAGTGGGGAACCACCTGGATATTCCTGCAATACCAGCTGTGTGTGCAAACTTGAAGTGTCAGAATCATTAACCCATTCCCATAGATGTGCTAATTGTGCTGCAAAATAATAAAGACGGAAGTTGGGAAGGGCCAGCCCCCCTGAGGTTTTGGGTCTCGTCAGAGTATTAAGTTTCAACCGTGCCCGTTTACCAGCCCAAACTAGAGAGGACATCAAGCCCTCTATCTGTTTGAAAGTTTTCTGGGGGATGTATATTGGGGATTGTTGAAGTATGTACAGGAGTTTGGGCTGATAAACCATTTTCACCAGGTTAACCCTCCCTGTAGCTGTCAGGGGCAATTTCCCCCATACCTTCACTTTATTGCGAAGATAAGATATTTGCGGTGTAATATTAAGGGAAGTAAATTTATGAGGGTCATTGGATACCCAGATTCCCAGATACTTAAAGGAATTCACCCACCTTAGCGGGAGAACAACCAATGGGGAGGCAGGGACCTCACCCTGAAACGGGATAATGGAGGATTTTTCCCAATTAATCAGGAGCCCGGAGTAATATCCGAACTTATTAATAATATCTAAAATCTTAGGCATAGACTCAGCATAGCGATCCACAAATAGCAGAATGTCATCGGCATATAGAGCTATTTTCTCCTCCCTGGTGCCCACGGTATATCCAACAATCTCAGGGTTCGCTCGCAGAAGACATGCAAGGGGTTCAATGGCTATAGCAAATAAGGTGGGGGACAACGGGCATCCCTGACGAGTGCCTCTAGACAACGGAAAGGAATGTGATACAAAGCCATTCACCGCTACTCTGGCCAGGGGAGAGGAATACATCAGGCGGACAAATTTGATAAATCTGGGGCCTATACCAAACTTGCGCATGACCCTCCACAAGTACTCCCACTCCACGGAGTCAAAGGCCTTAGCGGCATCCAATGATACTACTATGGATGAGGGTGCCTCACGGGGGACCTGGAGATGGGTAAATAATCGCCTGAGATTAATGGATGTTGATTTATTGGGCATAAATCCCGTCTGATCTGGGTGTATGATCTGCGTAATTACCTTATTTAATCTACAAGCCAGGATTTTGGCCAGAATTTTAACATCGGTCGGTAGAAGGGAGATAGGTCTATAAGAATCAACCTTCCTATGGTCCTTATCGGGCTTCGGAAGGACAATAATCAATGCCTCCATCATAGATAATGGGAGGGATTCCTGAGTGAATATTTGGTTATATAGCTCGAGCAATTGGGGGACAAAAAAATCTAAGTGACGCTTATATAGCTCTGACGGTATGCCATCGAGCCCTGAAGCCTTCCCATTGGGGGCAGCATTGATCGCATCCACAATCTCCTCTGGTAAGATAGGTGCCTCGAGGAAGTCATGCGCCTCATCAGTCAGCAAGGGAAGTTGTATAGTCTGCAAGTATTCGTCTAATTGCATCGGGGTACAGTCTAGTTTAGAGCTATATAAACGCCTATAGTACGACACGAATTCCGACGCAATCTGTGGGGTCTGCACTACAGTGGTACCGTCTGAGGCCTCTATCTCAACCACGGTATTAGCGGATCTCTCACCTCGACGTGCTGTGCAGGTGGCGGGGCCCCCGCGGTATCGACCCGCCGGCCGCAGGGCTCGTTAGGAAAGCCGGGTGGGAAACGAGTGGCACGGCTCCCCCTCAACCCGATCCAAGATGGCGCCGGCCTCGTGCTAGTCAGGAGCAGCTCAGCCCTTCTAATGCTCCCGGTATGTACACTGGACACAGGGTTTTCTTGAAATGATGCCCAGATCGGGCAGCAGCTATTCAGAAGCCACACAGGGCCACTTGTGCAGTCACACAGGGGGTGTCAGGATATCTTTAGGATATTGTCGGCTGGGGAGCTAGGATAACACGTCCTACTCCATTACTCGTCAGGCCACGCCCCCGAAATTAGCAGTTTTCTATCGGGGTTAACCCACGCTTCATCACACACTTCATTCAATTCGTCTGATTCAGGAAAAACTACAGGTAGTTTTTTCAGACCCCACATAATACCCCTTTTTGTGGTACATGCAGTATCAGAGATATGTAAAGCCTCCTTCATTGCCGTGATCATATAACGTGTGGCCCTACTGGAAAATACGTTTGTTTCTTCACCGTCGACACTAGATTCGGTGTCCGTGTCTGGGTCTGTGTCGACCGACTGAGGTAAAGGGCGTTTTACAGCCCCTGACGGTGTCTGAGACGCCTGTACAGGTACTAACTGGTTTTCCGGCCGTCTCATGTCGTCAACTGATTTTTGTAATGTGCTGACATTATCACGTAATTCCATAAATAAAGCCATCCATTCCGGTGTCGACTCCCTAGGGGGTGACATCACCATTACCGGCAATTGCTCCGCCTCCACACCAACATCGTCCTCATACATGTCGACACACACGTACCGACACACAGCAGACACACAGGGAATGCTCTTATCGAAGACAGGACCCCACTAGCCCTTTGGGGAGACAGAGGGAGAGTTTGCCAGCACACACCCAAGCGCTATAAATATATAGGAACAACCCTATAGAAGTGTTGTCTCCCTTATAGCAGCTTAATATATATCAAAAACGCCAAAAAAAGTGCCCCCCCTCTCTTTTTTACCCTGTTTCTGTAGTGCAGTGCAGGGGAGAGTCCTGGGAGCCTTCCTCGCAGCGGAGCTGAGCAGGAAAATGGCGCTGTGTGCTGAGGAGATAGGCCCCGCCCCCTATTTCGGCGGGCTCTTCTCCGGAGTTTGTGAGACCTGGCAGGGGTTAAATACATCCATATAGCCCCAAGGGCTATATGTGATGTATTTTTTAGCCAGAACAAGGTATTCTCATTGCTGCCCAGGGCGCCCCCTGCAGCGCCCTGCACCCTCCGTGACCGCTGGTGTGAAGTGTGTGACAACAATGGCGCACAGCTGCAGTGCTGTGCGCTACCTCATGAAGACTGAAAAGTCTTCTGCCGCCGGTTTCTGGACCTCTTCGCTTTTCGGCATCTGTAAGGGGGTCGGCGGCGCGGCTCCGGGACCGGACTCCATGGCTGGGCCTGTGTTCGATCCCTCTGGAGCTAATGGTGTCCAGTAGCCTAAGAAGCCAATCCATCCTGCACGCAGGTGAGTTCACTTCTTCTCCCCTAAGTCCCTCGTTGCAGTGAGCCTGTTGCCAGCAGGACTCACTGAAAATAAAAAACCTAAAAACTTTTTCTAAGCAGCTCTTTAGGAGAGCCACCTAGATTGCACCCTGCTCGGACGGGCACAAAAACCTAACTGAGGCTTGGAGGAGGGTCATAGGGGGAGGAGCCAGTGCACACCACCTGATCCTAAAGCTTTATTTTTGTGCCCTGTCTCCTGCGGAGCCGCTAATCCCCATGGTCCTGACGGAGTCCCCAGCATCCACTAGGACGTTAGAGAAATCTCATACGTAGCAGCAAAAATAAGTGATAAACTGTGTCTTACCTTGACTTGCAATCAAAACTGACTGATGCTTTCCATTCATTTCAATTGTTGCCTTCTCAGGCTACTAAATCGGCATACAACGATGTGAAAGTACATTTTGATGAATATTTTAAACTCAAAAGTGAACGTTACCTTTTTTCTGTTACTTACAAATTTCATAAATTTGGCAATAAGACGGTAAAATTATTGTCCAAGTTATTGCGTGGTTCTCAATCACCCATGTTAGTGCACTCACTGAAAAGAGATGATGGTTCCTTAGCGAATTCGAGTGACCAAGTCACTTATGTTATGAAGGATTTTTATACTGGTACAGTGCATCCGTAAAGTATTCACAACGCTTCACTTCTGGAATCAATTAATTTTTTCCCTCAAAATTCTACACACAAAACCCCAAAATGACAACGTGCAAATAGTTTTTTTTTGAGATTTTGCAAATTTATTAAAGAACAGAAAACTATAAAATCACATGTATATAAGTATTCACAGCCTTTACTCAATATCTTTGGCAGCAATTACAGCCTCAAGTATTTTTGAATATGATGCCACAAGCTTGGCACATCTATCTTTGGGCAGTTTTGCCCTTTCCTCTTTGCAGCACCTCTCAAGCTCCATCAGGATGGATGGGAAGCGTCGGTGCACAGCCATTTTCAGATCTCTCCAGAGATGTTCAAGCAGATTCAAGTCTGGGCTCTGGCTGGGCCACTCAAGGACATTCAGAGTTGTCCTGAAGCCACTCCTTTAATATCTTGGCTGTGTGCTTAGGGTCGTTGTCCTGCTAATCACCCCAGTCTGAGGTCGAGTGCTCTGGAGCAAGTTTTCATCCAGGATGTCTCTGTACATTGCTACATTCATCTTTCCCTCTATCCTGACTAGTCTTCCAGTTCCTGCTGCTGAAAAACATCCCCACAGCATGATGCTGCCACCACCATGCTTCACTGTAGGGATGATGTTGGCCTGGTGATGAGCGGTGCCTGGTTTCCTCCAAACATGATGCTTGGCATTCACGCCAAAGAGTTCAATCTTTGTCTCATCAGATCAGTGAATTTTGTTTCTCATGGTCTGAGAGTCCTTCAGGTGCATTTTGGCAAACTCCAGGTTGGCTGCCATGTGCTTTTTACTAAGGAGTGGCTTCTGTCTGGCCACTCTACCATACAGGACTGATTGGTGGATTGCTGCAGAGATTGTTGTCCTTCTGGAAGGTTCTCCTCTCTCCACAGAGGAATGCTGTAGCTCTGATAGAGTGACCATGGGGTTCTTGGTCACCTCCCTGACTAGAGCCTTTCTCCCCTGATTGCTCAGTTTAGACGGCCAGCCAGCTCTAGGAAGAGTCCTGCTGGTTCCGAACTCCTTCCATTTATGGATGATGGAGGCCACTGTGCTCATCGGTACCTTCATAGCTGCAGATATTTTTCTGTAACCTGCCCCAGATTTGTGCCTCGAGACTATCCTGTCTTTGAGGTCTACAGACAATTCTTTTGACTTCATACTTGGTCTGTGCTCAGACATGCATTGTCAAGTGTGGGACCTTATATAGACAGGTGTATGCCTTTCCAAATCATGTCCAATCAACTGAATTTACCACAGGTGGACTCCAATTAAGCTGTAGGAACATCACAAGGATGATCAGTGGAAACAGGATGCACCTGAGCTAAATTTTGAGCTTCATGGCAGAGGCTGTGAATACTTATGTACACGTGATTTCTTATTTTTTTATTAATAAATTAGCAAAAATCTCAAAAAAACTTTTTTCACATTGTCATTATGGGGTATTGGGTGTAGAATTTGGAGGGAAAAAATGAATTTATTCCAGTTTGGAATAAGGCTGTAACATAAAAAAAATGTGGAAAAAGTGAAGCATTGTCAATACTTTCCAGATGCACTGTATATATTCTGATGCTCACAATCCAGAATCGCAACAAGGTTTACACGATCTGAGACTTGGGATTACCCAACTTTGCCCCAAGTCCCAGAAGAATGATCTCATTCACTTGTAACTCCAATAACCTTGGAAGAAGTATCAAAAGTTATACAACAATTAAAGCTTTCCAAAGCTCAAAGGCCCAGATGGCCTATCTGACGAATTTTACAAAATATTATTACCTCGGGTTGTAGATAGTCTGGTAGCTGTCTATAATCTTATTATTCAAACAGACTATCCCACACTACTTTAACTCTGCTGTTATTAAGTTGCTTCCAAACCTGGTAAAGATTTAGCACATCTGGACTGTTATAGACAGATTTCGTTATTGAATTCGGATCACTACATTTTTACCAAAATCTTAGCCAGACTAAAAATAATTTTACCACAAGCGATTCATACAGACCAAACTGGTTTTATTCTAGGTCGTCACTCGCTGGTTAATGTTAGGAGAATGATCACACCTATTCAACATTCTCGAAATTCTGTTTGCTCCTCACCTAAGATAATTTTTTCTTTATTCTACACTCCATTTATTTGGTTTCCTCTACTGATTTCATCTACATTTTAAAAACTTTATATAGCACACCATTTTCACAGATTGCCTGTAATGGTTCCATGTCATCTCGTTTTCCTGTACAACGTGGAACTCAGCAAGGTTGTCTCTTGTCCCACTTATCGCCCTAGCTATAGAACCATAGTTCTTCCTCAACAGTTGAGGGTATTCGGGTTAATAATAAACTCTTAAGTCTCATTGTATGCTGATGTTAGGATTATTTTTCTTTCTAACCTGATACTTCTCTACCAGCTGTGCTTGCTCTGATTTCTTCCTTTGGATCAGTCTCTGGCTATAAAGTTAATTTGGACAAATCAGAAATTCTCCCAATTTGTGGCTCGACTTGAATATTATGAATCTTTTACCAGTTCTTCAACCCTTTTATATTTCATATTCTTCTCTTACGTATTTGGGAGTAACTGTAACAGCAGATCTTTCACATTTATATGAGGAAAACTTTATTCCAATCTATAGGCCGTATTCAATTAGAGTCGGAAACTGCCGTCTTGTCAAAAAGATGGCAGTTTCCGACTGGAATAGGTCGGAAGGGGTTCCGACCTATTCAATCTGGGCAGTTTTTCCGACAAGTCGGGAAATCCGACTTGTCGGAATGCTGTCGGAATACACACAGCGCCGCCGAGCCGCATGTATTGTCGGAAGCGGGGCCAAATCCGACAGGTTTTAGCCCCGTTTCTGACAATTTGAATGTGACTTTTAAAAGTTGGATTGACACTATCAGCATTGAACAGAGAGGTCGGGTCCTTTCCGTCGGAAAGGACACAACAGCAATTGAATACGGCCCTATATATAAAATGGACGTATGTGTGTATGTTCCAGCATAACTCTGGAAAGCCTGGAACAATTTACATCAAACTTGGTACACACATGACTTACAATCTGGAACAAAATAATGTGGTGGTAAGACACCCCTAGGGGTGGTATGGGGGCGACATGTAAAAATCCATAGTTTTCAGCATAACTGTGGAATGCCTGGAGCAATTTACACCAAACTTGGTACACATATGATTAACAATCTGGAACAAAATACTGTGGGATTAACACACCCCTAGCTGTGGTGGTAACATGGACTGAAACGGCATCGGAGTGTCATTCAAGTTCAGCCCCCATCAGCATTTGGGTGTGAGAAGGGGTGGTGAACATAACATACAGTGGGCGGAGCTTGGCCTGTCATCCCAGCAGTTACAGCACTGAGCAGGGCAGCATCAGAGGCAGGACGGGGCAGAGGAGGCAGATTATTCTCCTCAGCACCAGTATTTTGACAGCAGCAATCCAGGGAAGCTCAAGGGTGCGGCCTGACAAAGATTGCCATTATTCTTTAAATTCCGTAGCGAAGCACGGGTATTCAGCTAGTCATAAATAAAATTAAACATTCAATAGATAATTGGAAAGACTTACCTATTTCATTAGGCCATTTAGCAGTAATTAGAAGTATCTTTTTTCCCAAGATCTTTTATATTATGCAGATGCTTCCAATTAGTCTTTTCATAAAGGATATTAAACAGTTAACCACATTATTCTCATTTTTTGTGGCAGGGCAAACGACCAATAGCGTTTGCCCGTCGTCTGAAATCTAACTTTATACTCCTATACAATATTTTTCAGATACATCAGTGATTGGTTGCTCGAAACTAACTCCTACATGGATTCTCACTTAGATGTAGCATTGCTTTCTCCTTATTCTCCTAACGCATTACTACATTCCAAATTAGTAGATATTCCTACTCATATTAGACGTAATCCTTTATTTTTTTTATACATATCGAGCATGGGTTGGTATTAATCGGAATTTTCAGTGTAGTTTATTTTTTCTCCATACATATCTTTATGGGGTAATCCAGCTTTCCCCCCTTCTTTATCTACTATAAACTTTCTCCACTGGAAAGAGAAAGGACTGGCCTCTGTAGCCAAGGTGTTCCATCCGGGTGGACGAAAACTTTCATTTACAGAATTACAATAAACATATGATTTACCGAGATGTCTCTTTTATATGTACCATTAATGTCTTTATTATCATTAACTGTTTGGGACATTACATTGGCGAAACAGACTACTGATATTCCTTCTCTTAGGCTGTTACCAGACTTGCTATCTCAGTACGATTCCAATCTCAGATATTTACAATCTTCCTACTTGCAAAAAGTCCGTATTAGAATAATTCATAGGGTTTATATCTCGCCTGCCCAACGTAAGTACATGTCTACTTCAGAATCTGGCTATTGTATAAAATGTAAAATGTCACATGCCACGTTTATCCATTGTATTTGGGAGTGTGGGAAAGTGAGAACATTTTGGCATAAAGTGGTTCATTTCATCAATCATCTGTTTTCCACAAATTTAGTCCCCGAACCATTGGCATGTCTCTGTGGAAATTTTAAGCATTGGGATTTAGGTCCGGAAGAAAAACGTAGAATTCGTCTGTCGGTAGTTATTCTGACGGTTGCAAAAAAAATGATCCTTATACACTGGACTAGTAGATCTCCCCTTCCTTATCGGAAAGTTAAACAAAAAACTGATACAAATTTTATACTTTGATAGGCGATCTACTATTCCCGATGTCAATAAGGGAGTTGAGAAGATTTATCAAAAGTGGGAGCCCTTTATAAATACCCCGGATGAGGCAACCCAAAGTCACATCCTTAAATTCTAAGAAAATACTGATTAGAACTTACTTAGACGCATGATGAACTATTATTATTAATCTGCTATATACCATTTTATGATCTATATTTTAGTACACGTATGTATTTCGATACAAGGCTATTTTTAGGTCATCCCTATACTAAAGTTTTCTTTTCCTTCTCCACCTCCTCCCTCTTGTTTTCCCTTTCCCCACTACCCCCCCATTTCAAGATTCTGTCACTTTTATTATATCTGTACATTGATTTGTCTCTACTGTATGTTTTGACGATCTTTATACTATAATTTTTGACAAGTCTCTGTAAGTTTTACTTAAAAAAAAAGTTTAAAAAAAAAAATAAGAATTTACTTACCGATAATTCTATTTCTCGGAGTCCGTAGTGGATGCTGGGAACTCCGTAAGGACCATGGGGAATAGCGGCTCCGCAGGAGACTGGGCACAAAAGTAAAGCTTTAGGACTACCTGGTGTGCACTGGCTCCTCCCCCTATGACCCTCCTCCAAGCCTCAGTTAGGATACTGTGCCCGGACGAGAGTACACAATAAGGAAGGATTTTGAATCCCGGGTAAGACTCATACCAGCCACACCAATCACACCGTACAACCTGTGATCTGAACCCAGTTAACAGCATGATAACAGAGGAGCCCCTGAAAAGATGGCTCACAACAATAATAACCCGATTTTTGTAACAATAACTATGTACAAGTATTGCAGACAATCCGCACTTGGGATGGGCGCCCAGCATCCACTACGGACTACGAGAAATAGAATTATCGGTAAGTAAATTCTTATTTTCTCTGACGTCCTAGTGGATGCTGGGAACTCCGTAAGGACCATGGGGATTATACCAAAGCTCCCAAACGGGCGGGAGAGTGCGGATGACTCTGCAGCACCGAATGAGAGAACTCCAGGTCCTCCTCAGCCAGGGTATCAAATTTGTAGAATTTAGCAAACGTGTTTGCCCCTGACCAAGTAGCTGCTCGGCAAAGTTGTAACGCCGAGACCCCTAGGGCAGCCGCCCAAGATGAGCCCACCTTCCTTGTGGAATGGGCTTTTACAGATTTTGGCTGTGGCAGGCCTGCCACAGAATGTGCAAGCTGAATTGTACTACAAATCCAACGAGCAATAGTCTGCTCAGAAGCAGGAGCACCCAGCTTGTTGGGTGCATACCGGATAAACAGCGAGTCAGATTTCCTGACTCCAGCCGTCCTGGAAACATATATTTTCAGGGCCCTGACTACGTCCAACAACTTGGAGTCCTCCAAGTCACTAGTAGCCGCGGGTACCACAATAGGTTGGTTCAGATGAAACACTGAAACCACCTTAGGGAGAAAATGAGGACGAGTCCTCAATTCCGCCCTGTCTGAATGGAAGATCAGATAAGGGCTTTTACAGGATAAAGCCCGCCAATTCTGACACGTGCCTGGCCGAGGCCAGGGCCAACAACATGACCACTTTCCATGTGAGATATTTTAACTCCACAGATTCAAGTGGTTCAAACCAATGTGACTTTAGGAACCCCAAAACTACATTGAGATCCCAAGGTGCCACTGGAGGCACAAAAAGAGGCTGTATATGCAGTACCCCTTTTTACAGACGTCTGAACTTCAGGTAGTGAAGCTAGTTCTTTCTGGAAGAAAATTGACAGGGCCGAAATTTGCACCTTAATGGACCCCAATTTTAGGCCCATAGACACTCCTGTTTACAGGAAATGCAGGAATCGACCTAGTTGAAATTCCTCCATCGGGGCCTTACTGGCCTCGCACCATGTAATATATTTTCGCCAAATGCGGGGATTATGTTTTGCGGTTACATCCTTCCTGGCTTGACCAGGGTAGGGATGACTTCATCCGGAATGCCTTTTTCCTTTAGGATCCGGCGTTCAACCGCCCTGCCGTCAAACGCAGCCGCGGTAAGTCTTGGAATAGACAGGGTCCTTGCTGGAGCAGGTCCCTTCTTAAAGGGTAGAGGCCACGGGTCCTCCGTGAGCATCTCTTGAAGTTCTGGGTACCAAGTCCTTCTTGGCCAATCCGGAGCCACGAGTATAGTTCTTACTCCCCTCCGTCTTATAATTCTCAGTACTTTTGGTATGAGAGGAAGAGGAGGGAACACATACACTGACTGGTACACCCACGGTGTTACCAGAGCGTCCACAGCTATTGCCTGAGGGTCCCTTGACCTGGCGCAATACCTGTCCAATTTTTTGTTTAGGCGGGACGCCATCATGTCCACCTTTGGTTTTTCCCAATGGTTTACAATCATGTGGAAGACTTCTGGGTGAAGTCCCCACTCTCCCGGGTGGAGGTCGTGCCTGCTGAGGAAGTCTGCTTCCCAGTTGTCCACTCCCGGAATGAACACTGCTGACAGTGCTATCACATGATTTTCCGCCCAGCGAAAAATCCTTGCAGCTTCTGCCATTGCCCTCCTGCTTCTTGTGCCGCCCTGTCTGTCTACGTGGGCGACTGCCGTGATGTTGTCCGACTGGATCAGCACCGGCTGACCTTGAAGCAGAGGTCTTGCTTGGCTTAGGGCATTGTAAATGTCCCTTAGCTCCAAAATATTTATGTGAAGTGATGTCTCCAGGCTTGACCACAAGCCCTGGAAATTTCTTCCCTGTGTGACTGCTCCCCAGCCTCGCAGGCTGGCATCCGTGGTCACCAGGACCCAGTCCTGAATGCCGAATCTGCGGCCCTCTAGAAGATGAGCACTCTGCAACCACCACAGGAGAGACACCCTTGTCTTTGGTGACAGGGTTATCCGCTGATGCATCTGAAGATGCGATCCGGACCATTTGTCCAGCAGGTCCCACTGGAAAGTTCTTGCGTGGAATCTGCCGAATGGAATTGCTTCGTAGGAAGCCACCATTTTTCCCAGGACCCTTGTGCACTGATGCACTGACACTTGGCCTGGTTTTAGGAGGTTTCTGACTAGTTCGGATAACTCCCTGGCTTTCTCCTCCGGGAGAAAACACCTTTTTCTGGACTGTGTCCAGAATCATCCCTAGGAATAGAAGGCGTGTCGTCGGGATCAGCTGCGATTTTGGAATATTGAGAATCCAACCGTGCTGCCGCAGCACTATCTGAGATAGTGCTACCCCGACTTCCAACTGTTCCCTGGATCTTGCCCTTATCAGGAGATCGTCCAAGTAAGGGATAACTAAAACTCCCTTCTTTCGAAGGAGTATCATCATTTCGGCCATTACCTTGGTAAAGACCCGGGGTGCCGTGGACAATCCAAACGGCAGCGTCTGAAACTGATAGTGACAGTTCTGTACCACAAACCTGAGGTACCCTTGGAGAAGGGTAAATTGGGACATGTAGGTAAGCATCTTTGATGTCCAGAGAGACCATATAGTCCCCTTCTTCCAGGTTTGCAATCACTGCTCTGAGTGACTCCATCTTGAATTTGAACCTTTGTATGTAAGTGTTCAAGGATTTTAGATTTAAAATTGGTCTCACCGAGCCGTCCGGCTTCGGTACCACAAATAGTGTGGAATAGTACCCCTTTCCCTGTTGCAGGAGGGGTACCTTGATTATCACCTGCTGGGAATACAGCCTGTGAATGGCTTGCAATACTGCCTCCCTGTCTGAGGGAGACGTCGGTAAAGCAGACTTTATGAAACGGCGAGGGGGAGACGTCTCGAATTTCTTGAGACGGGCCCCCACCGTGCCTGAGTCCGCTTGTAAAGCCCCAGCGTCATGCTGAGGACTTTGCGGAGGCGGGAGAGGGCTTTTGTTCCTGGGAACTGGCTGTTTGCTGCAGCCTTTTTCCTCTCCCTCTGCCACGGGGCAGAAATGAGGAGCCTTTTGCCCGCTTGCCCTTATGGGGCCCAAAGGACTGCGCCTGATAATACGGCGTCTTCTTATGTTGAGAGGCTACCTGGGGTAAAAATGTGGATTTTCCAGCCGTTGCCGTGGCCACCAGGTCTGTTAGACCTACCCCAAATAACTCCTCCCTTTTATAAGGCGATACTTCCATATGCCTTTTGGAATCAGCATCACCTGACCACTGTCTTGTCCATAACCCTCTTCTAGCAGAAATGGACAGCGCACTTACTCTTGATGCCAGTCGGCAAATATCCCTCTGTGCATCACGCATATTTAGAAATGCATCTTTTAAATGCTCTATAGTCAGTAATATACTGTCCCTATCTAGGGTATCAATATTGTCAGTCAGGGAATCCGACCAAGCCACCCCAGCACTGCACATCCAGGCTGAGGCGATTGCTGGTCGCAGTATCACACCCGTGTGAGTGTATATACATTTTAGGATATTTTACTGCTTTCTGTCAGCAGGTTCCTTAAGGGCGGCCGTATCCGGGGACGGTAGTGCCACCTGTTTAGACAAGCGTGTGAGCGCTTTATTCACCCTAAGGGGTGTTTCCCAACGTGCCCTATCCTCTGGCGGGAAGGGGTATGATGCTAATAACTTTTTAGGAATTAACAGTTTTTATCGGGGGAAACCCACGCATCATCACACACTTCATTTAATTCCTCAGATGCAGGAAAAACTACAGGCAGTTTTTTCTCACCCAACATAATACCCTTTTTAGTGGTACTGGTATTATCAGAAATGTGTAAAAACATTTTCCATAGCCTCAATCATGTAACGTGTGGCCCTACTGGAAGTCACATTCGTCTCTTAATCGTCGACACTGGAGTCAGTATCCGTGTCGGCGTCTGTATCTGCCATCTGTGGTAACGGGCGTTTTAGAGCCCCAGATGGCTTTTGAGACACCTGGACAGGCACAGGCTGAGTCGCCGGCTGTCTCATGTCATCAATCTTTTGTAAAGAGCTGACACTGTCACATAATTCCTTCCATAAGCTCATCCACTCAGGTGTCGACTCCCTAGGGGGTGACATCTCTGTTACAGGCAATTGCTCCGCCTCCACCTCATTTTCCTCCTCATACATGTCGACACAACGTACCGACACACAGCACACACACAGGGAATGCTCTGATAGAGGACAGGACCCCACTAGCCCTTTGGGGAGACAGAGGGAGAGTATGCCAGCACACACCAGAGCGCTATATATATATACAGGGATAACCTTATATAAGTGTTTTTCCCCTTATAGCTGCTGTATTGTTATACTGCGCCTAATTAGTGCTCCCCTCTCTTTTTTAACCCCTTTCTGTAGTGTAGTAACTGCAGGGGAGAGCCAGGGAGCTTCCCTCCAACGGAGCTGTGAGAGAAAATGGCGCCAGTGTGCTGAGATAGGCTCCGCCCCCTTCTCGGCGGCCTTTTCTCCCGTTTTTCTGTGGAATCTGGCAGGGGTTAAAATTCATCCATATAGCCCTGGGGGCTATATGTGATGTATTTTCGCCAGCCAAGGTGTTTTTATTGCTGCTCAGGGCGCCCCCCCCCCTAGCGCCCTGCACCCTCAGTGACCGAAGTGTGCTGAGGAGCAATGGCGCACAGCTGCAGTGCTGTGCGCTACCTTGGTGAAGACAGGATGTCTTCTGTCGCCGATTTTTCCGGACCTCTTTTTGCTTCTGGCTCTGTAAGGGGGCCGGCGGCGCGGCTCTGGGACCGAGCTCCGAGGCTGGGCCTGTGTTCGGTCCCTCTGGAGCTAATGGTGTCCAGTAGCCTAAGAAGCCCAATCCACTCTGCACGCAGGTGAGTTCGCTTCTTCTCCCCTTAGTCCCTCGATGCAGTGAGCCTGTTGCCAGCAGGTCTCACTGAAAATAAAAAACCTAAAACTAAACTTTCACTAAGAAGCTCAGGAGCCCCTAGTGTGCACCCTTCTCGGCCGGGCACAAAAATCTAACTGAGGCTTGGAGGAGGGTCATAGGGGGAGGAGCCAGTGCACACCAGGTAGTCCTAAAGCTTTTACTTTTGTGCCCAGTCTCCTGCGGAGCCGCTATTCCCCATGGTCCTTACGGAGTTCCCAGCATCCACTAGGACGTCAGAGAAAAGATGTGCAGTTTCTGTCCCCTTCCTCAAAGCATAACCAGTCCACTTTGAGCGGGTACTGGTTGCAGAGGAAAATATCAGTAGGGGTCCCCCCGTATTTTTACAACTAGCACAGGGATCATGAAACAGTCCTGGTTCCAAAAATAAGGGGGGGGGGGGAGATGTAGGGGTTCCCAATATTTTTGCTATCTACACCGGGCTCCACTAGCCATGGAGATAATGTCACAGCCGGGGGACACGTTTATATTGGCCCCAGCAGCTGTGGCATAACCACCCCCTAACTAATTTGCCCAGGCTGGGGCACCATGGGGAGTGAGGACCCCCCAATAAAGGTAATCAGGGACTAAGGCTGAAGTCTGAGGTTATTCCCAACATCCCTGGTCTGTGGATGCCGAGTTAATAGTCGGATGTGTTTAAAAAATATATTAATATTGTCTTACTTGTGAACTACAGGACTCCGCAAGCCTTCCCCATATTGTTGCTATGTACAATGATACAATGTGTATATCTTGTTATATAGACTGCCTGGAGCTTTGACCAGTTGCCCAGAACGCAGTGATGACAATATACCTTTTACTACAAACTCTGTAAACAAATTTAGACTTAGTTTTAGATCATTTTTATTAGCTTTCACAATAAAGTATTGATGCTTCATATCTATCAGTTCATTAAAGTTGTTTTCCCCTTCTGTGAATTTTCTGATGTGAAACAAGATTTGATTTCCATAGAAAACATTTCCCTCACTCAGAGCATGGAAATGGCCTCTCACCTGTGTGACTTCTCAGATGTGTAACAAGATATGATTTCTGTGTAAAACATTTCCCACACTCAGAACATGGAAATGGCCTCTCACCTGTGTGACTTCTCTCATGTCTAACAAGAATAGATTTGCATGTAAAACATTTCCCACACTCAGGGCATGAAAATGGTTTCTCACCTGTGTGAATTCTCTGATGTGTAACGAGAATTGCTCTGCGTGCAAAACATTTCCCACATTCAGCGCATGGAAATGGTCTCTCACCTGTGTGACGTCTCCGATGTTTAACGAGAGCTGAGTTCTCTGCAAAACATTTCCCACATTCAGGGCATGGAAATGGCTTCTCACCTGTGTGACCTCTCTGATGTATAACGAGAATAGCTCTGCGTGCAAAACATTTCCCACATTCAGAGCATGAAAATGGTCTCTCACCTGTGTGACGTCTCTGATGTTTAATGAGAACAGGTTTGCATGCAAAAAATTTCCCACATTCAGAACATGGAAATGGTTTCTCACCTGTGTGAGATCTTTCATGTCTAATAAGATCTGATTTCAATTTAAAATATTCACCACACTCAGAGCATGGAAATGGTTTCTCACCTGTGTGACTTCGTTGATGTGTAACAAGATGTGATTTCTGTGTAAAACATTTCCCACATTCAGAACATGGAAATGGTCTCTCACCTGTGTGACGTCTCTGATGTTTAATGAGAACAGATTTGAATGCAAAAAAATTCCCACATTCAGAACATGGAAATGGTTTCTCACCTGTGTGAGTTCTTTCATGTCTAACAAGATCCGATTTCAATGTAAAATATTTCCCACACTCAGAGCATGGAAATGGTTTCTCACCTGTGTGACTTTTCTGATGTGTAACAAGATGTGATTTCTGTGTAAAACATTTCCCACACTCAGAACATAGAAATGGTCTCTCACCTGTGTGACGTCTCTGATGTTTAATGAGAATAGATTTGCATGCAAAAAAATTCCCACATTCAGAACATGGAAATGGTTTCTCACCTGTGTGCGATCTCTCATGTCTAACTAGATCTGATTTCTGTGCAAAACATTTCCCACACTCAGAACATGGAAATGGTCTCTCACCCGTGTGACGTCTCTGATGTTTAATGAGAATAGATTTGCATGCAAAACATTTCCCACACTCAGAGCATGGAAATGGGCTCTCACCCATCTTAGCTGGCTGATGGATAATACGCCTTGTGCTCTGTGTAAAACATCTACCATCTATAGAACCGGGAAAACCCCCATCTACTCTAAGAGCTGTGATAGATGGACCAAGATCTGTGTTATCAGGAGAACATTCCTCATGTTTAGAAGTAGCTGATGATATATCTGCATTGTGAGAGACTGAATATATAATTGAGGTAACAGGGCTTTCTCCCGGAGAATCTTGTGTTCTTGCGTTCTCTTCTATTTTACAATCTGGAGATAAACAGAGATGTTCTTCTGATGTATTCCAGTGGTGGTTTCCATCTGCTGAGAATAAAATAGCCGGATTTTAATACCTACCGGTAAATCCCTTTCTCGTAGTCCATAAGGGATACTGGGGTCTTAGTACAATGGAGTATAGATGGGGCCCAAAGGAGTCGGTGCACTTTAAATTTCTTCAACTGGGTGTGCTGGCTCCTCCCATCTATGCCCCCTCCTACAGCTGTATAGGTAAAACTGTGCTAGAAGGAGAATGGACATACTTGAGAGAAGGAACATAACAAGTGGTGAAATTCACACACCAGCACACCAATAACATAAAATGACTAGCAACGGCTGGTGACAAAACAGCAATAGTTAAAACTTTCACAAAGAAAAACCTGCAGACAAGTCAACGCACTGAGACGGGCACCCAGTATCCCTTAAGGACTACGAGAAAGGAATTTACCGGTAGGTATTAAAATCCCGTTTTTTCTAGCATCCATAAGGGATAATGGGGTCTTAGTACAATGGGAACGTCCCAAAGCTTCCAGGATGGGCGGGAATTTGCGGTGACGTCTGCAGCACCGCCTGCCCAAACTGGGTATCCTCTTTGGCCAGGGTATCGAACTTGTAGAGCTTCACAAAGGTGTTCTTCCCCGACCAGGTAGCAGCTCGGCATAATTGCAAGGCCGAGACTCCATGGGCAGCCATCCCAGGAAGACCCCACCGATCTTGTAGAGTGGGCCTTCAGAGACTGTGGAACAGGTAAGGCTGCCAACACATAGGCCTGTTGGATAGTCAGCCTAATCCAACGAGCAATGGACTGCTTAGAAGCAGGGCAGCTCTTTTTCTGCGCATCATATAGCATGAACAAGGAATCCATCTTTCTTATCCAAGCCATCCATTTGCTATAACTCTGCAAGGCTCGCACAGCATCCAACTACGCCGGAGGAGCAGAAGTGCCAGAACCAGATGGAACAACAATTTGTTAATTCAGGTGAAACGCAGAGACAACTTTCAGCAGGAAATGCTGCCTAGTCCTGAGATCTGCTCTGTCCTTGTAAAACACCAAGTAGGGACTTTTACACGAAAGAGTCCCCAATTCTGAAACACAACTAGGAGAAGCCAGGGCCAGTAACATCACCGTCTTCCACGTGAGGTACTTGTCTTCTACCGTCATCAGAGGTTCAACACAACCTTCAAATACCAGGGTGCTGTTTGCGGCACAAAAGAAGGTTGTATGTGAAGTACCCCTTGCAAGAAAGTCTGAACTTCAGGCAACATTGCCAATGTAAATGAAAATAGAGAGAGATGAAATCTGGACCTTAATAGAACTCAGACGTAAGCCCTTATCCACACCAGCCTGTAGGAAACGTAATAAACATCCCAAGTGAAACTCTGCAGGTGGATACGTGCATTCCTCGTACTAAGACATACCTTCTCCAGATATGATGATAGTGTTTTGATGTCACAGGTTTTCTGGCCTGAACCATAGTTGCAATAACCTTTCTGGAAAGGCCTTTGCGAGCTAGGATGTTCCGCTCAACCTCCATGCCGTCAAACGAAGTTGCCGTAAGTCCGGGTAGACGAACGGTCCTTGTTGAAGATCTCTTCTCACTGGCAGAGGCCAAGGGTCTTCGACGGACATGCCCAGAAGATACGCGTACCACGCCCTCAGAGGCCAATCCGGGGCAATAAGAATTGCCTGGACTCTCTGATTCCTGATTCGCATTAGCACCCTTGGGAGCAATGGAATTGGGGGAAACCGGTAGACCAGCCGGTAAGGCCAAGGCGATGTTAGCGCATCTATTGCCCTCGCCTGAGGGTCCCTGGTTTGTGAGCAATACCAGCTAAGCTTCTTGTTGAGTCGAGAAGCCATCATGTCTATTTGTGGGCAGCCCCACAGGATGATGATCTGCAGAAACACCTGTTGGTGGAGACCCCACTCTTACGGGTGGAGATCGTGACGACTCAGGAAATTTACTACCCAGTTGTCCACTCCCGGAATGAAGATTGCAGTCATAGCTCTTGCATTTATTTCTGCCCAGAGGAGTATCTTTGACACTTCTCGCATGCAGGCTCTGCTTTTTGTCCCTCCTAGTCGATTTATGTAAGCCACCGCCGTGGCGTTGTCAGACTGATCCTGGATCACTTGATCCTTGAGTAGAGGAGAGGCCTGAAGTAGAGCATTGTAGATCGCCCGTTACAGAATGTTGATCGGAAACAGGGCTTCGTGGGCTGACCACCTGCCCTGGAACTGAGCCCCTTGGGTGAGAGTTCCCCATCCTTTCAGACTTGCATGTGTCGTGAGGAGGATCCAATCCTGAATCCCTAAACTTCGACCTTCCAGTAGGTTTGAGGACTGTAGCCACTACAGGAGGGTAATCCTGGCCTGAGGTGACAGCCGTATTATCCAGTGCACCTGAAGATGTGAGCGGACCACTTGCTCTGGAGATCCAACTGAAATGTTCTGGCATGGAACCTTCCGTACTGGATTGCCTCGTATGAGGCTACCATTTTCCCCAATAATCTTATGCAAAGATGGATTTTTGAGGAGGCCGTAGAACCATTCGGACCATCTCCTGGAGTGTTCTTGCTTTGTCCTCTGGGGGAAAAACTTTGAGCCACAGTATCCAGAAACATTCCCAGGAACAGGAGCCGCTGCGTAGGCTCCAGGTGGGACTTCTTATATTGAGGATCCACCCATGGTGTCTCAGAAGCTGATGTCTATATGGAGCAATAGAAGCTCCCTGGATCTCGCCTCTATCAAGAGATCGTCCAGGTAAAGGACAATATTGACCCCCTGGGCCTGCAGCAGGAACATCATATTTGCCATTACCTTCGTGAAGACCCTCGGAGTTGTAGACAGGCCGAAGGGTAGCACTTGGAACTAGTAGTGATCATTCAGCAGGGCAAACCGCAGGCAAGCCTGGTGAGGCGGCCAAATCGGGATATGGAGATAGGCATCCTTTATATCCAGTGAGACAATGAACTCCCGTTCTTCCAGACCCACAATCACTGCTCGCAAGGATTCCATCTTGAACTTGAAAATCTTTAGGTAAGTGTTCAAGGATTTGAAATTCAGAATGGGCCTTACCGAACCATCCGGTTTCGGTACCACAAACAGGTTGGAGTAGTAACCCTTTCCCTGTTGTTGTAGTGGCACTGGAACAATGATTTGGGACTGGACCAACTTTTGGATGGCCTGTTGCAGAGTAGCTCGTGTATCCTCCAAAACTGGTAAGCTTGTTTTGAAAAATCATTGGGGAGGAGCGGTGTCGAACTCCAGCTTGTAGCCCTGAGAAATTAAGTCCTTTACCCAGGCAGGAGCTTTCCCAGATGCGGCTAAAGTGACTCAGTCGAACTCCCACCTTGAGATCCCCTCGGGGTGGTTAGACACCTTCATGCTGAGGCCTTAGTGGAAGCTGAACTGGTGCTCTGTTCCTGAGAACCTGCGCTGCTGGTTTTCTTCTTACCTCTGGTGCCTCCCAGAGGGGAGAAACGTGGATTTGCCAGCAGTAACCTTAGGCATCCACGTATCCAACTCAATCCCCGAATAGCCACTCCCCTGAGAAGGGAAGAGACTCCACACTGCGCTTGGAATCTGCATCCGCTATCCACTGACGCAGCCACAGGGCTCTGCGCGCCAACACTGCCATGGCAGAAGTCCTAGAATTAAGAGCACCTATTTCCTTGAGAGAATCACCAGGACGCGTGCAGTGTCTTGGATGTGTTTTATGAGGGTCACCGTAGTGACAAGTTACATATCCCCCGCAAGACCTCCTTGAATTTGAGTCGCCTTTGTATGACTGGCATGTGTCACCCAGCAACCCGCAAGCACAGGCCTTTGTGATACACCAGCCGCTGTGTAAATACACTTTAGTATAGTTTCTATTTTCCTATCCCTAGGGTCCTTTAATGTAAAAGGAGCCTGGAGCTGGCAGAACCACCTTTTTAGAGACGGGGAACTGATACGTCTACAGCTGGGGGTTCTTCCCAATTTTTCCTACCTTCTGGGGCAAATGGGAAAGTGTGCAAAAACCTTTTTGTCACCTGATATTTTTTATCAGGATTTTTCCAGGCTTGATTAAACATGTCATCTAGTTCCGGAGAATCAAGGAAAGTGATACTGAGTTTTTTCTGTGCCAAGAAAAACGACTGCGTTCCTGCAGCATCTTCTGAAGGGATTTTTAACACATCCCTGATAGCCAGTATGAGGGGCTCAATACACTGTGCAGAAGTGGAATCCTCTGTAGTAGGATCTAATTCCTCCCCCTCCTCCTGTACCTCTTCCTCAGAATCTGAAAGTAAATCAGGCAGCCCACGTTTATGTGGCCCTGAACTAGGGAGGGGGGTTGTTTATCATCTGCCTTTGCAGCTAGGTCTGCGACAGCCTGCTGCACCTGTTGTGTCTTCTGATTATTAGCAGTGAGCTGGGATGACCTATCTACCATCATAGTTTTTATGACACCGAGCCATGATGGCTCCTGACCCTCCCCCCCAGTCTCCTCACTAACTTGGGAGGACTGGCTGCATTGTTCACGATAGGAAGCCAGCCGTTGAGACAGAGAATCTGGTATGACATACACTGCATAATTGGTGTTTTAACATGTTTACAGTAGACAACACACACAGACAAGTATTATAATAGCAAGCCTCCCTTACTATATGTGAGAAGGAGACAGAGTGAGAGAGAGGGACAGCACACCCAGGCTTGTCAGGCTCAGTGAGACTGCAAGCTGCATATATACAGTATCACAGTGAAGCACCGGACTCCTTGTCCTTTGAATGACACTAATTGTGTACAATATGCGTCTCTCCCCCTTATTTACACCCCTGTACCAGTATCCATGAGTGTCTGGAAGATCTGTGTGTCCTTGCTACAAAGTTTAAAATAAACTGAAGAAAAAAATCCTCTGGAGCTCCAGAGTGTGTATCCTCTCCTGAGGGCACATTTTTCTAAACTGGCGGTAGGATGGGGCAAAGAAGGGAGGAGCCAGCACACTCAGTTAAAAAAAATGTAAAGTGCACCTACTCCTTTGTACCCCATATATACCCATTGTACTAAGTGATCCCCAGTATCCTTTATGGATGTTAGAGAAATATACTGGTAGGATAATTGGATCATAACAAAATTAACCCTAGCGTGTGTGCGTGTACACGTGATAGGGAATATAGAGTGTAAGCTCCACTGGGGCAGGGGCTGAAGCGAATGGGCAAATATTCTCTGTAAAGCGCTGCGGAATATGTATGCGCTATATGAATAACTTGTAATAATAAATAAGTATTGCTCCACAGCCGCCAGCGCTCACATGACCTGGTGGCTCACTCTTGCCAGGCGTCTCAGGTCACATGGTGTCAGAAGGCCGGTTCTATGGGGACACATCAGTACCTATAGTTTACAAAGACTTATCTGTCTACTATTAAACTTCATTTGGTTCCGCTCAGTGCTTAGACACCTTATTTCCCCGCTGTCTGCGGATATTAGAGGCTGATATTATGTATGTCCCCCTTTTAAAGTTCCCCATGTGGACTAATTGTATAAATGTATTGTCTTTTTTTATAAGTCCCCTATTTTGAATAACTGTATACATTTATTGCCATATGTAACTTCATTGTAATAATAAGATTTTACTTACCGATAAATCTATTTCTCGGAGTCCGTAGTGGATGCTGGGGTTCCTGAAAGGACCATGGGGAATAGCGGCTCCGCAGGAGACAGGGCACAAAAAGTAAAGCTTTTTCCGATCAGGTGGTGTGCACTGGCTCCTCCCCCTATGACCCTCCTCCAGACTCCAGTTAGGTACTGTGCCCGGACGAGCGTACACAATAAGGGAGGATTTTGAATCCCGGGTAAGACTCATACCAGCCACACCAATCACACCGTACAACTTGTGATCTAAACCCAGTTAACAGTATGATAACAGCGGAGCCTCTGAAAGATGGCTTCCTACAACAATAACCCGAATAAGTTAACAATAACTATGTACAATTTATGCAGATAATCCGCACTTGGGATGGGCGCCCAGCATCCACTACGGACTCCGAGAAATAGATTTATCGGTAAGTAAAATCTTATTTTCTCTATCGTCCTAGTGGATGCTGGGGTTCCTGAAAGGACCATGGGGATTATACCAAAGCTCCCAAACGGGCGGGAGAGTGCGGATGACTCTGCAGCACCGAATGAGAGAACTCCAGGTCCTCCTTAGCCAGAGTATCAAATTTGTAAAATTTTACAAACGTGTTCTCCCCTGACCACGTAGCTGCTCGGCAAAGTTGTAATGCCGAGACCCCTCGGGCAGCCGCCCAAGATGAGCCCACCTTCCTTGTGGAGTGGGCCTTTACAGATTTAGGCTGTGGCAGGCCTGCCACAGAATGTGCCAGTTGGATTGTGCTACAGATCCAACAAGCAATCGTCTGCTTAGACGCAGGAGCACCCATCTTGTTGGGTGCATACAATATAAACAACGAGTCAGATTTTCTGACTCCAGCTGTTCTTGCAATATATATTTTTAATGCTCTGACAACGTCCAGTAACTTGGAGTCCTCCAAGTCACTTGTAGCCGCAGGCACTACAATAGGCTGGTTCAGATGAAATGCTGACACCACCTTAGGGAGAAAATGCGGACGAGTCCGCAGTTCTGCCCTGTCCGAATGGAAAATCAGATATGGGCTTTTGTAAGATAAAGCTGCCAATTCTGACACTCTCCTGGCAGAAGCCAGGGCTAGAAGCATGGTCACTTTCCAAGTGAGATATTTCAAATCCACCTTATTTAGTGGTTCAAACCAATGAGATTTTAGAAAATCCAAAACTACATTGAGATCCCACGGTGCCACTGGAGGCACCACAGGAGGCTGTATATGCAGCACTCCCTTCACAAAGGTCTGGACTTCAGGGACTGAAGCCAATTCTTTTTGAAAGAAAATCGACAGGGCCGAAATTTGAACCTTAATAGATCCCAATTTGAGACCCATAGACAATCCTGATTGCAGGAAATGTAGGAATCGACCCAGTTGAAATTCCTCCGTCGGAGCACTCCGATCTTCGCACCACGCAACATATTTTCGCCAAATTCGGTGATAATGTTGCACGGTTACTTCTTTCCTTGCTTTAATCAAAGTAGGAATGACTTCTTCCGGCATGCCTTTTTCCATTAGGATCCAGCGTTCAACCGCCATGCCGTCAAACGCAGCCGCGGTAAGTCTTGAAACAGACAGGGACCCTGCTGAAGCAAGTCCCTCCTTAGAGGTAGAGGCCACGGATCTTCCGTGATCATCTCTTGAAGTTCCGGGTACCAAGTCCTTTGCCGTATAATTCTCAATACTTTTGGTATGAGAGGCAGAGGAGGAAACACATACACCGACTGGTACACCCAAGGCGTTACCAGCGCGTCCACAGCTATTGCCTGCGGATCTCTTGACCTGGCGCAATACCTGTCCAGTTTTTTGTTGAGGCGAGACGCCATCATGTCCACCATTGGTCTTTCCCAACGGGTTACCAGCATGTGGAAGACTTCTGGATGAAGTCCCCACTCTCCCGGGTGAAGATCGTGTCTGCTGAGGAAGTCTGCTTCCCAGTTGTCCACTCCCGGGATGAACACTGCTGATAGCGCTATCACATGATTCTCTGCCCAGCGAAGAATCCTTGCAGCTTCTGCCATTGCACTCCTGCTTCTTGTGCCGCCCTGTCTGTTCACATGGGCGACTGCCGTGATGTTGTCCGACTGGATCAACACCGGTTTTCCCTGAAGCAGAGGTTCTGCCTGGCTTAGAGCATTGTATATTGCTCTTAGTTCCAGAATGTTTATGTGAAGAGACGTTTCCAGGCTCGTCCATACTCCCTGGAAGTTTCTTCCTTGTGTGACTGCTCCCCAGCCTCTCAGGCTGGCGTCCGTGGTCACCAGGATCCAATCCTGTATGCCGAATCTGCGGCCCTCCAATAGATGAGGACTCTGCAACCACCACAGAAGAGACACCCTTGTCCTTGGAGACAGGGTTATCCGTAGGTGCATCTGAAGATGCGACCCTGACCATTTGTCCAACAGATCCCTTTGGAAAATTCTTGCGTGGAATCTGCCGAATGGAATTGCTTCGTAAGAAGCCACCATTTTTCCCAGGACTCTTGTGCATTGATGTACAGACACCTTTCCTGGTTTTAGGAGGTTCCTGACAAGCTCGGATAACTCCTTGGCTTTTTCCTCCGGGAGAAAAACCTTTTTCTGAACCGTGTCCAGAATCATCCCTAGGAACAGCAGACGAGTTGTCGGCATTAACTGGGATTTTGGAATATTCAGAATCCACCCGTGCTGTTTTAGCACTTCTTGAGACAGTGCTAATCCCATCTCTAGCTGTTCTCTGGACCTCGCCCTTATTAGGAGATCGTCCAAGTATGGGATAATTAATACGCCTTTTCTTCGAAGAAGAATCATCATCTCGGCCATTACCTTTGTAAAGATCCGAGGTGCCGTGGACAATCCGAACGGCAGCGTCTGAAACTGATAGTGACAGTTTTGTACAACGAACCTGAGGTACCCCTGGTGTGAGGGGTAAATTGGAACGTGGAGATACGCATCCTTGATGTCCAAGGATACCATAAAGTCCCCCTCTTCCAGGTTCGCTATCACTGCTCTGAGTGACTCCATTTTGAACTTGAACTTCTTTATGTACAGGTTCAAGGACTTCAGATTTAGAATAGGCCTTACCGAGCCATCCGGCTTCGGTACCACAAAAAGAGTGGAATAATACCCCTTCCCTTGTTGTAGAAGAGGTACCTTGACTATCACCTGCTGAGAGTACAGCTTGTGAATGGCTTCCAAAACCGTCTCCCTTTCGGAGGGGGACGTTGGTAAAGCAGACTTCAGGAAACGGCGAGGTGGATCCGTCTCTAATTCCAACCTGTACCCTTGAGATATTATCTGCAGGATCCAGGGATCTACCTGCGAGTGAGCCCACTGCGCGCTGTAATTTTTGAGACGACCGCCCACCATCCCCGAGTCCGCTTGAGAAGCCCCAGCGTCATGCTGAGGGCTTTTGTAGAAGCCGGGGAGGGCTTCTGTTCCTGGGAAGGAGCTGCGTGTTGCTGTCTCTTCCCTCGACCTTTGCCTCGTGGCAGATATGAATAGCCCTTTGCTCTCTTATTTTTGAAGGAACGAAAGGGCTGCGGTTGAAAAGTCGGTGCCTTTTTCTGTGGGGGAGTGACTTGAGGTAGAAAGGTGGATTTCCCGGCTGTAGCCGTGGCCACCAAATCTGATAGACCGACTCCAAATAACTCCTCCCCTTTATACGGCAAAACTTCCATATGCCGTTTTGAATCCGCATCACCTGACCACTGTCGCGTCCATAAAGCTCTTCTGGCCGAAATGGACATAGCACTTACCCGTGATGCCAGTGTGCAGATATCCCTCTGTGCATCACGCATATAAAGAAATGCATCCTTTATTTGTTCTAACGACAGTAAAATATTGTCCCTGTCCAGGGTATCAATATTTTCAATCAGGGACTCTGACCAAACTACCCCAGCACTGCCCATCCAGGCAGTCGCTACAGCTGGTCGTAGTATAACACCTGCATGTGTGTATATACTTTTTTGGATATTTTCCATCCTCCTATCTGATGGATCTTTAAGTGCGGCCGTCTCAGGAGAGGGTAACGCCACTTGTTTAGATAAGCGTGTTAGCGCCTTGTCCACCCTAGGAGGTGTTTCCCAGCGCTCCCTAACCTCTGGCGGGAAAGGGTATAATGCCAATAATTTCTTTGAAATTATCAGTTTTTTATCAGGGGCAACCCACGCTTCATTACACACGTCATTTAATTCTTCTGATTCAGGAAAAACTATAGGTAGTTTTTTCATACCCCACATAATACCCTGTTTAGTGGTACCTGTAGTATCAGCTAAATGTAACGCCTCCTTCATTGCCAAAATCATATAACGTGTGGCCCTACTGGAAAATACGGTTGATTCGTCACCGTCACCACTGGAGTCATCGCCTGTGTCTGGGTCTGTGTCGACCGACTGAGGCAAAGGGCGTTTCACAGCCCCTGACGGTGTTTGAGTCGCCTGGACAGGCACTAATTGATTGTCCGGCCGCCTCATGTCGTCAAACGACTGCTTTAGCGTGTTGACACTATCCCGTAGTTCCATAAATAAAGGCATCCATTCCGGTGTCGACTCCCTAGGGGGTGACATCCTCATATTTGGCAATTGCTCCGCCTCCACACCAATATCGTCCTCATACATGTCGACACACACGTACCGACACATAGCAGACACACAGGGAATGCTCCTAACGAAGACAGGACCCACTAGCCCTTTGGGGAGACAGAGGGAGAGTTTGCCAGCACACACCAAAAGCGCTATATATATATATCAGGGATAGCCTTATAATAAGTGCTCCCTTATAGCTGCTTTGTTATATCAAATTATCGCCATAAATGTGCCCCCCCCTCTCTGTTTTACCCTGTTTCTGTAGTGCAGTGCAGGGGAGAGACTTGGGAGCCGTCCTGACCAGCGGAACTGTGAGAGGAAATGGCGCCGTGTGCTGAGGAGATAGACCCCGCCCCTTTTCTGGCGGGCTCGTCTCCCGCTATTTAGAGAAATCAGGCAGGGGTTAAATATCTCCATATAGCCTCTAGGGCTATATGTGAGGTATTTTTAGCCTTTATAGGTAATCATTTTGCCTCCCAGGGCGCCCCCCTCCCAGCGCCCTGCACCCTCAGTGACTGCCGTGTGAAGTGTGCTGAGAGGAAAATGGCGCACAGCTGCAGTGCTGTGCGCTACCTTTTGAAGACTGCAGGAGTCTTCAGCCGCCGATTCTGGACCTCTTCTGTCTTCAGCATCTGCAAGGGGGCCGGCGGCGTGGCTCCGGTGACCATCCAGGCTGTACCCGTGATCGTCCCTCTGGAGCTTGATGTCCAGTAGCCAAGAAGCCAATCCATCCTGCACGCAGGTGAGTTGACTCCTTCTCCCCTCAGTCCCTCGCTGCAGTGATCCTGTTGCCAGCAGGAATCACTGTAAAATAAAAAACCTAGCTAAACTTTTTCTAAGCAGCTCTTTAGGAGAGCCACCTAGATTGCACCCTTCTCGGCCGGGCACAAAAATCTAACTGGAGTCTGGAGGAGGGTCATAGGGGGAGGAGCCAGTGCACACCACCTGATCGGAAAAAGCTTTACTTTTTGTGCCCTGTCTCCTGCGGAGCCGCTATTCCCCATGGTCCTTTCAGGAACCCCAGCATCCACTAGGACGATAGAGAAATATATGTTTTTAGCTTTAAAAATGAACAACTGCAAGTATTGCCATGATGTTATTGGTCAGCAATGACCATGTGATGTTTGAGGCAATGAATAAATAGTCAGGGCAGAGAACTCAGAAGCACTTCTTGATACAGAGAAGAATGCTCCTTGAAACGCGTTGAAGCCGCTGGAGAGACCACTCGATGCAGGAGGAAACCGGTAACATCCACAAACATTGGGTGAAGCCGGTGTAACATTGCATCCGGTCACTGCAGCCCGGGCCATGTGCACCACCTGCACTATCCGAGGACTGTGTGTTTCCCCACAAACAAGTGGTATACCAAACTGGTATTTTCTAAATTGACTGTATATTTTAAATACATCTTTTTAAAACCTCTACTGGGATGCAATCCTTGCCTGAAGTGAAGGTCGTTCAGCTTGGATGAAAGATACCTTTATTTGAACATGAGATAGAAATTTAAAGTAAGTGTAATTCTAAATTTTAGTGAAGAAATGCCTTGTTTGATGTGTGTAAAGAAACTGCTACGCTGGGCCGGACGGAGCTTAATTTATTTGGTAAGCGAATATAGATTTTGTCGCCCCTTAGTGGGATAAGCTTTATAAAGGGACAGCGTACAAAAAGGGGTGTGGTCTCACAAGGAAGGGGTGTGGCCACCACACAATAGTACCCCCAATGATACAAGGAGATAGTAAGTGACTAGGGAGGCAGGGGTGACAGGGAGATAGTGGTGACCGGGGAGGCAGTGGGTGACTGGGAGATAGTGGGAGACAGGAAGATAGTGGGTGACTGGGGAGGCAGGGGTGACAGGAAGATAGTGGGTGACAGGGAGATAGTGGGTGACCAGGTTTCATGAGATAGCGATCTTGTATGTAGTTAAAAATAAGTTTTTACTTACCGATAAATCTATTTCTCGTAGTCCGTAGTGGATGCTGGGGACTCCGTCAGGACCATGGGGAATAGCGGCTCCGCAGGAGACAGGGCACAAAAGTAAAAGCTTTAGGATCAGGTGGTGTGCACTGGCTCCTCCGCCTATGACCCTCCTCCAAGCCTCAGTTAGGATACTGTGCCCGGACGAGCGTACACAATAAGGAAGGATTTTGAATCCCGGGTAAGACTCATACCAGCCACACCAATCACACTGTACAACCTGTGATCTGAACCCAGTTAACAGCATGATAACAGCGGAGCCTCTGAAAAGATGGCTCACAACAATAATAACCCGATTTTTGTAACAATAACTATGTACAAGTATTGCAGACAATCCGCACTTGGGATGGGCGCCCAGCATCCACTACGGACTACGAGAAATAGATTTATCGGTAAGTAAAATCTTATTTTCTCTGACGTCCTAGTGGATGCTGGGGACTCCGTCAGGACCATGGGGATTATACCAAAGCTCCCAAACGGGCGGGAGAGTGCGGATGACTCTGCAGCACCGAATGAGAGAACTCCAGGTCCTCTTTAGCCAGGGTATCAAATTTGTAGAATTTTACAAACGTGTTCTCCCCCGACCACGTAGCTGCTCGGCAGAGTTGTAATGCCGAGACCCCTCGGGCAGCCGCCCAGGATGAGCCCACCTTCCTTGTGGAATGGGCCTTGACAGATTTAGGCTGTGGCAGGCCTGCCACAGAATGTGCAAGTTGAAATGTGCTACAAATCCAACGAGCAATCGTCTGCTTAGAAGCAAGAGCACCCAGTTTGTTGGGTGCATACAGGATAACAGCGAGTCAGTTTTCCTGACTCCAGCCGTCCTGGAAACCTATATTTTCAGGGCCCTGACAACATCTAGCAACTTGGAGTCCTCCAAGTCCCTAGTAGCCGCAGGTACCACAATAAGCTGGTTCAGGTGAAACGCTGACACCACCTTAGGAAGAAACTGGGGACGAGTCCGCAGCTCTGCCCTGTCCGAATGGACAATCAGATATGGCTTTTGTGAGACAAAGCCGCCAATTCTGACACTCGCCTGGCCGAGGCCAGGGCCAACAGCATGGTCACTTTTCATGTGAGATATTTCAAATCCACAGATTTGAGCGGTTTAAAATGTGATTTGAGGAATCCCAGAACTACGTTGAGATCCCACAGTGCCACTGGAGGCACAAAAAGGGGGTTGTATATGCAATACTCCCTTGACAAACTTCTGGACTTCAGGAACTGAAGCCAATTCTTTCTGGAAGAAAATTGACAGGGCCGAAATTTGAACCTTAATGGACCCCAATTTGAGGCCCATAGACACTCCTGTTTGCAGGAAATGCAGGAATCGACCGAGTTGAAATTTCTTCGTGGGGCCTTCCTGGCCTCACACCACGCAACATATTTTCGCCACATGTGGTGATAATGTTTTGCGGTCACCTCCTTCCTGGCTTTGACCAGGGTAGGAATGACCTCTTCCGGAATGCCTTTTTCCTTTAGGATCTGGCGTTCCACCGCCATGCCGTCAAACGCAGCCGCGGTAAGTCTTGGAACAGACCTGGTACTTGCTGAAGCAAGTCCCTTCTTAGCGGCAGAGGCCATGAGTCCTCTGTGAGCATTTCTGGAAGTTCCGGGTGCCACGTCCTTCTTGGCCAATCCGGAGCCACGAGTATAGTTCTTACTCCTCTACTTCTTATAATTCTCAGTACCTTGGTTATGAGAAGCAGAGGAGGGAACACATACACCGACTGGTACACCCACGGTGTTACCAGAACGTCCACAGATATTGCTTGAGGGTCTCTTGACCTGGCGCAATACCTGTCCAGTTTTTTGTTCAGGCGGGACGCCATCATGTCCACCTTTGGTCTTTCCCAACGGTTCACAATCATGTGGAATACTTCCCGATGAAGTCCCCACTCTCCCGGGTGGAGGTCGTGCCTGCTGAGGAAGTCTGCTTCCCAGTTGTCCACTCCCGGAATGAACACTGCTGACAGTGCTATCACATGATTTTTCGCCCAGCGAAGAATCCTTGCAGTTTCTGCCATTGCCCTCCTGCTTCTTGTGCCGCCCTGTCTGTTTACGTGGGCGACTGCCGTGATGTTGTCCCACTGGATCAATACCGGCTGACCTTGAAGCAGAGGTCTTGCTAAGCTTAGAACATTGTAAATTGCCCTTAGCTCCAGTATATTTATGTGGAGAGAAGTCTCCAGACTTGATCACACTCCCTGGAAATTTTTTCCCTGTGTGACTGCTCCCCAGCCTCTCAGGCTGGCATCCGTGGTCACCAGGACCCAGTCCTGAATGCCGAATCTGCGGCCCTTTAGTAGATGAGCACTCTGCAGCCACCGCAGAAGAAACACCCTTGTCCTTGGAGACAGGATTATCCGCTGATGCATCTGAAGATGCGATCCGGACCATTTTTCCAGCAGATCCCACTGAAAAGTTCTTGCGTGAAATCTACCGAATGGAATCGCTTCGTAAGAAGCCACCATTTTTCCCAGGACCCTTGTGCAATGATGCACTGACACTTTTCCTGGTTTTAGGAGGTTCCTGACTAGCTCGGATAACTCCCTGGCTTTCTTCTCAGGGAGAAACACCTTTTTCTGGACTGTGTCCAGAATCATCCCTAGGAACAGCAGACGTGTCGTCGGCGGTTTTGGAATATTTAGAATCCACCCGTGCTGTCGTAGAACTACTTGAGATAGTGCTACTCCGACCTCCAACTGTTCTCTGGACCTTGCCCCTATCAGGAGATCGTCCATTTTCTTTGAAGAAGAATCATCATTTCGGCCATTACCTTGGTAAGGACCCGGGGTGCCGTGGACAATCCAACCGGCAGCGTCTGAAACTGATAGTGACAGTTCTGTACCACGAACCTGAGATACCCTTGGTGAGAAGGGCAAATTGGGACATGGAGGTAAGCATCCCTGATGTCCCGGGACACCATATAGTCCCCTTCTTCCTGGTTCGCTATCACTGCTCTGAGTGACTCCATCTTGATTTGAACCTTTGTATGTAAGTGTTCAACTATTTCAGATTTAGAATAGGTCTCACCGAGCCGTCTGGCTTCAGTACCACAATATAGTGTGGAATAATACCCCTTTCCTTGTTGTAGGAGGGGTACTTTGATTATCACCTGCTGGGAATACAGCTTGTGAATTGTTTCCACTACTGCCTCCCTGTCGGAGGGAGACGTTGGTAAAGCTGACTTCAGGAACCTGCGAGGGGGAGACGTCTCGAATTTCCAATCTGTACCCCTGGGATACTACTTGTAGGATCCAGGGGTCCACTTGCGAGTGAGCCCACTGCGTGCTGAAACTCTTGAGACGACCCCCCCCACCGCACCTGAGTCCGCTTGTACGGCCCCAGCGTCATGCTGAGGACTTGGCAGAAGCGGTGGAGGGCTTCTGTTTTTGGGAATGGGCTGCCTGCTGCAGTCTTCTTCCCTTTCCTCTATCCCATGGCAGATATGACTGGCCTTTTGCCCGCTTGCCCTTATGGGGACGAAAGGACTGAGGCTGAAAAGACGTTGTCTTTTTCTACTTTATACGGCAATACTTCCATGTGCCGTTTGGAATCTGCATCACCTGACCACTGTCGTGTCCATAAACAACTTCTGGCAGATATGGACATCGCACTTACTCTTGATGCCAGAGTGCAAATATCCCTCTGTGCATCTCGCATATATAGAAATGCATCCTTTAAATGCTCTATAGTCAATAAAATACTGTCCCTGTCAAGGGTATCAATATTTTCAGTCAGGGAATCCGACCAAGCCACCCCAGCGCTGCACATCCAGGCTGAGGCGATCGCTGGTCGCAGTATAACACCAGTATGTGTGTATATACTTTTTAGGATATTTTCCAGCCTCCTATCAGCTGGCTCCTTGAGGGCGGCCCTATCTGGAGACGGTACCGCCACTTGTTTTGATAAGCGTGTGAGCGCCTTATCCACCCTAAGGGGTGTTTCCCAATGCGCCCTAACTTCTGGCGGGAAAGGGTATACCGCCAATAATTTTCTATCGGGGGAAACCCACGCATCATCACACACTTCATTTAATTTATCTGATTCAGGAAAAACTACAGGTAGTTTTTTCACACTCCACATAATACCCTTTTTTGTGGTACTTGTAGTATCAGAAATATGTAACACCTCCTTCATTGCCCTTAACAAGTAACGTGTGGCCCTAAAGGAAAATACGTTTGTTTCTTCACCGTCGACACTGGAGTCAGTGTCCGTGTCTGTGTCGACCGACTGAGGTAAAAGGACGTTTTAACGCCCCTGACGGTGTTTGAGACGCCTGGACAGGTACTAATTGGTTTGCCGGCCGTCTCATGTCGTCAACCGACCTTGCAGCGTGTTGACATTATCACGTAATTCCTTAAATAAGCCATCCATTCCGGTGTCGACTCCCTAGAGAGTGACATCACCATTACAGGCAATTGCTCCGCCTCCTCACCAACATCGTCCTCATACATGTCGACACACACGTACCGACACACAGCACACACACAGGGAATGCTCTGATAGAGGACAGGACCCCACTAGCCCTTTGGGGAGACAGAGGGAGAGTTTGCCAGCACACACCAAAAACGCTATAATTATACAGGGACAACCTTTATATAAGTGTTTTTCCCTTATAGCATTTTAATATATATAGTCATATCGCCAAATAAGTGCCCCCCCTCTCTGTTTTAACCCTGTTTCTGTAGTGCAGTGCAGGGGAGAGCCTGGGAGCCTTCCCACCAGCATTTCTGTGAGGGAAAATGGCGCTGTGTGCTGAGGAGAAAAGGCCCCGCCCCCTTTTCGGCGGGCTTCTTCTCCCGTTTTTCTGAGACCTGGCAGGGGTTAAATACATCCATATAGCCCCCAGGGGCTATATGTGATGTATTTTTAGCCAGAATAAGGTACTATCATTGCTGCCCAGGGCGCCCCCCCAGCGCCCTGCACCCTCAGTGACCGCTGCTATGAAGTGTGCTGACAACAATGGCGCACAGCTGCAGTGCTGTGCGCTACCTTATGAAGACTGAAAAGTCTTCTGCCGCCGGTTTCTGGACCTCTTCACTTTTCGGCATCTGCAAGGGGGTCGGCGGCGCGGCTCCGGGACGAACCCCAGGGTGAGACCTGTGTTCCGACTCCCTCTGGAGCTAATGGTGTCCAGTAGCCTAAGAAGCCAATCCATCCTGCACGCAGGTGAGTTCACTTCTCTCCCCTAAGTCCCTCGATGCAGTGAGCCTGTTGCCAGCAGGACTCACTGAAAATAAAAAACCTAACAAAACTTTTACTCTAAGCAGCTCTTTAGGAGAGCCACCTAGATTGCACCCTTCTCGGCCGGGCACAAAAATCTAACTAACTGAGGCTTGGAGGAGGGTCATAGGGGGAGGAGCCAGTGCACACCACCTGATCCTAAAGCTTTTACTTTTGTGCCCTGTCTCCTGCGGAGCCGCTATTCCCCATGGTCCTGACGGAGTCCCCAGCATCCACTAGGACGTCAGAGAAAAAGTAAATAAGCTTGTATATTTCAATTGGGTCTTATTCACACAGTGTAAAATTCTCTATATTTCTGTATCCTCAATGTCTTATAACTGTTTATTGGCAGTCATCCACAGGCATTAGCTCCCCCTTCTGTGTCACAGTGCTATCTCCTATTGCTGCACTGTATATCACGCGTGGCGCATGGTGCCGGCCGCTGAAGTGGGGTATGTGGGATTACTTTTAACGATTACTCACCACTCCTTGTAGAGAGAATGTACCCCACACCACACGCTGCTCGCGGTGATCCGGTTCCGTAGTGGAGTGCGAGAGTGTGCCAGCAAACTTTCTAGACACTCCTGTACAAGTCTAGCAGCAATGAGCAGACAGCAGGCTGGCGGGAGGTGATGGCTGGCTGGATGGTGGGCAGCGGCAGCCGCGGGTGACCAAAGGGCAAATGTAGGATTTGTAAGAGGGGTTTCTGTATATATACACACACACATATATATATATATATATATATATATATGTTAGGGTGGGGGAGAGCAGTATAATAGGGGCTGATGGACCCTGATGTATGAGATACACCAGAGAGTGTGGAGAGGAGACTGGTCAGATCTCTGGGCTGGTAACACACAGTGACATGATGTGAGGGGAGAGCAGGAGTATAATAGGGGCTGATGGCTCCTGATGTATGAGATACTCCAGAGAGTGTGGGGAGGAGACTGGTCAGATCTCTGGGCTGGTAACACACAGTGACATGATGTGAGGGGGAGAGCAGGAGTATAATAGAGGCTGATGGCGCCTGATGTATGAGATACACCAGAGAGTGTGGGGAGGAGACTGGTCAGATCTCTGGGCTGGTAACACACAGTGACATGATGTGAGGGGGAGAGCAGGAGTATAATAGGGGCGGATGGCTCCTGATGTATGAGATACACCAGAGAGTGTGGGGAGGAGACTGGTCAGATCTCTGGGCTGGTAACACAGTGACATCATGTGATGGGGAGAGCAGGAGTATAATAGGGGCTGATGGCTCTGATGTATGAGATACACCAGAGAGTGTGAGGAGGAGACTGGTCAGATCTCTGGGCTGGTAACACACAGTGACATGATGTGAGGGGGAGAGCAGCAGTATAATAGGGGCTGATGGGTCCTGATGTATGAGATACACCAGAGAGTGTAGGGAGGAGACTGGTAAGATCTCTGTGCTGGTAACACACAGTGACATGATGTGAGGGGGAGAGCAAGAGTATAATAGGGGCTGAGTGGGGATTTTCGCACTGGACTTAAATTATAGTTCACTTATAATTCACGAATCTTAGTGATTACAAAATATATAGTCATTCATATGAGTCCCTTACACAATGGACTACATGCACAGGACCACTGTATCAGATGCCAATTAACATAACAGCACATTTTTGGACTGTGGAAGGAAATTCATGCAAAACTGGAAGAACATACAAACTCCACACATATAAGACACTGCTTAAAATCAACCAGAGCATTATGTCATCATATTGCACGAAGAGACTATTTGACTCTCCTCTGTAATAAGTGTTTATCACTCACCTGTGCTGATATCTGTAGGGATTTCCTCCTCCTTACACTGCTGATCACCCATCACATACGTTTCTTCTTCTTCCTCTGTATCTTCTGCCTTCACATCCATCACATACGTCTCTTCTTCTCCCTCTATATCTTCTGCCTTCATATCAGTCACATACGTCTCTTCTTCTCCCTCTATATCTTCTGCCTTCATATCAGTTACATACGTCTCTTCTTCTCCCTCTGTATCTTCTGCCTTAATACTAATCATGTCTTTATCCTAAATAACCCACAAAAAAACAAAAACAATTTTATAATTTCTGTTCCATTGAGACATTGATATTAGCCAGAATAATAGGATTTTAATACCTACCGGTAAATCCTTTTCTCTTAGTCCGTAGAGGATGCTGGGGATGCTTCAAGAACCATGGGGTATAGACGGGATCCGCAGGAGACATGGGCACACTATAAGACTTTGGGTGTGAACTGGCTCCTCCCTCTATGCCCCTCCTCCAGACTGCAGTTATAGGAACTGTGCCCAGGGAGACGGACATTTCGAGGAAAAGGATTTATTTAACGTTTTAAACTAAGGTGAGATACATACCAGCTCACACCACCAACACGCCGTACAACATGGCATTCAACAACAACGCATGCAACAGCATGATTAACAACAGTCCCACACTGACTGAACTCAGCACAACATGTGCGTAACTACAACCAATAACTGCAGATACCGTCCGAACTGGGACGGGCGCCCAGCATCCTCTACTGACTAAGAGAAAAGGATTTACCGGTAGGTATTCAAATCCTATTTTCTCATACGTCCTAGAGGATGCTGGGGATGCTTCAAGAACCATGGGGTTTATACTAAAGCTCTAGAACGGGCGAGAGAGTGCGGAGACTCTGCAGCACCGATTGACCAAACAAGAGGTCCTCCTCAGCCAGGGTATCAAACTTGTACAACTTCACAAAGGTGTTTGATCCTGACCAAGTAGCAGCTCGGCAAAGCTGTAATGCCGAGACCCCTCGGGCAGCCGCCCAGGATGAGCCCACCTTCCTGGTAGAATGGGCCTTCACCGACTTCGGTAACGGCAATCCTGCCGTAGAATGAGCCTGCTGAATCGTATTGCAGAACCAGCGTGCAATAGTCTGCTTGGAAGCAGGAGCCTCAATCTTGTTGGGAGCATACAGGACAAACAGAGCCTCTGTTTTCCTAACTTGAGCCGTTCTGGCGACATAGATTTGCAAAGCTCTGACCACATCAAGAGACTTTGATTCCGCCAAGGAGTCAGTAGCCACTGGCACCACAATAGGCTGGTTCACGTGAAACGAAGAAACCACCTTTGGCAAAAATTGCTGACGAGTTCTCAACTCCGCCCTATCAGCATGGAAGATTAAATAGGGATTTTTGTGCGACAAAGCCGCCAATTCAGATACCCGCCTTGCGGATGCCAAGGCCAACAGCATGACTACTTTCCAAGTAAGGAATTTTAACTCAACCTTATGCAAAGGTTCAAACCAATGAGATTGCAGGAATTGCAACACCACGTTAAGATCCCATGGTGCCACTGGGGGCACAAAGGGAGGTTGGATGTGCAGTACGCCTTTCACGATGGTCTGGACTTCTGGAAGGGAGGCCAACTCCTTTTGATAGAAAATAGATAAGGCCGAAATTTGTACTTTAATAGAGCCTAACTTTAGGCCCGCATCCACACCTGCTTGCAAAAAATGGAGCAACCGCCCTAGCTAAAATTACTCCGTAGGAGCCTTCTTGGATTCACACCAAGACACATATTTTCTCCAAATACGGTGGTAATGCTTTGCCGTTACTTCTTTTCTAGCCTGAAGAAGTGTGGGAATGACTTCACTGGGAATACCCTTTCGGGCTAGGATTTGGCGTTCAACCGCCATGCCGTCAAACGCAGCCGCGGTAAGTCCTGATACACCCACGGTCCCTGTTGTAGCAGGTCCTTTCGTAGAGGAAGAGGCCAGGGATCTTCTATGAGCAACTCCTGAAGATCTGGATACCAGGCCCTCCTTGGCCAGTCTGGAACAACAAGTATTGCCTGAACGCTTGTTCTTCTTATAATTTTTATCACCTTTGGAATAAGTGAAAGTGGAGGGAACACATAGACCGACGGAAACACCCACGGTGTCACCAGGGCGTCCACCACTATCGCTTGAGGGTCCCTTGACCTGGAACAATATCTATGAAGTTTCTTGTTGAGGCGGGACGCCATCATGTCCACTTGAGGAACTCCCCAACGACTTGTTACTTCTGCAAAGACCTCTTGATGAAGACCCCACTCTCCTGGATGGAGATCGTGTCTGCTGAGAAAGTCTGCTTCCCAGTTGTCCACCCCCGGAATGAAGACTGCTGACAGAGTGCTGGCATGTCTTTCCGCCCAGCGAAGAATCTTCGTGGCCTCGGCCATCGCCGCTCTGCTCCTTGTACCGCCTTGGCGGTTTATGTACGCCACTGCTGTCACGTTGTCTGACTGAATCAAGACAGGCAGACCTCGAAGATGTTCTGCTTGCAGTATGCCGTTGTAAATGGCTCTTAATTCCAGAATGTTTATGTGTAGACAAACTTCTTGGCTCGACCACTTTCCCTGAAAGTTTCTTCCCTGTGTGACTGCTCCCCAGCCTCGGAGGCTTGCATCTGTGGTCACCAGGATCCAATCCTGAATCCCAAACCTGCGCCCCTCCAGAAGGTGAGAACTGTGCAGCCACCACAGAAGGGAGATTCTGGTCCTGGGAGATAGAATTATCTTCCGATGCATGTCCAGGTGAGACCCGGACCATTGGTCCAACAGGTTCCACTGAAACACCCTGGCATGGAACCTGCCATACGGAATGGCCTCGTAGGCCGCCATCATCTTCCCCAGCAACCGAGTGCATTGAAGAACTGACACTTTTGTTGGTTTCAGAATCTGTTTTACTATGTTCTGTATTTCGAGAGCTTTTTCCATTGGAAGAAAAACTCTCTGCAATTCTGTGTCCAGAATCATACCCAGAAACGACAGCCGTGTCGTTGGATCCAACTGTGATTTTGGCAAATTTATCAGCCACCCGTGTTGTTGTAGAATCGTCAGTGAAAGGGCAACATTCTTCAACAATTGCTCCTTGGACCTCGCCTTTATGAAGAGATCGTCCAAGTACGGGATAATTGTGATTCCCTGCTTGCGCAGGAGAGCCATCATTTCCGCCATTACTTTGGTGAAAACCCTCGGAGCCGTGGACAGACCAAACGGCAACGTCTGGAATTGGTAATGACAATCCTGTACCGCAAATCTTAGGTAAGCCTGATGCGGAGGAAATATGGGGACATGCAATTATGCATCTTTTATGTCGACCAATACCATAAAATCCCCCTCTTCCAGCGTGGAGATCACTGCACGTAGAGATTCCATCTTGAATTTTAATTTCTTTAGAAAGAAATTGAGGGATTTTAGGTTCAGAATCGGTCTGACTGAGCCATCCAGCTTCGGGACCAGGAACAGGCTTGAATTAAACCCTTCCCCCCGCTGTGACGGGGGTACCGTGACAATCACTTGACTTTGACACAACTTTAGTATCGCAGCGCTTACTATTTCCCTTTCTAGAAGAGAAGCTGGCATGGCCGACTTTAAAAATCGGTGAAACTCTAATTTGTACCCTTGGGGTACTATTTCTACTATCCAAGGATCCAGGTCCGAGTGCACCCAGACCTGACTGAAAAGTTTGAGACGTGCCCCCACCGGTGTGGACTCCCTCAGAGGAGCCCCAGCGTCATGCGGTGGATTTGGTAGAAGCCGGGGAGGACTTCTGCTCTTGGGAACTTGCCACAGCTTGTGACCTTTTTCCCCGCCCTCTCCCCCTTGCAACAAGGAAGGAGGACCCACGTCCTTTTTTTAATTTATTGGGCCGAAAGGACTGCATCTGATAGTGAGGCGATTTCTTCTGCTGTGCAGGGACATAAGGTAAAAATGAAGACTTACCCGCGGTAAGGTCATTGAGGCCGTCGCCAAACAAAACCCTACCGTTAAACGGTAGAGACTCCATCGCCTTCTTAGAGTCAGCATCAGCATTCCATTGATGTAACCACAACGCTCTCTTTGCTGAGACCGTCATGGCATTGGCCCTTGAACCCAAAAGGCCAATATCCCTTACAGCTTCTTTTAAATATGCTGCAGCGTCCCTGATGTGACCCAGAGTCAAAAGCACACTATCCCTGTCTAGGGAATCTACCTCATCTGCCCACCTTTCAATAGCGCTACTCACCCATGCCGCAGAAACGGCAGGCCTGAGTAGCGACCCTGTAGTGACATAAATGGATTTTAGGGTATTTTCCTGCTTACGATCCGCAGGATCCTTTAGGGCTGCCGTGTCAGGGGACCGAAGCGCCACCTTTTTGGATAGACGCGATAAAGCTTTGTCTACCGTGGGGATTGAGGATTGACTCCCACCTTTCCCTGTCCCCAGAGGGGAACGGATATTCCACTGGAATTCTTTTGGGAACCTGAATCTTTTTGTCAGTATTTTCCCAAGCCTATTCAAAAAGCGCGTTCAGTTCATGAGAGGGAGGAAACGTTACCTCAGGTTTCTTTCCTTTATACATACAGACCCTAGTATCAGGAACAGCAGGGTCCTCAGTGATATGTAATACGTCTTTTATCGCCACTCTTAGCCAGCTTTGGATGTAATCTGGCATCACTATAGTCGACACTGGAATCAGAGTCCGTGTCGGTATCTGTATCTACTATCTGGGCAAATGTACGTTTCTGTGACCCCGAAGGGGTCTGGGTCTGTGACAAAGCATCTTCCATGGATTTCCTCCATGTTTGGTTCTTAGACTCAGATTTATCAAATCTCTTAGTCAACTTAGTCACGTTTGCGTTTAAAACACTCAACATATTCACCCAATCATCCGTCGGCGGTGCAGACACGGTCACTCTCACAGTATTTTCTGTCCCCACTCCAGCCTCCTCCTGGGAAGAGCATTCAGCCTCAGACATGTCGACACACACGTACCGACACCCACAACCACACTAGGGCTATAGGAGACAGACCCACAATAAAACCTGCAAGACGGACACAGAGAGAGTTCTGCCAGCTCACACCCAGCGCCTATCCCAGTACTGAGCCCAGTAAAATGACTGCCCAGACCTGTTAGCGCTTTATATATAAGCAAATCAGCACCAAATTATTTGTGCCCCCCCCCCCCAGTTTTTCACCCTGTTACTTGTACAGCAGTGTGGAGGACAGGGCCAGCGTCTCTGCAGCTTCTGAGGAGAGAAAATGGCGCTGGTCAGAGCTGTGTGGGCTAAGCCCCGCTCACTACATGGAGCGCTTCAGTCCCGCTTAAATCTATGTTTATACTGGCGGGGTCCCTTAACTAGAGCCCGGGACACTGTTACAACTCATGCCAGTCTGATTTGAGGTTTCATGCTGCCCAGGGCTCCCCTCCTGCGCCCTGCACCCTGCAGTGCTGTGTTATGTGTGGGAGCATGGCGTGCTGCGCGGTACCTCTTCTGCCGTCACTGAAGTCTTCTGATCTTCTCATACTCACCCAGCTTCTATCTTCCGGCTTTGAGAGGGGGTGACGGCGCGGCTCCGGGAACAAGCAGCTAGGCGTACCGTAGTGATCGAGCCCTCTGCAGCTAATGGTGTCCAGTAGCCTAAGAAGCAGAGCCCTTGAACTCTTAAGAAGTAGGTCTACTTCTCTCCCCTCACTCCCACGATGCAGGGAGCCTGTTGCCAGCAGATCTCCCTGAAAATAACAAACCTAAATAAAGCATTTTTCAGAGAAACTCTGGAGAGCTCCTCAGTGTGCATCCAGTCTCACTGGGCACAGAATCTAACTGGAGGAGGGGCATAGAGGGAGGAGCCAGTTCACACCCATTCAAAGTCTTATAGTGTGCCCATGTCTCCTGCGGCTATCGTCTATACCCCACGGTTCTTGAAGCATCCCCAGCATCCTCTAGGACGTATGATAAATTAGTGTATTAGATGCAAATAGGACATATAGGGATCCTGTACTTGTGTTACAAATCCTTTTCTCTCAGGCCTTTAAGAGAAGCTGGATACTATGAGATATACAGTGCATCCGGAAAGTATTCACAGTGCTTCACTTTTTCCACATTTTGTTATGTTACAGCCTTATTACAAAATGGAATAAATTCACCTTTGTCCTCAAAATTCAACACACAATACCCTATAATGACAACGTGAAAAAAGTTTTTTTAAGATTCTTGCAAATTTATCAAAAATATAAAACTAGGAAATCACATGTACATAAGTATTCACAGCCTTTGCCATGAAGCTCATAATTGAGCTCAAGAGTATCCTGTTTCCACTGATCATCCTTGAGATGTTCCTGTAGCTGAATTGGAGACCACCTGTGGTAAATTCAGTTGACTGGACATGATTTGGAAAGGTACACACCTGTCTATATAAGGTCCCACACTTGACACTGTAAGTCTGAGCACAAACGAAGCATGAGGTCAACGGAAGGATTGTCTGGAGGCACAAATCTGAGAAAGGGTACAGAAAAATATCTGCTGCTTTGAAGGTCCCAATGAGCAGAGTAGCCTCCACCATCCGTATATGGAAGAAGTTCGGAACCACTAGGACTCTTCCTAGAGCTGGCCGGACATCTAAACTGAGCAATCGAGGGAGAAGGGCCTAGTCAGGGAGGTGACCAAGAACCCAAAGGTCACTCTGTCAGAGCTACAGCATTCCACTGTGGAGAGAGAAGAAACCTTCCAGAAGGGCAACCATCTCTGCAGCAATCCACCAATCAGGATAGAGAGAAAGATGAATGCAGCAATATACAGAGACATCCTTGGTGAAAACCTGCTCCAGAGCGCTCTAGACCTCAGACCGGGGCGTCGACCCTAAGCACACAGCCAAGATATCAAAGGAGTGGCTTCAGGACAACTCTATGAATGTCCTTGAGTGGCCCAGCCTGAGCCCAGCCTTGAATCCGACTGAACATCTCTGGAGAGATCTGAAAATGGCTGTGCACCGACGCTTCCCATCCAACCCGATTGAACTTGAGAGGTGCTGCAAAAAGGAATGGGCGAAACTGTCCAAAAATAGGTGTGCCAAGCTTGTGGCGTCATATTCAAAAGACTTGAGGCTGTAATTGCTGCCAAAGGTGCATTAACAAAGTATTGAGCAAAGGCTGTGAATACTTATGTACATGTGAATTCCTAGTTTTATATTTTTTGTAAATTTGCAAAAATCTTTAAAAAAAAAAACTTTTTTCACATTGTCATTATTATTATTACATTTTATTTATAGGGCGCCACAAGTGTTTCGCAGCGCCGTACAAAGGACAGTACAGGGAGACAAAACTTAGCATCACAGTAAATACATAACAAAAATAGAGTACAGGTAACAAAGAGCACCACAATTCTCAAAACATAATACAGCTTAGATGTAAGTAGCGAGGGAGTAATCATTGTACTACTTGGACTCGGCAGCCATAGATAGAGATGAGCCTTTATGAGTAGGAGAAAATGGAGATTTATGGTAAGAACTTAACTTTGTTAAATCTCTTTCTGCGAGGTACACTGGATTCCACAGGGAATTACATTGGGGTGTAGAGTTGGATCTTGATCCGAGGCACCAACAGGTTAAAAGCTTTGACTGTTCCCAGGATGCATAGCGCCGCCTCCTCTACATCCCCGCCTCCAGGCACTGGAGCTCAGTTTTGTTAACCAGTCCAATGCAGTAGCAGGTAAAAGAGACGACAACAGTTAGTAGCCACATACACTACATTCTCACGATAGGAGTAGGTTAAGTGCATCAGGGTGGGCGCCCTGTGGAATCCACTGTACCTCGCAGAAAGAGATTTAACAAAGGTAAGTTCTTATCATAAATCTCCTTTTCTGCAGCGGGGTACACTGGGATTCCACAGGGAATTACATCAGGGATGTCCTAAAGCAGTTCCTCATGGGAGAGGATGCACTGTAGCGGGCACAAGAACTCGGCATCCAAAGGAAGCATCATGGGAGGCGGAAGTATCGAAGGCATAGAACCTTATGAACGTGTTCACAGAGGACCACGTAGCCGCCTTGCACAATTGTTCAAGGGTCGCACCACGGCAGGCCGCCCAAGAAGGTCCAACAGACAGAGTAGAACGGGCCTTGATGGTAGCAGGAGCTGGAAGGCAAGCCTGTACATAAGCATATGCAATTACCATTCTAATCCATCTGGCCAAGGTCTGCTTATTAGCAGGCCAGCCACGTTTGTAAAAACCAAAAAAGACAAATAGAGAATCAGATCTCCTAGGTGACGCTGTTCTCTTCACATAAATACGGAGAGCCCGTGCCACATCCAAACACCGCTCATTGGAGGATAACCCTGGAGAGGTAAAGGCCGGAACCACAATCTCTTGGTTAAGGTAGAAAGACGATACCACCTTAAGCAGATAACCAGGGCGAGTTCTAAGAACCGCCCGGTCACGGTGAAAAATCAGAAACGGTGACCGACAAGATAAGGCACCCAAGTCTGAAACCCGTCTAGCAGAGGCAATAGCCAGCAAAAACAAGACCTTAAGAGTAGGCCACTTAAGGTCCACAGACTCAAGAGGTTCAAATGGAAACTCTTGTAAGGCAACCAGAACAACCAACAAATCCCAAGGAGCCACAGGGGGACATAAGAAGGTTGAATCCGTAAAACGCCCTGAATGTATGAACATCAGGCAGAGTAGCAATTTTCCTCTGAAACCATATCGACAAGGTAGAAATATGAACCTTAAGGGAGGCCAGACGAAGGCCTAAGTCCAGGCCCTGTTGCAGGAAAGCCAAAAATTTGGCAGTTCTGAACTTGTATGCATCATAATTGTTAGTCGCACACCAGGTGAAGTAAGAATTCCAGAACCTATGATAAATCCGAGCAGAAGCCGGTTTACGGGCCTTCAACATAGTTTGAATGAGCGCCTCAGAAAAACCTTTGGCCCTCAGTACTGAAGCTTTAAGAGCCACGCCGTCAAAGCCAGCCGGGCAAATCCTGGTAGACACAAGGGCCCTGAACGTGGAGGTTTGGGCGCTGCGGAAGTAGAAGAGGACGCTCTATCGAGAGACCCTGCAGGTCTGAGAACCAATGCCGCTTGGGCCACACTGGAGCGATTATAAGTAGTATTCCTCCTACTTGCTTGAACTTCCGTATAACCCTGGGCAGGAGTGACACCGGCAGTGAAATTTCCATGGAAATGCCAATGCTTCCACGAACGCTGCTTGAGGATCTCTTGTCCTCGCTCCGAAGACCGGAACCTTGTGATTGTGTCGAGATGCCATCAGGTCTACATCTGGTAAGCCCCACTTGTCCACAAGGAGTTGAAAAAGTTCAGGATGAAGGCTCCACTCCACGGCGTGTACGTCCTGACGACTGAGGAAGTCCGCTTCCCAGTTGAGGACTCCCGGAATGAACACTGCCGATATGGCTAGCAGATGGCGTTCCGCCCATTGAAGGATTTTTGACACTTCCATCATTGCCATGCGGCTTCGAGTACCGCCTTGATGCTTTATGTACACCACCGCGGTGGCGTTGTCTGACTGTACTTGAACAGGCCTGTTCTGTGCCAGTGGCAGGGATAGTGTCAACGCATTGAACACTGCCCGCAATTCAAGAATGTTTATTGGGAGGAGAGATTCCTCTCTGGTCCACCGACCCTGAAGAGAGTGTTGCTCCAACAACGCGCCCCAACCTCGCAGACTGGCATCCGTCGTTAGAAGGACCCAGTTGGAGATCCAGAAGGGATGACCCCTGCTCAGTTGCTGGTCCTGTAGCTACCAGGTCAGCGACAGGCGAACCTCCGGAGTCAAGGAGATCATGTGAGTCCTGATCCGGTGAGGCAGGCCATCCCATTTGGAAAGGATTAACCTCTGTAGAGGGCGGGAGTGAAATTGAGCGGACTCCACCATGTCGAAAGCCAACACCATGAGGCCTAGTACTTGCATCACCGAGTGTATTGACACACGTGGGCGGGATAGGAAGCATCTTATCTTGTCCTGAAGTTTAAGGACCTTCTCCGGAGACAAAAACAACCGCTGGTTGTGGGTGCCCAATAATGCCTCCAGGTGCAGCATGCTCTGAGCAGGGACCAGTGAGAATTTCTTCCAGTTGATGAGCCACCCATGGGCTTGCAGGAATTGGACAGTCAATTCCAGATGACGAAGGAGAACCTCTGGAGAGTACGCCAGGATCAACAAGTCATCCAGATATGCCAGGATCCTGATACCCTGACGGCTGAGCAGAGCAGTCATGACCGTCATGACCTTGGTGAAAATTCTTGGAGCCGTGGTCAGACCAAAAGGTAAGGCCTGGAATTGAAAATGTAGGTTGCCAATAGCAAACCGCAGGTATTGCCTATGCGACACTTCAATAGGTATATGCAGGTAAGCATCCTGTATGTCCAGGGATACCATATAGTCCAAATGTAGAGTTCTTGCCTTTACCGTATCCGAGGGTATGCTCATCAAGTAAAACTGGCAAGGGGGACAATTCTTGAAAGAGATGGTGTATCTGTGAGTGACGACTTCCCTTACCCAAGCGTCCGAAGTGGTCTTTAACCATACCTGGGCAAACCATAGAAGTCGGCCTCCCACCCTGGTATCCCGCCCCTTCATGCAGCAGGCTTGTCTGTTTTGGAAGCAGGCTGACGGGCAGCCCTGGCACGTTTAGGTTTGGGCTTAGTGGATTTGGAAGTGCGAGCCTGTTTCGGTACGCCTGACCCTTTGCTTTACCTGGAGGTCGAAAGGAACGAAAGGAAGTACTCTTAGCCTTCAGAGCCGAAGGAGTAGTACTAGGTAGACATTCAGTCTTAGCGGATGCTAAGACAGCAACAATCTTATTGAGGTCTTCCCCAAAAAGTATGTTTCCCTTAAAAGGGATCACCTCCAATGTCTTTTTACAGTCCAGATCAACAGACCAGGACCGCAACCAGAGAATCCTGCGGGCCACAATGGACGTAGTAGACGCTTTGGCCACCAGGACACCAGCATCAGATGCCACCTCCTGAATATAATGAGAGGCTGTAATAATGAGAGACAATGTCTAGCATTATCAGAAAAATCAGACGGTAGCACCGCCAACTTCCTGAACCCAGGCTTCAATAGATTTTGCAGCCCAAGAAGTCACAATAGTGGGCCGATGCACAGCTCCAGCCAGAGTGTAAATAGACTGCAAGCAACCCTCCACACGCTTATCCGCCAGTTCCTTCAACAAGATGACGGTAGTGACAGGCAGAGCAGATGACACCACCAGACACGCGACTTGTGAAACCACCGGCGGGGATGTTACCCAATTTTTACTCAACTCCGCAGCGATGGGATAACGAGCTAGCATCTTTTTAGACAGGGAGAATTTCTTTCCTGGATATTCCCAGGATTCCGGACGTATTTCAACTAAGTGGTCAGAATGAGGTAAAACTAACTTAGTGGCCTTCTGACGCTTGAATTTATCAGGTTTCTTAGAGGTAGCTGGAGGTTCTTCGTCATCAACAATTTGAAGAATCAGCCTGATAGCCTCCAAGAGGTCAGGAACATCCACTTGTGTCATAGATTCCCCATCAGAAGCATCTGCATCAGTGTCTGAGGGGTCAGTATATGTGCCATCTTCATAGGATGAAGTATCCAAAACATGTGTGGATTGTGAGGAAGTAATGGCCCGCATAGATGACCCCTTGGTCCTAGGCGGGCGAGGGTTAGGATTATGTTTAGTCAAAGACTGATTCAATCGCTGTAACTGAGAGGACAGAGTATCTGCAGGGACGATATGTGGCTGTAATGGCACAGGAGGTCCCACAGGGGGCGCCAGCCTAGTAAATAGCGTAGTCAGTAAATTAGAGAAAGTTGCCAAAGGTGGGTCTTGATGTGCACCCGCTGCTGCAGGCTGACTGGGGGGTATAGAACCCCCAGCACCTGAACCCTCAGCTGCTACATTTTCCTCAGAGCAATCCGTGGCATCAGCACTGCATGGTGCAGGATCAGTCATGGATCTATCGCCCCGTTTAGCCGACATTATATGAAAGCATAACCTTAGGGTGTAATAGTACAATATACGCAGACAAATTACCTGACATAAAATACCCTGTATTGTATGACTGCAAGCAGAGCACAAACAGAAGATTTAAGAGGTATATGGTGACTGTAATACACAGAGAAAAATACCAAAATAGTATATCCTGTGACACACTATATTATAGGAGAACCCTGATGCACTTAGCCCCCTTCAGGGTACAGAATAAAGGGATAGCAATATGTGTGAGATACACGGAATGGAGATCACACAGCAGCTATGGGCACACACAGTCACATGTACAATGCAGAAATTACTACACACAACAATAAAACTGCACTGGACTAGCAATACTAAGTAACTGCACTACTAAGTAAAGCTATGTAAGTAAATAGATATAACAATGCACAGTAAAGACAGGATGTATATCACAGGGTACTTGTACTAAATAACCCTGAAGTATGCACTTATTCTTAACTAACACTGTCTAAACGACATGTAGAATACTTAAGTGTCCTGTAAAAGCACAGTGCTGATGATGCAGGCGGCTTTACAGAGGAGACATTGCCCAGCAGTCCCAGAATCAGCTCAGTATGTGTGTAATGGTGCCCAAACGCTGACAGGGAGTGAGGGAGACGATGCAGCTCAAGGGCGGGAACATTTGCAGTAAATGGCGCCTGGGGCTGGGGGAGGGGCTACAAGTCAGAGCCTTATCCCCTTATTGGACTTCACCACCGGGTACTGCGGGGCCTATTGAAACAGATTTTTTATAGTCCGACCTGTGCCCCTTGCCCTGGTGGTCTAGTCGGGTCCCTGGAGACCGTGCCGGATCGCGATTTTCAGCGGGTCCCGCCTGGGGGACCCTCTTACCTCCTCCCTACGATGCTGCCACGCGATCCCGGAGAGCTGCAGTGAGCCCTCCGCTGTAAGTACCCGGCAACCAAAGCGCGGGAGTATACAGCGCCGCTGAGGGAGGTTAGGGACCCGCGGCATGATATGTAATAATAAGATTTTAAACCTACCGGTAAATCTTTTTCTCCTAGTCCGTGGAGGATGCTGGGGACTCCGTAAGGACCATGGGGTAAAGACGGGCTCCGCAGGAGATATGGGCACTCTAAAGAACTTTTAGTATGGGTGTGCACTGGCTCCTCCCTCTATGCCCCTCCTCCAGACCTCAGTTAGAGAAGCTGTGCCCAGAGGAGATGGACAATATGAGGAAAGGATTTTGTATATCTAAGGGCAAGATTCATACCAGCCCACACCAATCATACCATATAACTTAGAATATACGCAACCAGTTAACGGTATGAACGAAAAAACAGTATCAGTCAAAGACCGATTGCAACTGTAACATAAACCTTATGTAAGCAACAACTATATACAAGTCTTGCAGATTTAGTCCGCACTGGGACGGGCGCCCAGCATCCTCTACGGACTAGGAGAAAAAGATTTACCGGTAGGTTTAAAATCTTATTTTCTCTTACGTCCTAGAGGATGCTGGGGACTCCGTAAGGACCATGGGGTTTATACCAAAGCTCCAAACCAGGCGGGAGGGAGCAGATGACTCTGTAGCACCGATTGAGCAAACGCGAGGTCCTCATCAGCCAGGGTACCAAACTTGTAGAATTTTGCAAAAGTGTTTGAACCCGACCAAGTAGCAGCTCGGCACAACTGTAATGCCGAGACGCCTCGGGCAGCTGCCCAAGAAGAGCCCACCTTCCTAGTGGAATGGGCCTTTACCGAATTCGGTACTGTCAATCCAGCCGTAGAATGAGCCTGCTGAATCGTGATACAGATCCAGCGAGCAATAGTCTGTTTAGAAGCAGGCGCGCCAATCTTGTTGGCTGCATACAGGACAAACAGAGCCTCTGTTTTCCTAACCCTAGACGCCCTAGCTACGTAAATTTTTAAGGCCCTGACCACATCCAGGGACTTGGAGTCCTCCAAGTCACCCGTATCCACAGGCACCACAATAGGTTGGTTCATATGAAGAGACCACCTTAGGCAGAAATTGAGGACGAGTCCTCAATTCTGCTCTATCCACATGAAAAATCAAGTAGGGGCTCTTGTGAGACAAGGCCGCCAACTCTGACACCTGCCGTGCAGATGCCAAGGCTAATAACATAACCACCTTTCAGGTGAGAAATTTTAATTCCACCGTTTGAAAAGGTTCAAACCAGTGTGATTTAAGGAACTGTAACACCACGTTAAGGTCCCATGGTGCCACTGGTGGCACAAAAGGAGGCTGGATGTGCAGCACTCCCTTTACAAAAGTCTGGACTTCTGGGAGAGAAGCCAATTCCTTTTGAAAAAATATAGATAGGGCCGAAATCTGTACCTTAATGGAGCCTAATTTTAGGCCCATATCCACTCCCGTCTGTAGAAAGTGGAGAAAACGGCCCAGATGGAAATCTTCAGTAGGAGCATTCTTGGTTTCACACCAAGAAACCTACTTCCTCCAGATATGGTGATAATGCTTCGCCATTACTTCCTTCCTAGCCTTTATCAGAGTAGGGATAACTTCCTCCGGAATACCTCTCTCTGCTACCGCGGTAAGTCTTGGAACCGCTAAGGCTGATAGGATTATTACTTTATTACCACCATGTACCAATATTTATGATCCCTTTAGTGGACATGGCTACATAGTGCACACACTATATACCTCTATAATACAAGCGATTAGCTTTTTAAGAGGCACACACGTGTATGATTTGCAAAGTTAAGAGTGTGTTATTTACATATAATGTAAGCGATTGACTTTCCTATAAATATATAGGTGTATGATCCACAAAGATAATAGTGTGTTATAGATTTACACAGCAAGATACTAATCACTAAGAACGACTCTAATACTAGGTACACCAGTGAAGTATCACATCACAAATTCTCACTCTATCTCAGGAATCTGTATTGCAACAATTGTTGCTCTTATGTAACATCAGTCCAAGGACATTTTGCAACATCCCTTTCCTCACCTTTCAACAGTGTGGACTGAAGTGGATATATTTTGTGCCCATATTTATAAATAGCTCAAATTAGATTTTTCTATTACACAGCTTAGTGCAATATAGGGCACCAGTGGCACATTTCCCTTCATGTCCTAACCATCAGTGCTAATGTAGTCTTTGTCATTTATTTAAGAGTAACTTACCTGCATTGCTTCTAGGTAGGAAAGGAGTCCCAATTGTGGTATTCAACATATCTCACTGCATCTATGTACTAGAGGCAGTACCAACATTAAAGTTAGCATAAGGTGACAGATACTCAGAGATATGTGCGTACCGTGTAGGCAGTTTTACAGTCCCAATATAATATTTATTTAATGGTGGCTATATTTAATTTCCCCACACGACATTAAGTATATCTAGGGACGTGTAAACCCTATCCAGTCTGTGTCCTGAGTGGTTTCTGTTTCACACAGAAATAAACAATTATACTAGTTGCAGGAGTTATTGTGGTGACCCCACTTTTTAAGAATCTGTCTTACACAACCTTTCTCTCTATATCACGTATATGTTTGTAAATGTCATGTTTTTAACCCTTATATTTTTCTGTATGTGTCCCATGACAAGGACCCTCTTAATATTAATATAAGCAATAAAAGCTACGTTTTAATTTGATAATCAATTCAACAAATAGATATTGTGCACCCAACCCAACAACCGCTTTCCTAGTTCTTTTTATACGTTGCCATATCCTGGTTGTAATAGGGTCGCACCCCCAGAGAGGCTTGAAGTCTAATTTAGACACACGTATATTGGGGTTCCATTGATTCAGTCATAAATAAAATCTTCAATTTAGATCACCAAGTGTGCAGATATATTTTTCTTTCCTTTTCTCAAGTCTTGGAACATGCAAGGCCCCTGCTGCAACAGGTCTTCCCTGAGAGGAAGAGGCCACGGATCTTCTGTAAGCATTTCCTGAAGATCCGAATACCAGGCCCTTCAAGGCCAATCTGGAACCACGAGTATTGTTTGTACTCTGTTTCGTCTTATGATTCTCAACACTTTTGAGATGAGAGGTAGAGGAGGGAACACATAGACCGACTGAAACACCCATGGTGTCACTAGGGCGTCTACCGCTACTGCATGAGGGTCCCTTGACCTGGCACAATACCTCCGAAGCTTTTTGTTGAGGCGTGACGCCATCATGTCTATTTGAGGAAGTCCCCAAAGACTTGCTATCTCTGCAAAGACCTCTTGATGAAGTCCCCACTCTCCTGGATGGAGATCGTGTCTGCTGAGGAAGTCTGCTTCCCAGTTGTCCACTCCAGGTATGAAGACTGCTGACAGAACACTTACGTGATTTTCTGCCCAGCGCAGAATCCTGGTGGCTTCCGCCATTGCCACTCTGCTCCTTGTCCCGCCTTGGCGGTTTACATGAGCCACTGCTGTGACGTTGTCTGATTGAATCAGAACCGGTAGGTCGCGAAGAAGATCCTCCGCTTGTCGTAAGCCGTTGTATATGGCCCTCAATTCCAGTACGTTGATGTGTAGACAAGCCTCCTGGCTTGACCATATCCCCTGAAAATTTCTTCCTATTGTCACTGCTCCCCATCCTCGGAGGCTCGCGTCCATGGTCACCAGAACCCAGTCTTGAATACCGAACCTGCGACCCTCTAGAAGGTGAGCACTCTGCAGCCACCACAGGAGAGACACCCTGGCCCTGGGGGACAGGCTTATCTTTTGATGAAGGTGTAGATGGGACCCCGACCATTTGTCGAGAGGGTCCCACTGAAACGTCCTCGCATGGAACCTGCCGAAGGGGATGGCCTCGTAGGCTGCCACCATTTTTCCCAGAACTCGAGTGCATTGATGAACAGACACTCTTTTTGGTTTTAGCAGGTCCCTGACCATGTTCTGGATGTCCTGGGCTTTTTCTATTGGTAGAAAAACACTCTTCTGTTCCGTGTCCAGAATCATGCCTAGGAATGATAGTCGAGTCGTTGGAAGCAACTGAGACTTTGGCAGATTGAGAATCCAACCGTGTTGATGTAACACTCTCAGGGAGAGTGACACGCTTTTCAGCAACTGATCCCTTGATCTCGCCTTTATCAGGAGATCGTCCAAATACAGGATAATTGTGACACCCTGCTTGCGCAGGAGCACCATCATTTCCGCCATTACCTTGGTGAAAATCCTCGGGGCCGTGGAAAGCCCAAACGGCAACGTCTGAAACTGGTAATGACAGTCCTGTACCGCGAAACGCAGGTATTCTTGATGAAGAGGAAATATGGGGACATAAAGGTAGGCATACTTCACGTCCAGCGATACCATAAAATCCCCTGCTTCCAGACTGGATATCACAGTCCGGAGTGATTCCATCTTGAATTTGAACTTTTTCAAGTATAGGTTTAGGGATTTTAGATTCAAAATTGGTCTGACCGAACCATGCGGCTTCGGGACCACAAACAGTGTTGAATAGTACCCTTTTCCCTGTTGGCCTAGGGGAACCTTGACAATCACTCGCTGTTGACACAGCTTTTGAATTGCATCTAATACCACTCCCCTCTCCGGGGAAGAGGTTGGCAAGGCCGACTTGAGAAATCGGCGAGGGGGCACCTCTCCGAACTCCAGTTTGTAACCTTGGGATACAATTTCCAATGCCCAAGGATCCACGCCTGATAGGACCCAGACCTGGCTGAAGAGTCGAAGAGGTGCCCCCACCGGTGCAGACTCCCTCCGTGGAGCCCCAGCGTCATGCGGTGGATTTAGCAGAAGCCGGGGAGGACTTCTGCTCCTGGGAACTAGCATAAGCAGGTTTTCTCTTACCTCTACCCTTACCTCTGGCGAGGAAAGAGGAACCCCGACCTCTTCTGGACTTATGCGACCGAAAGGACTGCATCTGATATTGTGGGGTTTTCTTTTGCTGTGGGGGAACAAAAGGCAAAAATAAGAATTTACTTACCGATAATTCTATTTCTCGTAGTCCGTAGTGGATGCTGGGAACTCCGTAAGGACCATGGGGAATAGCGGCTCCGCAGGAGACTGGGCACAAAAAAGAAAGCTTTAGGACTACCTGGTGTGCACTGGCTCCTCCCCCTATGACCCTCCTCCAAGCCTCAGTTAGGATACTGTGCCCGGACGAGCGTACACAATAAGGAAGGATTTTGAATCCCGGGTAAGACTCATACCAGCCACACCAATCACACCGTACAACTTGTGATATGAAACCCAGTTAACAGCATGATAACAGAGGAGCCTCTGAATAGATGGCTCACAACAAGAACCCGATTAGTTAACAATAACTATGTACAAGTATTGCAGACAATCCGCACTTGGGATGGGCGCCCAGCATCCACTACGGACTACGAGAAATAGAATTATCGGTAAGTAAATTCTTATTTTCTCTGACGTCCTAGTGGATGCTGGGAACTCCGTAAGGACCATGGGGATTATACCAAAGCTCCCAAACGGGCGGGAGAGTGCGGATGACTCTGCAGCACCGAATGAGAGAACTCCAGGTCCTCCTCAGCCAGGGTATCAAATTCATAGAATTTTGCAAACGTGTTTGCCCCTGACCAAGTAGCTGCTCAGCAAAGTTGTAAAGCCGAGACCCCTCGGGCAGCCGCCCAAGATGAGCCCACCGTCCTTGTGGAATGGGCTTTTATTGATTTAGGCTGCGGTAATCCTACCGCAGAATGCGCCAGCTGAATAGTGCTACAAATCCAGCGCGCAATAGACTGCTTAGAAGCAGGAGCACCCAGCTTGTTGGGTGCCATCAGGATAAACAGCGAGTCAGTTTTCCTGACTCCAGCCGTCCTGGAAAAATAAAATTTTCAGGGCCCTGACTACGTCCAGCAACTTGGAATCCTCCAAGTCCCCAGTAGCCGCAGGCACCACAATAGGTTGGTTCAAGTGAAAACCTGAGACCACCTTCGGGAGAAACTGAGGACGAGTCCTCAACTCTGCCCTATCCATATAGAAAATCAGATAAGGCCTTTTACATGACAAAGCCGCCAATTCTGACACACGCCTGGCCAAGGCCAAGGCCAACAGCATGACCACTTTCCACGGGAGATACTTTAGCTCCATGGTTTTAAGTGGCTCTACCCATGCGACTTTAGGAAATCCAACACCACGTTGAGATCCAAAAAGTGCCACAGGAGGCACAAAAAGGAGGCTGAATATGTAGTACTCCTTTAACCAAAGTCTGAACTTCAGGCAGTGAAGCCAGTTCTTTCTGGAAGAAATTCGACAGAGCCGAAATCTGGACCTTGATGGACCCCAATTTGAGGCCCAAACGTCACCCCTGCTTGCAGGAAGTGCAGGAATCGACATAGTTGAAATTCCTCCGTCGGGGTCTTCATGGCCTCCCACCAAGCAACAAATCTTCGCCAAACGCGGCGATAATGTCTTGCGGTGACATCCTTCCTGGCTATGATCAGGGTAGGGATGACTTCCTTCGGAATACCCTTTTCCTTTAGGATCCGGTGTTCTACCGCCATGCCGTCAAACGCAGCCGCGGTAAGTCTTGGAACAGACAGGGTCCCTGCTGCAGCAGGTCTTGTCTGAGTGGCAGAGGCCAAGGGTCCTCTGCCAGCATCTCTTGAAGTTCCGGGTACCAAGCTCTTCATGGCCAATCCGGAACCCCGAGTATGGTTTTCACTCCTCGCCTTCTTATTATTCTCAGTACCTTGGGTATGAGAGGTAGAGGAGGAGACACATAAACCGACTGGTACACCCATGGTGTCACTAGAGCGTCCCCAGCGATCGCCTGAGGGTCCCTTGACCTGGCGCCATATCTTTTCAACTTCTTGTTGAGGCGGGACGCCATCATGTCCACCCGTGGTCATTCCCAACGGTTTACCCGCATTTGGAAAACTTCTGGATGAAGTCCCCATTCTCCTGGGTGTAGGTCGCCCATCGGAGAATCCTTGTGGCTTCTGCCATCGCCATCCTGCTTCTTGTGCCGCCCTGTCTGTTTACATGGGCGACCGCCGTGATGTCGTCTGATTGGATCAGTACCGGCTGGTTCTGAAGCAGGGGCCTTGCTTGGCTTAGGGTATTGTAAATGGCCCTTAGCTGCAGAATATTTATGTGAAGCGAAATCTCCTTGGAAATTTCTTCCCTGTGTGACTGCACCCCAGCCCCGAAGGCTGGCATCCGTGGTCACCAGGACCCAGTCCTGTATTCCGAATCTGCGGCCCTCTAGTAGATGAGCCCTCTGCAGCCACCACAGCAGCGACACCCTGTTTCTTGCTGACAGGGTTATCCGCTGTTGTATCTGTAGATGGGACCCGGACCATTAGTCCCACAGGTCCCACTGGAACGTCCTTGCGTGGAGTCTTCCGAATGGAATTATGCTTCGTACGAAGCTACCATTTTTCCCAGGACTCGTGTGCATTGAAGTACCGACACCTGTCCTGGTTTTAGGATGTCTCTGACTAGAGATGACAACTCCTCGGCTTTTTCCACTGGAAGAAACACTCTTTTCTGGTCTGCGTTCAGAAACATTCCCAGGAACAGAAGACGTGTCGTCGGGACCAGCTGTGACTTCGGAATATTGAGAATCCAGTCGTGCTGTTGTAGCACTTCTGCTACTCCCACTACCAACTGTTCTTTGGACCTCGCCTTTATCAGGAGATCGTCCAAGTACGGGATAATAAAAACTTTCTTCTTGCGAAGGAGTATCGTCACTTCGGCCATTACCTAGGTAAAGACCTTCGGTGCCGTGGACAACTCCAACGGCCGCGTCTGGAACTGATAGTGACAGTCCTGTACCACATATCTGAGGTACTCCTGGTGAGGGGGGTAAATGGGGACATGCAGGTACGCATCCTTGATGTCCAGGGAGACCCTGTAATCCCCCTCGTCCAGGTTCGTAATAACCGCCCTGAGCGATTCCATCTTGAACTTGAATCTTCTGATATAAAAGTTTAAGTATTTTAATTTCAAGATGGGTCTCACCGAACCGTTTCGGTACCACAACCACTGTGGAATAGTAACCCCTTCCTTGCTGAAGGAGGGGTACCTTGACAATCACTTGTTGTGATTATAGTGTTGAATATTCACCAACACCGTCTCCCTGGCAGAGGGAGGTGCCGGTAAGGCAGATTTTAGGAAACGGCGGGGGGAATAACGTCTCGAACTCCAGCCTGTACCCCTGAGATCCTGCTTGAAGGACCCAGGGATCCATGTGAGAGAGCCCACTGTCCGCTGAAATATCTGAGACGGGCCCCCACCGTACCCGGGTCCGCCTGAGCAGCCCCAGCACCATGCTGTGGACCTACCGGACGCAGGGAGGACTTCTGCTCTTGGGAACTAGCTGTGTGTTGCAGCTTTTTTCCTCTACCTTTGCCTCTCGGCAGAAAGGATGAGCCTCTAGCCCTCTTGCTTTTCCTGGGCCGAAAGGACTGTACTTGATGATACGGTGCTTTCCTTTGTTGTGGGGTAGCCTGTGGCAAAAAAATCGATTTCCCAGCAGTAGCTGTGGAAACGAGGTCTGAAAAACTATCCCCAAACAGTCTGGCGGCAATGGACCTAGCGCTTATTTTTGATGCCAGCTGGCAAATATCCCTCTGAGCATCACGCATGTATAAGACCACGCCTTTTATATGCTCTATTTTCAGCAAAATATTGTCCCTATCCATAGTTATTTTCCGACAGGGAATCTGACCACGCAGCGGGAGCACTGCACATCCATGCCGAAGCAACGGCTGGTCGCAATATAATGCCCTAGTGTGTGACCATATCTTATAGGGTAACCTCCTGCTTTCTATCAGCAGGTTCCTTCAGGGCGGCCGTATCCGGAGACGGTAGTGCCACCTTTTCTGATAAGCGTGTAAGCGCTGTATCTACCCTATGGGGTGTTTCCCCGCGTGACCTATCCTCTGGCGGGAAAGGGTACGCTGCCAATAACCGTTGTAGAAATTATCAATTTCTTACCGGGGGAAGACCACTCTTCCTCACACACCTCATTTAATTTCTCAGATGCAGGAAAAACTACTAATAGTTTTCTCTCACCAAACACAATACCCTTTTATGTGGTACCTGGGGTATAATCATAAATGTGTAATACATTTTTCATTGCCTCAATCCTGTAACGGGTGGACCTATTTGGAGGGTACACCAGTCTCATCGATGTCGACACTGGAGTCAGTATCCGTGTCGACATCTGTGTCTGTTATCTGAGGTAGCGGGCGATTTTAAAGCCCCCCATGACATTTGAGACGCTGGAACAGGCACAAGCTGAGTAGCCGGCTGTTAAGTGTCGTCGACCTTTTATGTAAGGAGTTGACACTTTCACGTAATCCTTCCATAAGTTCAACCACCCCAGTGTCGACCCCGCAGGGGGTGACAACATATTTACAGGCATTCGCTCCGCCTCCACCTCATTATCCTCCACATACCTGTCGACACAGCCGTACCGACACACAGCACACACACAGGGAATGCTCTGATAGAGGACAGGACCCCACAAAGCCCTTTGGGGAGACAGAGGGAGAGTATGCCAGCACACACCAGGGCGCTATATATCACAGGGATAGCACCTATAAAAAAGTGTTTTCCCTTATAGCTGCATATATTTGTATACTGCGCCTAAATTGTGCCCCCCCTCTCTTTTTAACCCTTTCTGTAGTGTATTAACTGCAGGGGAGAGCCAGGGAGCTTCCCTCCAACGGAGCTGTGAGGGAAAATGGCGCCAGTGTGCTGAGGAGATAGGCTCTGCCCCCTTCTCGGCGGACTTTTCTCCCGCTTTTTTCTGGAATCTGGCAGGGGTTAATATACATCCATATAGCCCTGGGGGTTATATGTGATGTATTTTTGCCAGCCAAGGTGTTTATATTGCTGCTCAGGGCGCCCCCCCCCAGCGCCCTGCACCCATCAGTGACCGGAGTGTGTGGTGTGCATGAGGAGCAATGGCGCACAGCTGCAGTGCTGTGCGCTACCTTGGTGAAGACTGATGTCTTCTGCCGCCGATTTTCCGGACCTCTTCTTGCTTCTGGCTCTGTAAGGGGGCCGGCGGCGCGGCTCTGGGACCGGACTCCGAGGCTGGGCCTGTGTTCGGTCCCTCTGGAGCTAATGGTGTCCAGTAGCCTAAGAAGCCCAAGCTGGCTGCAAGCAGGCAGGTTCGCTTCTTCTCCCCTTAGTCCCTCGATGCAGTGAGCCTGTTGCCAGCAGGTCTCACTGAAAATAAAAAACCTAAAACTAACTTTTTCTAAGAAGCTCAGGAGAGCCCCCTAGATTGCACCCAGCTCGGTCGGGCACAAAAATCTAACTGAGGCTTGGAGGAGGGTCATAGGGGGAGGAGCCAGTGCACACCAGGTAGTCCTAAAGCTTTCTTTTTTGTGCCCAGTCTCCTGCGGAGCCGCTATTCCCCATGGTCCTTACGGAGTTTCCAGCATCCACTAGGACGTCAGAGAAAATGTAGATTTACCCGCGGTAGCTGTGGAAACCAGGTCCGCGAGACCATCCCCAAACAAAACTTCACCCTTGTAAGGTAAAACCTCCATATGCTTTTTTGAGTCGGCATCACCCGACCATTGGCGGGTCGACAGAGCTCGTCTTGCCGAAACTGCCATGGCATTGGCTCTGGAACCAAGCAGCCCCATGTCTCTTTGAGCGTCTCTCATATACAAGACTGCGTCCTTAATGTGACCTAAAGTCAGGACAATGGTATCATTGTCCAGGGTATCCATGTCAGCCAACAAGATATCTGTCCATGCTGCAACAGCGCTACAGACCCATGCCGATGCTATTGCCGGTCTGAGTAAAGCCCCCGTATGTGCATAAAAAGACTTTAAGGTAGTCTCCTGTCTACGATCCGCAGGATCCTTAAGGACCGCGGTGTCTGGAGACGGTAGCGCCACCTTCTTGGACAGACGCGTTAATGCCTTGTCCACCCTGGGCGAGGATTCCCAACGTACCCTGTCCTTTGCTGGGAAAGGATACGCCATAAGGATCCTCTTGGGAATCTGCAGTTTTTTGTCTGGAGTTTCCCAAGCTTTTTCAAATAATTTGTTCAGTTCATGAGATGGGGGAAACGTTACTTCAGGTTTCTTCCCCTTAAATATGTGTACCCTCGTGTCAGGAACAGAAGGGTCATCTGTGATATGCAAAACATCTTTTATTGCCATAATCATATAATGAATACTTTTGGTCACCTTAGGGTGCAACCTTGCCTCATCATAGTCGACACTGGAGTCAGAATCCGTGTCGGTATCAGTGTCTACTATTTGTGATAAGGGACGCTTTTGAGACCCTGACGGGCCCTTTGACCCAGTCAAATCCGCGGATTGACTCCCTGCTGTTTCCTTGGACTCAGCTTTGTCCATTCTCTTATGTAATAAGGTCACATTAGCATTTAAAATATTCCACATATCATACCAATCATGAGTCGGCATTGCCGACGGAGACACCACAATCATCTGTTCCACCTCCTCCTTGGATGAGCCTTCCGCTTCAGACATGTCGACACACGCGTACCGACACCCGTACACACACACACAAGGATATATCTATAAGGGGACAGTTCCCCAACAAGGCCCTTTGGAGAGACAGAGAGAGAGTATGCCAGCACACACCCATTGCCAACTGACACTGGAAACAATTCCCAGATTTAGCGCTTTTATATTAAGTCAATAGTGTAATACACTCACTGCGCCAAAATGTGCCCCCCCCCCCCTCTTTATCAGCCCTGTATCACAGTTCTGCAGGGGAGAGTCCGGGGAGCAGCTTCTCTTCAGCACACTGTGGAGAAAATGGCGCTGCTTAGTGCTGTGTGACCAAGCTCCGCCCCCTCTAGTGGCGGGCTTCGGTCCCGCTCAAATTCACAATTAATGTCGGGGGATGAACATATCCACTGACTCCGCAGCCCATATATGTGTAACATGCCAAAACGGAAGTATATATTGCTGCCCAGGGCGCCCCCCCTGCACCCATCAGTGCCTGTCCGTGTGTGTAACGTGTGGGTGCAATACCGCTGCGCGCTTACCTCAGGGAAGATCTGAAGTCTTCTGCCGCCTTAGAAGTCTTCTTTCTTCTTATACTCACCCGGCTTCTATCTTCCGGCTCTGCGAGGAGGACGGCCGCGCGGCTCTGGGACGAACGGCTAGGGGAGACCTGCGTTCCGACCCTCTGGAGCTAATGGTGTCCAGTAGCCTAAGAAGCAGAGCCTATCATTTAAGTAGAATAACAAAGGTTTAAGGGAAAAAATTGTGCGCAATCTAGCTGCTGGAAGAGACACACTTTCCTGAAGGATCCTTCTCCCTTCACCATAAGTGCCATAATAAAGGAAAAATGGAAAGCGTAACTTATCCTGCGCTCGTCTTTGTTTCCATCGACAACAATCACATGCTCAATGCAAGTTGTGTTGGAGCATAAAAAAATTAAAAGAGTGGATATAGTGAAGCACAATTTAATATATTTAAAATTCATATAACACACTTATAAAATCCATAAAACATATTCATAGCAGCAAAAATATATATTGCACAGAAATCCCCATGGGCAAAAAGACTGGTGGATAATTACCAATGTGTAAAGAACTGTAAAAACAGTTCTAAACCAGCATGCGGGTTTTTATTTTGGAGGATCCCGGAAATCCTCTCAATCCTCGTATAACTGGAACAGAATAGCAAGTACCCTGCTGCAGAAAAGCAGGTAAAGATGGTCGCCGAGTAGGAGAGAGCTGCGAGTGAAATGTGTCGAGAAGAGGGCTTTGACAACAAGAGGGCCCTGCTCTGAAGAGCTAACAATCTAGTAGGGAGGGGTGGCAGACAGATGCCATGAGGTGCGAGCAAGCGGGAGGAAGCCTGATGGCAGTATGCAAGCAAAGCAGAGATGTTCAAGGCATGAGGAAGGGGGATGGAGGAGCAGGGGAAATGGTTCTAAATTGCACACCCTCCAGTAATGAAAGGTGCTATGCTGCTGAGAATAAAGTAGTATGCACAGACAAAGGGGGTGCAGATGCAGTAAACAATCATTACGGTATAATAAAATATACCGTATATACTCGAGTATAAGCCGACTTTTTCAGCACTTTTTTTTGTGCTGAAAAAGCCACCTCGGCTTATACTCGAGTCAGCGTTAGGAGGGACACGGAGAGCACAGCGCGCGGCTCTCCTGTGTCCCTCCTGCATCTCCGGGGGCAGAGGCGTGTGTGTGTTAAAGGAAGTGCCCTTCCTTTAACACACGCCGCTGCCGCCGGAGACGCAGGAGGGACACAGGAGAGCCGTGCGCTGCGCTCTCCATGTCCCTCCTTCAGAAGACAGCGCGGGAGCGACGGAGGGTAAGTATCTAGCACTGTGGGGCATATCTGGCACACCTGGCACGGTGGGGCATATCTGGCACACCTGGCACTGTGGGGCACACCTGGCACTGTGGGGCACACCTGGCACTGTGGGGCACATCTGGCACCGTGGGGCATTTCAAATTGTAAAGCGCAACGGAATTTGCTGCGCTATATAAGAAACTGTTAATAAATAAATAAATATCTGGCACTGTGGGGCACATCTGGCACTGAGGGGCATATCTGGCACTGTGGGGCATATCTGGCACTATGAGGTCTGTGTACGAGTAGAGCTGTATTTCCCACCCTAGGCTTATACTCGAGTCAATACGTTTTCCCAGGTTTTTGTGGTAAAATTAGGTGCCTCGGCTTATATTCAGGTCGACTTATACTCGAGTATATACAGGTAATATGTCATAAGAGGTTGTTGGTATATCGTTGGCCAATGATATCGGCATGCTCACCAATCGTCCAGGTCACCTCTTGTCGAGCAGGTTCCTAACACTATTAGGCCAACATCCGGAACGCAGGGAAACCCCCAAACATGATCCAGCAAGGGACCCCCCCCCCCCAGGGCATCACACTAAAAAATGGATAAAAGACGGAGGAGCAGCCTAAGGACTAGGTTTTGCATCGGAGGGGTACGCTTTGATAAATAGGTGGGTTTTCAGTGCCCGTTTGAAGCTTTGCAAGGTCGGGGAGAGACTAATGGAGTGGGGGAGCGTGTTCCACTGAAGGGGTGCAGCACAGGCATAGTGTTGAACTCGTGCATGGGAAGCAGTGACCAGGGCAGAGGAGAGGCGACAGTCATCGGCCGACCGTAGTGGGCGGGAGGGAGTATGAAGGGAGAGGAGGTTGGAGATGTAGGGAGCAGTGGAATTACGAGATGGCCTTGTATGTGAGGGTGAGGAGTTTGAAGAGGATTCTGTAGGAGAATGGGAGCCAGTGTAGATTTTGTCAAAGGGGAGTGGCAGATGTGGAGCGGCGGGAGAGGAAGATAAGCCTTGCTGCGGAGTTGAGAACAGATTGGAGGGGAGCAAGATGGGAGTAGGTGAGGTCAGTGAGGAGAACATTGCAGTAGTCGAGTCGTGAGATGACCAGTGAGTGGATGAGAAGTTTAGTTGCACTCTGGGAGAGAAATGGCCTTCTGCGAGCAATGTTGCGTAGCTGGAACTAGGGAGGCCAATCCCGAGCCGTTTTTTCAATCCCGGGATTCGGGATTGAAAAACGATCAATACCGGGATTCCCGGGATTGCAGTAGGGATCAGTGAAGGGTGTAGGGAGCAGCGCTGGAGGGTAGGTAGCAGTGCAGGAGGGTGTAGGTAGCTGGGCGGGAGGGTGTAGGTAGCGGTGCGGAGGGTGTAGGTAGCTGGGCGGGAGGGTGTAGGTAGCTGGGCGGGAGGGTGTAGGTAGCTGGGCGGGAGGGTGTAGGTAGCTGGGCGGGAGGATGTACAGTAGGTAGCGGGGAGGGTTGGTAGCGGCGCGGGAGGGAGGGTGGGTGTAAGTACCACTTACTATTAGGTGGGCGCCAGCCAAGGACACACTGAACGCGGCGGCATTTCAAATGAAGCGCCGGCCGCCAGCCAACCAGAGCTGGCGGACCAGCAACCAATCAGGGAAGCGGCCGCAGCAGTCGCTCCTGATTGGCTGCCGCGGCAGCTTCCCTGATTGGCTGCCGATCCGCCAGCTCTGATTGGCTGGCGGCCGGCGCCACATTTGAAGTGCCGCCGCGTTCAGCGTTCGTCTATGGCTGCCGCCCGCCTAATTGTAAGTAGTATTACTTACACACACTCCCTCCCGCACATGCGCAGTGTAATCCCGTGAATCCCGGGATTGGATGCTCCAATCCCGGGATTCAAATCATGGCATTTTTGGGCCCAAATCCCGGGATCCCGCGATTGGCCTCCCTAGCTGGAACCGACAGGATTGCGCCAGATCTTGGATGTGGGGTGCAAAGAAGAGGGAGGAGTCAAGAGTGATGCCCAGGCAGCGGAGTTGGGGAACGGGGGAGATGATTGTGTTGTCAACAGTGCTAGAGATATTGGTAGTGGGTGTTACCCTGGCTGGGGGAAAGATAATGAGTTCAGTTTTGTTCATGTTGAGCTTCAGAGGGCACTCAGACATACAGGAAGAGATGGCAGAGACCAGATGGAAACCTGAGAGAGGACAGAGGGGGACAGATCAGGAGATGAGAGGTAGAGTTGTGTGTCATCAGCATAGAGGTGGTATTGAAGGCCAAAGGAGTTAATGAGCGCACCCAGGGAAGAGGTATACAGGGAGAACAGAAGGGGGCCCTAGGACAGAACCCTGAGGGACACCAACAGGAAGGATGGAAGGGCGTGAGGTGGTTCCGGAGGAAGACACAGAGAAGGAGCGGTTAGTGAGGTAAGAGGTAAAACAGTCAAGGATGGTGCTAGAGACGCCAACGTTTTGGAGTGTGTGGAGGAGGAGAGGGTGATCCACATTGTCAAAGGCAGCAGAGAGGTCCAGAAGGATGAGCAGAGAGAAGTGGCCGAAAGCAGGTCATAGGTGAGACCAGAGCATGATTGAATGGTAAGGGAAAGATGCCGGTAGAGGTGGGAGCAAGCAGTTGGGAGAGGGAGCTGAGAAGACGGGAGGGGAGGGGGAGGATAAGATGAGGGAGTGGACTTCCTTGTCTGAGGGGGTACGGAAGCAGGACAGGGTGGGATAAAATAAGAATTTACTTACCGATAATTCTATTTCTCATAGTCCGTAGTGGATGCTGGGGACTCCATAAGGACCATGGGGAATAGCGGCTCCGCAGGAGACTGGGCACATCTAAAGAAAGCTTTAGGACTATCTGGTGTGCACTGGCTCCTCCCCCTATGACCCTCCTCCAAGCCTCAGTTAGGATACTGTGCCCGGACGAGCGTACACAATAAGGAAGGATTTTGAATCCCGGGTAAGCATCATACCAGCCACACCAATCACACCGTATAACCTGTGATCTGAACCCAGTTAACAGCATGATAACAGAGGAGCCCCTGAAAGATGGCTCACAACAATAATAACCCGATTTTTGTAACAATAACTATGTACAAGTATTGCAGACAATCCGCACTTGGGATGGGCGCCCAGCATCCACTACGGACTATGAGAAATAGAATTATCGGTAAGTAAATTCTTATTTTCTCTAACGTCCTAAGTGGATGCTGGGGACTCCGTAAGGACCATGGGGATTATACCAAAGCTCCCAAACGGGCGGGAGAGTGCGGATGACTCTGCAGCACCAATTGAGAGAACTCCAGGTCCTCCTCAGCCAGGATATCAATTTTGTAGAATTTTTACAAACGTATTTGCTCCTGACCAAGTAGCTGCTCGGCAAAGTTGTAATGCCGAGACCCCTCGGGCAGCCGCCCAAGATGAGCCCACCTTCCTTGTGGAATGGGCTTTAACAGATTTTGGCTGTGGCAGTCCTGCCACAGAATGCGCAAGCTGAATTGTACTACAAATCCAACGAGCAATAGTCTGCATAGAAGCAGGAGCACCCAGCTTGTTGGGTGCATACAGGATAAACAGCGAGTCAGATTTCCTGACTCCAGCCCTCCTGGAAACATATATTTTCAGGGCCCTGACAACGTCTAGCAACTTGGAGTCCTCCAAGTCCCTAGTAGCCGCAGGCACCACAAATAGGTTGGTTCAGGTGAAACGCTGAAACCACCTTAGGGAGAAACTGAGGACGAGTCCTCAATTCCGCCCTGTCCGAATGGAACATCAGATAAGGGCTTTTTCAGGATAAAGCCGCCAATTCTGACACGCGCCTGGCCCAGGCCAGGGCCAACAGCATGACCACTTTCCATGTGAGATATTTTAACTCCACAGATTTAAGTGGTTCAAACCAATGTGACTTTTGGAACCCAAAACTAGATTGAGATCCCAAAGTGCCACTGGAGGCACAAAAGGAGGCTGTATATGCAGTACCCCTTTTACAAACGTCTGAACTTCAGGGACTGAAGCTAGCTCTTTTTGGAAGAAAATTGACAGGGCCGAAATTTGAACCTTAATGGACCCCAATTTCAGGCCCATAGACACTCCTGTTTGCAGGAAATGTAGGAATCGACCCAGTTGAATTTCCACCGTCGGGCCTTACTGGCCTCGCACCACGCAACATATTTTCGCCAATTGCGGTGATAATGTTTTTGCGGTAACATCCTTCCTGGCTTTGATCAGGATAGGGATGACTTCATCCGGAATGCCTTTTTTCCTTCAGGATCCGGCGTTCAACCGCCATGCCGTCAAACGCAGCCGCGGTAAATCTTGGAACAGACAGGGTCCTTGCTGGAGCAGGTCCCTTCTTAGAGGTAGAGGCCACGGATCCTCCGTGAGCATCTCTTGAAGTTCCGGTTACCAAATCCTTCTTGGCCAATCCGGAGCCACGAATATAGTGCTTACTCCTCTCCATCTTATCAATCTCAGTACCTTGGGTATGAGAGGCAGAGGAGGGAACACATACCAGAGCGTCTACAGCTATTGCCTGAGGGTCCCTGGACCTGGCGCAATACCTGTCGAGTTTTTCCCAACGGTTTATAATCATGTGGAAGACTTCTGGGTGAAGTCCCCACTCTCCCGTGTGGAGGTCGTGCTGAGGAAGTCTGCTTCCCAGTTGTCCACTCCCGGAATGAATACTGCTGACAGTGCTATCACATGATTTTCCGCCCAGCGAAGAATCCTTGCAGCTTCTGCCATTGCCCTCCTGCTTCTTGTGCCACCCTGTTTATGTGGGTGACTGCCGTGATGTTGTCCGACTGGATCAACACCGGCTGACCTTGAAGCAGAGGTCTTGCTAAGCTTAGAGCATTGTAAATGTCCCTTAGCTTCAGGATATTTATGAAGTGATGTCTCCAGGCTTGACCATAAGTCCTGGATATTCCTTCCCTGTGTGACTGCTCCCCAGCCTCGCAGGCTGGCATCCGTGGTTACCAGGACCCAGTCCTGAATGCCGAATCTGCGGCCCTCTAGAAGATGAGCACTCTGCAACCACCACAGGAGGGACACCCTTGTCCTTGGTGACAGGGTTATCCGCTGATGCATCTGAAGATGCGACCCGGACCATTTGTCCAGCAGGTCCCACTGGAAAGTTCTTGCGTGGAATCTGCCGAATGGGATTGCTTCGTAGGAAGCCACCATTTTACCCAGAACCCTTGTGCATTGATGCACTGAGACTTGGCTCGGTTTTAGGAGGTTCCTGACTAGCTCGGATAACTCCCTGGCTTTCTCCTCCGGGAGAAACACCTTTTTCTGGACTGTGTCCAGGATCATCCCTAGGAACAGAAGACAAGTCGTCGGAACCAGCTGCGATTTTGGAATATTGAGAATCCAACCGTGCTGCAGCAACACTACCTGAGATAGTGCTACACCGACCTCCAACTGTTCCCTGGATCTTACCCTTATCAGGGAATTGTCCAAGTAAGGGATAACTAAAATTCCCTTCCTTTGAAGGAATATCATCATTTCGGCCATTACCTTGGTAAAGACCCGGGGTGCCGTGGACCATCCATACGGCAGCGTCTGAACTGATAGTGACAGTTCTGTACCATAAACCTGAGGTATCCTTGGTGAGAAGGGTAAATTTTAACATGAAGGTAAGCATCCTTGATGTCCCGAGACATCATGTAGTCCCCTTCTTCCAGGTTCGCAATCACTGCTCTGAGTGACTCAATCTTGAATTTGAACCTCTGTATGTAAGTGTTCAAAGATTTTAGATTTAGAATCGGTCTCAACGAGCCGTCCGGCTTCGGTACCACAACAGTGTGGAATAATACCCCGTTCCCTGTTGCAGGAGGGGTATCTTGATTATCACCTGCTGGGAATACAGCTTGTGAATGGCTTCCAAAACTGTCTCCCTGTCAGAAGGAGACATCGGTAAAGCCGACTTTAGGAAACGGCGAGGGGGAGACGTCTCAAATTCTAATTTGTACCCCTGAGATATCACCTGAAGGATCCAGGGGTCTACTTGCGAGTGAGCCCACTGCGCGCTGAAATTCATTGAGACGGGCCCCCCACCGTGCCTGATTCTGCTTGTAAAGCCCCAGCGTATACTGAGGGCTTGGCAGAGGCGGGAGAGGGTTTCTGTTCCTGGGAACTGGCTGATTTCTGCAGCCTTTTTCCTCTCCCTCTGTCACGGGGCAGAAATGAGGAACCTTTTGGCCGCTTATCCACGAAAAGACTGCGCCTGATAATACGGCGTCTTCTCATGTTGAGAGGCGACCTGGGGTACAAACGTGGATTTCCCAGCTGTTGCTGTGGCCACCAGGTCTGAAAGACCGACCCCAAATAACTCCTCCCCTTAATAAGGCAATACTTCCAAATGCAGTTTGGAATACGCATCACCTGACCACTGACGTGTCCATAACCCTCTACTGGTAGAAATGGACAACGCACTTAGACTTGATGCCAGTCGGCAAATATTCCGCTGTGCATCACGCATATATAGAAATGCATCTTTCAAATGCTCTATAGGCAAAAATATACTGTCCCTATCTAGGGTATCAATATTGTCAGTCAGGGAATCCGACCACGCCAACCCAGCACTGCACATCCAGGCTGAGGCGATTGCTGGTCGCAGTATAACACCAGTATGTGTGTAAATACATTTTAGGATACCCTCCTGCTTTCTATCAGCAGGATCCTTAAGGGCGGCCATCTCAGGAGAGGATAGAGCCCTTACAAGCGTCGCTTTATCCACCCTAGGGGGTGTTTCCCAACGCACCCTAACCTCTGGCGGGAAAGGATATAATGCCAATAACATTTTAGAAATTATCAGTTGTTATCGGGGGAAACCCACGCATCATCACACACCTCATTTAATTTCTCAGATTCAGGAAAACTACAGGTAGTTTTTCCTCACCGAACATAATACCCCTTTTTGGTGGTACTCGTATTATCAGAAATGTGTAAAACATTTTTCATTGCCTCAATCATGTAACGTGTGGCCCTACTGGAAGTCACATTTGTCTCTTCACCGTCGACACTGGAGTCAGTATCCGTGTCGGCGTCTATATCTGCCATCTGAGGTAACGGGCGCTTTATAGCCCCTGACGGCCTATGAGACGTCTGGACAGGCACAAGCTGAGTAGCCGGCTGTCTCATGTCAACCACTGTCTTTTATACAGAGCTGACACTGTCACGTAATTTCTTCCAACAGTTCATCCACTCAGGTGTCGACCCCCTAGGGGGTGACATCACTATTACAGGCAATCTGCTCCGTCTCCACATCATTATTCTCCTCATACATGTCGACACAAAAGTACCGACATACAGCACACACACAGGGAATGCTCTGATAGAGGACAGGACCCCACTAGCCCTTTGGGGAGACAGAGGGAGAGTTTGCCAGCACACACTAGAACGCTATATATATATATACAGGGATAACCTTATATAAGTGTTTTTCCCCTTATAGCTGCTGTATAGTTAATACTGCGCCTAATTTGTGCCCCCCTCTCTTTTTTAACCCTTTCTGTAGTGTAGTGACTGCAGGGGAGAGCCAGGGAGCTTCCCTCCAACGGAGCTGTGAGGGAAAATGGCGCCAGTGTGCTGAGGAGATAGGCTCCGCCCCTTTATCGGCTGCCTTATCTCCCGTTTTTTTATGTATTTTGGCAGGGGTTAAATGCATCCATATAGCCCAGGAGCTATATGTGATGCATTTTTTGCCATCCAAGGTGTTTATTATTGCGTCTCAGGGCGCCCCCCCCAGCGCCCTGCACCCTCAGTGACCGGAGTGTGAAGTGTGCTGAGAGCAATGGCGCACAGCTGCAGTGCTGTGCGCTACCTTGTTGAAGACAGGACGTCTTCTGCCGCCGATTTTCCGGACCTCTTCTGCCTTCTGGCTCTGTAAGGGGGCCGGCGGCGCGGCTCTGGGACCCATCCAAGCTGGGCCTGTGATCGTCCCTCTGGAGCTAATGTCCAGTAGCCTAAGAAGCCCAATCCACTCTGCACGCAGGTGAGTTCGCTTCTTCTCCCCTTAGTCCCTCGATGCTGTGAGCCTGTTGCCAGCAGGTCTCACTGAAAATAAAAAACCTAAACTAAAACTTTCACTAAGAAGCTCAGGAGAGCCCCTAGTGTGCACCCTTCTCGTTCGGGCACAGAGATCTAACTGAGGCTTGGAGGAGGGTCATAGGGGGAGGAGCCAGTGCACACCAGATAGTCCTAAAGCTTTCTTTAGATGTGCCCAGTCTCCTGCGGAGCCGCTATTCCCCATGGTCCTTACGGAGTCCCCAGCATCCACTTAGGACGTTAGAGAAATGGAGGGGAGGGATGATGGGGGCAGGGATGCAGCAGAGGGGTGACGGGAGGAGATGTCATTTTGGATATCCTCAATTTTGGAGATGAAGAAGGAGGCAAAGTCAGTGGTAGTGAGGGAGGAGGGGTGGGGAGGAGGAGGGGGGCGAAGGAGAGTGTTGAAAGTTTCAAAGACACGGCATGGACTGGAGGACTGAGAAGAAATGAGTGTTTGGAAAAAGGATTGCTTGTAGAAGGAGAGAATAAACTTCAAATGGAGGAAGTCCGCCAGAGAGTGAGATCTCCTCCAGGAGCACTCTGCGGAGCGTGAACATTTTTGTAGGAATCGTGTAAGTTTCGTGTGCCAGGGTTGGGGTTTAGAGCGGCGGAGGGGGACAGAGGAGAGGGTGGCCACAGAGTCAAGAGCAATGGTAAGGGAAGAGTTATAGAATGAGGCTGACTGGTTGGGACCAGTCATAGTGGAAAGAGGAGAGAGGAAGGTCTCGAGGGAGGACAGGATAGCAGGGTTGAAAGACCCGAGATAGCGCCTGGTGATGGTGGGTCTGGGCGTGGAGAGGAGAGGGGAAGATGACAGGGTGAAAGAAAGTAGATGGTGGTCAGAGAGAGGGAAGGAAGAGTTTGAGAAATCAGAGAGATCACATTGGTGAGTGAAGACAAGGTAGAGGGAGTAGCCGAGATTGTGAGTAGGGGTGGAGGACCATTGAGAAAGTCCAAAGGAGGTGGAAAGGGCAAGAAGATTAGTGGAAACTGCATTAGTGATGTCGATAATAGGATTTTGATACCTACCGGTAAATCTTTTTCTCTTAGTCCGTAGAGGATGCTGGGGATGCTTCAAGAACCATGGGGGTATAGACGGGATAGGCAGGAGACATGGGTACTTCAAGACTTTAAAAGGGGTGTGAACTGGCTCCTCCCTCTATGCCCCTCCTCCAGACTCCAGTTATAGGAACTGTGCCCAGGGAGACGGACATTTCGAGGAAAAGGATTTCTTTAATTAATTTTTTAAAACTAAGGTGAGATACATACCAGCTCACACCTCAAACACGCCGTACAACATGTCATTCAACATCAACGCATGCAACGGCATGACCAAGATCAGCCACAGACTGACTGTACTTAACTCAACATGAGTGTAACCATAACCAAACTGCAGATACAGCCCGCACTGGGACGGGCGCCCAGCATCCTCTACGGACTAAGAGAAAAGGATTTACCGGTAGGTATTAAAATCCTATTTTCTCATACGTCCTAGAGGATGCTGGGGATGCTTCAAGAACCATGGGGTTTATACCAAAGCTCTAGAACGGGCGGGAGAGTGCGGATGACTCTGCAGCACCGATTGACCAAACAAGAGGTCCTCCTCAGCCAGGGTATCAAACTTGTAAAACTTCGCAAAGGTGTTTGAACCCGACCAAGTAGCAGCTCGGCAAAGCTGTAATGCCGAGACCCCTCGGGCAGCCGCCCAGAAAGAGCCCACCTTTCTGGTAGAATGGGCTTTCACCGATTTCGGTAACGGCAATCCTGCCGTAGAATGAGCCTGCTGAATCATATTACAGATCCAGCGCGCAATAGTCTGCTTGGAAGCAGGAGCCCCAATCTTGTTGGGAGCTCACAGGACAAACAGAGCCTCTGTTTTCCTAATCTGCGCCGTTCTGGCGACATAGATTTTTAAAGCTCTGACCACATCGAGAGACTTCGATTCCACCAAGGGATCAGTAGCCACTGGCACCACAATAGGCTGGTTTACGTGAAATGATGAACCACTTTTGGCAGAAATTGCTGACGAGTTCTCAACTCCGCTCTATCAGCATGGAAGATTAAATAGGGGCTTTTGTGAGACAAAGCCGCCAACTCAGATGCCCGCCTTGCGGATGCCAAGGCCAACAACATGACTACTTTCTAAATAAGAAATTTTAACTCAACCTTACGTAAAGGTTCAAACCAATGAGATTGCAGGAACTGCAATACCACATTAAGATGCCACGGTGCCACAGGAGGCACAAATGGAGGTTGGATGTGTAGCACGCCATTCACGAAGGTCTGAACTTCCGGAAGGGAGGCGAATTCTTTCTGAAAGATGATTGATAAGGCCGAAATTTGTACTTTAATAGAGCCTAACTTTAGGCCCGCATCCACACCTGCTTGCAAAACATGGAGCTAACGCCCCAGCTGAAATTCTTCCATAGGAGCCTTCTTGGATTCACACCAAGACACATATTTCCTCCAAATACGGTGGTAATGCTTTGCTGTTACTTCTTTTCTAGCCTGAAGAAGTGTGGGAATGACTTCACTGGGAATACCCTTTCGGGCTAGGATTTGGCGCTCAACCGCCATGCCGTCAAACGCAGCAAGTCTTGATACACGCACGGTCCTTGTTGTAACAGGTCCTCCCATAAAGGAAGAGGCCAGGGATCTTCTATGAGTAACTCCTGAAGATCTGGATACCAGGCCCTCTTTGGCCAGTCTGGAACAATGAGTATTGCCTGAACCCTTGTTCTTCTTATAATCTATCACCTTTGGAATAAGTGGAAGTGGAGGGAACACACAGACCGACGGAAACACCCACAGTGTCACTAGGGCGTCCACCGCTATTGCTTGAGGGTCCCTTGACCTGGAACAATATCTCTGAAGTTTCTTGTTGAGGCGGGACACCATCATGCCTATTTGAGGAATTCCCCAACGACTTGTCACTTCTGCAAAGACCTCTTGATGAAGACCCCACTCTCCTGGATGGAGATCGTGTCTGCTGAGGAAGCCTGCTTCCCAGTTGTCCACTCCAGGAATGAAGACTGCTGACAGAGCGCTTGCATGTCTCTCCGCCCAGCGAAGAACTTTCGTGGCCTCGGCCATCGCCGCTCTGCTCTTTGTTCCGCCCTGGCGGTTTATGTATGCCACTGCTCTTATGTTGTCTGACTGAATCAAGACGGGCAGACCGCGAAGATGATGTTCCGCTTGCAGAATGCCGTTGTAAATGGCCCTTAATTCCAGAATGTTTATGTGCAGACAAGCTTCCTGGCTTGACCATTTTCCCTGAAAGTTTCTTCCCTGTGTGACTGCTCCCCAGCCTCGGAGACTTGCATCTGTGGTCACCAGGATCCAATCCTGAATCCCGAACCTGCGTCCCTCCAGAAGTTGAGAACTGTGCAGCCACCACAGGAGGGAGATCCTGGTCCTGGAAGATAGGATTATTTTCCGGTGCATGTCCAGGTGAGACCCGGACCACTTGTCCAACAGGTCCCACTGAAACACCCTGGCATGGAACCTGCCATACTGAATGACCTCGTAGGCCGCCACAATCTTCCCCAGCAACTGAGTGCATTGAAGAATCGACACTCTTGCCAGTTTCAGAATCTGTTTTACCATGTTCTGTATTTCTAGAGCCTTTTCCACTGGAAGAAAAACTCTCTGTAATTCTGTATCCAGAATCATACCCAGGAACGACAGCCGAGTCGTCGGAACCAACTGTGATTTTGGCTAGTTTAGGAGCCAACCATGTTGTTGCAGAATCGTCAGTGAGAGCGCAACGTTTTTCAGCAATTGCTCCTTGGATCTTGCCTTTATGAGGAGATCATCCAAGTACGGGATAATTGTGATTCCCTACTTGCGCAGGAGAACCATCATTTCCGCCATAACCTTGGTGAAAATCCTCGGAGCCGTGGACAGACCAAACGGCAACATCTGAAATTGGTAATGACAATCCTGAACTGCAAACCTCAGGTAAGCCTGATGTGGAGGATATATGGGGACGTGTAAGTAGGCATCCTTTATGTCGACCGACACCATAAAATCCCCATCCTCCAGACTGGAGATCACTGCTCGGAGAGATTCCATCTTGAATTTGAATTTTTTTAGAAAGAAATTGAGGGATTTTAGGTTCAGAATCGGTCTGACTGAGCCATCCGGCTTCGGGACCACGAACAGGCTCGAATAAAAGCCCTCCCCCTGTTGTGACGGGGGTACCGTGACAATGACTTGATTTTGACACAGCTTTAGTATTGTAGCACATACTACCTCCCTTTCTGGAAGAGAAGCTGGCAAGGCCGATTTGAAAAATCGGTGAAGGGGCACGTCTTGAAACTCTAATTTGTACCCTTGGGTTACTATTACTACCAAAGATCCAGGTCCGAGTGAACCCAGACCTGACTGAAGAGTTTGAGACGTGCCCCCACCGATGCGGACTCCCACAGAGGAGCCCCAGCATCATGCGGTGGATTTGGTAGAAGCCGGAGAGGACTTCTGCTCTTGGGAACTTGCCACAGCCTGTGACCTTTTTCCCTTTCCTCTTCCTCTCGCAGCAAGGAAGGAGGAACCTCATCCTTTTTTGTATTTATTGGACCGAAAGGACTGCATCTGATAGTGGGGCGTTTTCTTTTGTTGTGCAGGTAGCCGTAGATACCATGTCAGTGAGGCCGTCACCAAACAAGACACTACCGTTAAACGGTAGAGACTCCATAGCCTTCTTCGAGTCAGCATCACCATTCCATTGATGAATTCACAATGCCCTTCTAGCCGAGACAGCCATGGCATTGGCCCTTGATCCCAAAAGGCCAATATCCCTTGCAGCTACTTTTAAATATGCTGCAGCGTCCCTGATATGACCCAGAGTCAAAAGCACGCTATCCCTGTCCAGGGTATCTATCTCAGATGACAAGTTACCTGCCCACTTTTCAATAGCGCTACTCATCCATGCCGAAGCAACGGTAGGCCTGAGTAGCGAAGCTGTAGTGACATAAATGGATTTTAGTGTATTTTCCTGCTTACGATCCACAGGATCCTTTAGGGCTGCCGTGTCTGGCGACGGAAGAGCCACCTTTTTGGACAGACGCGATAGAGCTTTGTCCACCCTGGGGGTTGACTTCCACTTATCCCTGTCCCCAGGGGGGAAACGGATATGCCACTGGAATTCTTTTGGGAACCTGTACCTTCTTGTCAGGATTTTCCCAAGCCTTTTCAAAAAGAGTGTTCAGTTCATGAGAGGGAGGAAACGTTACCTCAGGTTTCTTTCCTTTATAAACATACAGACCCTAGTATCAGGAACAGCAGGGTCCTCCAATATATGTAATACTTCTTTTATCGCCACAATCATGTACTGAATGCTCTTAGACAGTTTAGGATTCAATCTGGCATCACTATAGTCGACACTGGAATCAGAGTCCGTGTCGGTATCTGTATCAGCTATCTGGGTAAATGCACGTTTCTGTGACCCCGAAGGGGTCTGAGCTTGTGACAATGCATCCTCCATGGATTTCCTCCATGTCTGGTTCTTAGACTCCGATTTATCTAATCTCTTAGTCAACCGAGCCACATTTGCATTCAAAACACTCAACATATTTACCCAATCAGCCGTCGGCGGTGCCGACACGGTCACTCCCACAGCCTTTTCTGTCCCCACTCCAGCCTCCTCCTGGGAAGAGCACTCAGCCTCAGAGATGTCGACACGCGTACCGACACCCACAACCACACTGGGGCTATAGGGGACAGACCCACAGCAAAGCCTGTTAGAGAAACACAGAGGGAGTTCTGCCAGCTCACAACCCAGCGCCTATCCCGGTACTGAAGCGAGTAATATACTGCCCAGACATGTTAGCGCCTTTATATTCAAAAAATAGCACCAAATCACTTGTGCCCCTCCCCCCCTTTTGCACTCTGTTACTTGTACAGTAGTGTGGGAGGCCAGGCAGCGTCTCTGCAGCTTCTGTGAAGAGAAAATGGTGTTGGTCAGAGCTGTGAAGGCTAAGCCCCGCCCCCTTAATGGCACGATTCAGTCCCGCTTAATTTTACATCTTTATACTGGCAGGGGTCTGTATGTAGTGCCCAGGCACTGTATACACTTGTGCCAGTCGCTATTGAGGATTTATGCTGCCCAGGGCGCCCCCCCTGCGCCCTGCACCCTGCAGTGCCGTTTTGTATGCGGGAGCATGGCGCTCAGCGCGGCCGCTGCGCGGTGCCTCAAAAGCCGTCTTCTGCCGTCACTGAAGTCTTCTGATCTTCTACTCACCCGGCTTCTGACTTCTGGCTCTGCAAGGGGGTTGACGGCGCAGATCCGGGAACGAGCATCTAGGCGTACCTAGCGATCAGACCCTCTGGAGCAAATGGTGTCCAGTAGCCTAAGAAGCAGAGCCCTGAAACTCACAGAAGTAGGTCTGCTTCTCTCCCCTCAGTCCCACGATGCAGGAAGCCTGTTGCCAGCAGGTCTCCCTGAAAATAAGAAACCTAACAAAAGTCTTTTTTCTGAGAAACTCTGGAGAGCTCCTCAGTGTGCATCCAGTCTCACTGGGCACAGAATCTAACTGGAGTCTGGAGGAGGGGCATAGAGGGAGGAGCCAGTTCACACCCATTCAAAGTCTTATAGTTTGCCCATGTCTCCTGCGGATCCCGTCTAATACCATCATGGTTCTTGAAGCATCCCCAGCATCCTCTAGGACGTATGAGAAAGGTATGTTTAAGTCACCGAGGATGATAGAGGGGAGGTCAGAGGAGAGAAAGTGGGGAAGACAGGCAGCAAAGTTGTCAAGGAAAGGTGAACAGCGGCCAGGGAGGTGGTAGATTACTGCCACATGGAGGTGAATAGGGTAGAAGAGGCGGATAGTGTGGACCTCAAAGGTAAAGAAGGTGAGGGAGGGCTCAGGTGGGATGACACGAAAGGTGCAGTTTGGGGTGAGAAGGATGCCCACGCCTCCACCCTGGCGGCCATCAGGTCTGACCGTGTGGGTGAAGGAGAGGCCTCCATAAGAGAGGGCAGCAGGGGAGGTGGTGTCAGAGGAGGAGAGCCAGGTTTCCGTTATGGCGAGAAGGTTAAAAGAGTGGGAGATGAAGAGGTCGTGTTGCAGATTGACCTAGCATTCCAGAGTGCACAGGAGAAGGGAATGGAAGGGACAGGGGAGATGGGGATCAGGTTGGCTGGGTTCTGAATGCATGTGGGTAGTCTGGAAATTTGGGTGGGGGGTGACCTAGCAGAGAGGATTGGTATGGGACAGGATCGAGGAGCCATAATTCCAGCACAGTAGTGTTGTTCAGAGGAATAATATAGAATGGAGTGGGTGTAATATAGAATGAGAAGGGGGGTGTAGTAAAAGCAGAGACAGTGCAAACAGGATTTTTGGTAAATGATGGAAGGAACGGAAAGACAGATGGTTACACAGTGGATGTAGATAGTATAACTGAGGAGTGTGAGCAATGGGGGAGTCATTCTGACCTGATCGCACGTAGCAACTATTTGCTGCCCGTGCGATCAGGTAGACGCCGCCTATAGAGGAGTGGTTTTTTGCATAGCAAGGCTGCGTTCGCTTGTGCAGCCCTGCTATGCCAAAAAAGTTTTGTGCAGAACTAGACTAGGGTAAGACTTACTTACCGTGTGCGATCACTTCAGCGATGCAGGTCCCGGAATTGATGTCAGGCATCCGCCCTCCAAACGCCTCGACACGCCTGCATTCAGATCTCTACGCCCCGAAAACGGTGAGTTGACGCCCGGATCCGCCTTCCTCCTGTCAATCTTCTTGCGGTCGCCGCTGCGACCACTTTCTTCCTTGGAGGCGTAGTTGGCCGGCGACGACTGTCGACAGGCAACGACGCGCCTGCGCAGTTCCGACCCGATCGCACGCCTGCGAAGAAGCGCAGCGTGCGATCGGGTCACAATGACCCCCAATGCGTGAGAGCAGTAGGGCTGTTAGTTAATCAGACAGGTAGTTTAGTGTGCAGGCTGCAGGCGTTGGTGGTAGTGGATTATGGAGTATGGGATATTGTGTGTAGAATTTTGAGGGAAAAAATGAATTTATTCCATTTTGGAATAAGGCTGTAACATAACAAAATGTGGAAAAACTGAAGCGCTGTGAATACTTTACGGATGCACTGTAAGTTGTGGGGTAATCCTCTGTTACATAGACACCACACACTACTAACTGACCCATACAGGAAACTATACAGGTGACACGGAGAAGCCTCATTATAATCGTAACCTTGTGTGGGGACTGTCACAGAGTACTGACATAGAGTCACTTTATATATTGTTATTTGGTGAGACCATAAATCCCACCTACCTTATCCTCCTGTGGGATCCTGTGATTCTCCTCTGTACAATCCTGGGAATACAGAGGACGGGGACATCTCTCTGGGGTATCTCTGTTACTGGGCCCATCTGTAGGAGACACACAGTGACTGAGTACAGTGTATATATGTGATTATCAGATGATGTGTGTATATAGGGGCCCCCATACCTGCTCTCCCCTGTACAATACATGACAGTCTCCTCTTACCCAGTGATGTGAGGGGCCGGTGATTCTCCATCATCACGTCCTTGTACAGACCCCTGTGTTCCTCTATATATTCCCCCTCCTGCATGGAGAGATAGACAGTGACATCCTCACACCTTATAGGCACCTGACACACACAGTGATACAGTCATCACCCAGACACATCCCTTGGTGTTACTGTATAATGTCCCATTCCCAGCAATCACCTCTCCAGTCATCACCCAGTCACATCCCCTGGTGTTACTGTATAATGCCCCATTCCCAGCAGTCACCTCTCCAGTCATCACCCAGTCACATCCCCTGGTGTTACTGTATAATGTCCCATTCCCAGCAATCACCTCTCCAGTCATCACCCAGACACGTCCCCTGGTGTTACTGTATAACGTCCCATTCCCAGCAGTCACCTCTCCAGTCATCACCCAAACACATCCCCTCGTGTTACTGTATAATGTGCCATTCCCAGCAGTCACCTCTCCAGTCATCACCCAGACACGTCCCCTGGTGTTACTGTATAATGTCCCATTCCCAGCAGTCACCTCTCCAGTCATCAACCAGACACGTCCCCTGGTGTTACTGTATAATGTCCCATTCCCAGCAGTCACCTCTCCAGTCATCACCCAGACACATCCCCTGGTGTTACTGTATAATGTCCCATTCCAAGCAGTCACCTCTCCAGTCATCACCCAGACACATCCCCTGGTGTTACTGTATAATGCCCCATTCCCAGCAGTCACCTCTCCAGTCATCACCCATACACGTCCCCCTGGTGTTACTGTATAATGTCCAATTCCCAGCAGTCACTTCTCCAGTCATCACCCAGACACGTCCCCTGGTGTTACTGGACAATGTCCCATTCCCAGCAGCCACCTCTCCAGTCATCACCCAGACACATCCCCTGGTGTTACTGTATAATGTCCCATTCCCAGCAGTCACCTCTCCAGTCATCACCCAGACATATACCCCGGTGTTACTGTATAATGCCCCATTCCCAGCAGTCACCTCTCCAGTCATCACCCAGACACGTCCCCTGGTGTTACTGTATAATGCCCCATTCCCAGCAGTCACCTCTCCAGTCATCACCCAGACACATCCCCTGGTGTTACTGTATAATGCCCCATTCCCAGCAGTCACCTCTCCAGTCATCACCCAGACACATCCCCTGGTGTTACTGTATAATGTCCCATTCCCAGCAGTCACCTCTCCGGTCATCACCCAGACACGTCCCCTGGTGTTACTGTATAATGTCCCATTCCCAGCAGTCACCTCTCCAGTCATCACCCAGACACATCCCCTGGTGTTACTGTATAATGCCCCATTCCCAGCAGTCACCTCTCCAGTCATCACCCAGACACATCCCCTGGTGTTACCGTATAATGTCCCTTTCCCAGCAGTCACCTCTCCAGTCAGCAGCCGAATGATCTTGTTGGTGAGTTCCAGGATCTTCTAGTCATTGTGCCTCTCATGTATCAGTGAGTGAGGTGGAGGCACCGTGATGCGGCTCTGGGTCCTGCTCAGTCCTCCTGACACATGGGTACGACTGCTGGCTGTCTAACGCTCACCGATTGTCTTCTTCACTACTGTGTAATCCTGTGTATTGGAAAAGACACTATCACTCCATACACTCCCACTTTCCAGTCATGTCCCTGTATTATTACTATAGATATAAGTGACATCACAGTTACACTCCCAGATCCCCTCACCTCCCCAGTCAGAAGATGGATGATCTCCAGGGTGACAGATAATATCTTCTCACTCAGGTGTCATCTGTCCTTGTCCATCCTCAGTGTATCAGTATACAGGAGGTGTCTCACCCTCAATGTGACTTTTAAAAAGAGACTCAGGTTCCTCTAACGCCAATTATCTAGGAGAAAAAGGAACAGTATTAGTGTTTTTGAAAGTTCCTCTGGTCCAGCTTAGTAACACTGCTCAATGCAGTTTGCACAATAATGATTTGATTAAAAGGGGTCATTCCGAGTTGTTCGCTCGCAAGCTGCTTTTAGCAGCTTTGCACACGCTAAGCCGCCGCCTACTGGGAGTGAATCTTAGCTTCTTAAACTTGCGAACGAAAGATTCGCAATATTGCGATAAGACATCTCTGTGCAGTTTCTGAGTAACTCGAGACTTACTCTGCCACTGCGATCAGTTCAGTCAGTTTCGTTCCTGGTTTGACGTCACAAACACACCCAGCGTTCGCCCAGACACTCCTCCGTTTCTCCAGCCACTCCCGCGTTTTTCCCAGAAACTGTAGCGTTTTTTCACACACTCCCATAAAACGGCCTGTTTCCGCCCAGAAACACCCACTTCCTGTCAATCACATTACGATCACCAGAACGAGGAAAAAAACGTGAGTAAAATTCCTAACTGCATAGCAAATTTACTTGGCGCAGTCGCAGTGCGAACATTGCGCATGCGCACTAAGCGGAAAATCGCTGCGATGCGAAGAAATTTACAGAGCGAACAACTCGGAATGACCCCCAAAGTGACATCACCACTACTCATGGTAGAAGTCTTGGCTTCCCAGATAACATTTGTTGCAATTTTGTAGTGACAATTCCTGTGCAGAGAATGACATCCAATGTCTTGCGTTACATGATAGTAATTAGGACACTTGCCAATTACAAATCAACATCACATAATAAACTGATAACACACCACACGCTAAATCAAATGTATGATAATACAGGACATAACAGGCCGCTCTACCTGAATTATAATTATACTACTAATAATAAATATACACCACAGGTCGCTCCCCCTGTAGTATAAACATAAAAGGACACCAAAAGCCGCTCCCCCTGTAGAATCTCAACAACAGGACACCACAAGCCACTCCCCTGTAGAATAATTATAACAGGACACACCAGGTTTTTCCCCCTGTATAATAATATTAAAATAAAAGTACACCGTAGGCTGCTCCCCCTGTATAATAATAAAAAACATACACAGGTCGCTCCTCCTGTAGAATAAACATAAAAGGACACCAAAATCCGCTCCCCCTGTATAATCATAACAGGATCCCACAGGCCACTCCCACTGTATAATAATAATAATAATAATAATGATAGGACACCACAGGCCGTTCCCCCTGTATAATAATAATAATAATAATAATAATAATAGGACACCACACGCCACTCCCCCTGTATAATAATAATAAATCGCCTTACTGCCTTTCTTTCCTCTCACTCACTGCTTGACCCATACCAGTCTGGTTTCCGCTCTCTCCACTCCACTGAAACTGCCCTCACAAAAGTCTGCAATGACCTCCATGCCGCCAAATCTAAGGGCCACTACTCTCTGCTTATTCTTCTTGACCTCTCTGCTGCTTTTGACACTGTGGACCACCCTCTTCTTCTGCAAATCCTTCACTCTCTTGGTCTACGTGATACTGCCCTCTCCTGGCTGTCCTCCTACCTCTCCGATCGTTCCTTCTCTGTCTCCTCTCATGATGCTACCTCGCCCCCACTTCCACTAACTGTTGGTGTCCCCCAAGGTTCTGTTCTTGGGCCTCTCCTTTTCTCTCTCTATACGTCCTCTTTAGGTGAACTCATTAGTTCTTTTAATTTCCAGTATCACCTCTATGCTGATGACACTCAAATCTACCTCTCCTCCCCTGATCTCTCCACGGCTCTCCTCACTCGTGCCTCTAACTGTCTTTCTGCTATCTCTTCCTGGATGTCCCAGCGCTTTCTTAAACTCAACATGTCTAAGACTGAGCTGATCATCTTCCCACCCTCCCGCACAACCTCACCTCCCACAATCTCATTATCCATTGATGGCACGACTATCTCCTCTAGCCCCCAAGTACGCTGTCTTGGTGTAATCCTTGACTCCTCCCTCTCCTTCAAACCACACATTCAGCACCTCTCACAAACCTGTCATTTTCATCTCAAAAACATTTCCAGGATCAGACCTTTTCTCACCCAGGATGCCACTAAGATCATTATTCACTCACTGATTATTTCCAGACTGGACTACTGTAATCTCCTCCTAACTGGCCTCCCTGACAATTACCTCTCTCCACTCCAGTCTATCCTCAATGCTGCTGCTCGGCTCATCTTCCTCACCAAACGCACTACATCCACCTCCCCTCTCCTACTAGCCCTTCACTGGCTTCCCTTCCCCTTCAGAATCCAATTCAAACTTCTCACTCTCACTTACAAAGCTCTCACCCAATCCTCTCCCATTTACATCTCTGACCTTATCTCCCTTTACTCTCCCACCCGTCCTCTTCGCTCTGCTAATGCACGCCGCCTCTCCTGTCTCCTGATTACTTCCTCCCACTCCTATCTCCAAGATTTTTCACGTGCTGCTCCCTTCCTTTGGAATTCTTTACCTCTCCCCCTCAGACTCTCCACCTCTCTACAAAACTTCAAACGGGCTCTCAAGACCCATTTCTTTACCAAACCCAGCCAAATCTCATCCTAACCCCCTGTTCCATGCTCTATGTACCCCATCTGTGTCACCCCTGTCTGTCTACCCCTACCCCTAGAATGTAAGCTCTCACGAGTAGGGCCCTCTTCCCTCATGTGCTCACCCTTTTCTTCTTTAATAATTCTCAACTGCCCAAATCACAGTTTTTGGGCCACCTGGAACTTATCTCTGTCATTTACTGGTGTAGTTATGCTTAGTTACCCTGTACTTGTCCAAAATTTATTTCAATTGTAAGTCACTGTTTTGATTATGTGCATATGTACTCTGTAATTGGGCGCTGCGGAACCCTTGTGGCGCCATATAAATAAATGATAATAATAATAATAAATAAAATGGGAAACCACAGGCCGCTCCCCCTGTATAAAAATAATAATATTATAAGGACACCACAGGCTGCTCCCCCTGTATAATAATAATAGGACACCACAGGCCGCTCCCCCTGTATAATAATAATAATAATAATAATGATAATAATAAAGGGGAAACCACAGGCAGCTCCTCCTGTATAAAAATAATAAAATTAAAAGGACACCACAGGCCGCTCCCCCTGTATAATAATAATAACAGGACACCAAAGGCTGCACCCCCTGTATAATAATAATAACAACAGGACACCACAGGCTGCTCCCCCTGTATAATAATAACAGGACACCATAGGCTGCTTCCCCTGTTTAATACTAATAATAGGACACCACAGGCTGCTCCCTCTGTACAACAATGACGTCATTACCGGCCACCAGACACAATGACGTCTCCTATGTGACGATCCCTCCTCGGTGACTCGGAAGCTGAGAGTGAGAAGAAACAACTTCCGGTTGTAGGGCGGAATTCAGCTGAAGCAGAAAGAGCGGGAGTCTCCTGGAACGCACAGGGCGGAAGTGAGGTGGAACGCACAGGCATAACTAGTCAGAGGAGGCAGCTGCTGGGGGCGGTACTATCTAATGACAGCAGCTTCTATACTCCTGTAACATACATGACACAGAACATACATGACAGCCATGTAATATAGTCCTCTCTCACACCCACTGGTCACACACATGTATATATATATATATATATATATATATATATATATACACATTTACTGCTAATATATATACCTGTACTACTCCTATATATACACCTGTACTGCTAATATACGCCTGTACTACTCCTATATATACCTGTATTACTCCTCTATATCGGTACTGCTAATATATATACCTGTACTACTCCTATATATACCTGTACTACTTCTATATATACCTGTACTGCTAAGATATATATATACCTGCACTACTTCTGTATATACCTGTACTGCTAATATATATATAAATGTACTACTCCTATATATACCTGTACTGCTAAAATATATACACCTATACTGCTACTATATGTACTTCCTATATATACCTATACTGCTTCTACATATACCTCCTGTATATACATGTACGGCAACTATATGTACCTCCTACATATACCTGTACTACTACTATATGTACCTCCTTTATATTCACCTATACTGCTACTATATATACCTGTTCTACTACTATGTATACCTATATCGCTCCTATATGTACCACCTATATATATACTTACACTGCTACTATATGTACTTCCTATATATACCTATACTGCTTCTACATATACCTCCTGTATATGCATGTACTGCTACTACTATATGTACCTCCTACATATACCTATACTACTACTATATGTACCTCCTTTATATTCACCTATACTGCTAATATATATACCTGTTTTACTATTATGTATACCTATATCGCTCCTATATGTACCACCTATATATACTTATACTGCTACTATATATACCTATACTGCTCCTATATATACCTATACTGCTGCTATATGTACTGTACCTCCTATATATTCCTGTCCTACTACTAAATAAACCTCTTGTATATACCAAAATACTACTACTATATATACCTGTACTGCTACTGTATATACCTATACTGCTACTATATATACCTCCTATATACACACCTATACTGCTACTATACAGTGGTTGAAGTGTAGGGGGCGTGACCACCCAAAAAGGGGCGTGGTCGCCCAATAGGGGGCGTGTCCCATGTAGTAGAACCCCTTATACTATCTAGTACTGGTGCCCCTTTCACATTATAGCACACTGAATGAGCCGAAATTCACATTGTAGCACACTGAATGAGCCGAAATTCACCTTGTAGCACACTGAATGAGCCGAAATTCACCTTGTAGCACACTGAATGAGCCGAAATTCACCTTGTAGCACACTGAATGAGCCGAAATTCACCTTGTAGCACACTGAATGAGCCGAAATTCACCTTGTAGCACACTGAATGAGCCGAAATTCACCTTGTAGCACACTGAATGGGCCGAAATTCACCTTGTAGCACACTGAATGAGCCGAAATTCACCTTGTAGCACACTGAATGGGCCGAAATTCACCTTGTAGCACACTGAATGAGCCGAAATTCACCTTGTAGCACACTGAATGAGCTGAAATTCACATTGTAGCACACTGAAAGAGCCAAAATTCACATTGTAGCACACTGAATGAGCTGAAATTCACATTGTAGCACACTGAATGAGCTGAAATTCACATTGTAGCACACTGAATGAGCCGAAATTCACCTTGTAGCACACTGAATGAGCTGAAATTCACATTGTAGCACACTGAATGAGCTGAAATTCACATTGTAGCACACTGAATGAGCCGAAATTCACCTTGTAGCACACTGATTGAGCTGAAATTCACATTGTAGCACACTGAATGAGCCAAAATTCACATTGTAGGACACTGAATGAGCCAAAATTCACATTGTAGGACACTGAATGAGCTGAAATTGTGACAGCAGGGACAGCCAGAGTGACGACAGGGAGAGAGACAGTGACGACAGGGAGAGAGAGACAGTGACGACAGGGAGAGAGAGACAGTGACGACAGGGAGAGAGAGTGACGACAGGGGGAGAGACAGAGGGAGAGAGTGACGACAGGTGGAGAGAGTGACGACAGGGAGAGAGTGACGACAGGGACAACAGGGAGAGTGACGACGGGGGGAGAGAGTGACGACAGTGAGAGTGACGACAGGGAGAGAGAGTGACGACAGAGAGAGACGGGGAGAGAGAGAGACGGGGAGAGAGTGACGACAGGGAGAGAGACGACGGAGAGAGAGTGATGACAGGGAGAGAGAGTGACGACAGGGAGAGAGTGACGACAGTGATGACAGGGAGAGAGAGACGACAGTGACGACAGGGAGAGAGAGACGACAGTGACGACAGGGAGAGAGACGACAGTGACGACAGGGAGAGAGTGACGACAGCGATAGTGACGACAGAGAGAGTGACGACAGAGAGAGACAGTGACGACAGGGAGAGACAGTGACGACAGGGGGAGAGAGAGTGACGACAGGGAGAGTGACGACAGAGGGAGAGTGACGACAGGCAGAGTGACGACAGGGAGAGTGACAGGAGTGACGACACGGAGAGAGTGACGACAGGGAGAGAGTGACGACAGTGATGACAGAGAGAGTGACGACATTGACGACAGGGAGAGAGTGACGACAAGGAGAGTGACGACAGGGAGAGTGACGACAGAGAGAGACAGTGACGACAGAGAGAGAGAGACGGGGGAGAGAGTGACGACAGGGAGAGAGTGACGACAGAGGGAGAGTGACGACAGTGACAGTGACGACAGGAACAGCAGGGAGAGAGGTGACAGCAGGGGAACATTACCTTATTTGTTGCTGGCAGCAGTGAGTTGGCGTCGGGCGGCTGGTGAGCGGGGCCGGCGGCCGGCTAATGAGCGGGAGCAGCGGGCGGATGGTGAGCTGCGTGCGCGGGCGGCTGGCAGCGGTGAGCGGCTGTGAGCTAATACAGCGCTCTACATAGCTGCCGGCCGCCGCGCAGGGACGGGGAGCACCATGTGCAGCAGGATGGCCACTTCCCTCGCCTCCTGCTGCACTTTTCTGGGCTAATTTCCGGGTCAGTGGAAGAAGTGGCAGTATACCATACCACCGTATACCGCCCCACTTCGACCACTGTATATATATATATATATATATATATAGCAAACAGTTACAGCCGGCACTCCAAAAGCATCAGTCCATTACCTGCTCCGGTGCCCTCCCTCAGTCAGCATGACTGCAAATAGACAGGAATCACGGCGGCACTCAGGAGACTGTTATACTTGCAGTAAGTTTTATTGCCAAATGTGCATCATTTGGCAATAAAACTTACTGCAAGTATAACAGTCTCCTGAGTGCCGCCGTGATTCCTGTCTATATATATATATATATATATATATATATATATATATATAAGAGCAAAAAGTCCACGGCACTCCCAAGCCCCTAAGGTATACAGAAACAAATTGTACAGCCGGTACCCTCCTTGTGGTTACAGCAGCGCTGTGTCCAATAATATATCAAGCACAGTCAGGCGGCACTCACGGCGTCAGAAATAAAGACAGGCAGCAAGTCTGATATTCATCAACGTTTCAATGTCATAGCGGAATGATGAATATCAGACTTGCTGTCTGTCTTTATTTCTGACGCCGTGAGTGCCGCCTGACTGTGCTTGATATATATATATATATTTTTTCTAAAGATAAAAATGAGGAGAAGGTGCGCTCATAGTGCAGGTAAGTATTTTAATGGATAAAACAACACTGTGTACAATCCAGGACAGGTAATTCAAAGACTCGTACCCTGATTACCCACTCTGTGGGCTGATTACCACATGATATGAAGGTTTCCACAAGGCTGTCTCAATGATCGCCCACCGCAGTCCGGGACAAAGCACCGAATCCAGCCGTGAACACGTCAGGATCCGTCCAGCCACCGTGCCGTGCAATCGATCAGATCAACCAGTACACTTGTGGAGAGAAGACGTCAGACAGACCACGCCCCTTTTTAACGCGTTTCGTATACCACTTCGTCAGGAGGCTGGTCTGTCAGTTGTCAAAAGGGGTTTTTATAAGGGAACGAAGCCGCTCCCATGCAGCGTCATCATACTACATTTCACAGAGCCGCTGACTATCACAGCTTGCCATAATTACATCTTTATATAAAATCTAACAGTCTAAATAAACACAAGTATTTATCTCGGGTTTCCACATATAAGGATGCATATTCACAATACATCTAAAAATACATATGAAAATAAGTATAAAAATACAAACACCCATATATATACAACACGTCATCGGTACGCATATCACATTATCATTAAAAATGATCATATAAATAACACACACACATCGGGTCCATTAGTAGATATTCCCTCGTCCTGTTTGAACGTATCCATCAATTATTTCTATCTTATTTTCATAATGTTCAACCGATGTTTTAAAAAAAAAAAATATATATATATATATATATATATATAAACAAACTTTTTACTCAGGATATCTTGCTCTACCCGAGATGATACATCTAAATCTAAACACAGTGAAGGCATTTTATCAATGTTGTACAACAACTTATTTTAATCATACTCTAATAGATTTACTAGTTTCCGACATATATACTTCAAAACACAAAGTACCTACACATGCAAAGAGAATTCGTTAAAAGTACACAGAGAGGTAATAGAAGCAATATTGATAAAGACTCTATTTCCATTGATAAATTAATTCCTTACTCAATTCATTTAGATTGGTACTAAAAGAGGATAGCGCTCAACAAATGTTTGGTTAATGGCTCTTATTTTGATTATCTCTCCACATGTTGGGAACCGCTTGTTCTTTGTATTAAGGTTACATTTCTGCCTTGGATAGTATATTGTAACAAGTAGCAGCTCACCCCACGTGTGGTGGGGAGCTGTTGTGACATTTATAACCTGAAAATTAAAATAAACAATTTAAAAAAAAAAAAAAAAAAGAGGATAGCGCTCTAGCACTCCAGGGTTAGTAATTCAAGAGATCTAGTACATTAACATACACTAGATTACCGTTTTCTAATAAAGGGGGTGATCTCGTAATTTTCGTTCAACCCCCTGGGTATTAACGTATCCAGGGACAAGATCCAAAAGGTTTCTCTCCTTAATAATTGTTCTTCCCTATTCCCTCCTTTCTTACTACAAGCCACATGTTCTATCCCCATAAACTTTAGTACACTGGAGTCGGCATTATGGAATTCAGCAAAGTGGCGTGGAATACTGTGATTTAACACTCTGTTTTTAATATTCCTACAATGCTCCAGAATCCTGATCTTAAGGACCCTTTTCGTTTTCCCCACATATCTTAGCCCACAGGGGCAGGTCAACAGGTAAATACAAAATGACGAGTTGCAATTCATAAAGGATCTAATAATTAAAGGCTCCTTTCTCCTGTAATTACCTTGAAACGTTTTTTTCTTTTCTGCTAAACTGCACACTTTGCAACTACCACAGCTAAAAAAACCTTTTGTCGTCCCCAGAAACTTGTAATTACTCTTCTCAGTTACAGCTATAGGTAACGTACTTTTAGATAACATTGATTTAAGCGTTTTTGCCTTCTTGTATATAATATCTGTTTTTTTTTATATTTCTGGACCTAAAATGGGGTCCATTTGTAACACATGCCAGTTCTTCTTGGCTATTCTCTCTAGATCCCTAAAACCTGTACTGAACTGAGTGACCATCGGGCAAAATATTTTTTTCTTCTCATTAGTGATCTTATTTTTATATGTCAATAAGGATTCACGATCTTTTGCTTTTGCCTTTTCACGTGCTGAGTCCAATAATTTTAAGGGATAACCTCTTGCTTTAAATCTTTCTGTATATGTATCTGACTGTTCGTCAAATTTTACTAGGTCAGTACAATTTCGCCTAAGCCTTGTATATTGCGAATAGGGGATATTTTCCTTCCACTGTGGGAGGTGACAACTGTCAAACTGCAAGTAACTATTACTATCTACACTTTTAAAATGTGTGTAAGTTTCTATCTTCCCTGTAGAGCAGAAATTTTCAGTGGACAAAACCAGATCTAGAAACTCAAGCCTATTGCGACTAAAAGTTCCTGTGAACTTAAGATTGTACGTGTTCACATTTATTCTTACCAGAAACTTTTCCCAATCTCTTTCAGTACCCTTCCATACAATAAGTACATCATCTATGTACCTTTTGTACATTATGATGTTTTCCTTCAAGTCATCAATAATAGTTTCTAGTTCCCATTGACCCATATATATGTTGGCCACACTCGGGGCACAAATACTGCCCATGGCTGAACCACACACTTGTTTGTACCAATCATCTAGGAATGTGAAATAATTATACTTTAGTACAAATCCTAGACATGAACAAATGAAGGAACGTTTTTCATTGCTGACCAGTGGGTCCTCCCTCAGTTTTTTATCCACAGCTTCAATACCTCTATCATGTGGGATTGATGTATACAGAGATTGTACATCTATAGAACACCAACTATACGACTCATGCCACTGTAAATTGTTAATAAATTGAAGCACAGCAGTAGAGTCCTGTATATAGGACTCTAATTCTGGGACATAATGTTTGATACAGGTATCCACATATTCAGAAATGCGAGACGTTAATGAACCAATCCCACTGATAATTGGTCTGCCTGGGGGGTGGGATAGACTCTTATGGATTTTAGGAAGATGATAGAATGTAGCTACCAGAGAGTGTTTATTCAAAAGATAATTGTATTCAGATAGTGTAATACATTTAGAAAGTAACCCTTCTTTTAATATGACCTCTAGAGTTTTTTCAAACTCTTTTGTGGGGGTCATCTTTTAGTTTTACGTATGATTTACTATCATGGAGGAGCCTATATGCCTCCTCTATATAATATTCCCTATCCATAAGAACTATCCCAATAGGGGCGTGGTCTGTCTGACGTCTTCTCTCCACAAGTGTACTGGTTGATCTGATCGATTGCACGGCACGGTGGCTGGACGGATCCTGACGTGTTCACGGCTGGATTCGGTGCTTTGTCCCGGACTGCGGTGGGCGATCATTGAGACAGCCTTGTGGAAACCTTCATATCATGTGGTAATCAGCCCACAGAGTGGGTAATCAGGGTACGAGTCTTTGAATTACCTGTCCTGGATTGTACACAGTGTTGTTTTATCCATTAAAATACTTACCTGCACTATGAGCGCACCTTCTCCTCATTTTTATCTTTAGAAAACTTATCTCCTGGAGTTCGGAGTGAATATAGGAGCAAAGTGCTGCGGTAATTAAACTTACCTGTGCGTGAAGCCCGGATTGCTGGTCTGTGGACTACCTCACATAGAGTCACCAGCGCACCTGTATATGCTTTTTTCCAAATATATATATATATATATATATATATCATACTTACCGACATTCTGGCTGCTCTCTGCGGGAGAGAGCAGCCAGGTCGGCTCAGCAGGGGAGTGCTGTGACGTGAGGAGGGGGTGGGCCGGAGGTGGGTTGGGGGTGGGGCAAGGGCAGGATGAGGGTGGGGTTACAGTGACACCTCCTTTAAGCCACACACCCCGCTCTGTAATTCCGCGATCACCGGCATTACACTGCAGGGGGCGTGGCTATGATGACGCAATTCAGCAAGAATCGCGTCATCGACTGCCCGGACCGCCCACTTTACACACTAAGTGGCCGGATGGGCAGGGGGGACCCCTCAAATCGGGAGACTTGCCTGCTCTTCCGGGGGGCCGGGAGGGTCACCCGATTTTCGGGAGCCTCCTGGCCATTCCGGGAGAGTAGGCAAGTATGATCTATATATATATAGATCCTGTATATAACTATACTACTATATATACCTCCTATATTTACCTGTATTGCTCCTATATGTACCTCCTATTTCTCTAACGTCCTAAGTGGATGCTGGGGACTCTGTAAGGACCATGGGGAATAGCGGCTCCGCAGGAGACTGGGCACATCTAAAGAAAGCTTTAGGACTATCTGGTGTGCACTGGCTCCTCCCCCTATGACCCTCCTCCAAGCCTCAGTTAGATCTTTGTGCCCGAACGAGAAGGGTGCAGACTAGGTGGCTCTCCTGAGCTTCTTAGTGAAAAGTTTAGTTTTAGGTTTTTTATGTTCAGTGAGACCTGCTGGCAACAGGCTCACTGCATCGAGGGACTAAGGGGAGAAGAAGCGAACTCACCTGCGTGCAGAGTGGATTGGGCTTCTTAGGCTACTGGACATTAGCTCCAGAGGGACCGATCACAGGCCCAGCCATGGATAGGTCCCAGAGCCGCGCCGCCGGCCCCCTTACAGAGCCAGAAGGCAGAAGAGGTCCGGGAAATCGGCGGCAGAAGACGTCCTGTCTTCAACAAGGTAGCGCACAGCACTGCAGCTGTGCGCCATTGCTCTCAGCACACTTCGGTCACTGAGGGTGCAGGGCGCTGGGGGGGGGCGCCCTGAGACGCAATAAAAACACCTTGGATGGCAAAAAAAATGCATCACATATAGCTCCTGGGCTATATGGATGCATTTAACCCCTGCCAGAATCCATAAAAAAGCAGGAGAAAAGTCCGCGAAAAAGGGGCGGAGCCTATCTCCTCAGCACACTGGCGCCATTTTCCCTCACAGCTCCGTTGGAGGGAAGCTCCCTGGCTCTCCCCTGCAGTCACTACACTACAGAAAGGGTTAAAAAAAGAGAGGGGGGCACTAATTAGGCGCAGTATTAACTATACAGCAGCTATAAGGGGAAAAACACTTATATAAGGTTATCCCTGTATATATATAGCGCTCTGGTGTGTGCTGGCAAACTCTCCCTCTGTCTCCCCAAAGGGCTAGTGGGGTCCTGTCCTCTATCAGAGCATTCCCTGTGTGTGTGCTGTATGTCGGTACTTTTGTGTCGACATGTATGAGGAGAAAAATGATGTGGAGACGGAGCAGATTGCCTGTAATAGTGATGTCACCCCCTAGGGGGTCGACACCTGAGTGGATGAACTGTTGGAAGGAATTACGTGACAGTGTCAGCTCTGTATAAAAGACAGTGGTTGACATGAGACAGCCGGCTACTCAGCTTGTGCCTGTCCAGACGTCTCATAGGCCGTCAGGGGCTCTAAAGCGCCCGTTACCTTAGATGGCAGATATAGACGCCGACACGGATACTGACTCCAGTGTCGACGGTGAAGAGACAAATGTGACTTCCAGTAGGGCCACACGTTACATGATTGAGGCAATGAAAAATGTTTTACACATTTCTGATAATACGAGTACCACCAAAAAGGGGTATTATGTTCGGTGAGGAAAAACTACCTGTAGTTTTCCTGAATCTGAGAAATTAAATGAGGTGTGTGATGATGCGTGGGTTTCCCCCGATAACAACGGATAATTTCTAAAATGTTATTGGCATTATATCCTTTCCCGCCAGAGGTTAGGGTGCGTTGGGAAACACCCCCTAGGGGGGATAAAGCGCTCACACGCTTGTAAGGGCTCTACCTTCGCCTGAGATGGCCGCCCTTAAGGATCCTGCTGATAGAAAGCAGGAGGGTATCCTAAAAGGTATTTACACACATACTGGTGTTATACTGCGACCAGCAATCGCCTCAGCCTGGATGTGCAGTGCTGGGTTGGCGTGGTCGGATTCCCTGACTGAAAATATTGATACCCTAGATAGGGACAGTATATTTTTGCCTATAGAGCATTTAAAAGATGCATTTTTATATATGCGTGATGCACAGCGGAATATTTGCCGACTGGCATCAAGTCTAAGCGCGTTGTCCATTTCTACCAGTAGAGGGTTATGGACACGTCAGTGGTCAGGTGATGCGTATTCCAAACGGCATTTGGAAGTATTGCTTTATTAAGGGAGGAGTTATTTGGGGTCGGTCTTTCAGACCTGGTGGCCACGGCAACAGCTGGGAATTCCACGTTTGTACCCCAGGTCGCCTCTCAACATGAGAAGACGCCGTATTATCAGACGCAGTCTTTTCGTGGACAAGCGGGCAAAAGGTTCCTCATTTCTGCCCCGTGACAGAGGGAGAGGAAAAAGGCTGCAGAAATCAGCCAGTTCCCAGGAACAGAAACCCTCTCCCGCCTCTGCCAAGCCCTCAGTATACGCTGGGGCTTTACAAGCAGAATCAGGCACGGTGGGGGGCCCGTCTCAATGAATTTCAGCGCGCAGTGGGCTCACTCGCAAGTAGACCCCTGGATCCTTCAGGTGATATCTCAGGGGTACAAATTAGAATTCGAGACGTCTCCCCCTCGCCGTTTCCTAAAGTCGGCTTTACCGATGTCTCCTTCTGACAGGGAGACAGTTTTGGAAGCCATTCACAAGCTGTATTCCCAGCAGGTGATAATCAAGATACCCCTCCTGCAACAGGGAACGGGGTATTATTCCACACTGTTGTGGTACCGAAGCCGGACGGCTCGGTGAGACCGATTCTAAATCTAAAATCTTTGAACACTTACGTACAGAGGTTCAAATTCAAGATTGAGTCACTCAGAGCAGTGATTGCGAACCTGGAAGAAGGGGACTACATGATGTCTCGGGACATCAAGGATGCTTACCTTCATGTCAAAATTTACCCTTCTCACCAAGGGTACCTCAGGTTTATGGTACAGAACTGTCACTATCAGTTCAGACGCTGCCGTATGGATGGTACACGGCACCCCGGGTCTTTACCAAGGTAATGGCCGAAATGATGATATTCCTTCGAAGGAAGTGAATTTTAGTTATCCCTTCCTTGGACAATTCCCTGATAAGGGTAAGATCCAGGGAACAGTTGGAGGTCGGTGTAGCACTATCTCAGGTAGTGTTGCGGCAGCACGATTGGATTCTCAATATTCCAAAATCGCACCTGGTTCCGACGACGTGTCTTCTGTTCCTAGGGATGATCCTGGACACAGTCCAGAAAAAGGTGTTTCTCCTGGAGGAGAAAGCCAGGGAGTTATCCGAGCTAGTCAGGAACCTCCTAAAACCGAGCCAAGTCTCAGTGCATCAATGCACAAGGGTTCTGGGTAAAATGGTGGCTTCCTACGAAGCAATCCCATTCGGCAGATTCCACGCAAGGACTTTCCAGTGGGACCTGCTGGACAAATGGTCCGGATCGCATCTTCAGATGCATCAGCGGATAACCCTGTCACCAAGGACAAGGGTGTCCCTCCTGTGGTGGTTGCAGAGTGCTCATCTTCTAGAGGGCCGCAGATTAGGCATTCAGGACTGGGTCCTGGTGACCACGGATGCCAGCCTGCGAGGCTGGGGAGCAGTCACACAGGAAAGGAATATCCAGGGCTTATGGTCAAGCCTGGAGACATCACTTCACATAAATATCCTGAAGCTAAGGGACATTTACAATGCTCTAAGCTTAGCAAGACCTCTGCTTCAAGGTCAGCCGGTGTTGATCCAGTCGGACAACATCACGGCAGTCACCCACGTAAACAGACAGGGTGGCACAAGAAGCAGGAGGGCAATGGCAGAAGCTGCAAGGATTCTTCGCTGGGCGGAAAATCATGTGATAGCACTGTCAGCAGTATTCATTCCGGGAGTGGACAACTGGGAAGCAGACTTCCTCAGCACGACCTCCACCCGGGAGAGTGTAGACTTCACCCAGAAGTCTTCCACATGATTAAAAACTCGACAGGTATTGCGCCAGGTCCAGGGACCCTCAGGCAATAAGCTGTAGACGCTCTGGTAACACCGTGGGTGTACCAGTCAGGGTATGTGTTCCCTCCTGTGCCTCTCATACCCAAGGTACTGAGATTGATAAAATGGAGAGGAGTAAGCACTATATTCGTGGTTCCGGATTGGCCAAGAAGGACTTGGTAACCGGAACTTCAAGAGATGCTCACGGAGGATCCGTGGCCTCTACCTCTAAGAAGGGACCTGCTCCAGCAAGGACCCTGTCTGTTCCAAGACTTACCGCGGCTGCGTTTGACGGCATGGCGGTTGAACGCCGGATCCTGAAGGAAAAAAGGCATTCCGGATGAAGTCATCCCTATCCTGATCAAAGCCAGGAAGGATGTAACCGCAAAAACATTATCACCGCAATTGGCGAAAATATGTTGCGTGGTGCGAGGCCAGTAAGGCCCGACGGAGGAAATTCAACTGGGTCGATTCCTACATTTCCTGCAAACAGGAGTGTCTATGGGCCTGAAATTGGGGTCCATTAAGGTTCAAATTTCGGCCCTGTCAATTTTCTTCCAAAAAAAAAAAAAAAAGAACTAGCTTCAGTCCCTGAAGTTCAGACGTTTGTAAAAGGGGTACTGCATATACAGCCTCCTTTGGTGCCTCCAGTGGCACTTTGGGATCTCAATGTAGTTTTGGGTTCCAAAAGTCACATTGGTTTGAACCACTTAAATCTGTGGAGTTAAAATATCTCACATGGAAAGTGGTCATGCTGTTGGCCCTGGCCTGGGCCAGGCGCGTGTCAGAATTGGCGGCTTTATCCTGAAAAAGCCCTTATCTGATTTTCCATTCGGACAGGGCGGAATTGAGGACTCGTCCTCAGTTTCTCCCCAAGGTGGTTTCAGCGTCTCACCTGAACCAACCTATTGGTGGTGCCTGCGGCTACTAGGGACTTGGAGGCCTCCAAGTTGCTAGACGTTGTCAGTGCCCTGAAAATATATGTTTCCAGGACGGCTGGAGTCAGGAAATCTGACTCGCTGTTTATCCTGTGTGCACCCAACAAGCTGGGTGCTCCTGCTTCTAAGCAGACTATTGCTCGTTGGATTTGTAGTACAATTCAGCTTGCACATTCTGTGGCAGGCCTGCCACAGCCAAAAATCTGTAAATGCCCACTCCACAAGGAAGGTGGGCTCATCTTGGGCGGCTGCCCGAGGGGTCTCGGCTTTACAACTTTGCCGAGCAGCTACTTGGTCAGGAGCAAATACGTTTGTAAAATTCTACAAAATTGATATCCTGGCTGAGGAGGACCTGGAGTTCTCTCATTTGGTGCTGCAGAGTCATCCGCACTCTCCCGCCCGTTTGGGAGCTTTGGTATAATCCCCATGGTCCTTACAGAGTCCCCAGCATCCACTTAGGACGTTAGAGAAAATAAGAATTTACTTACCGATAATTCTATTTCTCATAGTCCGTAGTGGATGCTGGGCGCCCATCCCAAGTGCGGATTGTCTGCAATACTTGTACATAGTTATTGTTACAAAAATCGGGTTATTATTGTTGTGAGCCATCTTTCAGAGGCTCCTCTGTTATCATGCTGTTAACTGGGTTCAGATCACAGGTTATACGGTGTGATTGGTGTGGCTGGTATGAGTCTTACCCGGGATTCAAAATCCTTCCTTATTGTGTATGCTCGTCCGGGCACAGTATCCTAACTGAGGCTTGGAGGAGGGTCATAGGGGGAGGAGCCAGTGCACACCAGATAGTCCTAAAGCTTTCTTTAGATGTGCCCAGTCTCCTGCGGAGCCGCTATTCCCCATGGTCCTTACAGAGTCCCCAGCATCCACTACGGACTATGAGAAATAGAATTATCGGTAAGTAAATTCTTATTTTCTGCAGCAGCTTACATTGGTTTCCACAGGGAAAAATCGGGGTGAAGAGTAAATCTTTATCCAGAGGCACCAACAGGCTAAAACTATAGGCTGTCCCAGGATGCATTGGGGCCTCCTCTTTAACCCGGCTTCCAGGCACTGAGAGCTCAGTTTCAGTTGGTGTCTGCAGCAGCAGGTCTCTTAACAGGAGGGCTGCACTGGGCAGCCCTGAAAAAGCTTTTTCTGACAGAAAATTTCGCCAAAACTGGGCTGTGTGACATTCAGTGCTGCGGCTCCATCACCTCCCAAGCGGTGTTGCATACTCTCGGTGGCTCAGTTACCGGATACTTGCGTTGGAGACGCTCCGGCTTAGGCACACAATCGCAGATGCTGTCCTGGTTCGTGTGGCTGCTACGGGGAGGCGGTAAGAGGGTCCCCCATTAAATCATGTTCCGTCCGCGACCTAGGGAGACGGGTCGCTCCGCTGGCATGGACACTGTCACCGAGCAGGCACCCCACTAGTCCACCGGGGCATATTGAGATACAGGTCAGGTGTACTAACACCCAGTTTAATAAGTACCCAGGGTGGAAGTCCAGCATAGGGGAGCTGTGTGGTTTCACTCTCAGTGTTTTCCAGATATAACTGTCACTATATTCTGTACCCTGAGGGGCTAGGTGCATCAGGGTCCGCTAATATAGTGCGTCACAGTATTTATCCAATACCGATATTCTACTGTGTATTCAGTCACATACTAACTGATTTATTCGCAGGTGTTGTGTACGGTGTATTCAGTCACATACTAACGGATTTATTCACAGGTATTATACTCTGGCTTTATCGTACTAAAAGGGTCATTCCGACCCGTTCGCACGCAGCGGTTCTTCGCTGCGGTGCGAACGGGTCGGAACTGCGCCTGTGCAGCTTGCGCAATTCGCACACGCGTCGTTGGTCACCGGGCAGCAACGCCGTCAGCGGAAAAAGTGCTCGCAGCGCCGATCGACTGACAGACGGGAGGCGTTCTGGGGCGTCAACTGGCCGTTTTCCGGGCGTGGTGAGGCGAACACAGGCGTGTCCAGGCTTTTGGAGGGCGGATGTCTGACGTCAATTCCGGGACTTTCGTCGCTGCATCCGTCGCACAGGGTAAGTAAGTCTCACCCTGGTCTTGTTTTGCAGGAAACTTTTTTAACGTGGCAGGGCTGCACAAGCGTTCGCAGCCCTGCTATGCTATAATACACTCCCCCATAGGCGGTGTGAAGTTGATCGCACGAGCAGCAAAAAGTTGCTACGTGCGATCAACTCGGAATGACCCCCTAAGTTGCTCTGTTGTTGCATTTTATATGCAATGTCTAACAAGAAAGTCGGTGGAAGCTCTGAGGACTTACCAGAGGGGGAAGCTGTGTATGATGGTCTGTGTACTATGTGTCATACATCTCCTAGTCAGTCCGCTGCTCCTGTAGCCAATCAGGAGTCACCCTAGGCTGCATTCACAAACCTACTGGGTACTATTGTGGAACGCCTTACACCCCCTTTGGGACCGCCTGTGCCATTACCGCCACAAATTGTCCCTATGGGTAACACGCTGTGGGCGGATAATGTATCTAACTAGCTGCAGCAATTAAATCAGTCTTTGGTTAGACTTAAGTATAGTCCAGGTCACTCCCGTGTCTCTGGGTCATCTAACCGGGCTGCTTTCTCATCACAATCCATGAACCTCTCTGATGTCTCATCTGAAGAGGAGGGGAAGCATACGGTCCTGTCAGACACTGAATCTAGTGTTTCTGACGATGATTCTCCATTGCAGATTGATGTCCCTGCCTTAGTGGTTGCTATTAAGCAAATCCTACAAATCACTGATGAGGAGGAATCCACTACTGTAGCTAAGAAAACTGATGTTTAAACGGCAAAAGGTGGTTAAAAATCTGTTGCCCCATTTCTGACCATTTGATGGACATCAGACAGGAACCCTGGTCTACTCCAGGGAAGAAATTCACTCTGTCTAAACGAGCCTTGGCTCGCTATCCTCTCCCAGCACAGTTATGTAACAAATGTGAAAATTCACCGCCGGTGGATTCTCATGTCACCCGCCTAGTGGTGTCATCCACTCTCCCTATCACCACTGTCACTTCACTGAAAGAACCGACAGATGAGCGTGTGGAGGGATGCCTGAAATCTATTTACTCACTAACAGGTGCTGTACATAGACCCACTATTGTGGTCTCTTGGGCTGTAAAAGGTATTGAGGCATGGGTTCAGGCATTAGAGGAAGAGCTGCCCGAGGAAATATCTGACAAAGCCAGACAATACCTGTCTCACATTACCACGCCGTCTATTACATTCAGGAGGCATCCTCTGAGGCGGGTGTGTTGGAAGCCAAGGCATCGACTACGTCTGTCCCGGCTCGCCATATTCTGTGGTTGTGGCCATGGAAGATGAACCTAGACTCCAAAAGGACATTTTGTTTGTGGAAGACCTAAATAAAATCATGTCTGAATTAGCGGCTGCTAAGACTGCCTTTCCCCAAATATTAATCCTCCTGCACAGAAGGCAAAAGGTACCAACTTTTAGTTCCTTTTGGCCTCAAAAGAAAGCAAAAGGTCAGGCATACCCGAGACAATCTTGTGCTCCCAAAACCACAAATCCCAAGGCAAAACAGCCCTGGGGGCCCCGTCAGCCTGCTTCTAAACAAAAGATGCCTGCCACCTTCACCAAGGTCATGGCTGTGATGATGGCCCATCTCCGTCATCAGGGAGTCAGAATCCTGCCGTATCTGGACTACCTGCTGATTTTGGCAACCTCCAATGTCCTCCTCAGTTATCTGCAACTGACGGTAACCTTCCTGCAAGCCCACGGGTGGCTTATCAATTGGAGGAAGTCCTCGATGGTCCCAGCCTAGAGCATGGTGCACCTGGGGGCACTTGTGGACCTACACAGTCAGAGACTGCTCCTGTCTCCAGACAAAGTACTGAAGCTTCAGGACAGGGTAAGACACCTTTTTCGTTGCTGTCACAATCCTAAATTAAATCATAACATTTATTGACTTACCTCTGCCACCTGTCCTATATACTGCATGTTTTCTGCTCACTGGGAATACAGCTCTCCAGTACCATGAATTGCCTGACTGCTGAGTTCTCTGCTACTGAGTTTCATCTGTGCTGATTAAACTTCTATGTGAATACTGAATTCAGCAAGTAATCTCCATGCTGTGCCTACACAGCATTGTCCATGTTATCATTATATCACATGCCTTCCTGACTCCAGTGGTCACCAGATACAGTCTCCGCTGACTCTGCAGCCATTACTACTTCCATGTGGTCTCACAATGCTGGAGTTCCCTCCAAAATCAGCTCTGGACATCACCATGACAGTCTCCAGTTGATCTTCCAGGAGCCAGTCCGGATTCGCTTCCGTATCATGTGAGCCGTTGATCCACTCAGCTGTAAGTGCTGGGTATAAGTTCCAGGTCTCAGCACCAACAAGCTGTCAATGCTTTGGTGTCTCTCAGCCTGGAGTGAGCTCCAGAATCTCCTGCTGGTAATAGACTCAGTGCAAGTTACCATCCTCCGCACTGCCTGACTCCCTGGATGATTTAAAGGGCCATAGCTGCCACTACATCATGGCATCTCCAGATTCACTGGAAGTCCTGCAGTGATCCAGAGGGACTATCCTATGGGGTATATTCAATAACTGTCGGAAGCTGCCGTCTTGTCGGAAAGACGGCAGCATCTGACCGTTTTAGGTCGGAAGGGGTTCCGACCTATTCATTACGGCCCCATTTTTTCCGACTTGTCGGAATGCTGTCGGAATGCAGGTTTTAGCCCCGTTTCCGACAATCTCAATCCGACTTTAAAAAAGTCGGATTGAGATGAGGGAGCTGAGAGCAGGAAACAGGGCGGAGTAGCATGGAGAGCAGGAACCCAGCGGCAGCGTCCACCCGGCTCCAGCAAGCGAGGTCCCGCTTGCTGGAGCCGGGTGGACGCTGCCATGAGCCTCCAGTTATGCTGCTGCAGCAGCTGCTCCCGTGTCCTCCTCTCCTCCGTCCGCTCCGTCTCCACTGCTCTCCCGACCGCCGCAGACATTTCCCCCCCAGCGCCGCTTACATCTCCCTCCCTGGCGCCACTGACAGCTCCCCCCCCCGCACCGCTGACAACTCCCCCCGATGCTGCTGTCAGCGCACCCGCTGTAAGCAGCAGGTTAGGGCACCAGGAACCTCGTTTACAAATATTGTCGACTACCTCAACCTCGCCTACAAGTATTGCTGGCATCCCCAGCTTTATCTACTAGCATTGCTGACATCCTCGGCTTTGTGTACAGGTATTGTTGACGTCTTCAGCTTCGGTTACAAGTATTGCTGACATCCTCAGCTTCAATTACAAGTATTGCTGACATCCTCAGCTTTTCTACAAGCATTGCCGACATTCTCGGCTTCATCGACAAGTATTGCTGATGTCCTCAGCTTCGTCTACAAGTATTGTCGACCACCTCGGCCTTGTGTACAAGTATTGCTGATGTACTCAGCTTCCTCTACAGTCATTGCTGATGTCCTCAGCTATGTCTACAGTTACTGCTGATGCTCTCAGCTTCGTCTACAGTCATTGCTGTTGTCCTCAGCCTCGTCGACAGCTATCACACTGGTTCCAGCCTGTGATCTGTGACTTTCCTGCATTGCTGATCCTCCCAGCATTCCGTCAACTCACCAGTTCTCACGTGACTCTCCATTAGGTGACAACCCAGCTACCCATTGCACTGGTGGCTTCCACCACCAGTGTTCCAGTACCCATAGCTGGTTACCTTTCCTCATAGAGTGTACTGCCTCACTGCCACATCTGGATGAGCGGCTCATTGCATCAGCCCAGGCAGCCACTGCCTTTGCTATCCAAGCTGAAGCCATGGCTTGGCCTTATGGCTGCCCCATAGAGGGAAAAAATGGTTTTAAGAAAACCATCCATTCTCCTATGCATGACATTATTTAATGACATTTGAAAGCAAGGATAATGTAGAATTTTGCACTATTCAAATTGCATGCATATCTACTTTAGGAACCACCTCCCTTTTTAAACAATCCCCAACTGGAAGAGGATAATTGGAATTCTAACTTCTTATTGGGTGTGGCCCAAGACTCTTCCATGATTTCTGTCAGCTGATCTGATCCTGGAAACTCAGTCTTAACTGTTACGGGATATAGTTATACGTGTAAGCGCACATATGATTAGAATATATGGTTAATTAGGCTGCTGGTTTAATAAAAATAATCTTTTATTTCATAAAAACAGACTAAATAAACATTACCAAAATTAAAAGAACATCACAGTGGAAATCACAAAGTGAAAATATGCATATATCCCCACTATGGCCAATTGGACTTGGGCAATTAGTATTTTGCATGCATGCCAATAGATTTAATGATTAGTTATAACAAGACATAGTCCTTAAGCACAGTCTTAATCGATAGAACTGTTTTCTCCCTCCAGGGAGTTTTTGTTAATAGTGTTAGTATTTGTTGATTATGCTGAAGAACCAAACATCCCTTAGTACATATTGATGGCACAGTCAGTTAGTGTGTAACAGCTTTCCTCAGATATTATTGTATAGTACCAGCTTGCACTGGTCAAGGGTGTGATGCTGATAGGTTAAATAATCAGTTAGTCCCCCGTCGTGACACTCATATGGGCAATGCTTACCCTCCCACTCTGCGGCGGTTCTCGTGTCTGCGGCTGGGCTATATCACACTGGAGGCATGTAACTTTGTCCAGCTGAGCGGTAGCACGCTCAAAGCGTGTAGTATAGCAGGGAGCGCTCGGCCGCGTACCGCGGCTTCCGGGTTGGGCGGAGCTTCCGGCTTCTGATGCGCTCCACCTGCGTTCCACCTGACGTCCTTAGATCACCTGACGCGTTTCTCCGCCTTTTGTGGGTGGCGGTCCCTGCTATACTACACGCCTTGAGCGTGCTACCGCTCAGCTGGACAAAGTTACATGCCTCCAGTGTGATATAGCCCAGCCGCAGACACGAGAACCGCCGCAGAGTGGGAGGGTAAGCATTGCCCATATGAGAGTCACGACGGGGGACTAACTGATTATTTAACCTATCAGCATCACACCCTTGACCAGTGCAAGCTGGTACTATACAATAATATCTGAGGAAAGCTGTTACACACTAACGGACTGTGCCATCAATATGTACTAAGGGATGTTTGGTTCTTCAGCATAATCAACAAATACTAACAATATTAACAAAAACTCCCTGGAGGGAGAAAACAGTTCTATCGATTAAGACTGTGCTTAAGGACTATCTCTTGTTATAACTAATCATTAAATCTATTGGCATGCATGCAAAATACTAATTGCCCAAGTTCAATTGGCCATAGCGGGGATATATGCATATTTTCACTTTGTGATTTCCACTGTGATGTTCTTTTAATTTTGGTAATGTTTATTTAGTCTGTTTTTATGAAAGAAAAGATTCTTTTTATTAAACCAGCAGCCTAATTAACCATATATTCTAATCATATGTGCGCTCACACGTATAACTATATTTCTTAGGTGCAGTGTCCCTTTATTTAGGAGGACATCCAGATCCTCCTTGTGTGAGCAGCCATCTAATATCTGAATTGTCTATATACCAAATTTTAGCTCCCATCTTGTACTGTATATTAACTGTTACGGGATGTTTAAACACAGGTGCCTTGGGGCGTGGCTTGGATCGGCATGGAGTAGCTGCCTGCAGCCTTAGCTCTTCACAGTAATCCTGATTTCCCATCCTTTACCCTGACCCACTGCCACTGGGAACTGCCTTGCTGCTGGCTGAAAGTGTGCTGAGCCCGTTGGTGCTGGTGTGACGCCCGTTACCTACATACCGCCCCGCTGGTGACTGATTCAGTGAGCCGGCCTGGTCCCTATACGCTGCACCCGCTAACGCTGTGATTCCCGGAGCGGCGCGTGGTAGCGCTTCCGGCGGCGGCTTCTTTCCTCTCTGACCCTCCGGCTACATTGTCGTGGCAGTGGGAGCTCCGGGCCGAGGGAAGACGAGTGGAGGCACTCACCTGAGACTTGCTGCGGTAATCCGGATGATCGGGTGAGTTAGTGAAAGCCCGCAAAGCCGCCATCTTGCCCCTGCAGCGGAGATCCTTCCCCCTGAGGCGCCATAGGACTGTGTGGGCCGTGGCTGGGGCTACCCCTCTCTCTCCCATCTGGGCTTGTGTGTTACAGAACGGGGCTGTGGTGAGTCAGAAAGGCCATTGCTTTTCATGTGGGAAGACCGCTGCTGACGCGCACACATGTATGACTGTTTACCCATATGCTCTTCTAATTAGCTACAGCTTGAATTCTGGGCAGATCAGAGCAGCAGTTCTATGCTTCCAGTGTACCTTTCTATATATTGTGGATGTGAGACTGGCCTGTTATTTTATCTTATTGTTTCTCAGATTAAGCTGGCCTGGCCTGATTCAGCTCCTTTGTGTATACCCTTCAGTGTTTGGAACCTTTTTTTGCTGTAATATTATCAGGGTCTCAGCCCCACGTCTGGTGCTGCAATGGTGAGAGGAGACCATAATGCGGTGGCTGCCACAGCAAAACTGGAGAAATTCGCAAGGCCATCTCAGGCATCTCACTCGGCATGGCAGGGAGACACCAATCCAACCTTGCCTGCGGCTGAGGACGATGCCTCTGACCCGTCTGCACCGGTGCATTCTACCCAGTAAATACTCCAGGCAATTTCTGCATCTGAACAGAGGGTCACTGATAAGATTGGGCAGGTGCAGGTGGACGTCTCTCTGCTTCGGCAAGATCTGCAGAAAATTAGAGAGAGAGTGGGCGAGACGGAGCATCGGATATCGGCTCTGGAAGATGTTACATCACCCTTGCAAACCGAAGTGGACGACTTATCTACCCAAATGGTGTCTATGCAGGCCGAGATGTTCGATTTAGAGTGGAGATTGTGGCGCAACAACGTTCAGTTTGTTAGGCTCCCTGAGAGGGCAGAGGGCACCTCCCCAGAGTCCTTTCTTGAAAATTAGCTCATTAAGCTGTTTGGTACGGAGGCGTTTACCTCTCAATTTGCGGTGGAACGTGCACACAGACTCCCCCCGCCCAGGCCACCGCCGCCGGGGGCACCGGCTAGGACTTTTATTGCACGTTTCCTACACTTCAAGGACCGTGATGCTATACTTTGTCTGGCCGGACACAGGGCTCTATCCAATTTGATGGACATAATATCTCAGTCTTCCCGAATTCTGCCCTGGAGGTGCAAAAGAGTCGGTCACAATTCCTCCATGTTAAACGACAATTTCGAGATCGTAATATGCAGTACTCCATGCTGTTCCCAGCCAGGCTATGGGTGGTGTTTAACAACACAACCCATTTTTTTTCTTCTCCACGTGATGCTGGTGACTGGCTGGAAAGACAGCTTCGTGCTCCTCACTGATATGATCTTGTAGTGCTCTGGGTTTTGATCTTTTTTGTTCTGCTGCCTACGAATTTGTAATGTGTTTAAATTACTTTAAATCTACGGTGAATGTATGAGAGACATATTCAAGATGGCGGGTTCAGCAACCTACTGTTACATTTTCTCTGTCAAGGTTATTTACTATGTAAACTCTAGGTCAGGGTACTGCTTTAAATTGCAATTTGTGGAGAGTCCCTGCCGAGTATAGTGTAGGGGTTTTATCGGTTAGGCCCCTATCCCTTAGCTTTGTTATTTTGGTTGTGGATGTTATGGGATCCAGGTATTCCGTAGGTTCACAAGGTAATACAGGGTGGGTGTGGGTGGGGCTAGTTTGATTTTTTAATGCCATCAATTTTTGTTTATGTGTGTGTTCTGTCGTACTATGCTAAGTGTGGTTAATGTCGCTCTGATTTCTTGTGTTTTAAGTAGAGATGAGCAGATTCGGTTTTACTCGGATTTACTCGGTTCTCAAAACGGCATCTTATTGGCTCACGGATGTCACATGTTTTGGATAGCCAATCAGATGCCGTTTTGAGAACCGAGTAAATCCGAGTAAAACCGAATCCTCTCATCTCTAGTTTTAAGAGACATAATGAGACATATTGTCCTTGTTCACGGTTTACACAGCTCTACAGTACTATATTGCCTTATTTTAGTGTCTTTCTCTCTGCTCTATCCAGTTGCCTTTTTCTCATCTGCTTTCGATGGCGGCTGTCTCTGAGGGGCTCCATCTGTTCAGCTGGAATGTCAGAGGGCTGAATGAAAAGATTAAACGAGAACTGGTCCTGACACAAGTCAAGAAATACCAGGCCGATATAATTTGTCTCTCGGAAACCCATTTATTTGGAAGTAAAGTGTTGGCGCTTAAGAAACCCTGGATTAGTCATACGTACCACTCCACTTTTTCTGGTAATGCTAGAGGTGTCTCTGTGCTGGTTAGGAAATCTGTACAATTTTCTTTTGATGTCTGTGAAATAGATCAATATGGTAGATACATTTTTTTACGCGCCCATATTAATCGCAGCCTGTTTCATGTGCTGGCTGTATACGTGCCCCCGCCTTATAATAATGAGGTCCTCCGTCACGCTGCCCGGTTTATTGCTCAATCCCCCGCAACCCCTGTAATTTGTTTGGGAGATTTCAACAATGTGATGGATCAAACTTTAGATAGATGGAGGGAGGCTGTTTCATCTATCCCCACTTTGATGTCTTCTACCCCATTTGCATGGTTGTAAGGGGAGGGGACTGGTGGATATTTGGAGGAATCGCAATGCTACGGCTAGTCAGTTTTCATGTCACTCTGCTACTTACCACACATTCTCCCGTATAGATCTGATTTTAATTTCTCCTGATCTGTCCCCTGATGTGGTGGCGGTGAAATATCTTCCTAGGGGTATATCGGACCACTCTCCTGTCTCCCTCACTGTAAATGTTGGTTGGGAACGAGGTGCAAATATGTGGAAACTTAATCCCTTTTGGCTAACTTTATTAGGGGAGGGTGCTGATCTGATTGCTGCATGGGAGGGGTTCCAGATTGATAATTTACCATATACTTATTCGGCAATTAAACACAATGCCTTCAAGGCATTTATGCGCGGCTCCTTTATAAAAAGGATCTCTGCAGTCAAACTATTCAGTAAACGAGAGGAAATGCGCTTGGAAACCCCATGTCGGCAATTAGAAACCCAGTATGTTTCTACTCACCTGCAATCTGATAGGATGCTGTGGCGGGAAGCACAGAGAGAGTGGTCTGACTACTTATTTGAGAAGTCCAAACGTAGGCTCCTCTTTTAAGGGCATGAACGCTATTTTCAGGCCTAGATGAATGGCAGTTATTTGGCTTTTTTGCTCGGACTGAATCCAATAGCAATATTATTCAATATGTGAAAAATTCAAATGATCAATTATGTTATTCTGGATCTGAGGTGGCGGAGACATTTTGCAATTATTACTCATTGTAGTATGCTTCCCGGGCCTCCTATTCCATTGACCAATTAAGGGAATATTTGGATCAGCTTGAATCACCCTGTCTGTCTCGGGAGGATTCTGCGGCCTTAGATGCACCATTTACATTAGAGGAGGTGGAGGCTGCAGTCCTGTCTCTTCCGGCATCTAAGGCTCCTGGATGTGATGGACTTCCGGGTGAAGTTTATAAGCAATATAAAGAATTTTTTATCCCTTATCTACTGCAACTATTTAACTTATTATTTGAAGGTGGAACCCTTTCACACTCTATGGCTGAGGCCAATATAATTGTTTTGCTGAAACCAGGGAAAAAAAACCAATTGCCGGAATCTTACCGACCCATTTCCCTTCTAAATACAGATGTCAAGATATTGGCAAAAATTTTGGCAAATAAATTTGGTTATCACGTCAATAATTTACCCTGATCAGACAGGGTTTATGCCGGGTAAATCCACCGCCCATAATTTGCGTAGATTGTTTTGTCACCTGCAGAAACATGATTTGGTGGAGTCTGATGCGGTGGTGGTGTCTCTTGACGCAGCCAAAGCATTCGATTCAGTAGAATGGAAATATTTGTGGGGGGTGCTTGAGAAATTTGTTTTCGGCCCACGATTTATTCGCTTTCTCCAAGTATTGTATTCCTCACCCATGGCTCATGTGACGGTGAATGGCTTTACCTCGGAAACCTTTGCACTGGAGAGGGGCACTCGTCAGGGTTGCCCTTTATTCCCTCCGCTGTTTGCAATAGCTATAGAACCATTGGCTAGCCTGCTGCGTACTAATAGGATTAGGGGTATTAAACTTGGGGACCATGTGGATGTAGTAGCTCTGTATGCAGATGATATGCTCCTTTTCCTGAAAGACTCTGCGGATTAATTACAAACTATGCTACAGGTAGTGGTTAACTTTGGTGTTTTTTCAGGACTATCAATCAATTGGGATAAATCAAGTATTCTCCCTATCTCCGGTCTTCTTCCTGAAGATACACAAGTGACACACCCCCTACAATGGACACCGGTTCAAATACCTGGGTATTTGGATCACCCCTAAGGCTACCGATTATGTGACCCAAAATATTGATCCCACCTTGGTAACCTTTAAAGAAAGGGCTCATGTCTGTAAGAAATTGCCTTTGTCCTTGGCCGTGTTAACTTATTTAAAATGGTGATGCAGCCTAAATTTTTATATGCCTTACACAATTCTATTTATCTTCCGAAAAAGATATTCAATGTAATAGATGGTGTTCTATCGTCCTTCATTTGGGGGAATAGGCCAGCACGAGTTTCTATTAAGACACTGTATAGATCACAACTCTCAGGGGGCGTGTGTCTTCGTAAACTACGAATTTATTATGTAGCGGCACAGCTGTCTCAATTGCATGGGTGGATTGGGGAATCAATGGACGACTATGCTGGGATTTGTGGCTGAGCGGATGGAGTGTTCTGTTATCTCCTCTTCAACTTATTTTCTCTGGCCGTTCGGCCACTAGCCTACCACCCCTGTTGCATCAGGCTTTATTAATCTGGCGCTATGCCCACACTCTTTATGATTGGTCTGGTCATGATACATGCTCTCCGCTGTGGTTTAATAGCACCTACTCTGAGCTGTGTAAGTTATCCTTGGATAATATCTGGATTCTTAGGGAAGTAGTATCTGTGGGTCAAATATTTCATGAAGGAGTATTCAAAACTTTCCAACAATTGAAAGATGAATTTAGTATATCTAATACTGCTCTATTTAGATATTTCCAGCTTAGACAAGCCATGCAAACCCAATTTCCTCATGGTTCCATGGTAGTTTCAGATTCACCCGTTAAAACATTGCTCACTATTCTTAATCAAAGGGGGAAAATATCTACCATATATACTGTTTTTAACGATAGACTTAGCCCAGATCGACTGAATGGTCTTCGTTCTAAGTGGGAACTTGATCTGGGACCTTTATCTAATGAACAATGGCCCTCATTCCGAGTTGTTCGCTCGCAAGCTGCTTTTAGCAGCATTGCACATGCTAAGCCGCCGCCTACTGGGAGTGAATCTTAGCTTAGCAAAATTGCGAATGAAAGATTCTCAAAATTGCGAATAGAAATTTCTATGCAGTTTCTGAGTAGCTCGACACTTACTCTGCCACTGCGATCAGTTCAGTCAGTTTCGTTCCTGGTTTGACGTCACAAACACACCCAGCGTTTGCCCAAACACTCCCCCGTTTCTCCAGCCACTCCCACGTTTTTCCCAGAAACGGCAGCGTTTTTTCACACACACCCATAAAAAGGCCAGTTTCCGCCCAGAAACACCCACTTCCTGTCAATCACACTCCGATCTCCAGAACGAAGAAAAAAATCTTGTAATGCCGTGAGTAAAATACCAAACTTCTTAGCAAATTTACTTGACGCAGCCGCAGTGCGAACATTGCGCATGCGCAGTTAGCGTAAAATCGCACCCATGCGAAGAAAAATAACGAGCGAACAACTCGGAATGAGGGCCGAAACCTCATCTGTCATGTGTAGCCTGTGAGGGTGAAAATTTACTTACCACCGGCCTATCAGCTTATTTCTTTTGAGAAGCTGCTGCTGGAAGTGATACACCATAGGTGGGGAGCTGCATGAAAAGGTTAATAGTGTAACCTATCCCTGGTACAGGAGTTGGAGGAATTACTGATACGATTTGGTTCTAGTTGTTTCACTCACTGCTATCTACATTGTTACGCTTTTTTGATGACATTAACTTTTAATTGTTTTACGGGAACCATGCTACACCCAGGTCCATAAGCACAGGGGCCGCCGGGGCCTCAGCGGCACCCGCTTGGGTTTCCTCCCACTTCCACGGTTTGATCAGCAATGACAATACAATCTGTAGTGAAGACCCCCTGTGCACGTTGATCATACCTCTACCCCGATATGTTTGTTTTACTTGTACGCTTTGAATGTCTCTCAAACCTTTCTAATGCTCTTTATGCCCTTTTTTTGTCCCCCCCCTCCCCTCCCTTTCCTCTTCTTTCACCCAGGGGAACCCGCTCCCCCTTTGACTTCTGAATACTTATTTCTGATTTGTTTAGCACTCCTATTACATTGTTACTCTACTTCCTACTCCCCCCACCTCTCACTTTTACATTTATTACCTTGTGGCGCTTAGGATATCTTTTCCTTCGCCCATCCGGACATCTACGTCCTAACTATTGAGTACCTGCCTCTTTTATGTGTTGAGTAACTTATTCTTCTTTTTCACTGCTCTACTGTATCTTCCTCAACCAAGTTTAAGTACTCCTTTCCTTTTCCTTTAACTCTTGGTACTGAGCGAGTCGACCTCTTTACTTCATTTTTCCTTTTTGTTTCTCCTCTTTATCCCTCCCTCTCTCCCTCCGCAACATGCCGTTCACTATTGCCTCTATGAATGTCCGGGGCCTTAACACGCCCCTTAAACGTTCTCACCTGTTCCGTACGATCCGACCCTACGAGCATAGTCCTGCTCCAAGAAAAACATTTCAGGGACCCAGGGCACCTCACCCTGGCTTCCAAACGTTTCTCCACTGTACTGTACTACTCAAGCAAATCCAAGCATAATGGAGATGCTATCATGATTAGCAACAAACTCCCCTTTGTTCAAACCTCGGTTCATACTGAAGTGGATGGGGGGTACATTATTTTGGTTGGCAGGCTGGGACACCTGGAGGTGACCATAGCTAATATTTATGCACCCAACACGGGCCAACGATTCTTTAAAACCTTCTTCAACGCACTCCATAAACATAGAGCGGGATATGTATTCTTGGGCAGTGACTTTAATGCAGTGCTTTATCCTCTCCTCAATAGATCCGCTCCCCAGAAAAATTCCCGTCCCTGCCCTATCTCCCTTACTTTTTCTAAACAGATCAAAAATGCTTCTCTTTTTGACACATGGCGCACCCTCAACCTATCCTCTAAGGATTACACCTTTTTCTCCACACCCCACCGTTCCTACTCTAGGCTCTACTACTTGTTCTCCGGCCCTCTGGCTTCTAAACACATTCTTTATTCAGCCATCGCCCCTAATGTTTGGACGGATCATTCCTGTCATTTCCACATTCGATCTGCTAGACGCGCCAATCTCCTGCCCCTCCTGGCGCCTACACACATACTTACCGACTACTTTTCTCTTAATAACCCTCAAACGGGCTGTTCTCCCTTGGTCTGGGAAGCCCATAAAGCTGTCCTCTGAGGTCATGTTATAAGTTTTGCGTCTCACTGCAATAGGGAACATAAACTACTTCTCAGATCCCTCACTGAACAGGTTCACACTCTAGACTCTCTTCATAAACGTAGTCCCACGGATACGAACTAAACAGCTTCGTCACAGCTAGAGCTGCCCTCAATGCACTCTTAATGGAAAAAATAGATAAATTTCTCCATTGGCTGAACCAGTGTTTTAATGAGAGTTACAAGGTCGATACTCTTCTTGCAAACAGATTAAAAGCACGCAAAGCACTTTCTTCTATAGTCTCGATCCAAGACTCTACTGGTACTACTCACTACAATCCCTCTGACATCAACTCTATTTCTAAGGAATACTACAACCGCCTATACAACTCTCCAGATATTAAATCCACCTCCTCTGATCCACACATGCTGTCCCCAGAATATTTAGCCCCCTGTTCACTGCCGCAGTTAGATTCTTCTGCATCCACGGCACTATGTCTACCTATATCGGATGAGGAGGTAACTGCAGCCCTCAAGCTACAGAAACCATCCAAGGCCCCAGATCCAAATGTACCCTTTGCTTACTATAAAATGTTTGAAAGTACTCTTATCCCCCATCTCTCATCTACTTTTAACAAAGTTTTTTGAGGCGACTACTTTTGTAATGAAACTACTAAAGCGCTGATTACTGTTATCCCCAAACCGGGTAAAGACCAACAACTAGTTTCTAAGTACCGCCCTATCTCTCTCCCGAATAGAAACTTAAAACTTTTCGCAAAAATTCTGGCCTTATGTCTGAATCCACTTTTCCCATCCCTCATACACTCTGACCAAGTCCCTTCCCGACAAGCTCTGGATAATACCAGATGCACCATCAATTTGATTAACCATGCCAATACAAACTCCCCTCCCTGCTGCTGGCCGTGGACGCTGAGAAAGCCTTTGACAGGGTCTTATGGGCTTTTCTCAATCAAACTCTCCGTGGTTTTGGTTTTCAGGGGGAATTCCTCCATGCCATTTCAGCACTTTACCATAATCCCTCTACTTCGGTCCTAACAAGCGGAATTCTTTCAGATTCTTTCCCCATCACTAATGGCACACGTCAAGGCTGCCCCGTCGCCTCTTATATTCGATTTAATAATTGAACCCCAAGCCTGCCGTATTCGTCTTAACCCGGATGTATCGGGCTTCACCATTAAAGAGTCGCAATATAAACTCTCCCTTTTTGCTGACGACGTCCTTCTTACTCTTACTAACCCGCAAATTTCCCTTCCCAAACTTTTCAGAGAATAAACTGTCTATGGAGACCTCTCCGGCTATAAGGTTAACAACGACAAATCAGAAGCTCTCCCACTACATATCCCACCGACACACTGACTCTTAAATTCTTAAATCCAACTTCGCTTTCACTTGGCGTCATACCTCCATCAAATACTTAGGCATCCACATCACCAAATCTTATCACTCTCTACACAAAGCAAAATACCCTCCCTTATTTAAAGAGATATCCCAGGGTATTCTATCTTGGAGAAAGCATTTTATCTCTTGGATAGGGAGAATCAATGCTTTTAAAATTAATGTTCTCCCCAAGATACTATATCTCTTCCAGACTCTCCCTGTCCCTCTCCGGATTCTGACATCCCTCCAGACACAATTTGGCAAATTCATCTGGAATGACAAAAAGCCGAGGCTACGCATGGAAACTCTTCAGAAGAGCTTTACAAGTGGTGGTCTGGGCCTTCCCTCCATCTCAAGATACTATCATGCCTCAGCTCTTAGCCAGTTGGTAGCTTGGCACTCCCCACGATACCTGAAACGATGGATTGTTTTGGAAAGTGACCTAGTTCAGGTTGACTCTATTTCTTGTCTGCCGTGGCTCCCCAGACCCCTCAGGCCTAAACTCATCCAGTCAGTCCCAACTTTGTCTGTCGGTTTGGGACTCGCAACATGCCAGGCTTTCCCTTCACACATCCCCCTCCCCTCTAACTCTTATCTGGAATAACCCCTCCTTCGCCCAGAGTCAATCCTCTCATATGGCTTCCATTTGGTCTAAGGCAGGCATCACCTGCTTTCACCATATACTACATAATAACATACCTCACTCCTTCGCAGACCTTCAAACTAAATACTCCCTTCCCCATGTCCTCGTTTTACCAATATCCTCAAATTCGAAATTTTGCCTTGTCCTCCATAAGGAAAGCACCTCTTCCTAATGTCCCGACTCCAATGGAACATCTCTGTATTTACCGCTCCATGGATCGAGGCATTATATCTATCCTATACCAGTCCATTTTGTTGCCAAACTCTCCCCACCCCCCACCCCCACGCCTTACATGAAATTGTTTGGGAAACTGACTTGGGGATCTCCCTTGAAGACAACACATGGGACACTATACGGCTAAACATCTCTAAATGTTCTATCAGCGTCTCCGTTAAGAACTCCTACAAAATATACACGCACTGGTATCTTGTCCCAGAAAGATTACACCAAATGTATCCCACCTCGTCTAACCTCTATTGGCGCCATTGTGGCCAAATAGGCTCTTATTTTCATATTTGGTGGAGTTGCCCCAGGATCGCTCCTTTTTGATCCTTGGTCTAAACTCTTATTAAGTCAGTCATACCTGCCTGCCCCCCGCTCTCCCCCGAGATGCTTCTCGTGTGCCCCAGCCTGCCAGCTATCCAGACCTGAAAACAAACTGGTCCTTCATATAACATGTGCGGCTAAGCTCCTAATAGCTAACTCCTGGAAACAATCCTATCCCCCCACTCGTCATAAACTTTTGAGCTGTATTTGGTTTATAGCAAAGATGGAGTACCTTTCCTCCCTGATGAACAGCACTGTAGACAAATTTCACTGCATTTGGACGCCTTGATACGCTAAATTTCAAGTGGCTCTCCCAGGCCTCCGCTAATTCTCCCTTCCCTTCCACTTGTTTTTCCTTACCTCCGGCTTGCTCTCATTTCTGTTCTATTCTTTTCTGTCTCCCCCTCTTCCTTCTTATCTTTACCTCTTTTCCTCTCTTCTCCTATTTCTTTCCCTTAGGCCCTCTCTCTCCTTCCTTTATTTTTTATATCCTTTTTCAAGCTCTCTCGGGTGCTCCACTGGTTGGCCCTCAGGGATGCACTTTTTCTATACCCCGTTTTTTTTATTTTATGTTGAATACTGAGTATATATGATTTCCCAGTTTACATAACTCAATGTACATGTTTGTTCTCACCTGGGTTTCAGATTGTATCAAGAAGTACTTTTCATTCATTTTTCTTTTACTCCACTATGACTGTACCTATGTTCTCTACTTCTCATAGATGATTTCTTATCAATAAAATTTGTGATTGAAAAAATAAATAAATATATTAATATTGTCTTACTTGTAGAACTAAAGGGCTCAGCAAGCCTTCCCTAAATTGTTGCTATGCACAATGATACAATGTGTATATCTTGTTATATAGACAGCCTGGAGCTTTGAGCCATTGCCCAGAACGCAGTGATGACAATATACCTTTTACTACAAACTCTGGAAACAAATTTAGACCTAGTTTTAGATAATTTTTAATAGCTTTCACAATATAGTATTGTTGCTTCATATCAATCAGTTCATTAAACTTGCTTTCCTCTTTTGTGAATTTTCTGATGTGTAACAAGATGTGATTTCCGTGTAAAACATTTCCCACACTCAGTGCATGGAAATGGCCTTTCACCTGTGTGACTTCTCTTATGTCTAACAAGAATAGAGTTGCGTGTAAAACATTTCCCACACTCAGGGCATGGAAATGGTTTCTCACCTGTGTGACTTCTCTGATGTGTAACAAGACATGATTTCTGTGTAAAACTTTTCCCACACTCAGGGCATAGAAATGGCCTCTCACCTGTGTGACTTATCTTATGTCTAACAAGAATAGATTTGCCTGCAAAAAATTTCCCACACTCAGGGCATGGAAATGGTTTTTCACCTGTGTGACTTCTCTGATGTGTAATGAGAATAGATCTGCTTGCAAAACATTTCCCACACTCAGAGCATGGAAATGGTCTCTCACCTGTGTGATGTCTCTGATGTTTAATGAGAGATGATTTATCTGCAAAAAATTTCCCACACTCAGAGCATGGAAATGGTCTCTCACCTGTGTGATATCTCTGGTGTGTAACAAGATGTGATTTCTGTATAAAACATTTCCCACACTCAGAACATGGAAATGGTTTCTCACCTGTGTGACGTCTCTGATGTGTAACAAGATGTGATTTGTGCATAAAACATTTTCGACACTCAGAGCATGGAAATGGTCTCTCACCTGTGTGATGTCTCTGATGTGTAACAAGAGCTGATCTGTGTGGAAAACATTTCCCACATTCAAGGCATGGTAAAGACTTCTCACCTGTGTGATGTCTCTGATGTGTAACGAGAATAGATTTGCGTGCAAAGCATTCCCCACACTCAGAACATGGAAATGGGCTCTCACCTGTCTTAGCTGGCTGATGGCTAATAAGCTTTGTGCTCTGTGTAAAACATCTCCTATCTATAGAACTGGGAAACACTTTATCTACTCTAAGAGCTGTGATAGATGGACCAAGATCTATGTGATCTGTGTTATCAGGAGAACATTCCTCATGTTTAAAAGTAGCTGATGATATATCTGCACTATGAGAAACTGAATGTATAATTGAGGTAAGAGGGGTTTCTCCTGAAGAATCTTGTGTGATGACGTTATCTTCTATTTTACCATCTGGAGATAAACGGAGATGTTCCTCTGATGTATTCCAGTGGTGGTTTCCATCTGCTGAGAATAAAATAAATATATGGGTTACTACACAAGATTATGTGGAGAAATGTGCCAGTGGAGAAATAGGAGGGAGTTCAGTGAGAGGTTGGTGGAGGAAGATGATGAGGAAAAAAAAAAGTCTGTAGATGTAATGCATGTGGGGTCATAGTGTGAATGAGGAGAGATGAAGAAATAGAATGTCACGGAAGGGTGAGTTTGTGAATCCGGTGAGTGGTTGTCAGCCGAGGAAGTTGATGCCTCTGAAATGACACACGTGAACAAAGAATGCTTGGTGAACAAAGATGAAGAACACAGGAAGATGTTATGAGCCACCACTGTGACTCATTCCTGTTTGTGTACTGTGTAGCCTGTCTCCTGTATGTGTGAACCTGTGCAGTGTCACCTGTCAGATAATTAGGCCATTACCTTATGTCTAGTTTTCCAGCTGCAGTTAATCTGTTTCAGGAGGCTTTCCCTTTTCCAGTCATCCTGATTGGGACTTGCTCCCTTTTTACCAAACCTGCCCTCTACCAGACGCCGGTTGTAGGTTCTTATTACTGTTTGTACCTGGTTCCCGGTCCCTGTCCCATGGTGGTATCTAGAACCTGTGCAGTTAGTGCTATTATATTACTTGTGATACCCAGTCCTGTTTGTATCCTGTGTACCCTGTTCTGACAGAATCCTGAGTACATTACCTGTGTCACCTGAGCTCCTGACTGTGTATGTGAGACCTAGTCTGGAAGTCCATTCAGACAGCTCCAGTTCCAGCCTTACCTCTCCTGGAATCCAGGGAACTCCTGCAGCTAAGTTATCTTGTTATCTGTACCTTGCTTTGCTCTGGCAAGTTCCTTAAGGGACTCACAGCTAAGTTATTCATTGCTTGTATTTAGTTGCTAATACCACCCTGTGCATTGCTGCATTCACATAGTTTGTGTTTAGTTGCTAATACAATCATGTGCATTGTTGCACTTACGTACATTCTGTTACTTATCCCAGCTTGTGAATTGGACAGCTAAATCAAGTTTGTATACAGTGAGCTTCTCTCTGTACTAGTATTTTACTCTTGCCCAGCCTCCTATAGTCGCATTATCCATCCATAAGTCCTGGGGGCATCTGAGTACATGGTGGACCTAATTCACCCGGGAAAGGCGTCTGCTAAAGGTGAAGCCTAGCATTGCAGGAGGCTAAAAGACTGCTGGGCAAGTGTAATCATGTGAGCGCCACCTGTTACCACCCGGTGGCCTTCGTAACATTATAACCGGCCCAAAAAAAACACACAAAAAAAACAACTGAGTAGTCATTTGGGAGAATCCAGTTTTGTCTGCCTAATTCAGTCTGACTACCTGTCTTTAGTCTGCCCAGTTTGATATCTCTCTGTGCCTGATTATGCAAGCCCTGCATGAATCTCTGTCAGCCCTGAACTCTGCTTTCTGTGATTTGAAACCAGAATGGCTGGAAGTTTTGTAGCAGTCTTTAAAACAACTGTAAAACCTGCTGACCAAAATTTTTCTCATCCTGCCTGAGTTCATTGAGACTTCATCTAGCTCTAAAGAGACTCTTGCTCAAAATATAGTGACAAGATAATCCTCTTATTTGGTGGGGGAGAAGAGGTATATAAGTTTCCCACGGCCCAAGCTCTCAGAAGAGGAGCATCAGCGTTGCAGGAACTTCAACTTCCTATATTGTGGGGCTGCTGCACTTCAATCAGGACTGTGGATTGCGTAAGCCTAGAAGGAGTGACAAGTCTCTGCCTCCTGTCATTTATCATGCCATGTCGAATCAAGTGTCTAGTTCTGTTCCAAACTCCACTGTGACAGAGGGACTTGTCATAGAACCTGCTCTGAAAAGAACTACAATTCAGAATTGGGGTCCTGTCACTAGAAGGCTATATATTAGGTTTGGGAATCAGAAAAGGATGTTTACCTCTATTAATACAGAGAAAGCAGAATCCGATGTTTCAGCCTCTGAAAAAAACATTTGATGTTCAAGTCCCAAGAGGGGTATTCAATGATTTTATTCCAAAAGCAATATCCGATGTTTTAGCCTCTGAAAAAACATTTGATGTTCAGGCCCCAGGAGAGGTATTTGATGTTTTGATTGGAAAAGCAGAATCCAATGTTTTAGCCTCTGAAAAAACATTCGATGTACAGGCCCCAGGAGGGGTATTTGATGTTTTGATTCCAAAAGCAGAATCCGATGATCAGAGTCTAGGAGCCGCGTCCAATGTTCAGAGTCCAAGGGCCGCGTCCAATGTTCAGAGTCCAGGAGCCGCGTCCAATGTTCAGAGTCCAGGAGCCGCATTCAATGTTCAGAGTCCAGGAGCCGCGTTCAATGTTCAGAGTCTAGGAACTGCGTTCAATGTTCAGGGTCTAGGAGCCACGTCCAATGTTCAGAGTCCAGGATCCATGTCCAATGTTCCGACCCCAGGAGGGGTGTCTGATATGCCAACCGCGGGGGGGGGGGGGGGGGGGACACAGAGTCTCTGATGCTGACCCCAGGGTCCCGAGTGTCAAAACCCCAGGAGGTGTGCCTGAGCTGCAAGCCCCAGGAGGAGTGCCTGAGCTGCCAAGCCCAGGATTGGTCGCTAATGCCAAATTCCCTGGAGGTGACTCAAGAGGCTCAGCTACAGAAGAGGTCTTTGAACCTGCATCCCCAGGAAGGCACTCAAGAGGCAGAATTCCAGAAGGGGTTCTAGAAGCAATTACCTCAGGAGGGGACTTGAGAGGCATAGCCCTGGAAGGAGGCCAAGAAGCCACTTCCACAGGAGGGGACTCAAGAAGCACAGCCTCACCGGAGGTTCCAAAGGCTACAGCTTCAGCGGAGGTTCCGAAGGTCACAGCCTCAGCAAAGGTCCCGAAGGCCATAACCCCAGAAGGGGTCTCGAAGGCCATAACCCCAGGAGAGGTCTCAAAGGTCATAACCTCAGCAGGGATCTCGAAGGTCATAACTCCAGGAGGGGTCTCGAAGGCCATAGCCCCAGGAGGGGTTTTGGATGCCTCAGCCTCTAAAGAGGGTGCATGTGGTATGGCCTCTGGTGTGAATTATACTTCTGCTGCTCCACAGGAGGATTTAAGTCCATCTACTTGTGAAGATCCGTTGTCAGATTTGGTCTCGGATTCCTTGGATGATGTATCTACAGTGATAATTTTTGATGGGGCTTAACCCAATTTGTTGCTCTGAATCACTCTTTCACCATAATGGAATTAAGACCTTCCACAGGGATTACTTCAGCTAACATTGTATTATATCCCATCTACTCCTTTAAGGGGAAGCCTTTTGAATGGGCTTGTAGACCCATTAAGGCAGAGGATCCCATACTTCAGGAATTTCCAGCATTTTCTGATGCAGTCTTCAAGGAATTTGGTCCCAGAGAACACCCTCCGGATTCCTCTAAGTTACCTGTCTCTGTGTCAACTCTTGTAGCCCCAGGAGGGGCGTCTGTCTCCGTGTCTAGTCCTGTAGTCCCAGGTGGGGCATCTATGTCTCAATTCCTGTAGCTCCTTGTGAAGTATCTTATCCTGTTAAGTTCCCAGCAGAGAAAATTCCTGTCAAGACTCCACAAGAACTTCTGACCCTGTAAGATCTGGGGAGCAATCCCAACAAGTTACCTCAACGGGGAATTCGCAATCTCTTTCTACACACCAAGATCTAGAGCTGGTTCTCTTCAATGGGAAGATAGAATAATTTCATGAACTCATGTTGCAGTTCTTAGATGCGGCTTCACTCTGTACTCAATCCGAGCTGGTGTTGCATCTCCTCATGTCTGTTAGAGGGGAAGCTAGGAAGTGGGCTGACCAGTTAATTGCATCCGGAGATTCTGTTCTGCAGGATTTGGAGGCCTTCTTCCAAGCTGTGGTTAAGAGGTTTGGTGGACCGGAGGTTGTTCCTTCAGAGCCTCCTGCAAGTTCTGCCAAGAACTCAGTGTCCAACAAAAAGGATCGAGCTCATAAGAACAGGCTTCTGAGGACTTTCTGTTTCAAGTTGATCACAACAGAAGCTCATCTTCGTCAAGATCTCCAATCCGGAAGTTAAGTGAGGCTATGCCTCACTGTCTGCACCTTGTAAAGGGGTTGTGAAAAAGCCTTATCCACTGTATCCAGTACCTGTCCAGTCTGCCTATGCTCAATTGTCATGTTTCTCCGGTACCATCTGTCTCCAAGAGGGACACCATGATCCTTCCATTGGACGTAGACTCCGACTCGGATTAGTAACTTAAATCACTGCCAAGGTTCGAGTCTGAACTTACCCCTTTTAACAGAGCAGACCCCAGCACTGCAGACACGCCAGGAAGCACGATCTTACCCAGCTAGCTCCCATGCACCAGCCCTCCAGAGGCTGAACAGTCACCCGCTGCAATGCCGCTGCACCACACCAGCGGCCAGGGGCGTAGTCAGAACTTTGTGGGCCCCGTAGCAACATTTTGAAGTTTCCCCTATCCCAGTGCTTCTAGAGAGACACTCTGCAGCAGTTGTTAATTTTATGCTCTATAATAATGCGTTATTTAATGTTATGCCACATAGTACTGCCCTAGTTTCTTTCATGAATCGTAATAGTGCTTAAGTTCACCCTATGTCACATTTCAGAGCTGCCAGTACACATTATGACGCACAGAACCCCCAATTCACATTATGATATATAGTGCTCCCCGTTCATATTGTGCCTTATTACAGTGCCCTGGTTTATATTATTTAATATTAAAAAATGCCCTCCAGTTCATTTTATACCACACTACAATGAGCAGGTCCAGGGGCATACCCAGATACATTGCAGGCCCCAAGGAAAAAGTTTGAAAGGACCCCTACGTACTACCCAATGGCGAAAAATGTGTATAACACATGTAACTTTGACAGGGAAGGTGGCCCCTCTCAGCTCTGGGCCCCATAGCAGCTGCACTGCCTGCACCAATGGTAGCTACGTCATTGCCAGTGGCCCCCGCAGACCTCCGCCGCAACACAGACAGCCAATGAACAGACGGACCCCGGAGCCCATCACCGGAGGTAAGCCTCTGGTCTCTGACAAAGAAGACACAAACAACTGAAGCGTCCGGGCAGAGAGTAGTTGAAAAAATAGTGAGACGGGAAGAAGCAGCAATGAGGCAATGATGACAGCAAAACAGTGATAGGGTAACAGTGGCAGCAAACAAGTATGGGGGAACGATGGCAGCAAACAAGGATGGGGGAAGGATGGCAGAAAACAAGGATGGGGAGGAGATGGCAGCAAAACAGTTATAGGGGAACGGTGGCAGCAATCAAGGCTGGGGTGAACAATAGAAGCAATCAAGGATGGGGCAATGATGGCAGCAAACAGCGGAGTGTACTGCACATTTAGATATACAGTGGTAAATCAGCAATGATTGGAAAAATAGGATTTTAATTACCTACCGGTAAATCCTTTTCTCGTAGTCCGTAGAGGATGCTGGGGTCCATATTAGTACCATGGGGTATAGATGGGTCTACCAGGAGCCATTGGCACTTTAAGAGTTTAATAGTGTGGGCTGGCTCCTCCCTCTATGCCCCTCCTACCAGACTCAGTCTAGAAACTGTGCCCGAGGAGACGACATACTTCGAGAGAAGGAAATACACAGATAGTGGCGAGATTCACACCAGCTCACACATACAAGGCAAACCAGGCCAACACGCCGGATAAACTCAGCAACAGCTGAAACATTACTGAACCCAGTAAAGAAACACAGAACTTACCTAAGAACAAGGCAGTACTGAACCAAATAACCACAGCAGGATAACGAAGCGCTGGGCGGGCGCCCAGCATCCTCTACGGAGTACGAGAAAAGGATTTACCGGTAGGTAATTAAAATCCTATTTTATCTTACGTCTTAGAGGATGCTGGGGTCCACATTAGTACCATGAGGTTGTACCAAAGCTCCCAGAACGGGAGGGAGGGCGCGGAGGCTCCTGAAGAACTGATTGACCAAACTGTAGGTCCTCAGAGGCCAAAGTATAGAACTTGTAGAACTTAGCAAACGTGTTCGACCCTGACCAAGTAGCTGCTCGGCAAAGCTGTAAAGCCGAGACACCCTGGGCAGCTGCCCATGTAGAACCCACCTTACGAGTAGAGTGGGCCTTAACAGATTTTGGACATGGCAATCCTGCCGTAAAATATACATGCTGGCTAGTGAACCTGATCCAGCAAGAAATTGTCTGCTTAGAAGCAGTACACCCAATTTTCTTGGGATCATAAAAGGACAAACAGAGTTCGATTTTCTGTGACGAGCAGTCCTCTTCACATAGATCTTCAAAGCCCTCACCATATCCAAGGACTTTGATGCAACTGAGAAGTCAGTAGTCACTGGCACCACAATAGGTTGGTTGATATGAAAAGCCGACACAACCTTAGGAAGGAACTGTTGACGCGTCCTGAGCTCCGCTCTATCTTCATGGAAGATTAAATAGGGGCTTTTACAGGACAAAGCCCCTAATTCTGGCACACGTCGCGCAGAAGCCAAGGCCAACAAACTGACAGCCTTCCACGTGAGACACTTGACCTCAGCCTCCTGTATACGCTCAAAGCAATACGATTGCAGAAAATGCAACACCACGTTAAGGTCCCAGGGTGCCGTCGGCGCCACAAAGGGAGGCTGGATTTGCAGAACCCCTTTCAAAAAGGTCTGAACCTCAGGGACAGCAGCCAATTGTTTCTGGAAGAAAATGGATAAAGCCGAAATCTGGACCTTTAGGGATCCCAATCGCAGACCCATATCCACACCTGCTTGCAGGAAGAGGAGAAACCGACCAAGTTGAAACTCCACCGCAGGAAATTTCTTGGATTCACACCAAGACACATACTTTTTCCAAATTCGATATTAATGTTTAGACGTTACTCCCTTCCTAGCCTGTATTAGGGTAGGAATAACCGTGCTCGGAATACCCTTTCCGAGCTAAGATCTGGCGCTCGACCACCATGCCGTCAAACGTAGCCGTGGTAAGTCTTGATAAGCGAACGGCCCCTGTAGTAGAAGATCCTCCCAAAGAGGAAGAGTCCTTGGATCTTCCAGCAGTAGATCCAGCAGAGCAGCGTACCAAGCCCTCCTTGGCCAGTCCGGAGCAATGAGGATCGCCTGAAATCTTGTTCTTTTTACAAGCTTTAGAATTCTTGGAATGAGTGGAAGTGGAGGGAACACATACACTGATATGAACACCCACAGTGTTACCAGGGCATCCACTGACACTGCTTGTGGGTCTCTCGACCTGGAACAGTACCTCAGAAGTTTCTTGTTGAGACGCGAGGCCATCATGTCTATTTGAGGTACGCCCCAGCGACTGGTCACCTCTGCGAACACCTCCGGATGGAGGCCCCATTCTCCTGGATGGAGATCGTGCCTGCTGAGGAAGTCCGCTTCCCAGTTGTCCACTCCCGGAATGAAGATTGCTGACAGCGCCACTGCGTGCCTTTCTGCCCAGAGGAGGATTTTTGTCACCTCTGACATTGCCGCTCTGCTCTTTGTTCCACCCTGTTGGTTTATGTAGGCCACTGTCGTTAAATTGTCCGACTGCACCTGAATGGCCTGTATCTTGCAGAAGCAGTGCTGCTTGAAGAAGCCCATTGTACACGGCTCTTATCTCCAGGATGTTTATTGGAAGAAGGGATTCCTGACTTGACCACCTTCCTTGGAAGGTTTCCCCTTGGGTGACTGCTCCCCAACCTCTGAGACTTGTATCCGTGGTTAGAAGGTTCCAGTTCTGAACCCCGAACTTGCGGCCCTCCAGAAGGTGAGGCAGTTGCAGCCACCAGAGGAGTGAAATCCTTGCTTTTGGCGACAGACGTATCCTCTGGTGCATCTGTAGGGGAGATCCTGACCACTTGTCTAGGAGATCCAGTTGGAAAGACAGAGCATGAAATCTTCCGTACTGTAGAACCTCGTAAGAGGCAACCATCTTCCCCAGAAGGCAAATGCACTGATGAACCGACACCCGGGCAGGCTTCAAGACATCCCAGACCATTGACTGTATCACCAACGCTTTCTCCTCCGGCAGAAACACCCTCTGCACCTCTGTGTCGAGGATCATCCCCAGGAAAGACAATCTCCTTGTCGGCTCCAAATGTGACTTTGGAAGGTTCACTATCCAACCGTGCTCCCTGAGCAGACGAGTCGTGAGAGCAATGGACTGGAACAACTTCCCCCTGGATGATGCCTTTATCAGCAGATCGTCCAGACATGGAATTATGTTCACTCTTTGTCTGCGGAGAACCATCATCTCTGCCATCACCTTGGTGAAGACCCTGGGTGTCATGGAGAGACCGAATGGCAGTGCCTGGAACTGAAAGTGATTGTCTAACAGTGCAAACTGAGATAAGCCTGATGCGGTGGCCAAATGGGAATGTGGAGGTACGCATCCTTGATATCTAGGGACACCAGAAACTCCCCCTCCTCCAGACCTGAGATCACCGCCGTCAGAGACTCCATTTTGAATTTCAACTCCCTTAGATAAGTGTTTAACGATTTCAACTTCAAAATTGGCCTGACCATCCGGGTTCGGTACCACAAAAAGGTTCGAATAGTAACCCTTGTTTTGCTGATGAGGTGGAACTGGAACAATGACCTCTGACTTTTCTAATTTTTGGATGGCTTCCTGTAGGATAGCTCTGTCTGTCAGTAAAGCTGGCAAGCCTGATTTGAAGAATCGGTGAGGTGGGAGATCTTGAAACTCCAGTCTGTACCCCTGGGATACAATATCCTGCACCCAAGGATCCAAGCCGGATGACACCCAGACGTGGCTGAAACATCTGAGTCTTGCTCCCACCGTCATGCTGAGGATTTTGACGTACCAGAAGCAGGCTTCTGGTCCTGGGAACCTGCAGATGCAGGTTTTATGGATTTTGCACGACCTCCTCTAAAGAAGGTGGTAGGAGGCTTGGACTTTTTTGTCTTAGCGGCCCGAAAGGGCTGCGATGCAGATGAAGAAAAGGGTTTCTTCATAGAAGGCGTAGCTGAGGGAAGAAAATGTGACTTACCCGCAGTTGCCGTGGAAATCCACGCATCCAATGCTTCCCCAAATAGAGCCTGACCTGTGTAGGGTAGGTTCTCCACACTTCTCCTGGATTCCGCGTCGGCAGACCATTAGCGTAGCCAGAGTCCCCTGCGAGCTGAGACAGACATGGGCGACAGCCTTGCATTCAGTGTACCCAGATCCTTCCATGAACCCCGCAGAATCCTGTATGTTGCGTAAAAACAGTTCAATGTCACTTCTATCCATTGTATCTAAGCCCTCTAGTAACGTGCCTGACCACTTTACTATAGCTTTAGAGATCCACGCACATGCAACAGTAGGCCGTAACGCCACCCCTGAAGCAGTGTATATGGATTTGAGCATAGTGTCAATCTTACCATCAGCCGGTTCTTTTAACGTGGTAGAACCCGGGACAGGTAAAACCACCTTTTTTGACAACCTGGAGACAGATGCGTCAACTATGGGCGTGGTCTCCCAACTTTTCCTATCCTCTTCAGGGAAGGGAAAAGCAACCAGAATCCTTTTGGGGATCTAGAATTTTTTCTTCGGGTCTTCCCAGGATTTAACAAATATAACGTTTAATTCTTTGGACGCAGGGAAGGTTAGCGAGGCTTTCTTATTGTCTGTGAAGTAAGCCTCCTCAACCTGCACAGGTGGTGTTTCAATAATGTTTAACACATCTCTAATGGCCTCAATCATCAGATGCACCCCTTTGCGAGGGATGCCGCCCCCTTCAGCACATCCGCGTCACCGTCTGCCTTGTCAGAGTCGGTATCCGTGTCATCTTGCATAATCTGGGCAAGTGCACGTTTCTGTGGGTATACGCTAGGGGTGTGAGAAGGAATAGGAATGGAACCTGACCACACTGCCATAGACTTTATTAAAACCTGAGTTTCAGTTTCAGTATGGGCTACCCTAGTAGAAATCTCAAGAGATCAGTCCCTTAATAGACGTTAGCCATTCTGGCTCAGTAACAGGAATCTGAGCAATACATTACGTTCCTGGGTACAAGGAATGGACCCTTCTGGAGAAGCGTCCTCTGCAGCATAAGACACAGAGTTCCTGGACATGGCTAAGGGGGTCATTCTGACCCAATCGCTCGCTGCAGTTAGTCGCAGCGCAGCAATCGGGTCAGAACTGCACATACGGCAGCGCCGCAGTGCGCCGGCACATGGCAGTCGTTGCCTAGCGATCGCTTTTGAGACAGAGGCGGTCGCTGGGTGGGAGGGGGCTGGATGGTGGCGTTAAGACGCCGTTCAGGGGGCACGCCTGCATTGGCCAGACCGTTGGGGGGGGGGGGGGGGGGCAGGTCGCTGCGGCTGCGTGATGCAACAAACAACTCCCGCAGGAGCTGCGCTGGCCGGGAGTTACTCCAGAAATACAAAAGCATCGCCGCTGTGCGATGCTTTTGTATTTGTGCAGGGGGGGGGAGGGCGGCACTGACATGCGGGGCGGACTAGCCCTGTGCTGGGCATCCCCCCGCATGTCAGGGAAGATGATCGTAGCTGTGTTAAATTTAGCACAGCTACGATCAACTTGGAATGACCCCCTAAGTGAGAAACATACACACCCACACACACGGGAAAATATCAGACACAGTTTCCCCCCAAGTATGCCACAGAGAAACACAGGCCTCCCTGTGCCTAACTCTAGAAAAAAAAAAAAAAAACTAAAGAAGCTCTAGGAGCTCCCCTAGCTGTGACCGGCTCCTCCGAGCACATTTTCTAAACTGAGTCTGGTAGGAGGGGCATAGAGGGAGGAGGCAGCCCACACTCTCAAACTCTTGAAGTGCCAATGGCTCCTAGTGGACCCGTCTATACCCCATGGTACTAATGTGGACCCCAGCATCCTCTAGGACATAAGAGAAAAAAGGGAAGGGGGGACCGGGACAACATACACTACTCCCATGAGGCCTCAGACCTCTTGAGAGGTGACAAAGGCAATGAGGCAGTCTAAGCATGGAAGACAGAGTCACAAAAAGACCACTGGACATCTCAGGGCCCAGATGATGGAAGCTGAAAATGAATATACTGAGGGGACCAGGTAGTATAAGGTCCCAGCGTCCACTCAGCACAGAGGTGTAGCAGGGGTGCCCCGCTTTTGGTTATCGACAGGGTTTTATGGAGCACAAGGAAAGGGGAGATGTGGTGGGTCGAACCGGCAGTGTAATTGAATTCAATCCACTAGGGTGTAATGAAGCGGCGAATGCTGCGCTTACCGATGCGCTTTATCCCGGGAGTGCAGTTGGCGGCTGCAGAAGCGGAGGTAGTCTCTCCCGCGACTTTGACCACGGGTCCAGTACCCGCCGCGAGACGGGGCGCCGCCAGTGTCCCGGTGGTCAGATGACTACCATGGCCAATCACAGGAGCGGCCAGCCATGTGACCTCCTGATCTAATGGGAGCAGAGCGGGAGGTTCAAAGGAAGTGTCAGGCAGCGTCTCGGTGCCTGAATATTGTCACTTCCCAGCTGCATGTACAGGCTCATGTTTGTGTCCAGTCTAACCTGTGTGGACTTTGTACATTACCAAGCTTCATCCGGTAACCAGTCCGGTTCACAGTGCATTATCTAGCTTCATCCGGTAACCAGCCTGGTTCTCAGTATATTACCAGTAGCACGTTACCCAGCCCAGTTCATTGTGTGCTACCAGTATCACCGGTACCCAGCCCGCTTCATTGTGGGCAACCAGTATCACCGGCACCCAGCCCGGTTCATTGTGTGCTACCAGTATAACTGGTACCCAGTCTGATTCATTGTGCGCTGCCAGTACAACCGGCACCCAGCCCGGTTCATTGTGCATTACCAGTATAACCGGTACCCAGCCCGGTTCACAGTTGCAGTACCATTATAACCGGTACACAGCACGGTTCATTGTGCGTTACCAGTATAACCGGTACCCAGCCCGGTTCATTGTGCCTTATCAGTATAACCAGTACCCAGCCTGGTTCACCGTTGCACTACCATTATAATCGGTACACAGCCCGGTGCATTGTTGCGTTACCAGTAACCTGTATCCAGCTCAATCCTCCCGCTTCCTGTGGTCACACTCTAATTAGATTCTTCAGTGTATCTGCATGAGGAAGACATATCCGACCTTCCCTGCTTCAGCATAGCACCAGTTCCTCTTCCCAGCCATCGGAATAATCCCGAGTACACAAACACCTAGTCCTGTGACAGTGGGGAGGTTTGGGTATGGATAGTGCAGAACAGAAATTGTCCAAATCTTCTGGTGTGTGCAAGGTCATCTGGCAGCCTTCCTGAGAAGCCTGGATGCTGAAAGGAAAGCCCCAACCGTATTCCCTTTTCCTTAAGGGAATCTCTAAGAGGCCTGAGAACACAGCGCTACTGGAGTGTTTGTCACGAGAGTTCAGGGAAAATTTGTATTGCTGTACCATTGATTTCAAGACGATCTAGCTTGTGGGGGTTGGTGAGTACCTCCTTCTTGACATGGTAATAGTGGAGGAGACAGATGCTGTCTCTAGGATCCTCAGATGAAAGTCCCTTTGGGTGCAGCACCCGGTGGACCCGATCAAACAATATAACATTGTCCGGTTCCACATCGGTGACTTCGTTAAAGATCTTGGTGAAGGCATCAACAATTCCGGGGCCCTGTATGTCCTCCGGTATATCCCGATACAGAGATTGTTACTCTTACCTCTATTATCGAGGTCATCTTTACGCCGCTGCATCGCCTTCAGTTCCTGCGCTTATAGAGTGACGGTATCATAAAACTGCAGTTGGAATGTGGCAACCTCCTCAACATGATCCTCAATGTTGGATGCTCAGTGGGTTATTTGAGAAATGTCAGCCTGAAGGGTTGAGATCTTGGATTTGACATATCCTCTGTTCAAGGTCGAGGAAGTTCCGTTTGGTAGTGAGATCCTTTTTAGTGGGTAGGGAGTGTAAGTGAGTTGGCACGTCAGCCATGGTAATATCAGCTCCACTGCCTATGACTGGAGGAGCCGAAGTGGCCAAGTTCGTTAGAACGTCGTCAGGAGAGGAGGACATCATGGAAGATGAACGAGTATCCTCACCATCAGCCTCAGGTTGTAAATACCAGAACAAATTGGGTTGTAGGGAGTTGTCACCAGATTTCTTAGCAGCAGGAGTCTGCCCCCCTTTCTTGGTTTTCCCCATCAGCAGACTGGAGTCATAATGATACACAAAAATAGAGAAGTATAAAAAAAAGCTAGAAAAGCAGCACCACATACTGTATGGTATTTGTAATCCTTGCTATATAAAATGAGATCCTGGGCTACATATCATCCTCCAGACCCCATAGTGTATGGGTGGTTCAGGAGGTCATGGCTCAGCCGAGGCACAGGATTCAGCACATGGGGTCCTCAGAAAGAGGCGTGTAGAGAGGATGCTTGTGGTATACAAATTGTCCACAGGAGGGAGCGCCATCTACCGAAGATATTGTACACGATCTATGTTCTCAGGCTCTTGACACAGAATGACAGGCACAATGTTGGATACTGAAATGTGCAGTTGTATATAGATATAGGTAACTTTAATATTGGCCACCAGAAGTAGAAGACACATAAGAGGGTGTCCTATGTGTCCCCAGTGCCAGAGGTACCTGGATCTAGTAGCAGGGGCCACGCAAACCAGGGGGGAGCACAGTGGAAGAGGCACAGACCAGCTTCAGGGACTCACCACCACTACACTGAGACAAGCAGGAGCCATTCCCCATGTTCTGGATGTAGGCAGCCAAAAAACAGCACAGGAGACCAGGCAGGAGTTTGCACCACAGCTGCACAGTGGGAGGAGGATCTAACAGAAAGGCAGTACCCGGTAGCAGCTGCAGAGGAAGCTCTGGCAGGGATCGGGTGGTAGGATGCTAACTTGGGTCTCCCTCAGTCAGTAGAGGACCCAGCGGACCACAGGCAAGGAGTAGAGGTAGGGGGAAACATGCTCCCACACTTCAGGCACAGCTGTTGGTGGTCCCGGACCGTGGGACAAAACAAGGCCGCGGCTTGTGGAGGATCAGTAGGCTGAAACACATGAGGATGCAGTAGGCATCCCCCAGCTCTGAAATGTCACCGATCAGCAGGAGTCAGCAACCCAGCTGTGGAGGGAGCAAGTAGGGGGTCAATAAGCCGGGCAGGGGGTTGCTTAAAAGCGGGGATTATAAGAGTAGAGGCAAGTGATCCAAGTCCCCATGTCCTGCTGAGTCGGCAACAAAGCATCGCCAAAGGGTCATGGTTAAGTTGTAGTCATGTGATGGAACACATAAATGAGAGTACCTAGTAACAAAGTTTGTGAATTTTTCAACACTCCCAGAATTGCCCTTGAGATATACAGTATAGGCTCTGCGAAAGGTTTTCAAATGCACTTCTTGGAGCATGGAGGAGTGTAAAAATATCTCCTAGTGTAACGTTAGGTGATTGGGAGAAAAAGCCATGCCCAATTCAGTGTGCCTTTTATGAGTAAGCGAAATCCAAGGTTTATCAGCAGAGAACACAGCAAATCGGCAATAGCGAGTTTTATAAGGAAATTATCAAAGAATATATCAGACCCACCAATGTATCTGGCTCAGAGGAAGAGGAGACCACAACAGATTGAGACTAAATGGAATGCCTGCTTCATGTAAGATGTGAGTGTGGGAGAAGGTATCTCAACTTAGAGAAACCCCCCTTGTATTGCAAATAGGGAACTTGTCAGTAAATGGCTGAATATTGGGAGACTGAAGGATTTAAATGTTTTATAACAAGACCCACAGCCATCAATGTCCTGTGCCCCATTAAGCTGTCAATGACACTGTGAAAAGAGGGTCACATATACTAGGTTTAAAGTTCAAACAGCTTCCCTTTATTCTCAGGCAGGTACCAGCATCAGGATAGCTTCATACACCAGGCTTGCAGTTTTGACACAGCATTTCAGCGCAGCAGTATGTTCACATCAGCATATCACAGGATCAGTGGCCCTGAGACCCCACACCCCCTCTCAGCCCCTGTGTCCTGAACACATACTTAAAGGCAGATCACAGGTGGAGTCTAATTAATTAAGCTAGCTAGTACTGCTGTGTTTCTTGCTCTGCTAAACCAGGGACATCCAGACATTCCACATTACTTTCATATGGAATTCTGCTGTCCCTGCCACAACATAAATGTCCTTAACATCCTGGATCAAGTCCAAAGACCAGTGGTTCTTAATATCTACAGAGGAGATGAGGAATACGGTTACAACACCAGACAATTATTGAATCTATTGGAGATAATTTACCAGCTAGAAACAATGCAGCAACAAAGAACATTCACTTATACACAGTCACCTGGTTATTGGTAGAGTGCAGTGTCTCTCAGCCGGTGGTACAATAGCAAGGTCCAGGACACCTACCACCTAAACCAGTGGTGGCCAAGATGTTTCTGTTTTTGCGGCACATCTTCGGCCGGAGCAGGAACAGGAGCCATAGCATGAAGGCAGCCAGAAGAATGTCCAATGGAAGGTAAGAGTGAATTAGAGGAATTTAGGTCAGCCACTGGTCGGAATGTATGAGGCTGAAGACACAGGCGATGGGGGTGATGAGACTGGAGAGGTACAGGGGGTGCGGTCATGAGACTGAAGATGCACCGGGGGTCATGAAGTGTCAGAGATAGCAGATTCTGATCCCTAGAAGACTAGCAATGTGCATGATTGATGTCAGTAGCCCTTTCCCATAGCTGCAAGAGCTAGCTGGGGTAGTGGAGGTTTTTGGAGGTGGACTACCAGGCTGTAGAGGAGACAATGAAATATTTAGAGGACTAATAGTATGAATCACCTCACAACTTGTATGGCTAAAGAAAATACTCCTAGATCTCACATTATGGGCCACATGTAATGGGATAAGATTTAGCAAAAAATGCAAGTTTAGCGCTGTACTCACAAATGTAATAGGGTGAAGTAACTTGCAAACTCACATTTTTCCTGCAATCCCAAAGCTTGCAATGGCAAACCCCCCCCTAATAAAAGCATAACCAGTCCCGGGCTCTTTGAGTCGGACCTGACTGCAAAAATACAAAGGAAAAAAATTAGTAGGGCTCTTGGACTGGTCCTGGTTCCAAAAATATGGGAAAAAATAAGAATTTACTTACCGATAATTCTATTTCTCATAGTCCGTAGTGGATGCTGGGGACTCCGTAAGGACCATGGGGGATAGCGGCTCCGCAGGAGACTGGGCACATCTAAAGAAAGCTTTAGGACTATCTGGTGTGCACTGGCTCCTCCCCCTATGACCCTCCTCCAAGCCTCAGTTAGGATACTGTGCCCGGACGAGCGTACACAATAAGGAAGCATTTTGAATCCCGGGTAAGACTCATACCAGCCACACTAATCACACCGTATAACCTGTGATCTGAACCCAGTTAACAGCATGATAACAGAGGAGCCTCTGAAAGATGGCTCACAACAATAATAACCCGATTTTTGTAACAATAACTATGTACAAGTATTGCAGACAATCCGCACTTGGGATGGGCGCCCAACATCCACTACGGACTATGAGAAATAGAATTATCGGTAAGTAAATTCTTATTTTCTCTAACGTCCTAAGTGGATGCTGGGGACTCCGTAAGGACCATGGGGATTATACCAAAGCTCCCAAACGGGCGGGAGAGTGCGGATGACTCTGCAGCACCAAATGAGAGAACTCCAGGTCCTCCTCAGCCAGGATATCAAATTTGTAGAATTTTACAAACGTATTTGCTCCTGACCAAGTAGCTGCTCGGCAAAGTTGTAAAGCCGAGACCCCTCGGGCAGCCGCCCAAGATGAGCCCACCTTCCTTGTGGAGTGGGCATTTACAGATTTTGGCTGTGGCAGGCCTGCCACAGAATGTGCAAGCTGAATTGTACTACAAATCCAACGAGCAATAGTCTGCTTAGAAGCAGGAGCACCCAGCTTGTTGGGTGCACACAGGATAAACAGCGAGTCAGATTTCCTGACTCCAGCCGTCCTGGAAACATATATTTTCAGGGCACTGACAACGTCTAGCAACTTGGAGGCCTCCAAGTCCCTAGTAGCCGCAGGCACCACCAATAGGTTGGTTCAGGTGAGACGCTGAAACCACCTTGGGGAGAAACTGAGGACAAGTCCTCAATTCCGCCCTGTCCGAATGGAAAATCAGATAAGGGCTTTTTCAGGATAAAGCCGCCAATTCTGACACGCGCCTGGCCCAGGCCAGGGCCAACAGCATGACCACTTTCCATGTGAGATATTTTAACTCCACAGATTTAAGTGGTTCAAACCAATGTGACTTTTGGAACCCAAAACTACATTGAGATCCCAAAGTGCCACTGGAGGCACAAAAGGAGGCTGTATATGCAGTACCCCTTTTACAAACGTCTGAACTTCAGGGACTGAAGCTAGTTCTTTTTGGAAGAAAATTGACAGGGCCGAAATTTGAACCTTAATGGACCCCAATTTCAGGCCCATAGACACTCCTGTTTGCAGGAAATGTAGGAATCGACCCAGTTGAATTTCCTCCGTCGGGCCTTACTGGCCTCGCACCACGCAACATATTTTCGCCAATTGCGGTGATAATGTTTTTGCGGTTACATCCTTCCTGGCTTTGATCAGGATAGGGATGACTTCATCCGGAATGCCTTTTTTCCTTCAGGATCCGGCGTTCAACCGCCATGCCGTCAAACGCAGCCGCGGTAAGTCTTGGAACAGACAGGGTCCTTGCTGGAGCAGGTCCCTTCTTAGAGGTAGAGACCACGGATCCTCCATGAGCATCTCTTGAAGTTCCGGTTACCAAGTCCTTCTTGGCCAATCCGGAACCACGAATATAGTGCTTACTCCTCTCCATTTTATCAATCTCAGTACCTTGGGTATGAGAGGCAGAGGAGGGAACACATACCCTGACTGGTACACCCACGGTGTTACCAGAGCGTCTACAGCTTATTGCCTGAGGGTCCCTGGACCTGGCGCAATACCTGTCAAGTTTTTAATCATGTGGAAGACTTCTGGGTGAAGTCCCCACTCTCCCGGGTGGAGGTCGTGCTGAAGAAGTCTGCTTCCCAGTTGTCCACTCCCGGAATGAATACTGCTGACAGTGCTATCACATGATTTTCCGCCCAGCGAAGAATCCTTGCAGCTTCTGCCATTGCCCTCCTGCTTCTTGTGCCACCCTGTCTGTTTACGTGGGTGACTGCCGTGATGTTGTCCGACTGGATCAACACCGGCTGACCTTGAAGCAGAGGTCTTGCTAAGCTTAGAGCATTGTAAATGTCCCTTAGCTTCAGGATATTTATGTGAAGTGATGTCTCCAGGCTTGACCATAAGCCCTGGATATTCCTTCCCTGTGTGACTGCTCCCCAGCCTCGCAGGCTGGCATCCGTGGTCACCAGGACCCAGTCCTGAATGCCTAATCTGCGGCCCTCTAGAAGATGAGCACTCTGCAACCACCACAGGAGGGACACCCTTGTCCTTGGTGACAGGGTTATCCGCTGATGCATCTGAAGATGCGATCCGGACCATTTGTCCAGCAGGTCCCACTGGAAAGTTCTTGCGTGGAATCTGCCGAATGGGATTGCTTCGTAGGAAGCCACCATTTTACCCAGAACCCTTGTGCATTGATGCACTGAGACTTGGCTCGGTTTTAGGAGGTTCCTGACTAGCTCGGATAACTCCCTGGCTTTCTCCTCCGGGAGAAACACCTTTTTCTGGACTGTGTCCAGGATCATCCCTAGGAACAGAAGACACGTCGTCGGAACCAGGTGCGATTTTGGAATATTGAGAATCCAATCGTGCTGCCGCAACACTACCTGAGATAGTGCTACACCGACCTCCAACTGTTCCCTGGATCTTACCCTTATCAGGGAATTGTCCAAGGAAGGGATAACTAAAATTCACTTCCTTCGAAGGAATATCATCATTTCGGCCATTACCTTGGTAAAGACCCGGGGTGCCGTGTTCCATACGGCAGCGTCTGAACTGATAGTGACAGTTCTGTACCATAAACCTGAGGTACCCTTGGTGAGTAGGGTAAATTTTGACATGAAGGTAAGCATCCTTGATGTCCCGAGACAACATGTAGTCCCCTTCTTCCAGGTTCGCAATCACTGCTCTGAGTGACTCAATCTTGAATTTGAACCTCTGTACGTAAGTGTTCAACGATTTTAGATTTAGAATTGGTCTCACCGAGCCGTCCGGCTTCGGTACCACAACAGTGTGGAATAATACCCCGTTCCCTGTTGCAGGAGGGGTATCTTGATTATCACCTGCTGGGAATACAGCTTGTGAATGGCTTCCAAAACTGTCTCCCTGTCAGAAGGAGACATCGGTAAAGCCGACTTTAGGAAACGGCGAGGGGGAGACGTCTCGAATTCTAATTTGTACCCCTGAGATATCACCTGAAGGATCCAGGGGTCTACTTGCGAGTGAGCCCACTGCGCGCTGAAATTCATTGAGACGGGCCCCCCACCGTGCCTGATTCTGCTTGTAAAGCCCCAGCGTATTAGTGTGCACCCTTCTCGTTCGGGCACAGAGATCTAACTGAGGCTTGGAGGGGGGTCATAGGGGGAGGAGCCAGTGCACACCAGATAGTCCTAAAGCTTTCTTTAGATGTGCCCAGTCTCCTGCGGAGCTGCTATCCCCCATGGTCCTTACGGAGTCCCCAGCATCCACTTAGGACGTTAGAGAAAAAAAGATGTAGTGGTCCCCCACAATTTTGCAATTGGCACTGGGCTAAACTAGCCAGGGAGGTAATACCGCAGCCAGGGAACACCTTTATATTGGTCCCGGCGGCCACAGCATCACCCCCCTAACTAGTCATCCCTGGCAGGGGCACTCCCCCCCCCAAACAAGGGCACTCAAGGGCAGAAGCCCGAGGCTGTTACTTCATTAAACTTGGTCAGCCTTGTAGTTTAGCTCAATTAAGTTTGCGGTCAGCCACGCACGCTGGTTCCCTGCCATAGAGCTCAATGTTGTTTTCATAACATTGAGCTCTATGGGGAGCCCACAGCTAATCACCAGTGGAGCTCCTATGGTGCTCTAAGGTGATTGGCTCAGGGGTTTCCCATTGTCACCTGGGTCCCTATCATTCGCGCAGAAGGGCAGCATGAAGCAACACATGCAACTCCTCAGTACAGACTGGAACGGAGTAGCGTTTATTTTTTTATCCCATGGGATACCTATATAGATCAAAGAGGACATGATCTACACTGGAATAGGTATGTTTTGGGTTGTTGGTTGTTTTTTTTTTTTTTTTACAGGTGACATGGATTACTATATGGAGAAGAGGACGTGAATGGCATCGTGGGATGTAGGTAAGTATGTGCGAGTGTCAGTGAGTGTGCATGGATGCTTCATTAAAGTTGTTCTTTCACTGTGTCCGTGTACTGTGTTTATTGTAATATTTACTTTACAGGTGGAACTACAGGTACCAGCATGCCCTTTAATGCCCCACATGCTGGTGCTTGTGATTTTCAAAGTACCAGCATGCAGGGGAGGCTTGCTGGGACATATAAATCCACAAGTAAAAAGCAATATTAAATTATTTTTAACACATATCCGACTATTACCTTGGCAACCATAGGCCAGGGATGCCGGGAATAGCCTCGGTCTTTAGCCCTGGGCCTTGGGTGACCTGGAGGGGGGACCCCATTATCCAGGGTACCCCGGCCAGGGATGACTAGTTGCGGGGTGTTGCTGCGGCCGCCGGGACCAATATAAAGAAAGAATTGCCTAGAACTCAGTGATGGCAATATACCTCGGAGTACACACGCTGTAAACAAATTTAGATCTGTTTTTAGAACATTTATTAAGATCAGTTTTCACAATAAAGTATTGATGCTTCACATCTATCAGTTCATTAATGTTGCTTTCTTCTTCTGTGCATTTTCTGATGTGTAATGAGATGTGATTTCCGTGTAAAACATTTCCCACACTCAGAGCATGGAAATTGCCTCTCACCTGTGTGACACTTCTCATGTCTAACAAGAGCTGATTTATCTGCAAAACATTTCCCACATTCAGGGCATGGAAATGGTTTCTCACCTGTGTGACTTCTCTGATGTGTAACGAGATCAGAATTCTGTCTAAAACATTTCCCACACTCAGAGCATGGAAATGGATTCTCACCTGTATGAGTTCTCTGATGTGTAACAAGATGTGATTTCTGTATAAAACATTTTCCACACATAGAACATGGAAATGGCCTCTCACCTGTGTGACTTCGCTGATGTGTAACAAAATGTGATTTGTGCATAAAACATATCCCACACTCAGGGCATGGAAATGGCCTCTCACCTGTGTGACTTCTCTGATGTCTTACAAGATATGATTTCTGTGTAAAACATTTCCCGCACTCAGAACATGGAAATGGCTTTTCACCAGTATGATGTTGCTGATGTCTAACAAGATCTGATTTCTGTATAAAACATTTCCCACAAATAAAACATGGGTATGGCTTCTCACCTGTGTGACTTCTCTGATGCCTAACAAGATATGATTTCTCAGCAAAACATTTCCCACAAACAGAACATGGAAATTGCTTCTCACCTGTGTGAATCCGCTGATGTGTTGCAAGATGTGATTTGTATATAAAACATTTCCCACACTCAGAGCATGGAAATGGTCTCTCACCTGTGTGAATTCTCTGATGTATAACAAGAACTGATTTGTGTGCAAAACATTTTCCACACTCAGAGCATATAAATGGCCTCTCACCTGTCTTAACTGACTGATGGGATATAAGCTTTGTGCTTTGTGTAAAACATCTGCCATCTATAGAACTGGGAAACACCCTATCTACTCTGAGAGCTGTGATAGATGGACCAAGATCTGTGTTATCAGGATAACATTCCTCATGTTTAGAAGTAGCTGATGATATATCTGCACTATGAGAGACTGAATGTATAATTGAGGTAAGAGGGTTTTCTCCTGAAGTATCTTGTGTTATGATGTTATCTTCTATTTTATCATCTGGAGATAAACGGAGATGTTCCTCTGATGTATTCCAGTGGTGGTTTCCATCGGCTGAGAATAAAATAAATATATGGGAATACTGCACAAGATTATGTGGATACATTTGCCAGTGGAGGACTAGGAGGGAGTTCAGTGAGAGGTTGGGGGAGGAAGAGGAGGCAGGAGGGAAAAATAGTTTGAATCTGTAATGCATGTAGGGTCATGGTGTGAATGAGGAGAGATGGAGAAATAGAAGGAAAGGCGAACGGTGGAGGCAAACAATGATGGGCAGCGATGGCAGCAAACAAGGATGGGGAATGATGGCAGCAAACAAGATTGGGGCAAAGATGGCAGCAAAAAATAAGAGTTATGGTAAAACTTGACTCTGTTAATTCTTTATTCGAGGTCCATAAGATCCACAGGGATTACCTTGGAGTATGCTGGTGGAGTCCAGAACAGGCACCAAACAGTTAAGCTTTTTGAAGCTCCCAGGATACACCCATACCAGGAGCTGGAAAAGGATGATACACAGCAAATACACTCTCGCAAACAGGAAATGGGCACTGGTAACTATTAAGAGTAACACATTGAAGTCAGGTGCGTCAGGGTGGGAGCCCTGTGGATCCTATCTACCTCGAAGAAAAAGAGTTAACAAAGGTAAGTTTTACCAGATCTCTTATTTTCTACTTCAGGGTCCATAGGTATCCACAGGGATTAACTTGGGGATGTCCTAAAGAAGTTGAATTCAGGAGGGTACACTCCTAAGTTGAAAGGAGGACATCGTGGGCAAAGGATGCAACCTAAGAGGCAAACATATCAAAGCCATAGAACCTAAGAAATGTGTGGGCAGAAGATCACGTAGCTGCCTTGCACAGTTGTTCAGCAGACGTGCCACAACAGTCTGCCCACGAAGGTCCCACAGAGTGAGTAGAATGAGTAGATACTGTAACTGGTTTTGGAATATCGCACTTATGGAATCCATACAGCACAAAGGAGTGAATCAGTTTTCCTAATGGAGCTAGTACGATCCACGTACAGTTTTACAGTACGGACCACGCCCAAGGACGCCTCCCCAGCGGAGAGGCCAGGTGTATGGAAAGCCGGAACAACGATTTTCTATTTGAGATGGAATCTGGATACCGCCTTAGGGAGGTAGCACTGTTTGGTCCTTAGGACGGGGAGACGCATGAGAGCGCCCCAAAGTCTGAGACTCTGCATTCTGAGGCGACTGCCAGAAGAAAGAGAGTCTTTGCAGTTAACCATTTGAGGTCAACCAAGGCCAACGGTTCAAAAGGAGACTGTTGCAAAGCCCGAAGAACCAAAAGACAAAAACCAAGGAGCCACTGGAGACACACAGGGAGGCTGAATCCGGAGTACTCCTTGAAGGAAAGTACGCACATCCGGCAAATGAGCAATTATTTTCTGGAACCAGACAGAATAGAAATTTGAACTTTAAGAGAAGGCGGAGTCCCATGTCCAGACCAGCCTGCAGAAAGGCCAGAAGCCTCGAAATCCGGGACTCTAGAGGGTCATAGTATCATTGAGCACACCACTGGAAGTAAAAGTGCCATATGTGGTAATAGATCTGAGTTGACACTGGCTTCCGCGCTCGGAGCATAGTTTGAATGACTGCACTGGAGAGTCCTTTATCCCTCAAAAGGAATGGCTCAACAGCCACACCGTCAAAGACAGACAGGTCAGGTCCAGGTGTAGACAGGGCCCTTGTGACAAGAGTACCAGTCGTAAAGGAAGGGAGAATGGCACGTCTATGGAGAGACACTGAAGATCTGTGAACCAGTGGCGTCTTGGCCAGGCTGGAGCAATTATCATGCCGCCATTCTTCCTTGAACTTGTGTAGGACTCTGGGAAGGAGAGATACCGAAGGGAAGAGATGCCACTTAGAAGGGCACTTTGACTGATTAGGCATCTGCGAAGGCTGCATCTGGATCCCTCATCCTGGACCTGTATACGGACACCTTGTAATTGTTGCTGGAGGCCATGAGGTCAACTTCTGGAAGAAGTTGAAATACTTCTGGATGTAGAGACCACTCTCTGGCATACACATCCTGGCGACTGAGGAAGTCTGCTTCCCAGTTGAGGACTCCCGGGATGAACACAGCTGAGATGGCCGGCAAATGGAGTTCCACCCAGGCGAGAATTGGAGCCACTTCTGCCATGCTGAGGCACTGCAAGTGCCTCCCTGATGATTGAGGTAAGCCACTCTTGTCTGAACTTGGACCGGAGAACCTTGCAGTAGGTCCTGAGCCAGAGTGAGGGCTCTGTAAACTGCATGAAGTTATGAATATTGATTGGGAGAGTCCTTTCTGTCGGAGTCCAACTGCCCTGAAAGGAGTGATTGCCGGTGACAGCTCCCCACCCTCGGAGACTTGCGTCCGTCGTGAGAAAAACCCAGTTTGGGATCCAGAATGGTCGACCCCTGTCCATTTTGGAGGTTTGCAGCCACCATTTTTTTTTTAAACAGTTTTCTTTATTGACACCAAGATAGACTGAGAGATCAACAATACATGGCACATAACCAAAAAAACAGAGAAAAAACAGTGACATAATAAAATGTACATAACAGTCTTCAAGGTGTCTGTTTTTCAATTATTTTGTGAATAGTTAAGCAGTTAAGCAAAATTTCTCCTCATATAAGGAGCGCATAAGAGGGGAGAATGGGAACATCAACAGGTGGAGGGAGGGGGGAGAGGGGGAACAGAGAGAGAGGAAAGGAAGAGAAAAAAGGGAAGAGAGGGTATAACAAGTCCGTTCTATGTAGTTGTGGGGGTACAACAGCTGGATTAACCACTATAGTTATAAACACTACTTATGGGAAAGGCATACCTGTATAATATGTAGTAATGCAGGGGCATTCAGGTATTAAGAGTGCGTGGCGGCGTCCGGAGGAAGGGTCCAGGCGCGTCCCGCTCGGAAGTCGATGAGACACGGTCAGAGGCTAGGTTTGAATCTTATATTGAGAGGGGCCGTGCGGTTAACCATGGGCCCCAAACTAATTCAAATTTGTGGGGGCAGTCATGCAGATAATATGTGATTTTTTCCATGTTGGCCACGAACCATATGTGGTTGTTCAGAGCAGGAATCGTGGGCGGGGCGGCGGTTTGCAGCCACCATTTGAGAGACATCTAAACATCCTGAGGCAGTACCATTGTCTGGGATTTGATCTGCTTGAGATGTCCATTCCACCTGGTGAGTATCAGGCATTGTAGAGGCCTGTAGTGGAATTGGGCATATTCCTCCATGTCGAACGTGGATACCATGGAGCTGAGGATCTGTATGGCACAGTGAATTAATACCCTGTGACTGTGTAGCAACTGGCGTATACGTAGACATATTGCTGCAATCTTATCTGAAGGCAGGCAGATGCATTGCACCTGAGTATCTAGCAGGGCCCCGAGATGTAACATGCTCTGAGATGTGATGAGGGAGGACTTGGGGCAGTTGATCAGCCAACCGTGACTCTATTATAGTAGAAATTATATGGTCACCTGGAGATGATGGCTGAGGATCTCTGGGGAGTGTGCCAGAATGAGGAGGTTGTCCAAGTAAGGGATAATTCTGATCCCTTTAAAATGAATCTAAGCAGTAATAGTGGTCATGATTTCTGGTAAATACCCGTGGGGCCATGGAAAGGCCTAAAGGCAGAGTTTGGAACTGGAAATGTTGGTGAAAAACAGCAAACCATAGGTACTGTTGGTGAGAGGGCGCTATAGGTACATGTAGGTAAACGTCCTGTATATCTAGTAAGACCATAAAGTCCCGAGGCCACATAGCAAGGATAATGGAACCGATTGTTTCCATACGAAACCTGGGTACTGAGGTATTTGTTTAGTAACTTTAAAATTGAGTATGGGCCGATGAGGCCCATTGGGTTTTTGAACCAAAAAGAGTGTTGAATAAAAACCCTTGCCCCATTGAGACTTGGGGAAAGGAATTATTACTCCTGATTGTAGTAAGAAGTGAATAACCATATGTAGAGCCCTGGCTTTGCTCAGGTCTCCTGGAGGACTGGTGTGAAAATATTGTCTGAGAGGACATCTTAGAAAAGGAGACTGTGTACCCGTGGAAGACCACTTCCTGCACCCAAGCATCCGTGGTAGCCGGATATCAAGAATGGGCGAATGGAAGAAGTCTGCCTCCCACCTTGGTAGGCGGTCCCCCAGTCAGAGCTTAGAGGCCTTAGTGAAATTTGAGTCATGGGAAGGCTTGACCTCTACCCTTGTCCTGAGGGCAAAAGGACCGAAAGGAAGAAGTCAGAGATGGCATAGTGAATGCTGAGGCTGCAAGGTTAGTGACAAATTTGTCAGGTTCTGGTGCAAAAAGAAATTCACCTGTATAAGGTAGTGATTCTAGGGCCTTCTTAGAATCTGAGTGTGCTTACCAGGAGCGAACCCACACAATGCCGTGGGCTATTACCGAGGTAGCTGAAGCCTTGGAGGACAGCAGGGCGGTATCTAGGGCCACCTCATCTATGTAAGAATAGGATTTTAATTACCTACCGGTAAATCCTTTTCTCGTAGTCCGTAGAGGATGCTGGGGTTCCATTTAGTACCATGGAGTATAGACGGGTCCACTAGGAGTCATGGGCACTTTAAGAGATTAACAGTGTGGGCTGGCTCCTCCCTCTATGCCCCTCCTACCAGACTCAGTCTATAAACTGTGCCCGAGGAGACGGACATACTTCGAGAGAAGGAAATACACAGATAGTGGTGAGATTCACACCAGCTCACACATAACAAAAGGAAAACCAAGCTAACCAACTTGAAACAATTCAGCAACACTTGAACCAACAATACTTAACCAAGTATCAATGCAGTACTTAACCAAGAAACAAGGCAGTACTGAACCAAGTAACAATGCAGGAATACGAAGCACTGGGCGGGTGCCCAGCATCCTCTACGGACTACGAGAAAAGGATTTACCGGCAGGTAATTAAAATCCTATTTTCTCTTACGTCCTAGAGGATGCTGGGGTTCCATTTAGTACCACGGGAATGTACTAAAGCTCCCAGTACGGAAGGGAGAGCGCAGAGGCTCCTGCAGAACAGATTGACCAAACTTTAGGTCCACAGAGGCCAAAGTATCGAACTTGTAGAACTTAGCAAACGTGTTTGACCCTGACCAAGTAGCTGCCCGGCAAAGCTGGAAGACCGAGACACCCCGGGCAGCTGCTCAGGTAGAACCCACTTTACGTGTAGAGTGGGCCTTAACAGAATTTGGACACGGCAGGCCTGCCGTAGAATAAGCATAGTAAACCTGATCCAGCGAGAAATCGTCTGCTTAGAAGCAGGACACCCAATCTTGTTGGGAGCATAAAGGACAAACAGAGAATCTTATTTCCTATGATGAGAAGTCCTTTTCACGTAGATTTTCAAAGCCCTTACAACATCCAAGGACTTTGAAGTAATTGAGGAGTCAGTAGCAACTGGCACCACAATAGGTTGGTTGATATGAAAAGCTGACACAACCTTTGGAAGAAAGTGCTGACGCGTTCTGAGCTCAGCCCTATCCTCATGGAAAATCAAGTAGGGGCTCTTGTAGGAAAAGGCCCCCAATTCAGACACACGCCTAGCAGATGCCAATGCCAACAGTGTGACAAACTTCCAAGTGAGAAACTTGAGTTCTACCTCCTGCAAAGGCTCAAACCAATCCTATTGCAGGAACTGCAGCACCACATTAAGATCTCACGGTGCCGTAGGCGGCACAAACGGTGGTTGGATGTGCAGAACCCCTTTCAAGAAAGTCTGAACCTCAGGGAGAGCAGCCAACTGTTTCTGGAAGAAAATGGACAAGGCCGAAATCTGGATTTTTATGGAGCCCAAGCGTAGGCCCACATCCACACATGCTTGCAGAAAGAGTAGAAACCGTCCCAGTTGAAACTTCACCGTAGGAAACTTCTTGGATTCACACCAAGACACATACTTTTTCCAAATCCGATGGTAATGTTTAGATGTTACTCCCTTCCTAGCCTGTATCAGGGTAGGAATGACCTTTTCGGAATGCCCTTCCGAGCTAAAATCAGGCGTTCAACCTCCATGCTGTCAAACGTAGCCGTGGTAAGTCTTGATAAGCGAACGGCCCCTATTGCAGAAGGTCCTCGCGAAGAGGAAGAGGCCACGGATCCTCCAGCAGTAATTCCAGAAGATCCGCGTACCAAGCCCTTCTTGGCCAGTCCGGAGCAATGAGGATCGCCTGAATTCTTGTTCTTTTTATTAGTTTGAGAATCCTTGGGATTAGTGGAAGTGGAGGGAACACATACACTGACTTGAACACCCACAGAGTAACTAGGGCATCACCCGCCACTGCCTGTGGGTCTCTCGACATGGAATAGTACCTCCAAAGCTTCTTGTTGAGGCGGGAAGCCATCATATCTATTTGAGGTACACACCAATGACTTGTGACCTCCTCAAACACAAACGGATGGAGGCCCCATTCTCCTGGATGGAGATCGTGTCTGCTTAGGAAGTCCGCTTCCCAGTTGTCAACTCCCGGAATTAAGATTGCTGGCAGCGCCATTGCGTGCTTTTCTGCCCAGAGGAGGATCCTTGTAAACTCTGACATTGCGGCTCTGCTCTTCGTTCTGTCCTGTCGGTTTATTTTGGACACCATCGTTACATTGTCCGACTGGACCTGAATGGCTTGATCTTGTAGAACAGGCATGTCCAAACTGCGGCCCTCCAGCTGTTGTGAAACTACATATCCCAGCATGCCCCTACACAGTTTTGCTGTCAGAGAATGCTAAAGCGGTGTCAGGGCATGCTGGGATGTGTAGTTTCTCAACAGCTGGAGGGCCGCAGTTTGGACATGCCTGTTGTAGAAGATGTGCTGCTTGTAGGAGGCCCGGCTCATAGTTCCAGAATGTTTATCGGAAGGATGGATTCCAGACTTGACCACTTTCCTTGGAAGTTTTCCCTTTGGGTGACTGCTCCCCAACCTCTGAGACTTGCATTCGTGGTTACAAGGATCCAATTCTGAATCCCGAACAGTCTGCCCTCGAGAAGGTGAGAGGTTTGCAGCCACCAGAGGAGCGAAATTCTGGCTTTCGGCGACAGGCGTATCCTCTGGTGCATGTGAAGATGAGATCCCGTCCATTTGTCCAGGAGAACCAGTTGGAAGGACCGTGCATGAAACCTTCCGTACTGTAGAGCCTTGTAAGAGGCAACCATCTTCCCCAGAAGGCGAATGCACTGATGAACCGATACCCGGGCAGGTTTCAGGACATCCCGGACCATCGATTGGATCACCAACGCTTTCTCCAACGGTAGAAACACCCTCTGCACTTCCGTATTGAGGATTATCCCCAGGAAGGACAGTCTCCTTGTCGGCTCAAATGTGACTTTGGAAGGTTTAGGATCCACCTGTGATCCTGGAGTAGTCGAGTTGAGAGAGCAATGCTCTGTAACAGATTCTCCCTTGAAGTCGCCTTTATCAGCAGATCGTCCAGATATGGAATTATGTTCACTCCCTGCTTGAGGAGGAGTAGCATCATCTCTGCCATGACCTTGGTGAACACCCTCGGTGCTGTGCAGAGGCCAAATGGCAGCGCCTGGAACTGATAGTGACAGTCTAGTGGCGCAAATCTCAGAGAAGCTTGGTGAGGCGGCCAGATCGGAACGTGAAGGTACGCATCCTTGATATCCAGGGATACCAGGAAATCCCCCTCCTCCAGACCCGAGATCACCGCTCTCAGTGACTCCATCTTGAATTTGAATTCCCTCAAGTAGGGGTTCAATGACTTCAGGTTTAATATCGGTCTTACCGAAACGTCCGGCTTCGGTACCACAAACAGGTTTGAGTAATAACCCTTGTGTTGTAGGTGAAGTGGAACTGGAACAATTAAATTTGTGTGAACCAATTTTTGAATGGCTTCCTGTAGGATAGCACTTTCTGTCAGTGAAGCTGGTAAGCCTGATTTGAAGAATCTGTGAGGTGGGAGTTCTTGAAACTCCAGTCTGTACCCCTGGGCAACGATGTCTTGTACCCAGGGATCTAGGCATGATGATGCCCAGACGTGACTGAAATCCCTTAGACCTGCCTGATCTCCAGGCTGGGAGATCCACCGTCATGCCGTAGATTCCTGGAAACATGTTGGTGCAGGTTTTCTAGATTTCCCTCAACCTCCTCTAAAGAAGGTGGAAAGGGGTTTGGACTTATTAACTTTTGCGGTCCGAAAGGACTGCATTGTAGACGTAGGATAAGATTTCGTAGCCGGCGGCGCTGCGGAGGGAAGAAAGGTTGCCTTACCGGCAGTTGCCGTGGAGATCCACGCATCTAATGCATCCCCAAACAGAGCTTGACCTGTGAAGGGGAGGTTCTCCACACTTTTGTTGAATTCCTCATCCGCAGACCATTGGCACAGCCAGAGTCCTCTGCGTTCCGAGACAGCCATTGAAGAAGCCCGTGCATTAAGGTGGCCAACATCCTTCATGGCCTTCACCATGAAACCTGCAGAATCCTGTATGTGACGTAAAAATAAATCAATGTCACTCCTATCCATAGCATCTAATTCCTGTAGTAATGTGCCTGACCACTTTACTATGGCTTTAGAGATCCATGCACACACAATAGTGGGCCGTAACGCCACGCCTGTAGCAGTGTATAGTGATTTGAACGTAGTCTCAATCTTGCAGTCAGCCGGCTCTTTTAAAGCGGTTGAACAAGGGACAGGTAAAACCACCTTTTTAGACAACCTAGATACAGAAGAGTCTACTACAGGTGGATTTTCCCACTTTTTCCTATCCTCTTCTGGGAAAGGAAAAGCAATGAGAACCCTGAATTTTTTCTCTGGGTTTTCCTAGGACGTCTCAAATAAGGCGTTTAACTCCTTGGAAGCGGGGAAAGTAAGGGAGGATTTCTTATTGTCAGTAAAATAAGCCTCCTCTACCTGCTCGGGAACTTTTTCAGTAATGTGTGAAATGCATCTAATGGCCTCAATCATGAGTTGCACCCCCTTAGCAAGGGATGCGTCCCCCCCTGCATATCCCCATCACCGTCACCTGTATCAGAGTCGGTATCCGTGTCGGCTTGCATAATCTGTGCAACAGCACACTTTTTAGGGTATGTAGTAAGGGCTGTAGATGAGGTAGCGGGAGCAGAGTGCTTTAAAACCACCACAGATTGTTGTAAAACCTGTGTTAAATTCTCAGTGTGCGACACCCTAGAAGACATCTGGGATATCAGTTCCCCTATAGCAGGCATTCCCAACCACGGTCCTCAAGGCACACCAACAGTGCAGGTTTTAGTGATATCCAGGCTGCAGCACAGATGGTTAAATCAAAATAACTGAGCTACTAATTAAGTCACCTGTGTTCAAGCCTGGATATCACTAAAACCTGCACTGTTGGTGTGCCTTGAGGACCGTGGTTGGGAAAGCCTGCCCTATAGAATACACCCAAGGGGGTTCAATTTGAGTAGGTTGAGAGGGTACATGACAATCCTGAGTACATGGGATAGACTTTGTGCAGGACAAAGAGTCCTTAGACATGGTAATGTGGGATTTGCACACTTATACACACACAGGAAAATGTCAGATACAGTTTCCCCAGAGTACCTTCAGAGAGACACAGAGTATAAGGAGCCCCAGTCGGCAGTTACATATAAGAAATGGCCGGCGCTGACTGAGTAACCTTAATAGGATAAACACTTATGTCTAAAACACTCCCCCCCCCCCCCCCATAACACCCTGGTACCGCGGAGTAAAGAGGAGGGCAGCGCTCCCTGTCAGCGTCTCTGTAGTATGATCTGCAGGGAGAAAATGATGCTGGTGAGTGCTGGATCCGCTCTGAGGAAGAAGCTCCGCCTCCTGTAATGGCGAGTATTCCCGCTGCTGAGATTATACTGGCCTGAGGTAAATGTGGTTGCTAACAGTGGGATTAGCCCCTGTTAGGCTCTGTATGCCAGTGTAGGGTCTGTGCGCTAGCTCAGGGGGCCCCTCACAGCGCGGCACCTTGTACCGCTGAGCCCTCCGGAGCGCAGCTTCACAGGGCTGCGCTCAAACCCTTATGCCAACATTTCACGCCGGTGACCCGCTTACCGGAGCGCCGGCGTCATACTCACCGCTCCATCTTCTGGCTCTGTTTGGGGGTGGCGCCGTGCTGCGGGAGTGAGCGGTCGTCTCGTGGGCTAGTGATCAGCACCCTCAGGAGCTCAGTGTCCTGTCAGCAGAGATAGAGAACCATTAACCTCTAGGGTTGGATCCTACTCCCCCCTAAGTCCCACGAAGCAGGGAGGCTGTTGCCAGCAGCCTCCCTGTACCTAACTCTTTAAAAAAAACATAAAACTAGAAATACTCCTAGGAGCTCCCCTAGATGTGACCGGCTTCACCGGGCACATTTTCTAAACTGAGTCTGGTAGGAGGGACATAGGGGGAGGAGCTAGCCCACACTATTAAACTCTTAAAGTGCCCATGGCTCCCAAAGGACCCGTCTATACCCTATGGTACTAAATGGAACCCGGGCATCCTCTAGGACGTAAGAGAAAGGCTACATCCCTGATGTTAGCAATGTAAGACAGTTGTTCAAGGGCATCAGCCCGGTTTTTAATAGCCTTAGCCACCCATGCCGTAGTAGTGGCTGGTCTGGAAGTGGCCCCAGTGTGTATAAAGACTTGAGACATGCGTCTGTCTATCTGGTAACTCCCTCAGGGAAGATGCTGTAGGGATATGTAAAGTGGAGCTCTTTACTAAGTGTCACATGAGAATCCACCACAGGGGGATTTTCCCATTTTATAGAATTAGCAGCAGGTAATGGATAAAAGGAACTGAGCATTTTATGTACAAGGGCCGAACACCGGGATCCCGACAGCCGCTGGGGAAGCACATGGAATTTCTTGCTAGGCGTTTTCCATGCTTCACCCATAGTCTCAGTGAAGTGATCTGAATCGGGAAATTCTGCCACGACTACTTTCTGGCATTTACATAAAGGGTCTTTTGCTTTGGGTGTCGGTTCTCCATTTTCCAACTGAAGGGTGAATTTAACCGCTCTCACCAAAGCAGCCACATTTGTCTGAACCTCTTCCTTCCCAGAGAGGAGGTCAGAATCAGATTGATCAGCATTTTATGCATCAGCAGAGGATTCCTTAGAATCTGAGAGTGGTGTGGATTGTGATGATGGCAGCACATGCTTAGGTGCTGTGGTCGTAGGCCCAGGAACCCAGCCCTGGAAGGCTGTAGACACTGCTTGCAGGCTCTGCACAGAGGCACAAAACATGTCCATCCATGGAGGGACAGGTTGGGATGGTATAGGATGATAAATATGTTGCGGCAATTGTGTAGGCAGACCCATAGGGGGAGCTATGGATGGGGCAGCAATATGGTCCACAATTTGTTCAGCATATTGGAAAAGAAGCCCAAGGAGGCTCCTGTGCTGGAATTGGAGGGGCTGACTGACCTGGTGGTGCATAACAAGAGGCACACTGACCATCTTGGCAAACATCCTGTGGTGATAAACCTGCTGAACAGGTCCTACAGGACACCAGTGTAGGGTCCTGAGGTTGTTTAGATCCTTTGCTAGATGTAGCTGCAAGGAAAGTGTACACACTATACAGCAATATGTGATGTGTAACTAAACGTAGTATGTTACAATGATAACTCTACATATATAATCCCGGTTTTCTGATAAAGGATTAAATGTTCGAAAGCTCACACTACTGGTGTGGGTCCAGTTGCTATGTCTGCTATAAGTCCGTTGAGGGCTGCCTCTATATTGCATATAAAACTCTGCATACAACAAGTAACCAAGGGCTACTGAGAGAAGGGAAAGCTATATAAAAGTACAGCAAAAAATGGCAGACAGCAGAGCTAGCATAAGTCACATACAATGCAAAAATAAGATTTTACTCACCGGTAAATCTATTTCTCGTAGTCCGTAGTGGATGCTGGGAACTCCGTAAGGACCATGGGGAATAGACGGGCTCCGCAGGAGACTGGGCACTCTAAAAGAAAGATTAGGACTACCTGGTGTGCACTGGCTCCTCCCACTAAGACCCTACTCCAGACCTCAGTTAGGATACTGTGCCCGGAAGAGCTGACACAATAAGGAAGGATTTTGAATCCCGGGTAAGACTCATACCAGCCACACCAATCACACCGTATAACTCGTGATACCATACCCAGTTTAACAGTATGAAATATAACAGAGCCTCCCAACAGATGGCTCACAACAATAACCCTTAGTTAGGCAATAACTACATACAAGTATTGCAGACAATTCGCACTTGGGATGGGCGCCCAGCATCCACTACGGACTACGAGAAATAGATTTACCGGTGAGTAAAATCTTATTTTCTCTGACGTCCTAGTGGATGCTGGGAACTCCGTAAGGACCATGGGGATTATACCAAAGCTCCCAAACGGGCGGGAGAGTGCGGATGACTCTGCAGCACCGAATGAGAGAACTCCAGGTCCTCCTCAGCCAGGGTATCAAATTTGTAGAATTTAGCAAACGTGTTTGCCCCTGACCAAGTTGCAGCTCGGCAAAGTTGTAAAGCCGAGACCCCTCGGGCAGCCGCCCAAGATGAGCCCACTTTCCTCGTGGAATGGGCTTTTACTGATTTAGGATGCGGCAATCCAGCCGCAGAATGCTCCAGCTGAATTGTGCTACAAATTCAGCGAGCAATAGTCTGCTTAGAAGCAGGAGCACCTATTTTGTTGGGTGCCTACAGGATAAAAAGCGAGTCAGTTTTCCTGACTCCAACCGTCCTGGAAATATACATTTTTAAGGCCCTGACTACGTCCAGTAATTTGGAATCTTCCAAGTCCCTAGTAGCCGCAGGCACTACAATAGGTTGGTTCAAGTGAAAAGCTGATACCACCTTAGGGAGAAACTGGGGACGAGTCCTCAATTCTGCCCTATCCATATGGAAAATCAGATAAGGGCTTTTACATGACAAAGCCGCCAATTCTGACACACGCCTGGCCGAAGCCAAGGCCAATAACATGACCACTTTCCACGTGAGATATTTCAAATCCACAGTTTTAAGTGGCTCAAACCAATGTGATTTTAAGAAACTCAACACCACGTTGAGATCCCAAGGTGCCACAGGAGGCACAAAAGGGGGCTGAATATGTAGCACTCCCTTTACAAATGTCTGAACTCCAGGCAGTGAAGCCAGTTCTTTCTGGAAGAAAATCGACAGAGCCGAAATCTGGACCTTAATTGAACCCAAGTTTAGGCCCATAGTCACTCCTGACTGTAGGAAGTGCAGAAAACGACCCAGCTGAAATTCCTCTGTTGGGGCCTTCCTGGCCTCACCCACGCAACATATTTTCGCCAAATACGGTGATAATGGTTTGCGGTTACTTCTTTCCTGGCTTTTATCAGCGTAGGAATGACTTCCTCCGGAATGCCCTTTTCCTTTAGGATCCGGAATTCAACCGCCATGCCGTCAAACGCAGCCGCGGTAAGTCTTGGAACAGACAGGGCCCCTGCTGTAGCAGATCCTGTCTGAGCGGTAGAGGCCATGGGTCCTCTGATATCATTTCTTGAAGTTCTGGGTACCAAGCTCTTCTTGGCCCATCCGGAACCACGAGTATCGTTCTTACTCCTCGTTTTCTTATTATTCTCAGTACCTTTGGTATGAGAGGCAGAGGAGGGAATACATAAACCGACTTGTACACCCACGGTGTCACTAGAGCGTCCACAGCTATTGCCTGAGGGTCCCTTGACCTGGCGCAATATCTAGTTTTTTGTTTAGGCGGGACGCCATCATGTCCACCTGTGGCCTTTCCCAACGGTTTACCAACAGTTGGAAGACTTCTGGATGAAGTCCCCACTCTCCCGGGTGTAGGTCGTTTCTGCTGAGGAAGTCTGCTTCCCAGTTGTCCACTGACGGAATGAACACTGCTGACAGTGCTAAGACGTGATTTTCCGCCCATCGGAGAATCCTTGTGGCTTCTGCCATCGCCATCCTGCTTCTTGTGCCGCCCTGTCGGTTTACATGGGCGACTGCCGTGATGTTGTCTTATTGGATCAGTACCGGCTGGTTTTGAAGCAGAGGCCTTGCCAGACTTAGGGCATTATAAATGGCCCTCAGTTCCAGAATATTTATGTGTAGGGACGACTCCTGACTTGACCAAAGTCCTTGGAAATTTCTTCCCTGTGTGACTGCCCCCCAGCCTCGAAGGCTGGCATCCGTGGTTACCAGGACCCAGTCCTGTATGCTGAATCTGCGGCCCTCTTGAAGATGAGCACTCTGCAGCCACCACAGTAGAGATACCCTGGTCCTTGGACACAGGGTTATCAGCCGATGCATCTGAAGATGCGATCCCGACCACTTGTCCAAGAGGTCCCACTGAAAGGTTCTTGCATGGAACCTGCCGAATGGAATTTTGCTTCGTAAGAAGCTACCATTTTTCCCAGGACTCGTGTGCAGTGATGCACCGATACCTGTTTTGGTTTCAGGAGGTCTCTGACTAGAGATGACAGCTCCTTGGCTTTCTCCTGCGGGAGAAACACTTTTTTCTGTTCTGTGTCCAGAACCATCCCCAGGAACAGTAGGCGTGTGGTAGGAACCAGCTGTGACTTTGGAATGTATAGAATCCATCCGTGCTGTTGTAGCACTTCCCGAGATAGTGCTACTCCGACCAACAACTGTTCCTTGGACCTCGCCTTTATAAGGAGATCGCCCAAGTACGGGATAATTAAAATAATAAAAATAATAATAAAATAAAATAATTAAAACTCCCTTTTTTCGAAGGAGTATCATCATTTCTGCCATTACCTTGGTAAAGACCCTCGGTGCCGTGGACAGTCCAAACGGCAGTGTTTGGAATTGGTAATGGCAATCCTGTACCACAAATCTGAGGTACTCCTGGTGAGGATGGCAAATGGGGACATGTAGGTAAGCATCCTTGTAATCCCCCTCCTCCAGGCTTGCAATAACCGCCCTGAGCGATTCCATCTTGAACTTGATTTTTTTTTTTTATGTATGTGTTCAAGGATTTCAAATTTAAAATGGGTCTCACCGAACCGTCCGGTTTCGGTACCACAAACAGTGTGGAATAGTAACCCCGTCCTTGTTGAAGTAGGGGCACCTTGACTATCACCTGCTGGGAATACAGCTTGTGAATTGCCTCTATCACTGCCTCCCTGCCTGAGGGAGTTGTCGGCAAGGCAGATTTGAGGAAACGGCGGGGGGGAGACGCCTCGAATTCCAGCTTGTACCCCTGAGATACAACTTGAAGGATCCAGGGATCCACCTGTGAGCGAGCCCACTGATCGCTGAAATTTTTGAGGCGGCCCCCCACCGTACCTGGCTACGCCTGTGGAGCCCCCGCGTCATGCGGTGGACTCAGATGAAGCGGGGGAAGAATTTTGATTCTGGGAACTGGCTGACTGGTGCAGCTTTTTCCCTCTTCCCTCGTCTCTGTGCAGAAAGGAAGCGCCTTTGACCTGCTTGCTTTTCTGAAGCCGAAAGGACTGTACCTGATAATACAGTGCTTTCTTAGGCTGTGAGGAAACCGGAGGTAAAAAAATTTTCTTCCCAGCTGTTGCTGTGGATACGAGGTCCCAGAGACCATCCCCAAACAATTCCTCACCCTTATAAGGCTCTATGTGCCTTTTAAAGTCAGCATCACCTGTCCAGAATGGACATTGCATTAATTCTGGATGCCAGCCGGCAAAATATCCCTCTGTGCATCCCTCATATATAAGACGACGTCTTTAATATGCTCTTATGTTCGCAAAATAGTATCCCTGTTTGACAGGGTCACAGACCACGCTGCAGCAGCACTATCTGCAGGTCTCAGTCTAGTAACTGAGTGTGTAAATACAGACTTCAGGATAGCCTCCTGCTTTTAAATCAGCAGGTACCTTCAAAGTGGGCGTATCCTAAGACGGCAGTGCCACCTTTTTTGACAAACGTGTGAGTGCCTTATCCACCCTAGGGGATATCTCCCAGCGTAACTTAACCTCTGGCGGGAAAGGGTACGCCATCAGTAACTTTTTAGAAATTACCAGTTTCTTATCGGGGGAACCCACGCTTTTTCACACTTCATTCACTCATTTGATGGGGGAACAAAACACTGCCTGCTTTTTCTCCTCAAACATAAAACCCTTTTTTTTTTTTTTTTTTAGTGGTACTTGGGTTAATGTCAGAAATGTGTAACACATTTTTTATTGCCGGGATCATGTAACGGATGTTCCTAGTGGATTGTGTATATGTCTCAACCTCGTCGACACTGGAGTCAGACTCCGTGTCCACATCTGTGTCTGCCATCTGAGGGAGCGGGCGTTTTTGAGCCCCTGATGGCCTTTGAGACGCCTGGCAGGCGCGGGCTGAGAAGCCGGCTGTCCCACAGCTGTTACGTCATCCAGCCTTTTTGTAAGGAGTTGACACTGTCGGTTTATACCTTCCACCTATCCATCCACTCTGGTGTCGGCTCCACAGGGGGCGACATCACATTTATCGGCATCTGCTCTACCACCACATAAGCCTCCTCATCAAACGTACCGACACACCGCACACACACAGGGAATGCTCTGACTGAGGACAGGACCCCACACAGCCCTTTGGGGAGACAGAGAGAGAGTATTCCAGCACACACCAGAGCGCTATATAATTTAGGGATTAACACTATATTGAGTGAATTTTTCCCAATAGCTGCTTGTATATACAATATTGCGCCTAAATTTAGTGCCCCCCCTCTCTTTTTAACCCTTTGAGCCTGCAAACTACAGGGGAGAGCCTGGGGAGCTGTCTTCCAGCTGCACTGTGAAGAGAAAATGGCGCCAGTGTGCTGAGGGAGATAGCTCCGCCCCTTTTTCGTGGACTTTTCTCCCGCTTTTTTATGGATTCTGGCAGGGGTATTTATCACATATATAGCCTCTGGGGCTATATATTGTGATATATTTGCCAGCCAAGGTGTTTTTATTGCTGCTCAGGGCGCCCCCCCCCAGCGCCCTGCACCCTCAGTGACCGGAGTGTGAAGTGTGTATGAGGAGCAATGGCGCACAGCTGCAGTGCTGTGCGCTACCTTGGTGAAGACTGATGTCTTCTGCCGCCGATTTTCCGGACCTCTTCTTGCTTCTGGCTCTGTAAGGGGGACGGCGGCGCGGCTCCGGGAACGAACACCAAGGCCAGTTCCATGCGGTCGATCCCTCTAGAGCTAATGGTGTCCAGTAGCCTAAGAAGCCCAAGCTAGCTGCAAGCAGGTAGGTTCGCTTCTTCTCCCCTTAGTCCCTCGATGTAGTGAGCCTGTTGCCAGCAGGTCTCACTGTAAAATAAAAAACCTAAAATAAACTTTCTTTCTAGGAGCTCAGGAGAGCCCCTAGTGTGCATCCAGCTCGGCCGGGCACAGAAATCTAACTGAGGTCTGGAGGAGGGTCATAGTGGGAGGAGCCAGTGCACACCAGATAGTACCTAATCTTTCTTTTAAAGTGCCCAGTCTCCTGCGGAGCCCGTCTATTCCCCATGGTCCTTACGGAGTTCCCAGCATCCACTAGGACGTCAGAGAAATCACAATTTAACTGCAATGGGCACTAAAGTCAACTACACAGCTGCAGTAGCTGCTAGGAATTAGCGCTGTGTATAACCCTGCTCCAGGGAGATGTATACAGGGAGACTGGTCCCAGTGTTCCTGGAGACCTGCAGAGCTGTTTAAAATGGTGGCTCAGTATCTCTGTGAGGGAAGAGCGTAGAGGAGCAGCAGCCCAGAGTGGAAAGATCTCTGCGGAATGGCGCCCTAGGCTGGGTGAGGGACCGCTGAGCAAGCACTGACCTCCCCTTGCTCCGGTGGCAGTCCCGGGTCCCCTGCGTGCCATGCTAATCTGGGTGTACAGGGGTCCCCACCAAAAGTTTCCTCACCATGACTGGAGTTGCGGCACTGGCGGGGGTGATGGGGCAGCAGCACTGGCATCCCAGAGACTGCCTAGTGCTGCTTGCTCAGTAAAAAGATAGAAAAAAGTTAAAATAATAAGAAATTTGACCGGTGACCAGCTCCTACTGGCACCAAATAGAAACTGAAATGCGCGAGTTGTGGATGAGGTATAAGAAGAGGAGGTCCAGTGCACCCTGGGAGCTTCCAAAAGCTTAACTGTTCGGTTCCTGTCCTGGTCTCCACCAGGTCTTCCTGTGGATGCCTATGGACCCTGAATAAGAAACAATGTCAGGGGAATGGTGGCAGCAAACAAGGATGGGGGTGATGATGGCTGCAGAAAAGGATGGGGGGATGATGGCCGCATGATGAAAGCATAAATAAGAAGTGTAATGGCACATATAAGATATGCAGTGGTAATACAGCAATTGAGAATGGGATGGACGAGGTGTATCAGGAGCGATAAAAAATAAGAATTTACTCACCGGTAATTCTATTTCTCGTAGTCCGTAGTGGATGCTGGGAACTCCGTAAGGACCATGGGGAATAGCGGGCTCCGAAGGAGGCTGGGCACTCCAGAAAGATCTTAGACTACCTGGTGTGCACTGGCTCCTCCCACTATGACCCCCCTCCAAGCCTCAGTTAGGATACTGTGCCCGGACGAGCGTACACAATAAGGAAGGATTTTGAATCCCGGGTAAGACTCATACCAGCCACACCAATCACACCGTACAACTCGTGATATGAAACCCAGTTAACAGTATGAAACAACAGAGCCTCTCAACAGATGGCTCAACAATAACCCGATTTAGTTAACAGTAACTATGTACAAGTATTGCAGATAAACCGCACTTGGGATGGGCGCCCAGCATCCACTACGGACTACGAGAAATAGAATTACCGGTGAGTAAATTCTTATTTTCTCTGACGTCCTAGTGGATGCTGGGAACTCCGTAAGGACCATGGGGATTATACCAAAGCTCCCAAACGGGCGGGAGAGTGCGGATGACTCTGCAACACCGAATGAGAGAACTCCAGGTCCTCCTCAGCCAGGGTATCAAATTTATAGAATTTTGCAAATGTGTTTGCCCCTGACCAAGTAGCAGCTCGGCAAAGTTGTAAAGCCAAGACCCCTCGGGCAGCCGCCCAAGATGAGCCCACCTTCCTTGTGGAATGGGCATTGACAGATTTTGGCTGTGGCAGGCCTGCCACAGAATGTGCAAGCTGAATTGTATTACAAATCCAACGAGCAATAGTCTGCTTAGAAGCAGGAGCACCCAGCTTGTTGGGTGCATATAGGATAAACAGCGAGTCAGATTTTCTGACTCTAGCCGTTCTGGAAACATATATTTTCAGTGCCCTGACAACGTCTAGCAACTTGGAGTCCTCCAAGTCCCTAGTAGCCGCAGGCACCACAATAGGCTGGTTCAGGTGAAACGCTGACACCACCTTTGGGAGAAACTGGGGACGAGTCCTCAATTCTGCCCTATCCATATGGAAAATCAGATAAGGGCTTTTACAGGACAAAGCCGCCAATTCTGATACTCGCCTGGCAGAAGCCAAGGCCAATAACATAACCACCTTCCACGTGAGATATTTCAGATCCACGGTTTTTAGTGGTTCAAACCAATGTGATTTTAAGAAACTCAACACCACGTTGAGATCCCAAGGTGCCACAGGGGGCACAAACGGGGGCTGAATATGCAGCACTCCTTTAACAAATGTCTGAACTTCAGGTACTGAAGCTAGTTCTTTTTTAAAGAAAATCGACAGAGCCGAGATCTGTACCTTAATGGAGCCCAGTTTTAGGCCCATATTTACTCCTGCTTGCAGGAAATGCAGAAATCGACCTAGTTGAAATTCCTCCGTTGGGGCCTTTTCGGCCTCACACCATGCAACATACTTCCGCCATATGCGGTGATAATGAGTTGCTGTGACCTCTTTCCTGGCTTTAATAAGCGTAGGAATGACTTCCTCCGGAATGCCCTTTTCCTTCAGGATCCGGCGTTCAACCGCCATGCCGTCAAACGCAGCCGCGGTAAGTCTTGGAACAGACAGGGCCCCTGCTGTAGCAGGTCTTGTCTGAGCGGCAGAGACCACGGGTCCTCTGAGATCATCTCTTGAAGTTCCGGGTACCACGCTCTTCTTGGCCAATCCGGAACCACGAGAATTGTGTTTACTCCTCGCTTTCTTATTATTCTCAATACCTTTGGTATGAGAGGTAGAGGAGGGAACACATAAACTGACCGGTACACCCACGGTGTCACTAGAGCGTCCACAGCTATCGCCTGAGGGTCTCTTGACCTGGCGCAATACCTCTCTAGTTTTTTGTTTAGGCGGGACGCCATCATGTCCACCTGTGGACGACCCCATTGATTTACAATCATTTGGAAGACTTCTGGATGAAGTCCCCACTCTCCCGGGTGGAGGTCGTGCCTGCTGAGAAAGTCTGCTTCCCAGTTGTCCACTCCCGGGATGAACACTGCTGACAGTGCTAGTACATGATTCTCCGCCCATCGGAGAATTCTTGTGGCTTCTGCCATTGCCATCCTGCTTCTTGTGCCGCCCTGTCGATTCACATGGGCGACTGCCGTGATGTTGTCTGACTGGATTAGCACCGGCTGGTGTAGGAGCAGGGATTTTGCTTGACTTAGGGCATTGTAAATGGCCCTTAGTTCCAGAATATTTATGTGAAGGGCAGTCTCCTGACTTGACCATAGTCCTTGGAAGTTTCTTCCCTTTGTGACTGCCCCCCAGCCTCGTAGGCTGGCATCCGTGGTCACCAGGACCCAGTCCTGTATGCCGAATCTGCGGCCCTCCAGAAGATGAGCACTCTGCAGCCACCACAGAAGAGACACCCTGGTTCTTGGGGACAGGGTTATCAAGCGACGCATCTGAAGATGCGATCCGGACCACTTGTCCAACAGGTCCCACTGAAAAATTCTGGCATGGAACCTGCCGAATGGAATTGCTTCGTAAGAAGCTACCATCTTTCCCAGGACCCGCGTGCAGTGATGCACCGATACCTGTTTTGGTTTTAGGAGGTCTCTGACTAGAGAAGACAACTCCCTGGCTTTCTCCTCCGGGAGAAAAACTTTTTTCTGGACTGTGTCCAGAATCATTCCCAGGAACATTAGACGTGTCGTGGGGACCAGCTGTGACTTTGGGATATTCAGAATCCAGCCGTGCTGGCGCAGCACTTCCTGAGATAGTGCTACTCCCACTAACAACTGTTCCTTGGATCGTGCCTTTATTAGGAGATCGTCCAAGTATGGGATAATTAAAACTCCCTTTTTTCGAAGGAGTATCATCATTTCCGCCATAACCTTGGTAAATACCCTCGGTGCCGTGGAGAGTCCAAACGGCAGCGTCTGGAATTGGTAATGGCAATCCTGTACCACAAATCTGAGGTACTCCTGGTGAGGATGGTAAATGGGGACATGCAGGTAAGCATCCTTGATGTCCAGGGATACCATGTAATCCCCCTCGTCCAGGCTTGCAATAACCGCCCTGAGCAATTCCATCTTGAACTTGAATTTTTTTATGTATGTGTTCAAGGATTTCAAATTTAAAATGGGTCTCACCGAACCGTCCGGTTTCGGCACCACAAATAGTGTGGAATAGTAACCCCGGCCTTGTTGAAGTAGGGGTACCCTGATTATCACCTGCTGGGAATACAGCTTGTGAATCGCTGCTAGCACCGCCTCCCTGTCTGAGGGAGCAATCGGCAAGGCAGATTTTAGGAACCGGTGGGGTGGAGCCGCCTCGAATTCCAGCTTGTATCCCTGAGATACTATTTGAAGGATCCAGGGATCCACCTGTGAGCGAGCCCACTGATCGCTGAAATTCATGAGGCGGGCCCCCACCGTACCTGGCTCCGCCTGTGGAGCCCCACCGTCATGCGGCGGACTTGGAAGAGGAAGCGGGGGAGGACTTTTGTTCCTGGGAACCTGCTGTTTGCTGCAGCCTTTTTCCCCTACCTCTGCCTCTAGACAGAAAAGACCCTCCTTTTCCCCGCTTGTTTTTCTGGGTCCGAAAGGACTGAACCTGATAAAATGGCGCCTTCTTAGGCTGTGAGGGGACATGGGGTAAAAATGCTGACTTCCCAGACGTTGCTGTGGAAACTAGGTCGGAGAGACCATCCCCAAATAATTCCTCCCCTTTATAAGGCAAAACTTCCATGTGCCTTTTGGAATCTGCATCTCCAGTCCACTGGCGAGTCCATAAGCATCTCCTAGCAGAGATGGATAATGCACTTACTTTAGATGCCAGCCGGCAGATTTCCCTCTGTGCATCTCTCATGTATAAGACTGAGTCTTTGATATGGTCAATTGTTAGCAGAATCGTGTCTCTGTCTAATGTGTCAATATTTTCTGACAGTTTATCTGACCACGCAGCGGCAGCACTGCACATCCATGCTGACGCAATAGCTGGTCTAAGTATAATGCCTGAGTGTGTATATACAGACTTCAGGATCGCCTCCTGCTTTCTATCAGCAGGTTCCTTAAGGGCGGCCGTATCCTGGGACGGTAGTGCCACCTTTTTAGACAAACGTGTGAGCGCTTTATCCACCCTAGGGGGTGTTTCCCAACGTAACCTATCCTCTGGCGGGAAAGGGAACGCCATTAGTATCTTCTTAGGAATTACCAATTTCTTATCAGGGGAAGCCCACGCTTCTTCACACACTTCATTTAATTCATCTGACGGGGGAAAAACTACAGGTAGTTTTTTCTTCCCAAACATAATACCCTTTTTTGTGGTACCTGGATGTAAATCAGAAATATTTAACACCTCTTTCATTGCCTCAATCATGCAGTGAATGGCCTTAACGGGCATTAAATTTGACTCATCGTCGTCGACACTGGTGTCAGTATCCGTGTCGACATCTACTTGTGCCATCTGAGATAGCGGGCGTTTCAGAGCCCCTGATGACTTTTGAGACACCTGGACAGGCACGAGCTGAAGACTCGGCTGTCCCACAGTCGGCATGTCGTCAAATTTTTTATGTAAGGAGTCTATACGTGCACTCATTTCCTGCCATAAACTCATCCACTCAGGTGTCTGCCCCCCAGGGGGTGACATCCCTGCTAAAGGCATCTGCTCCCCCTCCACATCATTATCCTCCTCAAACATGTCGACACAGCCGTACCGACACACTCCACACACACAGGGAATGCTCAAACAGAGGACAGGACCCACAAAAAGCCCTTTGGGGGGACAGAGTAAGAGTATGCCAGCACACACCAGAGCGCTATATATATACAGGGACTAACTGAGTTATGTCCCTAATAGCTGCTTTTCAATATAATATACTGTATACAGTGCCAATTTTAATGCCCCCCCCCTCTCTTTTCCCTCTTACTGGTACTGTAGATTGCAGGGAAGAGCCAGGGAGCTTCCTTCCAGCGGAGCTGTGAGGGAAAAATGGCGCCAGTGTGCTGAGGAGATAGGCTCCGCCCCTTTTTCGCGGCCTATTCTCCCGCTTTTTATGGAATTCTGGCAGGGGTATTTACCTCATATATAGCCCCTGGGGCTATATATTGAGGTATTTTAGCCAGCCAAGGTGTTTTTATTGCTGCCTCAGGGCGCCCCCCCCCCCAGCGCCCTGCACCCTCAGTGACCGGAGTGTGAAGTGTGTGAGAGGAGCAATGGCGCACAGCTGCAGTGCTGTGCGCTACCTTGGTGAAGACAGAGTCTTCATGCCGCCGATTTTCCGGACCATCTTCTTGCTTCTGGCTCTGTAAGGGGGACGGCGGCGCGGCTCCGGGACCGAACATCAAGGCTGGGCCTGCGGTCGATCCCTCTGGAGCTAATGGTGTCCAGTAGCCTAAGAAGCCCAATCCGGCTGCAAGCAGGCGAGTTCGCTTCTTCTCCCCTTAGTCCCTCGCTGCAGTGAGCCTGTTGCCAGCAGGTCTCACTGAAAATAATAAACCTAAGACTATCTTTCTTCTAAGAGCTCAGGAGACCCCCTAGTGTGCATCCAACCTCGGCCGGGCACGAAATCTAACTGAGGCTTGGAGGGGGGTCATAGTGGGAAGAGCCAGTGCACACCAGGTAGTCTAAGATCTTTCTAGAGTGCCCAGACTCCTTCGGAGCCCGCTATCCCCCATGGTCCTTACGGAGTTCCCAGCATCCACTAGGACATCAGAGAAATTAATTTACACTATTATCAATCTCATGCTTTCAGTTGTACAGAATGAATAAACATACCGAAGATGATACTAGTTACCCACTACATGTCAGGTTGTATACGGACTATACACAATTAAGTTTATTTCATATTTTAACTTAATTTGGTTATTATATCAGTGCTTTATTTTATAGCTCTAGAAGAAAGGTAGTTGGTGTTTTTAATGAATATAATATGGTGTTTTTAATAGGACAAGAGGGGGAAAATATATACAGTATATAATAAGAATTTACTCACCGGTAATTCTATTTCTCGTAGTCCGTAGTGGATGCTGGGACTCCGTAAGGACCATGGGGAATAGCGGCTCCGCAGGAGACTGGGCACAACTAAAGAAAGCTTTAGGACTACCTGGTGTGCACTGGCTCCTCCCACTATGACCCTCCTCCAGACCTCAGTTAGGATACTGTGCCCGGAAGAGCTGACACAATAAGGAAGGATTTTGAATCCCGGGTAAGACTCATACCAGCCACACCAATCACACCGTATAACTCGTGATATTATACCCAGTTAACAGTATGAACACAACAGAGCCTCTCAAAGGATGGCTCAACAATAACCCTTGTAGTTAACAATAACTATATACAAGTATTGCAGACAGACCGCACTTGGGACGGGCGCCCAGCATCCACTACGGACTACGAGAAATAGATTTACCGGTGAGTAAATTCTTATTTTCTCTGACGTCCTAAGTGGATGCTGGGACTCCGTAAGGACCATGGGGATTATACCAAAGCTCCCAAACGGGCGGGAGAGTGCGGATGACTCTGCAGCACAGAATGGGCAAACTCTAGGTCCTCCTCAGCCAGGGTGTCAAACTTGTAGAATTTTGCAAATGTGTTTGACCCCGACCAAGTAGCTGCTCGGCAAAGTTGTAGAGCCGAGACCCCTCGGGCAGCCGCCCAAGAAGAGCCCACCTTCCTCGTGGAATGGGCTTTCACTGATTTAGGATGCGGCAGTCCAGCCGCAGAATGTGCAAGCTGAATCGTACTACAGATCCAGCGAGCAATAGTCTGCTTTGAAGCAGGTGCACCCAACTTGTTGGGCGCATACAGGATAAATAGGGAGTCAGTCTTTCTGACTCCAGCTGTCCTGGAAACATACATTTTAAGGGCCCTGACTACGTCCAACAATTTGGAAGCCTCCAAGTCTTTAGTAGCCGCAGGCACCACGATAGGTTGGTTCAGATGAAAGGCTGATACCACCTTAGGGAGAAATTGGGGACGAGTCCTCAATTCTGCCCTATCCATATGGAAAATCAGATAACGGCTTTTACATGACAAAGCCGCCAATTCTGATACACGCCTGGCCAAAGCCAACAACATGACCACTTTCCACGTGAGATACTTCAATTCCACGGTTTTAAGTGGCTCAAACCAATGTGACTTTAGGAAATCCAACACCACGTTGAGATCCCAAGGAGCCACTGGAGGCACAAAAGGGGGCTGAATATGCAGCACTCCCTTAACAAAAGTTTGAACTTCAGGTAGTGAAGCCAGTTCTCTCTGGAAGAAAATCGATAGAGCCGAAATCTGGACCTTAATGGAACCCAATTTTTAGGCCCATAGTCACCCCTGACTGTAGGAAGTGCAGGAAACGGCCCAGCTGAAATTCTTCCGTTGGGGCCTTCCTGGCCTCACACCACGCAACATATTTTCGCCATATGCGGTGATAATGGTTTGCGGTTACTTCTTTCCTAGCTTTAATCAGCGTAGGAATGACTTCCTCCGGAATGCCCTTTTCCTTCAGGATCCGGTGTTCAACCGCCATGCCGTCAAACGCAGCCGCGGTAAGTCTTGGAACAGACAGGGCCCCTGCTGCAGCAGGTCCTGTCTGAGCGGCAGAGGCCATGGGTCCTCTGAGATCATTTCTTGAAGTTCCGGGTACCAAGCTCTTCTTGGCCAATCCGAAACAATGAGTATAGTTCTTACTCCTCTTCTCCTTATTATCCTCAGTACCTTTGGTATGAGAGGAAGAGGAGGGAACACATAAACCGACCGGTACACCCACGGTGTCACTAGAGCGTCCACAGCTATCGCCTGCGGGTCCCTTGACCTGGCGCAATATCTTTCTAGCTTTTTGTTTAGGCGGGACGCCATCATGTCCACCTGTGGCCTTTCCCAACGGTTTACAATCAGTTGGAAGACTTCTGGATGAAGTCCCCACTCTCCCGGGTGGAGGTCGTGCCTGCTGAGGAAGTCTGCTTCCCAGTTGTCCACTCCCGGAATGAACACTGCTGACAGTGCTAACACGTGATTTTCCGCCCATCGGAGAATCCTTGTGGCTTCTGCCATCGCCGTCCTGCTTCTCGTGCCGCCCTGTCGGTTTACATGGGCGACCGCCGTGATGTTGTCTGACTGGATCAGTACCGGCTGGTTTTGAAGCAGGGGTTTTGCCTGACTTAGGGCATTGTAAATGGCCCTCAGTTCCAGAATATTTATGTGTAGGGAAGTCTCCTGACTTGACCATAGTCTTTGGAAGTTTCTTCCCTGTGTGACTGCCCCCCAGCCTCGAAGGCTGGCATCCGTGGTCACCAGGACCCAGTCCTGTATGCCGAATCTGCGGCCCTCTTGAAGATGAGCACTCTGCAGCCACCACAGTAGAGACACCCTGGTCCTTGGAGACAGGGTTATCAGTTGATGCATCTGAAGATGCGATCCGGACCACTTGTCCAACAGGTCCCACTGAAAGGTTCTTGCATGAAACCTGCCGAATGGAATTGCTTCGTAGGAAGCTACCATCTTTCCCAGGATCTGCGTGCAGTGATGCACCGACACCTGTTTTGGTTTTAGGAGGCCTCTGACTAGAGATGACAGCTCCTTGGCCTTCTCCTCCGGGAGAAACACTTTTTTCTGTTCTGTGTCCAGAACCATCCCCAGGAACAGTAGACGTGTCGTAGGGACCAGCTGTGACTTTGGAATATTTAGAATCCAGCCGTGCTGTTGTAGCACCTCCCGAGATAGTGCTACCCCGACCAACAACTGCTCCCTGGACCTCGCCTTTATCAGGAGATCGTCCAAGTACGGGATAATTAAAACTCCCTTCTTTCGAAGGAGTATCATCATTTCGGCCATTACCTTGGTAAAGACCCTCGGAGCCGTGGATAGACCGAACGGCAACGTCTGGAATTGGTAATGACAATCCTGTACCACAAATCTGAGGTACTCCTGGTGAGGATGGTAAATGGGGACATGCAGGTACGCATCCTTGATGTCCAGTGATACCATGTAATCCCCCTCGTCCAGGCTTGCAATAACCGCCCTGAGCGATTCCATCTTGAACTTGATTTTTTTTATATATGTGTTAAAGTATTTCAAATTTAAAATGGGTCTCACCGAACCGTCCGGTTTCGGTACCACAAACATTGTGGAATAGTAACCCCGTCCTTGTTGAAGTAGGGGCACCTTTACTATCACCTGCTGGGAATACAGCTTGTGAATTGCCTCTATCACTGCCTCCCTGCCTGAGGGAGTTGTTGGCATGGCAGATTTGAGGAAACGGCGGGGGGGAGACGTCTCGAATTCCAGCTTGTACCCCTGAGATACTACTTGAAAGATCCAGGGATCCACCCGTGAGCGAGCCCACTGATCGCTGAAATTTTTGAGACGGGCCCCCACCGTACCTGGCTCCGCCTGTGGAGCCCCAGCGTCATGCGGCGGACTTAGAGGAAGCGGGGGAGGACTTTTGCTCCTGGGAACAGGCTGTATGCTGCAGCTTTTTCCCTCTACCTCTGCCTCTGGGCAGAAAGGACGCTCCTTTAACCCGCTTGCCCTTATGGGGCCGAAAGGACTGTACCTGATAATACGGTGCTTTCTTTGGCTGTGAGGGAACATGGGGTAAAAATGCAGATTTCCCAGCAGTTGCTGTGGAAACTAGGTCCGAGAGACCATCCCCGAACAACTCCTCACCTTTATAAGGCAAAACTTCCATGTGCCTTTTTGAGTCTGCATCACCTGTCCACTGCCGAGTCCATAACCCTCTCCTGGCAGAAATGGACATTGCACTTATTTTAGATGCCAGCCGGCAAATATCCCTCTGTGCATCTCTCATGTATAAGACTGCGTCTTTAATATGCTCTACGGTTAGCAATATAGTGTCCCTGTCTAGGGTATCAATATTTTCCGACAGGGAATCTGACCACGCAGCTGCAGCACTGACCACGCAGCTGCAGGGAATCTGACCACGCAGCTGCAGCTGAAGCAATAGCTGGTCTCAGTATAATACCTGTGTGTGTATATACAGACTTCAGGATAGCCTCCTGCTTTCTATCAGCAGGTTCCTTTAAGGCGGCTGTATCCGGAGACGGTAGTGCCACCTTCTTTGACAAGCGTGTGAGCGCTTTATCCACCCTAGGGGATGTTTCCCAACGTGACCTATCCTCTGGCGGGAAAGGGTACGCCATTAGGAACCTTTTAGAATTAGTTTCTTATCGGGGGAAGCCCACGCTTCTTCACACACTTCATTTAATTCCTCAGATGGAGGAAAAACTACTGGTAGTTTTTTCTCTCCAAACATAATACCCTTTTTTTTTTTTTGTGGTAACATCAGAAATGTGCAACACATTTTTCATTGCCTCAATCATGTAACGTGTGGCCCTATTGGAAGTTACATTAGTCTCATCGTCGTCGACACTGGAGTCAGTATCCGTGTCGACATCTGTGTCTGCCATCTGAGGTAGCGGGCGTTTTAGAGCCCCTGATGGCTTTTGAGACGCCTGGGCAGGCACAGGCTGAGAAGCCGGCTGTCCCATATTTGGTATGTCGTCAAACCTTTTATGTAAGGAGTCGACACTGTCACGTAGTTCCTTCAACATAACCATCAACTCAGGTGTCGGCCCCGCAGGGGGTGACATCACATTTATAGGCATCTGCTCCGCCTCCACATAAGCCTCCTCATCAAACATGTCGACACAGCCGTACCGACACACCGCATACACACAGGGAATGCTCTGACAGAGGACAGGACCCCACAAAGCCCTTTGGGGAGACAGAGAGAGAGTATGCCAGCACACACCAGAGCGCTATATAACACAGGGATCCCACTATAAATGAGTGTTTTTTCCCTTATAGCTGCTTATATTATATATACTGCGCCTAAATTTAGTGCCCCCCCTCTCTTTTTTACCCTTATGTAGCTTGACACTGCAGGGGAGAGCCAGGGAGCGTCCTTCCAGCGGAGCTGTGAGGGAAAAATGGCGCCAGTGTGCTGGGGGAGATAGCCCCGCCCCTTTTCCGGCGGACTTCTCCCGCTCTTTCTGGAATTCTGGCAGGGGTATTTTTACACCTATATAGCCTTCCTGACTATATATGGTGTAGATTTGCCAGCCAAGGTGTATTATATTGCCCTCAGGGCGCCCCCCCCCAGCGCCCTGCACCCATCAGTGACCGGAGTGTGAGGTGTGCATGAGGAGCAATGGCGCACAGCTGCAGTACTGTGCGCTACCTTGTTGAAGACAGAAGTCTTCTGCCGCCGATTTTCCGGAACACTTCTTGCTTCTGGCTCTGTAAGGGGGCCGGCGGCGCGGCTCCGGGACCGAACGATCGAGGTCGGGTCCTGTGTTCGATCCCTCTGAAGCTAATGGTGTCCAGTAGCCTAAGAAGCCCAAGCTACCTCCAGTCAGGTAGGTTCGCTTCTTCTCCCCTTAGTCCCTCGCTGCAGTGAGTCTTTTGCCAGCAGATCTCACTGTAAAATAAAAAACCTAAATATACTTTCTTTCTAGGAGCTCAGGAGAGCCCCTAGTGTGCATCCAGCTCAGCCGGGCACAAGATTCCAACTGAAGTCTGGAGGAGGGTCATAGTGGGAGGAGCCAGTGCACACCAGTAGTCTAAAGCTTTCTTTTAGTTGTGCCCAGTCTCCTGCAGAGCCGCTATTCCCCATGGTCCTTACGGAGTCCCAGCATCCACTTAGGACGTCAGAGAAATATATCACAATCTGTCCATTGTCTGGCAAGTGTTTAGAGTTGGACTTATGTCAACATTAGAATCATTGCTTCTTAATCTTGGGACAATGGTGTTTCACCTTGTCTTAATCTATATAATCCATGTTAAACATTGTACATATGTTATTTCTAAAACTTAAAATTGAGACATCAGTGCCCCCCCTGCTTCTTAGCATTTATGGATATTTCCTAATTTGACCCTTGTACCTATGAAATTGCTTATTCAGGAGTTTTCCAGCCTATATAAACAAGATATTGTTTGTGTTAAATTTGCCTTATCTGCCTGGATAAACCACTGTAGAAGTGCCAGGATGATCTAAATATCACTCAGCCTCTAGATGGAGAGGCCGGGGCTCATGAGTATGCTGATGTGATTGTTGTATTGAACATCAAGTTATTCAAGTTATTTGTTGAAGTACTTTTCTGGGAATCCACCCATCTGGGTCTCCTCGAACTTAACCCACCTGTAACATTTCGAGAATACATGTGACAGGAGAGATGTGATATCAGCCTCAGTTGGAGGATAAATCATCGAACTTTGGGTGAATAACAGGAGATGCAGCAACCAATATCTCAAAGGAAAGGAGAGAGCGTTTGTGAGGAGGCATGGGATAGGGACCTCTAGAACTTGTTAGAAAGGAAAGAGTAACCCTATGGCCCAAATTCTGTGTTATTAAATTGAAGCCCTCAGTCTGCAGACGTCCCACACGGGAAGCCTGCAAGAATCAGACAGCGAGGGAGTGTTCCATTTAGAAAAACCCATCGCCTTCTCCTCTGGAAAAAGGACATGAGTCCACCAATGAGAAAGGAGGAGATAAGAAGAACCAGCAAGGGGTGGGGATTTTAGGAGGAAGCACCAGGGATTAAGAGACTGTGTTGTGGGGAGGTGAGGGTGCACAGCGTGATGCACTGAAGATTGGGGTGTCATCGGCCAGCAGCTCTGTGTGCCCCGCTACAGTTGTCATCGCTGGTGAGGATGGGAGGAAATATACAGTAGAGCAGCTGGAAAGGACAATGCAGAACTCTGAGTGGACTTTATCAGTATAATCCTACTTGATGTTTCGTGGATTTCTGGGTCTCCTTGAATAAAGCTCACCTTGTCTTCATTGTAACCTGCTCCACTGTGTGATCCCTGAGCCGCAGGATACCTAGGTCACCCAGTATCCTCACATTTTGGTGCAGGAGGTCCCCACAAACCTTATTCCTGAGGCAACCCAGGAGCATGAGAAGTCTCTAGGAAAGCCTGGCAGTAACTCAGAAATGTTCTAGAGGGGAGTCATAGTAATGGGAGGGTGAGGAGAAAGGGGGGGGGGGGGGGGAATTGATATGGGGCATGCCAGTATAAGGTCTGTGATGGAAGGATTTGACCGATTCATGAACTAGACAATCCCAGGATTCCAGATAGACGCAACCAAAAATAATTAGATTATTAATACCAATATAAGACTGTTCATTTCAATAAAGATAACAAACTTAAATGATAAGTATCACAAATATTTATGCTTAGGTAGATGGTACTACTGCAATTATGGAGGATACTGTATATAAGATATGATAAGATCTTGTATAGGAGTCTCCTCTATAATAAGTGTTTATTACTCACCTGTGCTGATAGCTGTAGGGATTTCCTCCTCCTTACACTGCTGATCACCCCTCACATACGTCTCTTCTTCTCCCTCTATATCGTCTGCCTTCATATCAGTCACATACGTCTCTTCTTCTACCTCTATATCGTCTGCCTTCATATCAGTCACATGCGTCTCTTCTTCTCCCTCTATATCTTCTGCCTTCATATCAGTCACATACGTCTCTTCTTCTCCCTCTGTATCTTCTGCCTTCATATCAGTCACATACGTCTCTTGTTCTCCCTCTATATCTTCTAGCTTCATATCAGTCACATGCGTCTCTTCTTCTCCCTCTATATCTTCTGCCTTCATATCAGTCACATATGTCTCTTCTTCTCCCTCTATATCTTCTGCCTTCATATCAGTCACATACGTCTCTTCTTCTTTCTCTATAGTTTCTGCCTTAATACCAGTCAGGTCTTCAATCTAAATATCCCACAAAAAAAAAATAACACTTTAATCATTTCTGTTCCACTGAGATTAGCCAGAAAAATATTAGTGTATTAGATGCACATGGGTAATACAATGAAAAAGTGGATTCTTGAACTTGCATTACAAATCCTTCTGTCCTTTGAGAGACATTGGATACTAGTGACAGGAGCATGGTCCCTATACATTAACCAGAAACGATCAAACTCCTGCTGAGGTCTCTGCACCGCACTCTCTACCCCACAGTATCCAGTGTCCCCCAATTGGATGTTTAGAGAAAATAGGATTTTAATTATCTACCGGTAAATCCTTTTCTTGTAGTCTGTAGAGGATACTGGGGTTCACATTAGTATCATGGGGTATAGACGGGTCCACTAGAGCCTTGGGCACTTAAAGAAATCGATAGTGTGCACTGGTTCCTCCCTTTATGCCCCTCCTACCAGACTCAGTCTAGAAACTGTGCCCGAGGAGACGGACATATCCTGAGGAAGTATTTAATAGAACAGTGGTGAGATTTGAACCAGCACACACAACCAAGAGGAAAGCCATGCTAACCAAACTTGAACAGGAACAGCAACAGCTGAACCAACAATAATACTTAACCATGAAACTGTGCAAGAAACACGAAGCACTGGGCGGGCGCCCAGTATCCTCTACGGACTACGAGAAAAGGATTTACCAGTAGGTAATTAAAATCCTATTTTCTCTTATGTCCTAGAGGATACTGGGGTCCACATTAGTACCATGGGGATGTACCAAAGCTCCCAAACCGGGTGGGAAAGTGCTGAGGTTGCTGCAGAACTGATGGACCAAACTGAAGGTCCTCAGAGGCCAAAGTATCGAACTTGTAAAACTTAGCAAACGTGTTCGAACCAGACAAAGTAGCAGCTCGGCAGAGCTGTAAAACCGAGACACACCGGGCAGCCGCCCAGGAAGAACCCACCGACCTAGTAGAGTGGGCCTGTACTTTAGGAACCGGTGATCCTGCCGATGAATAAGCCTGCTGGATAGTAAGCCTGATCCAGCGAGCAATAGACTGCTTTGAAGCAGGATACCCAATTTTCTTGGGATCATAGAGAACAAACAGCGAGTCAGATTTTCTGTGACGAGCTGTCTGCTTCACATAGATTTTCAAAGCCCTCACAACATCCAAGGACTTTGAAGTAGCAGTGGTGTCCGTAAGCACCGGAACCACAATAGGTTCGTTGATATGAAACGCAGACACCACCTTAGGAAGAAATTGCTGATGAGTTCTGATTTCAGACCTATCTTCACGAAAAATCAAATAGGGGCTTTTGTGAGACAACGCCCCCAGTTCCGACACATGCCTTGCGGAAGCTAAGGCCAACAGTGTAATGGTCTTCCACGTAGGAAACTTTACATCAACCTCCTGTAAAGGCTCAAACCATGCTGATTGTAGAAACTGCAACACCACGGTGAGATCCCAAGGTGCCGTGGGAGGCACAAAGGGCGGTCGGATGTGCAGAACACCCTTCAAGAACGTCTGAACCTCAGGGAGGTGAGCCAATTGTTTCTGGAAGAAAATGGATAAAGCCGAAATCTGAACTTTTAAAGGAGCCCAAACATAGGCCCACATCCACACCTGACTGTAGAAAAAGGAGAAAACGTCCCAGTTGAAATTCCACTGTAGGAAATCTCCTGTTTTCACACCATGAAACATATTTTTTCCAAATACAGTGGTAAGGTTTAGACGTTACCCCTTTCCTAGCTTGGATCAGAATAGGAATAACCTTGTTCGGAATGCCTTTCCGGGCTAAAATCTGACGCTCAACTTCCATGCCGTCAAACGAAGCCACGGTAAGTCTTGATAGACGAACGGCCCCTGTTGTAGAAGATCCTCTTGCAGAGGTAGAGGCCACGGGTCCTCCAGGAGCATCTCCAGTAGATCCGGCCCTTCGTGGCCAATCTTGAGCAATGAGAATTGCTTGAACCTTTTCCCTTTTTATTCTTTTGAGAATTCTTGGGATCAGTGGAAGAGGTGGAAACACATAAACCATCTAGTAGACCCATGGAGTCACCAGAGCGTCTACCGCCACTGCTTGTGGGTCCCTCAACCTGGAACAATACCGCTTGAGCTTCTTGTTGAGACGAGAGGCCATCATGTCTATCTAATGGTTTCTTGACTTGACCATTTTCCTTGGAACTGTTCCACCAGGGTGACCGCTCCCCAACCTCTGAGGCTTGCGTCTGTGGTTAGGAGAATACAATTTTAAATCCCGAACCTTCAACCCTCGGTCAGATGAGAAGTCTGAAGCCACCACAAAAGAGAAATCCTGGCTTTTGGCTACAGACGAATCCTCTGGTGCATGTGCAGATGCGATCCAGACCATTTGTCCAATAGATCCAGCTGGAAGGGCCTCGCATGTATCCTTCCGTATTGCAGAGCCTCGTAAGAGGCTACCATCTTCCCCAGAAGGCGAATGCATAGATGCACCGATATTCGGGTTGGTTTTAGAACATCCCGCACCATCAACTGGATCACCAATGCCTTTTCCAATGGAAGAAAAACCTTCTGTACCTCCGTATCCAGTATCATCCCCAGGAACGGAAGCCTCCGTGTTGGTTCCAGGTGGGATTTTGGTAGATTCAAAATCCACCCGTGATCCTGAAGTAGCCGGGTTGAGAGGGCAATGCTGTCCAACAACCTCCTCCCTGGATGATGCTTTTATCAGCAGGTCATCCAGGTATGGTATTATGTTCACTCCCTGTTTGCGGAGGTGAAACATCATCTCTGCGATTACCTTGGTGAATACTCTCGGTGCCGTAGAGAGGCCAAACAGCAGGGCCTGAAACTGGTAGTGACAGTCCTGTAGTGTAAACCTTAGGTAAGCCTGACGAGGCAGCCAAATCGGAATGTGAAGGTAGGCATCCTTGATGTCCAGAGACACCAGGAACTCCCCCTCCTCCAGACCTGAGATCACCGCTCTCAGTGACTCCATCTTGAACTTGAACACCCGTAAATATGGGTTCAGTGATTTGAGGTTAAGAATGGGCCTTACCGAACCGTCCGGTTTCGGTACCACAAACAGGTTGGAGTAATAACCCTTGTTTTGCAGTAGAAGCGGAACTGGGACAATGACCTGAGTCTGAACCAGTTTTTGAATTGCTGCCTGTAAAGTTAAACTTGCTTCCTCAGAAGCTGGTAAGCCTGATTTGAAGAATCTATGAGGAGGGAGTTCCTGAAATTCCAGTCTGTATCCCTGGGTGATAAGATCTATGACCCAAGGATCCTGGCAAGATGTCGCCCAAACGTGAATGAAATAACGTAGCCGAGCTCCTAACTGCCTGTATTCCACCATCATGCTGAAGGCTTTGAGGAAGCACATCTGGAGGTCTGTTCCTGAGAACTGGCAGCTGCTGGTTTTCTGGGTTTACTTTTATTGCCATTGAAGGCTGCATAAGAACCCTTGGCTTTGCCTTTAAACTTTGTGGCCTGAAAGGAATGCAGAGTTGGAGCAGAGTATGTTTTCTAGCTGGGGGTGCTGCGGAAGGAAGGTATGTAGACTTACCCGCCGTAGCCTTGGATATCCACTTATCCAGTTTATCTCCAAAAAGGGCCTCACCTGTGAAATGTAGGCTTTCCACGCCTCTCCTGGAATCCGCAACCGCAGTCCACTGGCGCAATCACAAGCCCCTGCGTGCTGACACTGCCATGGCAGTGGTACGTGCACTGAGCAAACCAATTTCCTTTATGGCCTCCAGCATAAGGTTAGCAGAGTCTTGAATATGCTGTAGGAGTAAAATTATGTCCCCCCTAGGTAAGGAATCGAAATCCTCAATTAGGTTACCTGACCACTTAACAATGGCCTTAGTAATCCATGCACAAGCAATAGTGGGTCTCTGGGCCATCCCAGCAGCAGTGTATAAAGATTTGAGAGTGGTCTAAATCTTGCGGTCAGCCGCGTCCTTTAAGGAAGCTACCCCAGGAACAGGTGTCTTACATGACAACCTAGACACTGAAGCGTCCACAATCGGCGGATTTTCCCATTTCTTTCTATCTTCCAGAGGGAAGGGAAATTATGTAATTAATCTTTTAGGGATCTGAAACTTTTTTGTCAGGATTAGCCCAAGGTTCTTCAAACAGGGCATTTAATTCCATGGGACGCAGGAAAAGTTGTTGAGGATTTATTTTTTACATTAAAATAAGATTCCTCCTCGACTTCCGCCACCCTGTCAGGAATGTGCAGGACATTTCTGATAGCTTCTATCAGAGCCTGTATTCCTTGTGACAGGACAGCATCCCCCACACTCACATCCACTTCACCCTACTCTGGGTCTGATGTATCGTCATCACTATTAGCCTGCATGAGTTGGGCCAGAGTACGCTTTTGTGGGCAAATGGAGGGGGCCTGAGACACTGGTATGGGAACTGAATATCTATTTATCAGGTCATCCATAGACTGTCTTTAGAACTGCGTCTCTTTCTCAGTATGGGATAATTTAGTAGACATACTAGAGATCATCCCTTTAATTGAATCTAACCACGGGGGTTCAGCCCCACTAGTCTGAGAATGTGTACTATCCTGAGTACAGGGTAGTGAGTCTCCTGGGGAGGACAGACACTTTGCTGTGCAGGAAATGCAGTCCCTGGACATGGTAACGTAAAGGGACACACATACCCACACACAGGAGGTGAAAACACAGTTAAACCCACACAGAGCCCAAAGAGATACACAGAAGCCGCAGCCAGCTGCACAGCGCCCCTTTTTGCCTAAGTAAAAACTTAGCTGGGTCGCAAAACTAAGCACCTTAATAAGGCATAGTATTCTAACACTGCTCCCCTACCTCACTAAGACCCCCTGGTACTGCTGAGGAGACGTGGAGTCCTTGTGGAGGAGCTGTGCTTCCCTGTGTATCCTGTCAGATCAAGCTGCAGAGGGAAAATGGCGCTGGTGAGCTGCTGAATCCGCTCAGATTGAAGCCCCGCCCCCTTAATGGCGCACGGCTTCCCGCACTTTATTATACTGGCCTGAGGACTTTATTAGACTATTAAGAGGGTTAAAACACTCTGTTTAGTAGGCGGCCAGTCCGGGTGTCAGCGGTGGCTCAGCGCCTGCCTCACAGCATGTCCACTACAAGTGAAACATAAACTGAGCCTCCGACGCAAAGTCTATACTCAGAGCTGCGCTCCAACCCTTGTGCCGCCATTCCTGCCTGTGACCCGCTAACCGGGACGACAGCGTTGTACTCAACAGTCTTCTATCTTCTGGCTCAGTTGGGGGGTGGCAGCATGCTGCGGGAATGTACACTCGCCGTGGTGGGGCTTGTGAATGGCTCCCTCAGGAGCTATGTCCTGTCAGCGGAGAAATGGGACCATTAACTCTCTAGAAAGTTGGGCCGTTCTCACCCATAAGTCCCACAAAAGCAGTCAGGCTGTTGCCTAAATAGTCCTGTCTGAAAATAACAAACAGAAAATAAGATTTTACTTACCGGTAAATCTATTTCTCGTAGTCCGTAGTGGATGCTGGGGACTCCGTAAGGACCATGGGGAATAGACGGGCTCCGCAGGAGACATGGGCACTTTAAGAAAGAATTTAGATTCTGGTGTGCTCTGGCTCCTCCCTCTATGTCCCTCCTCCAGACCTCAGTTAGAGAAACTGTGCCCGGAAGAGCTGACAGTACAAGGAAAGGATTTTGGTAATCCAGGGCAAGATTCATACCAGCCACACCAATCACACCGTACAACTTGAGATAAACATACCCAGTCAACAGTATGAACAACAACAGAGCAACAGGTCAACCCTGATGCAACCATAACATAACCCTTATTTAAGCAATAACTATATACAAGCCTTGCAGAAGAAGTCCGCACTTGGGACGCGCGCCCAGCATCCACTACGGACTACGAGAAATAGATTTACCGGTAAGTAAAATCTTATTTTCTCTGACGTCCTAGTGGATGCTGGGGACTCCGTAAGGACCATGGGGATTATACCAAAGCTCCCAAACGGGCGGGAGAGTGCGGATGACTCTGCAGCACCTATTGAGCAAACACAAGGTCCTCTTCGGCCAGGGTATCAAACTTGTAGAACTTTGCAAAAGTGTTTGAACCTGACCAAGTAGCCGCTCGGCAAAGTTGTAATGCCGAGACCCCTCGGGCAGCCGCCCAAGAAGAGCCCACCTTCCTAGTGAAATGGGCCTTAACTGATCTTGGCAGCGGCAATCCAGCCGCCGAATGAGCCTGCTGAATCGTGTTACAGATCCAGCGAGCAATAGTCTGCTTTGAAGCAGGAGCACCAAGCTTGTTGGAAGCATACAGGATAAACAAAGACTCTGTTTTCCTGACCCTAGCCGTTCTGGCTACATAAACCTTCAAAACCCTGACTACATCAAGCAACTCGGAATCCTCCAAGTCCGTAGTAGCCACAGGCACCACAATAGGTTGGTTTATATGAAAGGATGAAACCACTTTCGGCAGAAATTGTGGACGGGTCCGCAATTCTGCTCTAAAACCAGATAGGGGCTTTTATGTGACAAAGCCGCCAACTCTGACACACGCCTAGCCGAAGCCCAGGCTAATAGCATGACCACCTTCCACGTGAGATATTTCAACTCCACCGTTTTGAGTGGTTCAAACCAGTGGTATTTCAGGAAACTCAACACCACGTTAAGATCCCAAGGTGCCACTGGAGGCACAAAAGGGGGCTGAATATGCAGCACTCCCTTTACAAACGTCTGAACTTCAGGTAGAGAAGTCAACTCCTTTTGAAAGAAAATGGATAGGGCCGAAATCTGGACCTTTATGGACCCCAATTTTAGGCCCAAATTCACTCCTGACTGTAGGAAGTGAAGGAAACGGCCCAGCTGGAATTCCTCCGTAGGGGCATTCCTGGCCTCACACCAAGCAACATATTTTCGCCATATACGGTGATAATGTTGAGCTGTCACGTCCTTCCTTTATCAGCGTAGGATTGACCTCATCCGGAATGCCTTTCTCTGCTAGGATCCGGATGAGGTATACATCCTTTATGTCCAGAGACACCATAAAATCCCCCCCTTCCAGGCTTGCGACGACCGCTCTCAGCGATTCCATCTTGAACTTGAACCTTTTCAAGTATATGTTCAGGGATTTTAAATTCAATATGGGTCTGACCGAACCGTCCGGTTTCGGGACTACAACATGGTCGAATAATAACCCCCTCCTTGTTGAAGGAGGGGAACCTTGACCACCACCTGTGGATGATACAATTTGTGAATTGCAGTTAACACTATTTCCCTCTCATGGGGGGAAGCCGGCAGGGCCGTCGGTGAGGGGGCATCTCCTCGAAGTCCAGCTTGTATCCCTGAGACACAATATCTATTGCCCAGGGATCCAACAGGGAGTGAACCCACTTGTGGCTGAAATTTCGAAGACGTGACCCCACCGGGCCTAGCTCCGCCTGTGGAGCCCCAGCGACATGCGGTGGATTTTGTAGAGGCCGGGGAGGACTTCTGTTCCTGGGAACTAGCTGTGTTGTGCAGCTTCTTCCCTCTGCCCCTGCCTCTGGCAAGAAAAGGACGCACCTCGGACTTTCTGGTTTCTTTGTGATCGAAAGGACTGCATTTGATAATGTCGTGCTTTCCTAGGCTGTGCTGGAGTATAAGGCAAAAGATCAGAATTCCCTTCACACAATCCTCAGCCTTGTAAGGTAAACCTTCCATCTGCCTCTTAAGTCGGCATCACCTGTCCATTGCATGTTCCACAGGACACGTCAAGCAGAAATCGACATAGCGTTGACTCTAGAACCCAGTAGACTAATGTCTCTTTGGGCATGTTTTATACATATATCTAAGACAGCATCTTTTATATATATATCTATATACATTGCTCAAAAAAATAAAGGGAACACTAAAATAACACATCCTAGATCTGAATGAATGAAATATTCTTATTAAATGCTTTGTTCTTTACATAGTTGAATGAGCTGACAACAAAATCACACAAAAATTATCAATGGAAATCAAATTTATTAACCCATGGAGGTCTGGATTTGGAGTCACCCTCAATATTACAGTGGAAAAACACACTACAGGCTGATCCAACTTTGATGTAATGTCTTTAAAACAAGTCAAAATGAGGCTCAGTAGTGTGTGTGGCCTCCACGTGCCTGTATGACCTCCCTACAACGGCTGGGCATGCTCCTGATGAGGTGGCGGATGGTCTCCTGAGGGATCTCCTCCCAGACCTGGACTAAAGCATCCATCAACTCCTGGACAGTCTGTGGTGCAACGTGGCTTTGGTGGATGGAGCGAGACATGATGTCCCAGATGTGCTCAATTGGATTCAGGTCTGGGGAACGGGCGGGCCAGTCCATAGCATCAATGCCTTCATCTTGCAGGAACTGCTGACACACTCCAGCAACATGAGGTCTAGCATTGTCTTGCATTAGGAGGAAACCAGGGCCAACCGCACCAGCATATGGTCTCACAAGGGGTCTGAGGATCTCATCTCGGTACCTAATGGCAGTCAGGCTACCTCTGGCGAGCACATGGAGGGCTGTGCGGCCCCCCCAAGAAATGCCACCCCACACCATTACTGACCCACTGCCAAACCGGTCATGCTGGAGGATGTTGCAGGCAGCAGAACGTTCTCCTTGGCGTCTCCAGACTCTGTCACTTCTGTCACATGTGCTCAGTGAGAACCTGCTTTCATCTGTGAAGAGCACAGGGCACCAGTGGCTAATTTGCCAATCTTGGTGTTCTCTGGCAAATGCCAAACGTCCTGCACGGTGTTGGGCTGTAAGCACAACCCCCACCTGTGGACGTCAGGCCTTCATACCACCCTCATGGAGTCTGTTTCTGATCGTATGAGTAGACACATGCACATGCACATGCGCTTGCTGGAGGTCATTTTGCAGGGCTCTGGCAGTGTTCCTCCTGTTCCTCCTTGCACAAAGGCGGAGGTAGCGGTCCTGCTGCTGGGTTATTGCCCTCCTACGGCCTCCTCCACGTCTCCGGATGTACTGGCCTGTCTCCTGGTAGCGCCTCCATGCTCTGGACACTACGCTGACAGACACAGCAAACCTTCTTGCCACAGCTCGCATTGATGTGCCATCCTGGATTAGCTGCACTATCTGAGCCACTTGTGTGGGTTGTAGGGAGGTCATACAGGCACGTGGAGGCCACACACACTACTGAGCCTCATTTTGACTTGTTTTAAGGACATTACATCAAAGTTGGATCAGCCTGTAGTGTGTTTTTCCACTTTAATATTGAGGGTGACTCCAAATCCAGGCCACCATGGGTTAATAAATTTGATTTCCATTGATAATTTTTGTGTGATTTTGTTGTCAGCACATTCAACTATGTAAAGAACAAAGTATTTACTAAGAATATTTCATTCATTCAGATCTAGGATGTGTTATTTTAGTGTTCCCTTTATTTTTTTGAGCAGTGTATATACATATATATATAAAACAAACAGAATCGATCCGGCACTCCACTCCCAGTGAAAACAACAGCTGCGGTGCCATCCCAGCCAGTGACAAAAAGTCCCAGGTTTAAACAGCAGTAGTAAGGGCGGCACTCAGTCCAGACTTCACAACTTGATGAAAGTTTACTTTAATGGGCCAACATGTTTCGGGGAGTACACCCCGTCCTCAGGGCCAGACAACCCACATACAACACAAAACAAAGCTTATATACCAAAGACAAGACTAACACTAATGCTGATCGTACTCACCTGCTCCACGGCGCTGCCGCCCGCCAAGCCGTCCGGCCGCACTTCCGCGTCGCCATCCAGTGACGTCACGGCGCGCCGCGTCGCAGGCGAGTACCCATGGCAACTGAATGATACTCCGCTCAGTCACCTACAGGGAGGCAATGGGGACAAATAACAATTGGTAAAAATAACATACATGAATACATACAACCTGGTAAAAACAAAAGTGTACAAATAAATCCTGAGAGACTATAATAATACTAGACTGGGTAAATGCGGGACCAAACTAGATTAATACATTCAATACTGATATAGTTAAGCAAGACTATAATACCTGATGTTGGAATAGAGTAATGATTAGAGTAATGATTTTTTAGAGGAAACACTGCAGTCCCAGATTCTCATTGAGACCACCGGGTGACAGTGTACCCAATTTATAAATCCACCTGGATTCTTTTTGTAACAATATTCTATCTCTATTCCCACCCCTAATCATGCGGGGAACATGATCTATCAGGATGGCTCTAATACTAGCTACCCTATGGCCCAGGAGCACACAATGGCGAGCGAACGGTTGCTCGCTGTTCTTATTTTCAAAGGCCTTTTTTATGGCACTTCTGTGGAGAGCCATTCTCTCACGGAACTGCCTAATGGTCTTGCCGACATATGCAAGACCACATGGGCACGTGAGAAGATACACCACATGAGTCGTAGTGCATGTCAAACGATGTTTGATAGGAGTTTTACGACCCGTAGAAGGATGACTGAAGGAAGTGCCTACTATTAGTGTATTACATGTGGCACATCCCAAGCAGCGGTAACAACCAGCTTTAGCTAGTAGGAAATGAGATTCTCTATTAATGGCCAGCTCAGTGATGTCTAATTTGACTATATGGTCGCCTATGTTCCTTCCTCTGGTATGACTCGGCAATAACGCCGTATTCTCCATGGAGGACATGGCCCCGTCTGTTTGTATTATTGGCCACATTTGTTTGGCTTTTTTTACTGTTTGCCTGCTCTTGGTGGTGTATTTATTAACCCAAGGGAACACTTCTCTACTGCGTTGTTTACGAGCATGGCCAGACTGCAAAGCCTGCTGTCTGGTCATATCTAAGACACGTTTTTTAGAAACCTCAAGGTCCCCCATAGGGTATCCCCTTTCCACAAATCTGTGTTTCATGATGTCTAATGCCCTACCTGTCTCCTCTGGGTCAGATGTGATTCTCCGTACCCTCAAAAATTGGGAGTACGGTAGTCCCCTCAGTAGGGGAGCTGGATGGAAACTCTGATACTTCAATACAGTATTCCTATCCGTTGATTTTACATACAGCGAGGTATTAAGCCTACCATCCTTGTGGGTAATAGTCACATCCAGATAATTGACAGCATCTTTATGCATAACATAAGTAAACTGTACTGGATGACTAGATATGTTATGATTATCCAAAAGGGAAATTAAATTTTCCATGGGGCCCTGCCATAAGATGAGCAAGTCATCTATATAGCGCCTGTAATAAAAAACCTGCATAGATACCTCAGAGTCTATGGAAAACATCTGGCCCTCTAACTGGTACATAAATGCATTCGCGTACGATTGAAAACAACCCCACTTACAAAGGGCCAGAGGTTGGATTCTTCCTGTCCCTCTTGGATAAAATTCTCAATAGAAATTATTTTGTCTTTAATGGCAAATTCTGGTTGCAACTTGCAGGATGTGCGATGGGGTCGGCCGTGGCCCCGTCGTACGCGAATGCATTTATGTACCAGTTAGAGGGCCAGATGTTTTCCATAGACCCTGAGGTATCCATGCAGGTTTTTTATTACAGGCGCTATATAGATGACTTGCTCATCTTATGGCAGGGCCCCATGGAAAATTTAATTTCCCTTTTGGATAATCATAACATGTCTAGTCATCCAGTACAGTTTACTTATGTTATGCATAAAGATGCTGTCAATTATCTGGATGTGACTATTACCCACAAGGATGGTAGGCTTAATACCTCGCTGTATGTAAAATCAACGGATAGGAATACTGTATTGAAGTATCAGAGTTTCCATCCAGCTCCCCTACTGAGGGGACTACCGTACTCCCAATTTTTGAGGGTACGGAGAATCACATCTGACCCAGAGGAGACAGGTAGGGCATTAGACATCATGAAACACAGATTTGTGGAAAGGGGATACCCTATGGGGGACCTTGAGGTTTCTAAAAAACGTGTCTTAGATATGACCAGACAGCAGGCTTTGCAGTCTGGCCATGCTCGTAAACAACGCAGTAGAGAAGTGTTCCCTTGGGTTAATAAATACACCACCAAGAGCAGGCAAACAGTAAAAAAAGCCAAACAAATGTGGCCAATAATACAAACAGACGGGGCCATGTCCTCCATGGAGAATACGGCGTTATTGCCGAGTCATACCAGAGGAAGGAACATAGGCGACCATATAGTCAAATTAGACATCACTGAGCTGGCCATTAATAGAGAATCTCATTTCCTACGAGCTAAAGCTGGTTGTTACCGCTGCTTGGGATGTGCCACATGTAATACACTAATAGTAGGCACTTCCTTCAGTCATCCTTCTACGGGTCGTAAAACTCCTATCAAACATCGTTTGACATGCACTACGACTCATGTGGTGTATCTTCTCACGTGCCCATGTGGTCTTGCATATGTCGGCAAGACCATTAGGCAGTTCCGTGAGAGAATGGCTCTCCACAGAAGTGCCATAAAAAAGGCCTTTGAAAATAAGAACAGCGAGCAACCGTTCGCTCGCCATTGTGTGCTCCTGGGCCATAGGGTAGCTAGTATTAGAGCCATCCTGATAGATCATGTTCCCCGCATGATTAGGGGTGGGAATAGAGATAGAATATTGTTACAAAAAGAATCCAGGTGGATTTATAAATTGGGTACACTGTCACCCGGTGGTCTCAATGAGAATCTGGGACTGCAGTGTTTCCTCTAAAAAATCATTACTCTAATCATTACTCTATTCCAACATCAGGTATTATAGTCTTAACTATATCAGTATTGAATGTATTAATCTAGTTTGGTCCCGCATTTACCCAGTCTAGTATTATTATAGTCTCTCAGGATTTATTTGTACACTTTTGTTTTTACCAGGTTGTATGTATTCATGTATGTTATTTTTACCAATTGTTATTTGTCCCCATTGCCTCCCTGTAGGTGACTGAGCGGAGTATCATTCAGTTGCCATGGGTACTCGCCTGCGACGCGGCGCGCCGTGACGTCACTGGATGGCGACGCGGAAGTGCGGCCGGACGGCTTGGCGGGCGGCAGCGCCGTGGAGCAGGTGAGTACGATCAGCATTAGTGTTAGTCTTGTCTTTGGTATATAAGCTTTGTTTTGTGTTGTATGTGGGTTGTCTGGCCCTGAGGACGGGGTGTACTCCCCGAAACATGTTGGCCCATTAAAGTAAACTTTCATCAAGTTGTGAAGTCTGGACTGAGTGCCGCCCTTACTACATATACATATATATATATATATATATATATATATATATATATACATACTAGGGTCTCAATCTCTGCTGATAAGGTATCTGTCCACGCTGCTACAGTGCTATAAACCCATGCCGACACAATCGCCGGTCTGAGTAGTGTACCAGAATGTGTGTAAATGGACTTTAAAGTACTTTTACTGCATGCTATCTGCAGGATCCCTGAGGATAGCTGTTAAGTCAGCGCTACCTTTTGGGCAAACGTGACACCCTAGGGGAAGATTCCCATCGTATCCTGGCCCTAATAGGGAAAGGATACTCCCTGAGAATTCTTTGTGGGAAACTGCAGTCTCTTGTCTGGAGATTCCCGCTCTTTTTCTTCATGAGAGGAGGGAAATTTACCTCAGCTTTCTTCCCCTTAAACATGTGTACCCTTGTGTCAGGGACAGATGAGTCATCAGTGATATGCAAAACATTTTTTTTTTTTAATTACAATAATCATATATTGAATACTTTCCTGCCATTTTGGCTGTAACTTTGCATTATCGTAGTCGACACTGGAGTCAGACTCCGTGTCGATATCAGTGTCTATTATTTTGGATAGTGAGCATTGAGAGACTCTGAAGGTCTCTGCGACATAGGGACAGACATGGGTAGATTCCCTGTCTGTTCTCTAATCTTTTGTGCAATAAATTTTCCTTAGCACTTAATTTCACATATCCAAACAGGTGTCGGCGTTGTCGACGGAGACACCACTCACACACACATTTGCTCCATCACCTCTTTAGGGGAGCCTTTTACCTCAGACATGTCGACACACACGTACCGACACACCACACACTCAGGGAATGCTCATCTGAAGACAATTCCCCCACAAGGCCCTTTGGAGAGACAGAGAGAGAGTATGCCAGCACACACCCCAGCGCTATAAACCCAGGAATAACACAGTAACTTAATGTTAACCCAGTAGCTGCTGTTTATATTGATTTTTGCGCCTAATTATGTGGCCCCCCTCTCTTTTTACCCTCTTCTACCGTGTATGTGCAGGGGAGAGCCTGGGGAGCTTCCTCTCAGCGGAGCTGTGGAGAAAAAATGGCGCAGGTGAGTGCTGAGGAAGAAGCCCCGCCCCCTCTACGGCGGGCTTCTGTCCCGCTTAAATATACATTTTCTTGGTGGGGGCTCATACATATATACAGTGCCCAACTGTATATATGTGTACTTTTGCCAAAAGAGGTCCATATGCTGCCCAGGGCACCCCCCCCTGCGCCCTGCACCCTTACAGTGACCGGAGTATGTGAGATGTCTGGGAGCAATGGCGCACAGCTGCAGTGCTGTGCATTACCTCAGTGAAGAACGGAGTCTTCTGCCTCCGATTTCGAAGTCTTCTTGCTTCTCATACTCACCCGGCTTCTGTCTTCCGGCTCTGCGAGGGGGACGGCGGCGCGGCTCTGGGATCGGACGACGAGGGTGAGATCCTGTGTACGATCCCTCTGGAGCTAATGGTGTCCAGTAGCCTAAGAAGCAGGACCTAGCTTCAGAGAGTAGGGCTGCTTCTCTCCCCTCTGTCCCACGATGCAGGGAGTCTGTTGCCAGCAGAGCTCCCTGAAAATAAAAAACCTAACAAAATGCTTTCTCACAGCAAGATCAGGAGAGCTCACTGAACAGCACCCAGCTCGTCCGGGCACAGTCTCAAACTGAGGTCTGGAGGAGGGACATAGAGGGAGGAGCCAGAGCACACCAGAATCTAAATTCTTTCTTCAAGTGCCCATGTCTCCTGCGGAGCCCGTCTATTCCCCATGGTCCTTACGGAGTCCCCAGCATCCACTAGGACGTTAGAGAAAAATAGGATTTTAAATTACCTACTGGTAAATCCTTTTCTCGTAGTCCGTAGAGGATGCTGGGGTCCAATTTAGTACCATGGGGTATAGACGGGTCCACTAGGAGCCATTGGCACTTTAAGAGTTTAATAGTGTGGGCTGGCTCCTCCCTCTATGCCCGTCCTACCAGACTCAGTCTAGAAACTGTGCCCGAGGTGACGGACATACTTCGAGAGAAGGAAATACACAGATAGTGGTGAGATTCACACCAGCTCCCACGTACAACAAAAGGAAAGCCAAGCTAACCAACTTGGAACGATTCAGCAACGGCTGAAGTAACAAACTGAACCAAGTAACAATGCAGGAATATGAAGCACTGGGCGGGCGCCCAGCATCCTCTGCGGACTACGAGAAAAGGATTTCCCGGTAGGTAATTAAAATCCTATTTTCGCTTACGTCCTAGAGGATGCTGGGGTCCACATTAGTATCATGGGGATGTACCTAAGCTCCCAGTACAGGAGGGAGAGTACTGAGGTTCCTGCAGAACTGATTGACCAAACTTAAGGTCCTCAGAGGCCAAAGTATCGAACTTGTAGAATTTAGCAAATGTGTTCGACCCTGACCAAGTAGCTGCTCGGCAAAGCTGTAAAGCCGATACACCCCGGGCAGCCACCCAGGAAGAACCCACTTTACGAGTACAGTGGGCCTTAACAGATTTTGGACACTGCAAGCCTGCCGTGGAATAAGCATGCTGGATAGTGAACCTGATCCAGCGAGAAATTGTGTGCTTAGAAGCAGGACACCCAACCTTGTTTGGATCATAAAGGACAAACAGAGCGTCCAACTTCCTGTGATGAGAAGTTCTCTTAACATATATTTTCAAAGCCCCCACAACATCCAAGGACTCGAGGTAATTGAGGAGTCAGTAGCCACTGGCACCACAATAGGTTGATTGATATGAAAAGCTGACACAACCTTTGGAAGAAAGTGCTGACGCGTTCTGAGCTCAGCTCTATCCTCATGGAAAATCAAATAGGGACTCTTGCATGACAATGCCCCCAATTCCGACACACGTCGAGCAGACGCCAATGCCAACAGAGTGACCGCCTTCCAAGTAAGAAACTTCACGTCCACGTCCTGTAAGGCTCGAACCAATCCGATTGCAGGAACTGCAGCACCCCATTAAGATCCCTTTAAGATCCCAAGGTGCCGTAGGAGGCACAAAGGGTGGTTGGATGTGCAGAACCCCTTTCAAGAATGTGTGAACCTCAGGGAGAGCAGCCAATTGTTTCTGGAACAAAATGGACAAGGCCGAAATCTGGACCTTTATGGAGCCCAAGCATAGGCCTACATCCACACCTGCTTGCAGAAAGAAGAGAAACCATCCAAGTTTAAACTACACCGCAGGAAACTTCTTGGATTCACACCAAGACACATACTTTTCCAAATCTGATGGTAATGTTTTGACGTTACTCCCTTCCTAGCCTGTACCAGGGTAGGAATGACCTATACTCACCACTCTTCTATCTTCTGGCTCTGTTAGGGGATGGCGGCCGTGCTGCGGGAGTGAGCGGTCGCCTCGTGGGCTTGCGATCAGCACCCTCAGGAGCTCAGTCTCCTGTCAGCGGAGTAGAGAACCATTAACTTCAAGAGTTGGTTCCTACTACCCCCCTAAGTCCCACGAAGCAGGAAGGCTGTTGCCAGCAGCTTTCCAGTAACCTATTCTCTAATAAAAATTAAAAAAAAAACAAGAAAACACCTAAGAGCTATCCTAGCTGAGTCTGGTAGGAGGGCCATACAGGGAAGAGCCAGTGCACACTATTAATTTCTTAAAGTGCCAAGGCTCTTAGTGGACCCGTCTATACCCTATGGTACTAATGTGCACCCCAGCATCCTCTAGGACGTAAGGGAAAATAGCAAATTATGTACTTGAATGTTACTTTTCTTTGAGTACTGCATGGCGGCTTTTACAGAGGGTTACGTTCCTTCTAACTAGGTAGAGACAGGCATGTAAAAGGATGCTAATAAGATGGTATATAATGTTGCTCCTCCTTTTCCCATGTCAGCATGATGCTCACCTTCCATGTAACCTATACCAATTGGGAAGTATGAGGAGCTTATAGGAGAGTATGCTGGCTGAGAGGAAGATGATCCAGCTCCAGAGTTGCTATTCCTGCACACAGTGCTAGGTGATTGCTAGTGCTACTGCAGCTATTCCTGCACACAGTTCTAGGTGATTGCTAGTGCTACTACAGTTATTCCTGCACACAATGCTAGGTGATTGCTAGTGTGTCACGGATGAGATTGTTTGTGAACCCGGAATAGTTCTGGATACTGGGTTGGGTCTTGAGCGCAGTGGACAGAATCGGTCTGGCTTAATGAATGATCTGCTCATCCAGATGAGAACAGCTATGGGTACTGGAACACTGGCGGTGGGAGCCACCAGTGCAATGGATAGCTGGATTGTCACCTAATGGAGAGTCACGTGAGGACTGGTGAGTTGACAGAATCAGCAATGCAGGAAAGTCACAGATCAATGGCTGGAACCAGTGGGATGGCTGTCGACGAGGCTGAGGACAACAGCAATGACTGTAGACGAAGCTGAGAGCATCAGCAGTAACTGTAGAAGTAGCTGAGGACATCAGCAATGACTGTAGAGCACAGGTTCCCAAACTCGGTCCTCAGGACCCCACACGGTGCATGTTTTGCAGGTCTCCTCACAGAATCGCAAGTGAAATAATTAGCTCCACCTGTGGACCTTTTAAAATGTGTCAGTGAGTAATTAATACACCTGTGCATCATCTGGGTTACCTGCAAAACATGCACTGTGTGGGGTGCTGAGGACCGAGTTTGAGAACCTATGCTGTAGAGGAAGCCGAGGACGTCAGCAATTCTTGTAAATGAAGCCGAGGACTTTGGCAATGCTTATAGACAAAGCAATACTTGTAACCGAAGCTGAGGATGTCAGCAACACGGGTTTCCAGATGCTGGGCAGAGGACGCGCAATGGGGATTCCGTATGCTGTGCAGTGTCGGCACTGCTGGTTTCCCAGTAGCTGTGATGCAGTGGTTCTGCACAATGAGTACTGCAATGTTATAGACAGTAGTGGCAGGTTTTCCGGATACTATGGTGCGCTAACTTGCGCAGCGGTGAACTGGAAGCTGGGATTGAACCAGCAGTTCACATTTGTAGATATACTGGAGTTAAGATGACCAGCAGTGCAGGTTTGCAGATATCTTGGAGATAGTATCACCAGCGGTGCAGGTTTGCAGATATCCTGGAGATAGTATCACCAGCGGTGCAGGTTTGCAGATATACTGGAGATGAGATAACAAGCGGTGCAGGTTTGCAGATATCCTGGAGATAGGAGTCAGGAAGTGCTGAAGTTGGTAATGCACTGTCTCTTTAAGTAGGGAATTGCAAGAGCTCTCTACAGGCTTGAGAACAACAAAGCACTGACAACTTCCCAGTGCTTGGAGCTGGAATATATACCCCTTGCTCTCTGGTGATAGGCTGAAGGGATCACATGTCAGGTAAAACACTACCTGGTTGGACAGTTCACTGCAGAGTCAGCTGATCAGGAGTACATGCAGTACTCCAGGCTAGGCATCAGAGTGGACTGAGCCCAAGCAGGCCAGGAAGGAGCAGAAGCCTAACTATCCTGAAATGGATGCTGAGAATGACAGCGCGGGACGGGGATGGACCAGTGAATGGCGGACAATGCTTTGAACTGCGCCGCAGGTAGGTCAAAGTGCGACTGGGAAGTGCTGTAAACCTCAGTTTTGTGACATAGCGCTATTGCAGCTATTCCTGCACACAATACTAGGTGATCCTAGCATGGCATCCACGGCTCAGACTTGTTTCTCCAGCATATCCCACAGACGCTGGATAAGAGAGAGATCTTCAAATCTTTGTCATGTTCCTCAAACCATTCCAGAACAAAGTTTGCAGAGAGGCCGAGCGCATTATCCTGCTGAGATCAGGGAAAACTGTTGCTATGAAGGGGTGTACTTGGTCTGCCATTATATTTATGTAGGTGGTACATTTCAAAGTAACATCCACATGAATGCCAAGACCCAGATTTCCCCAGCAGTACATTTCCCAGAGCATGACAATGGTTGCGCCAACGTACCTTCTTTCTACAGTGCATCCTGGTGCCATCTCTTCTTCAGGTAAATGAAGCCCATGTCAGAAACATGATATAAAATAAAATGTTATTCATCAGACCAGGCAGGCCACCTTCTTCCATTGCTCCATGGTGGGTTCTGATGCTCATGTGTCCACTGTAGTCTCTATCAGCAGTAGACAGGGGTCAATATGGGCCCTTTGACTGGTCTGCGTTACTCCTTCATGTTGTGCAGAGACTTTTATCACCTGCTGCACAGAGATCATTATGATGTCACTTGTTAGTCTTCTTCTCCCCCAAACATTCTGCACGGGCACTGAGGGAAACCACTAATCACTATGTTCTGGGTACAGCATATGAATACCTTCCTGATTCTGGGGCTTTCCTTGAGCAGATGACTTCCAAGTGTGTGGGACCAGGCTCCATCCTGCTTCCGGACATGGTTTCTTCCACCCTTGCAGCCAGAACATGAGCTCAATGTTCCCAGCTATTCACATATTACCCGGCGCTCCCAGGGAGAGCAGCAGGATGTACTTAGGTCAGCCTGCCCGTCCTCAGCCTGAAGAAGTAACATGGTGCATTGCCAGGAATGAGGAGAGGGGTAAGTCTCTGTTACAGAGACCCCACACACTACTAACTGACCCAGACAGGAAACGATACAGGTGTCATGGAGTACTGACATAGAGAGTCACTTTATATATTGCTATTTGGTGAGACCCTAAATCCCACCTACCTGATCCTCCTGTGGGATCCTGTGATTCTCCTCTGTACAGTCCTGGGAATACAGAGGACGGGGACATCTCTCTGGGGTATCTCTGTTACTGGGCCCACCTGTAGGAGACACACATTGACTGAGTACAGTGTATATATGTGATTATCAGATGATGTGTATGTATATAGGGGGCCCCATACCTGCTCTCCTCTGTACAATATATGACCGTCTCCTCTTACCCAGTGATGTGAGGGGCAGGTGATTCTCCATCATCACGTCCTTGTACAGACCCCTGTGTTCCTCAATATACTCCCCCTCCTGCATGGAGACATAGACAGTGACATCCTGACACCTTATAGGCACCTGACACACACAATGATACAGTCATCACCCAGACACATCCCCTGGTGTTACTGTATAATGTCCCCATTCCTAGCAGTCACCTCTCCAGTCATCACCCAGACACGTCCCCTGGTGTTACTGTATAATGACCCATTCCCAGCAGTCACCTCTCCAGTCATCACCCAGACACATCCCCTGGTGTTACTGTATAATGACCCATTCCTAGCAGTCAGCTCTCCAGTCATCACCCAGACACGTCCACTGGTGTTACTGTATAATGTCCCATTCCCAGCAGTCACCTCTCCAGTCATCACCCAGACACGCCGCCTGGTGTTACTGTATAATGTCCCATTCCCAGCAGTCACCTCTCCATTCATCACCCAGACACGTCCCCTGGTGTTACTGTATAATGTCCCATTCCCAGCAGTCACCTCTCCAGTCATCACCCAGACACATCCCCTGGTGTTACTGTATAATGTCCCATTCCCAGCAGTCACCTCTCCAGTCATCACCCAGACACATCCCCTGGTGTTACTGTATAATGCCCCATTCCCAGCAGTTACCTCTCCAGTCATCACCCAGACACGTCCCCTGGTGTTACTGTATAATGTCCCATTCCCAGCAGTCACCTCTCCAGTCATCACCCAGACACGTCCCCTGGTGTTACTGTATAATGTCCCATTCCCAGCAGTCACCTCTCCAGTCATCACCCAGACACATCCCCTGGCGTTACTGTATAATGTCCCATTCCCAGCAGTCACCTCTCCAGTCATCACCCAGACACATCCCCTGGTGTTACTGTATAATGTCCCATTCCCAGCAGTCACCTCTCCAGTCATCACCCAGACACATTCCCTGGTGTTACTGTATAATGTCCCATTCCCAGCAGTTACCTCTCCAGTCATCACCCAGACACATCCCCTGGTGTTACTGTATAATGTCCCATTCCCAGCAGTCACCTCTCCAGTCATCACCCAGACACATCCCCTGGCGTTACTGTATAATGTCCCATTCCCAGCAGTCACCTCTCCAGTCATCACCCAGACACATCCCCTGGTGTTACTGTATAATGTCCCATTCCCAGCAGTCACCTCTCCAGTCATCACCCAGACACATTCCCTGGTGTTACTGTATAATGCCCCATTCCCAGCAGTCACCTCTCCAGACACATCCCCTGGTGTTACTGTATAATGTCCCATTCCCAGCAGTCACCTCTCCAGTCATCACCCAGACACATCCCCTGGTGTTACTGTATAATGTCCCATTCCCAGCAGTTACCTCTCCAGTCATCTCCCAGACACGTCCCCTGGTGTTACTGTATAATGTCCCATTCCCAGCAGTCACCTCTCCAGTCATCACCCAGACGCATCCCCTGGTGTTACTGTATAATGTCCCATTCCCAGCAGTCACCTCTCCAGTCAGCAGCTGAATGATCTTGTTGGTGAGTTCCAAAATCTTCTGGTCATTGTGCCTCTCATGTATCAGTGAGTGAGGTGGAGGCACCGTGATGGGGCTCTGGATCCTGCTGAGTCCTCCTGACACACCGGGACGGCTGCTGGGTGTCTCACACTCACCAGATGTCTTCTTCACTACTGTGTAATCCTGTGCATTGGTAAATATACTATCACTCCCTGCACTACCACTCTCCAGTCATGTCCCAGTATTGTACATGTACAGTCATGTACAGATATAAGTAATAACACTGTGACACTCCCAGATCCCCTCACCCCCAGTCATGTCCCTGTATTATTACTATAGATATAAGTGATGTCACTGTGACGCTCCCAGATCCCCTCACCTCCCCAGACATGCCCCTGTATTATTACTATAGATATAAGTGATGTCACTGTGACACTCCCAGATCCCCTCACCTCCCCAGTCATGTCCCTGTATTATTACTATAGATATAAGTGACGTCACTGTGACACTCCCAGATCCCCTCACCTCCCAAGTCATGCCCCTGTATTATTACTATAGATATAAGTGATGTCACTATGACACTCCCAGATCCCCTCACCTCCCCAGTCATGTCCCTGTATTATTACTATAGATATAAGTGACATCACAGTGACACTCCCAGATCCCCTCACCTCCCCAGTCATGTCCTGTATTATCACTATAGATATAAGTGATGTCAGTGTGACACTCCCAGATCCCCTCACCTCCCCAGGCATGTCCTGTATTATAACTATAGATATAAGTGATGTCAGTGTGACACTCCCAGATCCCCTCACCTCCCCAGTCAGAAGATGGATGATCTCCAGGGTGACAGATAATATCCTCTCACTCAGGTGTCGTCTGTGCTTGTCCATCCTCAGTGAATCAGTATACAGGAGGTGTCTCACCCTCAAGGTGACTTTTATAAAAGACTCAGGTTCCTCAAACACCAATTCTCTAGGAGAAAAAGGAACAGTATCAGTGTTTTTGGAAGTTCTTCTGATCCAGCATAGTAACACTGCTCAATGCAGTTTGCACAATAATGTATTGCTTAGGGCAGCGGTTCCCAAACTTTTTGGAGTCATGGCATCCTAGAGAATTTTTTCACGGTACCCCTAGGCCAAAAGTTTCTTAATAAGAAATTCTGAAAAAAATATATATAAAATTAAGTAAATTGTGTTAATATTTCATCCTTAGATTCAGTTATGTGGTGAGGGACAGGATTCACTTTTGTTCACATATTTCATGACTGGAAGCTGCAAGCACTTTTTGTGTTTATTATATTGATCATAGCTAATTACAATTGTTCCTGGACCACCAACCCAGGGCACCCCTGCAAGTACCCCAAGGCACCTCAGGGGGGATCCGGTCTGAAGATCGACAGTATCTAGGTCGACAATGTTTAGGTCGACCACTATAGGTCGACAGTCACTAGGTCAACATGGATGGAAGGTCGACAGGGTTTCTAGGTCGACATGTGCTAGGTCGACAGGTCTAAAGGTCGACATGAGTTTTTCACATTTTTTTTTTTTTTTTTAATTTTTTCATACTTAACGATCCACGTGGACTACGATTGGAACGGTAAAGTGTGCCGAGCGAAGCGAAGGCACCATGCCCGAAACATGGCGAGCGAAGCGAGCCATGCGAGGTGACGCGGTGCACTAATTTGGGATCCCGGTCACTCTACGAAGAAAACGACACCCAAAAAACAACAACCTCATGTCGACCTTTAGACCTGTCGACCTAGCACATGTCGACCTAGAAACTCTGTCGACCTTCCATCCATGTCGACCTAGTGACTGTCAACCTATAGTAGTCGACCTAAACATTGTCGACCTAGATACTGTCGATTTGATGAACCACACCCCCTCAGGGTCCCACTGTACACTGACTGAGAACTGAGAATCACTGGCTTAGGGTGAAACCACCACTACTCATGGTAGAAGTCCTGGCTTCCCAGATAACACGTGGTGCAACTCTGTTGGGAAATTTTGTTGAGAAACAATTCCTGTGCAAAGAATGACATCCAATGTCCAGTGTTACGTTATGGTAATTGGAATCCGTGCCTATTACAATTCGCAGCAATATTACATAACTAATACACTGGCAACACACCACATGCTAAATCTAAGGTATAAAAATAACAGGACATAACAAGCCACTCCAACTGTATTATAATAATAACAACCACAACAGGACACCACAGGCCACTCCCCCTGTATAATGATAAAAGGACACCACAGGTCAATTCCCCTGTAGAAGGATAATGACAGGACACCACAGGCTGCTCACCCTGTAAAATAATAACAACAGGACACCACAGGCTCCTCCCCCTGTAGAATAATAACAGGACACCACAAGCTGCTCCCCCTGTATAATCATAATAACAGGACACCACAGGCTGCTCCCTCTGTAGAATAACAGGACACCACAGGCCGCTCCCCCTGTAGAATGATAATAATGACAGGACACCACAGGCCGCTCTCCCTGTAGAATAATAATAGGACACCTCAGGCTGCTCCGCCTGTAGAATAATAATAACAGGACACCACAGATTGCTCCCGCTGTATAATAATAATAACAACAATAAATATAATAATATAGGCCACACCTCCTGTTTAAAAATAATAACAGGACATAACAAGTCGCTCCCCCGTGTAATAATAATAAAAAAAGGACACCACAGGCCGCTTTCACTGTAGAACAATTATAATAATAACAGGACACCACAAGCTGTCGCCCCTATATAATAATAACAGGACACCACAGGCTGCTCAACCTGTTTAATAATAATAGAACACCACAGGCTGCACACCCTGTATAATAATAATAATAATAACAGGACACCACAGGCCACTCCTCCTGTATAAAAATAATAGGACACCACTGGCCGCTCCCCGTTTAATAATAATATAATTATTATTATAATTAATAAACAGTGGGAGCGGACAGTGGTGTTCTATTATTTTTATACAGGAGGAATGGCCTGTGGTGTCCTGTTGTTGTTATTATTACTATTATCATACAGGGTTAGCAGCCTTTGGTGTCCTGTTATTATTATACAGGGTGGGGGGGGGGGGCAGCTTTTGGTGTCCTGTTGTTGTTATTATTATTATTATTAACTGGACACCACGGGCTGCTCCCCCCCTTTTAATAATAACAGGACACCACAGGCTGCTAACCCTGTTTAATAATAATAGAACACCACAGGCTGCGCTCCCTGTATAACAATAATAATAATAACAACAACAACAACAGGACACAACAGGCCACTCCTCCTGTATAAAAATAGTAGGACACCACTGGCCGCTCCCCCTGTTTATTATTATTATTAATAATAATAATAATAATAACAGGACACCACAGGCTGCTCCTCCTGTATAATAATAACAACAGGACACCACAGGCTGCTCCTCCTGTGTAATAATAACAAGACACCACAGGCTGCTCCCCCGTGTCATAATAATAGGACACCACAGGCTGCGCCCCCTGTATAATAATAATAATAATAATAGGAAACCACATGCTGCTCCCCTTGTACAATAATGACGTCATTACCGGCCGCAAGAAGCAATGACGTCTCCTTTGTGATGAGCTCACCTCAGTGACTCGGAAGCTGAGAGTGAGGAGAAACCCCTTCCGGTTCTTGAAAAGGAACAATCCGGAAGTCGGCTGTAGCAGTAAGGGCGGAAGTCAGCTGGAACGCACGAGGCGGAAGTCAGCTGTGTAACGTTTTCTAGAGAGCGGGGACAGTCACCAATGATAGTAGATCCTACTCCTGTAATTCCTCCCATATACTGTATACCTGTACTGCTCCTATATACTGCATATACTAATAATACTGCTATCTATACCTCCTATATATAACATACCTCCCAGTCCCAACATGACCCTCTCCAGGAGGGACAGAATGCTCTGTTCCTGGACTTCCCTCTTACTGTATGAAAGCCATCACCTGTGGTGAAACACCTTTCACATACATTAACCTGTTCAAAACAGGTTCTAGCAATCATAAATTAAGAGGAAAGTCCAGGAGCAGAGCATTGTGTCCCTCCTGGAGAGGGTCATGTTGGGAGGTATGTATAATCCTGTACTGCTCCTATATACTGCATATACTCATAATACTACTATGTGTACCACCTATATATTCACCTGTACTGCTACTATATACTATGTATACTCATAATACTGCTATATGTACCTCCTATATATACCTGTACTGCTGCTATATACTGCATATACTCATAATGCTGGTATATGTACCTCCTATATATACTATGTATACTCATAATATTGCTATATGTACCTCCTATATATACCTGTACTGCTGCTATATACTGCATATATTCATAATACGTCTATATGTTTCTCCTATACACGCCTGTACTGCTATTACAGTATATGCTACATTTACCGATCCTACTACTATTTACCTCTTTTTTTATACCTTTTATTATTATTATTATTATTATCTATTTCATATATATGTATATATATATATATTTATATAATTATTATCCTTTATGTGGCGTCACAAGGGTTCTTTCAGAAACAGCAGGTTGTCAGATGTTCTTTTGTGCTGACATGGTTCCTGAGGGAGGAGGCTTGCCATGCCTCCTGGAGATGCTTGGTAAGTACCTGAATGAAATGCTAGATGACACTGCATAGGAGGGTGTGCCAGAGTCTCGGCTTGCACTGGTGAATCCCTCATCCCCTGAGCTGGCATCCCAGAAGAATGATGACCACATTTTTAAAAATATGATGTCTGATTGTACTCTCTCCTGATGAAGGTTCCAGCGGTCTAGAGATATACAATGTTCATTCTGTAGGTGCTGTATCGACGGAGCAGAGGGACAAAGGCCCCAGCTACAAGACAATTATCAACTGAGGTAGCGACCAAGGGAACAGAGGTATGGAGAGTGTTTCCCACACAAAGCCCATATTCCCCCCCAGTGGGAGGAGAAGGGAACACACATTTAGGGGTCTATTTACTAAGCTTTGGATGGAGAAAAACCTGGATGGAGATAAAGTACCAGCCACGTCACAGGCTGGCTTTGAAAAATGAAATTTAGGAGCTGATTGGCTGGTACTTTATCTCCATCCAAGGCGTAGTACATAGACCCCTTAGTCATCCACCATGTTGATATGGGCAATTAGATACCCCTTAGACAGCCAGCATACAGGGCCTCACTTGAGGGGTTGAGTACCATGAAGCTAGAGGTGGATGAGATGCTGCGGTTGGGTGTTATACAAATGTACTAAAGTTAATGGGCTGCGCCTGTGGTATTAGTCCCCAAGAAATGTGGGGGCACCAGGTTCTGTGTGAGCTATAGTAGATTATACAGTGATTGATACCTATTCCATGCCAAGAATGGATGAACAGTTAGATCAGGTGGAATACCCTATCCCAGCGGTCACATGACCAATACCGGGGTCTCCACCTTCAGAATGCCGCCAGGGAACGGGGTAATTAATTTACACCGTCCCTGCCCCCGTCCTAACCTGCCTGGGGTGGCAGTGCAGGCTAAGATTCTGGGGTTCGGCAGCTACGGCTAACACCCACCTCTAGTGCCTAACCCTAACTCCTCTGTGTAATCCTGTGTATCAGGGGAGACATGAACAAATCTCTTATATACAGGAAAATGTAGAGTATATAGAATTTCTCCTGCATACCTCATTTCAGTGACAGGAAGAAAACAACAAACCCCGGGCCATGTAATAAATGCAAACTTCAATGAGGACGACAACAACAAAATCCCGGCGCCTTTGTTGCCCAGAAAAAATCTAGCTGCTTTCCCAGGGGTAACTGGTTTATAAACCCCTTATACCAAATTTTTTTTTAGAAAAAGACAATAGGAAAGCGCAAATTTGATCTGTTTGTAGATTTTATTAAATGATTATTATTTAAAACAAAAATTCATACCGGCCAGTATGCATAAATAAATTACATATATTTAAGAATATCTGTAAAGATAATAACCTACAAGACCATAATGTAGCTCCACATCAAGTCTCTGTTGAGTGTACTTTTAGGTGATACTTTGTATTACCTCCACTGGTAACACACTTGCTGTCTAGTGAGCATACACCATGTAGCCAATTAAAGATGCACTTCTGAGACTCCTTCCTATATACCTGGTAATTGCCTGTGATTTATATACTGCGGTTAAATGGCTTATTGTTAGACAGTTTAAGTGCCACATGCAATAATTACATGTATTCCTGCATGGCCATGCAATATATTTATGGATAGTTCAGAGCTCTTATACACAAATCCAAATCACAGCGTGATGATACTCAGTGGGCAAACCTGTCACGACTCCCAGCAGGGTCAGATGATCGTCCTCCCGGCTATTGCTCTCACTTTCAGCCTTATCTGGAGTTCATGAAACAACTCACTTCTGATGATGTTCCTCCCGGCTGTTTGTGTGGCCTCAGCCTTATCCGGAGTATACGTTCGCTCCTCCTCCTCTGATCCCTGTTAGCGGTGGGGTCAATTCTCAGCCGGCCGGCTAGTAGGTGTGCAGCACTCGATCCCGTCAGTGGGAGAAGAAAACACAGACGCGTTTCCCCGCCTTCCAACCTCGGCGGCTTCCTCAATGAGGACGAGCAGCATGGTTATTACTATAGATATAACTGATGTCACTGTGACACTCCCAGATCTCCTCACCTCCCCAGTCATGTCCCTGTATTATTACTTGTCAAAGTCAGAAAAATGTCTCAATGCACGTTGCCATATTTGCACCGCACACTGGTCCGCGCTGCGCGTGCGTACGCTCTCCCGTGGAGGCGCATACCCGCAATAGCGTGCACTCGCAGGCGCGGTATGCGTATTTACGGTAGAGTTTATATAGTCGTAGCGTGCGACTCATTCGTTACATATTTTCACAATTAATGTAGTTTATAGATCATGGTCCCTTTGATAGATTCTGAAAGTTTGGTTAAAATACAATGTCCCAGAGCTGAGGAATCCCTCTTTATATCGTACGAAGGGTCTAACAGGAATCATACAGCAGTGTTTGGTACCCATCGGAAGAGTATTTAATTAGCAATATTCCGGTGTTGGTTTGGAGCGTATTAATCGCTCGTGCGAATAGTTATGGACATAAGAAGTTTATGTCCATTTCTATTATTTACACATACTCAGGTATGCGGCGGGAAACCCAGTTTCCCACCCACCTGAGCTGTTGGAAATCGTCAAAGCCCACCTGTATGAATCACCCTATGACCTTTTGTTATGATGCAGGGCCGAATTCCTTCGGCCAATGGACAATGGGATTGTAGGACCAGGAGATTGCATTGTGTGTGGGGCATAAATAGGCAGGCCGACCACATCCAGCTCTCACTCTCTCATCAACGGTTATCTGCTGATAGCCGGGAGCTGGATATCGAGGCGCAGGCGATCATACCCTTTGTGCGTAAGTTTCTCTCCGTAATCATTGTCTTTCTGTGAGCCAATTTCTCTCATCTCATCTCTCTCTCTCTCTCTCTCTCTCTCTCTCTCTGTTCTGTTCTCTCATATCTCCCCTAGACTAGGCTAGTATTGTATTGTATTAGATAGCATTGTATTGTATTGCATTTAGGTCAGAGTAGTATTGTCTTTTTGTATTTTAGTTCTGTGGTTAGGAAGTCTCTGTTATATTGTAGTGTATCATTTGTACTGTTATCCCCTTTTACAAGTATATTAGATATAATACAGTTAATAGGCCTTGGAACCTAAACCAGTATCTGTGTGTTTTCTATAGTGTTAAGTGTTCACTTGAGCGTCGGTGACGCTCAAGCAGCTTTGTAGTTAGTCAGGTTACACAAGGTTGCACTTACACCCTGTACTCACATTAAGGTATTCTTTGTATTTCATTGGTATAAGGTTTTATCATAAAGGTATAGCGTTGTGAGCGTCTGCGCCGCTGGTGATCTCCTCGTGGTCTCGAGCGTCCGCTACGCTACAGCGAATCATTCCCCTAGTCATAGCCAATAACGTGTCCTGTGATCACTGGGCCGTGAGCGAACGCGACGCTTGAGCGTCTCGCCTACGGCTGAGAGATCGCTACGCCAATAGCGTACCATTACGGTACTTCTTAAGCAAACAGCGTACAGTGTTCTTAGCTTCATAAAGGGTTGTTATACGACAAAGGAATTTAGCATTGTCAATTGGGAACTCGTCCTATACTTCTCACATCTGCACTAGGTAGATCAGCAGACATTATCCCCCAGCAAAGGGTGGGAGATTGTCTCATAGTGCTGGCGGGATAAGCGTCTGCTTCGCTTAGATAAAGAGTGCTGAAGGAACCCGGTAACCGGAAGTAAGAACAAAACGCTTGTGTCTTTTTAAAACTGTTTATTTTTCTTTTGTCTTGCGTACGCACGCATATATCTGCATTTCTGTTTCATTTTCGTATATCACTATTCCTGTTTGCCAATTTTATAGTTGATAGAAAGTGCTAAAAAGAGATTTGCTGTTATTTCATAGTAGAGGTAATAGTTAAAGTATAGAACAACACACGGTTTGTCTGAGATACAAGGCAGTCAGTGTGGATTGCGGTAGATGATCAGGGATCATTTACATTGATAAAAATATATTGTGTTACGGTGGATCCTTTGCATTGCGTACACGTGTCGCTAACAAAGACTAGCGTACGCAATCCAAAAGGCAGACGCACGCAGCGTTCATTACGCAACGTAGCGTCCGGTTACGCCCACGTAGCTCAAGCTGTGATAAAGTGAAGTAACGCAAAGGCGATAAGTAACGCACAGCGGTAGATAACGCGACGCGGAAAATAACGCAAGTCTATTTTTGGAGAATCTGAAATTTAGTTTAACAGATCCTGCTCCTAATTGGTAACACTGTTGGACTGAAGACAATTTCTGCGCAGAAATAGATATAGAAACAAAAGTGTACATGTGTTGAGTGAGTGTGTTTTGTATACAAAAGTTTATATAACTGTAAGGTGGAACCAAAAGGAAAGCCGGGTACTCGTCAAGGGACATACGTGTAAGTGACATATACGGTGGCTAGGGAGGCATCCCTGGTTAAATAATATTTGAGCATTAGAGTATAGCGGACCATAAGGTAACAAGACCAGGAGGTCATAAGGTAACAGACCAGGAGGTCATAAGGTAACAGACCAGGAGGTCATAAGGTAACAGGTAAAATAGACAAAGAGGTCCGCTATAAAAGTCCAGTGGCACAACGCCTGGGGTGTTGGTGCAGAACCCATATAGGCCATACAAGCTCTGGCTGAAGGAATCGCAGCCGGAAACATAGATTCCATTGATCTTTCAGTACATGACAAGTAGTGCTCGTGTACTGAACGATTGGACCACACGTAATTGTGTGCAGTAGTTAGTAATCTGACCTAATACCATTAGAGTAAAGTGGTCACAAACGCTATTTGTACATTCTGACGTGATTTGTGTAATTTTTTATTTTTGGAAGGGAAGTTCGCTGGTCACTCGGGAACTATCCAACAACCGATACTTACTGGGGACTGGTAGGTCCAGCACGCCCCAGTAAATAAAGGTTCACAGGGGCCCTGGGTTGGGTACAGCAGCTCTGGTTACAGTGATTGCAGTACTGGCCAACGTGGGCGAGAAGTAAGTGGGGTACTTGGTAAACCGCCACCGCCGGCCTGCCCAAGGACTTCTTGGTTTGTTTGTAAGGGTTCGCTGAAAGCCTTGATATTCAAGGAGGAATAAGCAACGCCTGCAGATTATGGGGGCCAGTTGTTCAGGTAGGGGGCGATCAACCTCGGTTCGGGTTGATTCAGAGAACCGATCCATCGGGTCGGCACGATATGTGAAATATGGAAATCACGCTGAAGTTTTATGTGATGAATGGGAGAGAATGACTGTACAAGACAGGGACAAATTCCCAAGAATAGGTAGCTTCAGTCCAGAAGTGTTACAAAATTTAAGGAGGAGGATAAGTCTCATTGAACCAACGAAGAGACAAAATAAACATTATGAATATTTACAGTTATGGCAACAGGAAAGTGAATTACAAAAAGAGTCTATTGACTTTTCTGACTCTTATCCTGAGAGGAGAGACATGGCAGCAGGAGAGGAGTTGATTGCGGAGAGAAAAGCACAAAGGTGGAACAATAAAAACGCTCTTAGCAACTGTAATATAGATTATAAGGATAAGTGTAATAAATGTAACCATGATTATTGTAATACTGTTGAATGTACAACTATTAACCTGTGCAAGCTGCACCCCATGTCAAACCTCCCTCAGGAATACAAACAAGAAAGTGAGCCCAGAACGATGTCGGCACCTCTTCCAGAGGCCATCCTACAAGACATCCAGGTGGACACGACCAAATTGGTAAAGGCAATAATCGAACCCCCTAACAGAGGGTCAGGTGAGGTCGTGTCCACAGGTACGTACAATGTTTCATATCACGCACAAACAGATGTACCCCATATTGTAAGACCAACACAAGATGATGTAACTGAGCTCGATCTGGCCAGGGTGATCTCAGTCCCCAATGGGAAGACTGACGATCAGGGAATCATTCCCGTCAAGGACAGTGCAATGCGCTGTCTCTGGTCCCGGACCGAATTGAGATCAATTATGTCTGAATTTCCTGATCCTAGGAGAAATCTAGCCAAATGTCAAAGGTTTATTAAAGAACTAGGAAACGCCACAGAACCCACCAACAAAGAGTGGCGGACAGTGCTGAGGGCATGTTTGCCCTCCAGGGTTGACCCTGAAAAATTCATTGCTGATTGTAAATTAAACACGGAGGTACCTTGTATGGAGGAACACAATCAGGAATGTATTAGGCAGATTAACCGGCAGTTAGGAATATATTTCCCAGCTGCTGTCAAGTGGAATGACATTCTCTCCATAAGGCAAAACGAAAGGGAAAATGTTTCTAATTATTTCAATCGAGCACTGCAAATAATGGCTAGAAACACTGGGATCGCAGACATCAAGACAAATGCACAACATAAAGGAATAGCGGTTAAGGTATTAATGAATGGTTTAAAGGATGAATTAAAAACAAGGGTACAGACCACCAACCCAAACTGGAGAGATATCTCGGTGGCCGCACTAAGAGAGGCCGTCATTAATCATGACCAGAATATCACCAGGTACAGAGAGTCACTAAGAGATAAGTTAATGGCAGCAAATATACAGGCCCAAACCACAAGACCACCCCAACAAAAGCCCCACACCCCTGCGAGAAACCCAGATATGGTAGTCTGTTACCATTGTCATAAAAAGGGACACATTGCAAGAGATTGTAGATCAAGAGAAAGACAACGACATAATCATGGTATCCAAAGAACCAGGGAAGTACAGGGGAAACGATTGATGATGATGAGCATCCGAGCGTTTGAGGAGGCATCAAATCAACCAAAACCTCAGGTCATTGACACGTGGAGGGAGCCCAGGATTTGTTACCATTGTAGGAGAGAAGGGCATTATGCTAGCAACTGTAATAACACACCTAAAGTTAGACCCCCTAGACCAAGAAATGAGCAAAATTACAATACACACCACTATAATCAAGGATCACATAGGCAGGAAAGGTGATTATTAGGAATGGAGGCAAGCCTGAAGTAACGGTTAATGAAATGGGAGGTCATTCACTAAAGACACAGGAATGACCAGGTGAAAAGTTGTAAATGTATTTGTGAAAAATGTTTTTCTCTCCCTCTCTCTATCCCCATCTCTGACTAGTAGTGGTAAGAATTCACACATTGCATATCCACTTGGTCCTTGCAGAAGTCTACCAAACCTCAGCATGACCTCCGCCACAATGTATTTCTGGCCAGATACAGACAGTGGAGTAATGCAGGTGCTGGTGGGGAGGGACTGCTCAAGGAGACCAGTAGACACATAGATATGACAGCCTAATAAGTCTGACAATGTTTTTCTAATGCTAACAATGTTTTCTTACAATGTTTAAAAAAAATGCTTTGTTTCTCTTTTCTTATTGATGGTTATTGTCGAGTTATGTAATGTATATATGCACATGAATTGTTCTCTATCTCTTTTGTTTTTTTTTATTTTCTCTCTCTTCTCACTCATGTTTCCATGGTTTAAAAATGCTATGTCACCCCTCAGTTGGACCAATGGTAATGCCAGATTTTTGCTCCTTACAGAAAGATCGTCGGTTAGGAAGGAATATTGCATCACCAGAATGATCGTTTTTGAAGACTGAGAGACAACACCTTTGAGAGGACAGCAGAACAAGAAGAACAACAAGACGAGAGAACTTATTATCGTAACGAGTTCTCTCCCCCTCAAACTGATTTTCTTATACCCCATTTACAAATTTCTTCTTTTCTCCTCCTGTAAGATGGACTTGCCCCAAGAGACTGTGATATGGATTTTTCCCGTTAACCATGATGTTGACCAGAGCAGTCTGTTTCGGTGAGAGTACCAGTGAGGTCGAGAAAGGATCCAGAAAGGTCCTGATGACTGAGACGGAGGTGTAAATTTCCAATAGCAACCCAATCACCAAGCAAAGGCGAGTACCGGGCACGATCTAACAACCATGTTATTTGTAAACAACTGTGAAGGAATGTTAGTTCAAAAAGAAAGTTGTATCTGTAGGCTCTGTAACAAAGAAATGCCAATCCAGTTTTAATATCCATATGGACCGGCATCCATTGAGTGACTATCACTCTCTAGTGGGTAACGTGTTAAACCAAACAGATTGTTGGGTATGCTCTCAAGTACCTCAGGGTCACAGCAAATCAGGGCTAGTACCATTTCCTTTAACGTTAGGGGAGGTACTTGAGCTAAGTGGTAGGAGACCGGTGGAGGTTTAACATCTCCAGCCCTCCTAGTTTGAAGCTCCACCAATACCATGTGGATAGGTCTCTCTTATGTTTTAACATCTCCAATCCTAGAAAACCGGGAAATTGGGAAGTGTCATGGAGTAACCACACCATGACCTTTTCACACAGAGCAGATAGAATGCCTACAGATACAGAGCTCGTACGCCACATAGCCAGCAGAGGAAAATCTTTCCGGTATAGGTATACCTTAGGAAATAGGATTACTAGAGTTGGAGAGGTATCACCAGGATACTGTGCACATATCGTACAAACTGATACGTGCCTTAAGCAGATGGAAGAATTAGGGTCAGGAGATTTCACCTGGAAGGTTTGTAACATGGTCATGTCCTTCTCCGTCCCATATGTTCTCCCCGATGATGCATATTTCATATGCGGGAGAAAGGCGTACAAGTGGCTTGCCCCAAACTCTGAAGGATTGTGTTATATTGGAAAAGTATTGCCTGAAGTGATGACTGTAACACATGACAAAATGAAGGACATACACCGTGGTGCCCAAGCTCCTTATACTCACACTCATTACGAGCACCGAGTTAAAAGACAACTGTCAGAAAGGTTAGAGCATCCGGCCTCTGATCTTATCCATGAATCCACCGGGATTCAGGTTCTGGTAGCGTTAGATTTCACTCGCACCGCTCGAGGTGTGATGAATTATAAATACATTTCCGCACTCGCCAATTTGTTAGATAATATCACTGAAATGTATGATGACACGTTTAGATACACTGGAAGAGAACTTCAAGCTTATAAAATAGAACTAGTTCAGCATAGGATGGTTCTCAATTATCTTACAGCAGTAACAGGCGGATATTGTGTTACATTGGCAACACAGTACGGCATAAAGTGTTGCACGTATATCACAAATAGCACCGAGGATCCGGTAGAGGTCATAGACCAAAAGATGGACGATATTCTCCAATTGAAGTGGGAATTTCGTCGAAAACACAATCTCACCCTTGCTGCTGTAGGTAATGAGCTGACTAGTTGGGTGTCATGGTTGAACCCGCGAAATTGGTTCTCCGGTTTGGGAGACTGGGCTCAAGGAGTCATAATGGATGTTGGAAAGTTTCTACTATGTATCTTGGGTGTCGTTATATCGATTGGATTGATATTTAGATGCGGGCAGGCTTTAATGAGGTGCAAGCAAAGTACAAAAGTGATGAGCTTGAGGAGCGAGGAAACCGTAATTAACCTGGATTTGATTTATGACCCAATGATAGAAACCAGAATGTGATGAAAATGCGATTATACGGTCCGTTTCTTTCACCTGTTTTTCTGCTTTTCTCCAAGATACAAAGACCCCCTTGGACGAGGAAGCTGGCGAGACGAGATGTATACAGACAACGGATTGACCAAAGAAGAAGATTTGACAACTTTAAATATGGACACTTGATGAACTTTGCCATGGATCCCCAGTTTCCCTAGTATTTTTAAACTCACGCTAGCCCAACATTTTTGTAAATCTGATGGCACTGACAAAGCTTGTTGCTCATGCCTAAGGAGCAAAACAGCGCAAAGAAGACGACTCTCAACAGATACCGAACACAACTTCAACAACAGATGTACATTTCCCTGACATAGAATATCATTGCATTTTTCGTAAGTGTTCTTTATCTTCATCTCTACAACCCTCAGGTAATGACACACATAGACGATAGGGAATACAGGCACAGATATCAGCAACCACATACCTCCCCCACTCATGTATCATCAACTAAAATGTGCTCCCCATTTTGTTCAAAATCCGAAAAGAGCTCGGTAAAGTTTGACAGCCCATCCACAGACCTGTACCACAGGATAAGAAGGAATTCAAATGTATACTTCGCAATACCTCGAAGCTTGATTTACAACACGTACGGCACGATGATACATGACCCCCCAAACATGGATTCATACACACATGCTTCTGCTATCTCACTAGGTCATACCCTCTTCACACCTTCTCCTCTCTCCTCCCTTACCCAACCATGGAAATCAATTAACCCCTGACTTACATTTTTCTCCTTAAATGTTTTGTGGCAGTTATTATTGACTGCCAAAGGGTGGACTGTCAAAGTCAGAAAAATGTCTCAATGCACGTTGCCATATTTGCACCGCACACTGGTCCGCGCTGCGCGTGCGTACGCTCTCCCGTGGAGGCGCATACCCGCAATAGCGTGCACTCGCAGGCGCGGTATGCGTATTTACGGTAGAGTTTATATAGTCGTAGCGTGCGACTCATTCGTTACATATTTTCACAATTAATGTAGTTTATAGATCATGGTCCCTTTGATAGATTCTGAAAGTTTGGTTAAAATACAATGTCCCAGAGCTGAGGAATCCCTCTTTATATCGTACGAAGGGTCTAACAGGAATCATACAGCAGTGTTTGGTACCCATCGGAAGAGTATTTAATTAGCAATATTCCGGTGTTGGTTTGGAGCGTATTAATCGCTCGTGCGAATAGTTATGGACATAAGAAGTTTATGTCCATTTCTATTATTTACACATACTCAGGTATGCGGCGGGAAACCCAGTTTCCCACCCACCTGAGCTGTTGGAAATCGTCACAGCCCACCTGTATGAATCACCCTATGACCTTTTGTTATGATGCAGGGCCGAATTCCTTCGGCCAATGGACAATGGGATTGTAGGACCAGGAGATTGCATTGTGTGTGGGGCATAAATAGGCAGGCCGACCACATCCAGCTCTCACTCTCTCATCAACGGTTATCTGCTGATAGCCGGGAGCTGGATATCGAGGCGCAGGCGATCATACCCTTTGTGCGTAAGTTTCTCTCCGTAATCATTGTCTTTCTGTGAGCCAATTTCTCTCATCTCATCTCTCTCTCTCTCTCTCTCTCTCTCTCTCTCTCTCTGTTCTGTTCTCTCATATCTCCCCTAGACTAGGCTAGTATTGTATTGTATTAGATAGCATTGTATTGTATTGCATTTAGGTCAGAGTAGTATTGTCTTTTTGTATTTTAGTTCTGTGGTTAGGAAGTCTCTGTTATATTGTAGTGTATCATTTGTACTGTTATCCCCTTTTACAAGTATATTAGATATAATACAGTTAATAGGCCTTGGAACCTAAACCAGTATCTGTGTGTTTTCTATAGTGTTAAGTGTTCACTTGAGCGTCGGTGACGCTCAAGCAGCTTTGTAGTTAGTCAGGTTACACAAGGTTGCACTTACACCCTGTACTCACATTAAGGTATTCTTTGTATTTCATTGGTATAAGGTTTTATCATAAAGGTATAGCGTTGTGAGCGTCTGCGCCGCTGGTGATCTCCTCGTGGTCTCGAGCGTCCGCTACGCTACAGCGAATCATTCCCCTAGTCATAGCCAATAACGTGTCCTGTGATCACTGGGCCGTGAGCGAACGCGACGCTTGAGCGTCTCGCCTACGGCTGAGAGATCGCTACGCCAATAGCGTACCATTACGGTACTTCTTAAGCAAACAGCGTACAGTGTTCTTAGCTTCATAAAGGGTTGTTATACGACAAAGGAATTTAGCATTGTCATACTATAGATATAAGTGATGTCACTGTGATGCTCCCAGATCCCCTCACCTCCCCAGTCTTGTTACTGTATTTTTACTATAGAAAGATATGTGATGTCACTGTGATGCTCCCAGATCCCCTCACCTCCCCAGTCATGTCCCTGTATTATTACTATAGATATGTGACGTCACTGTGACACTCCCAGATCCCTCACCTCCCCAGTCATGTCCCTGTATTACTATAGATATAAGTGATGTCACTGTGACTCTCCCAAATCCTCTCACCTCCCCAGTCATGTCAGTGTATTATTAATATAGATATGTGATGTCACACTGACTCTCCCAGATCCCCTCACCTCCCCAGTCATGTCCCTGTATTATTACCATAGATAAAAGTGATGTCACTGTGACAGTCCCAGATCCCCTCACCTACCAGTCATGTCCCTGTATTATTACTATAGATATGTGATGTCACTGTGACAGTTCCAGATCCCGTCACCTACCAGTCATGCCCCTGTATTAATACTATAAATAAAAGTTTCATTATTGTTACACTCTCAGAGATTCCCTCACCTCCAGAGTCATGCAGGTTTTCGAAGGAAGAGAAAAGGGGAATTTATTATCTACCGTTAATTCCTTTTCTCGTAGTCCGTAGTGGATACTGGGAATTGAAGATTACCATGGGGTATAGATCGGACCCACTGGAGCATGGCACTTTAAGAAATTAATAGTGTGTGCTGGCTCCTCCCCTCTATGCCCCTCCTAGCAGACTCAGTCTAGGAAAACTGTGCCCGAGGAGATGGACATACTTTGGGAGAAGGATATAACACAAAAAGTGATGAGGTAACGAATAAACACACACAGGACAACAGAGCTAACCAAAACAGAGGAAAGCAACGCTATCTATAGAAGGATAGCAACACTAACCAAACATGGAACAGGGAAAGCAACAGCAAACCCAACCAAGAACACTTACAACCAGGTAAGCAGGAAACGAAGCACTGAGGCGGGCGCCCAGTATTCACTACGGACTACGAGAAAAGGAATTACCGGTAGATATTAAATTCCCCTTTTCTCTAATGTCCTATTGGATACTAGGAATTGAAGATTACCATGGGGATGTCCCAAAGCTCCCAGAATGGGTGGGAGAGTGCCGAGACCCCTGCAAAACCGCCTGACCAAACTGAAGGTCATCCTTAGTCAAGGTGTCGAACCTGTAGAACTTTACAAACGTGTTTAAACCAGAACAAGTAGCCTCACGGCACAACTGTAAGGTCGAGACACCCCGGGCAGCTGCCCAGGAAGAACCCACCGACCTTGTGGAGTGGGCCTGAATAGAACTCGGCAGCGGTAGAGCTGCTGAGGTATGTAGGCTTGTTGAATAGTCAATTTGAGCCACCTAGCAATGGACTTCTTAGAGGCAGGGGAACCAATTTTGGTAGCATCATAAAGGACTTTTTGTCAGACTTCCTGTGACGAGCCGTCCTTTTGATGTAGATCTTCAAAGCCCTAACCACATCCAAGGACTCTGGAGCAATGGAAGTGTCGGATAACACAGAAACCACAATCGGTTGATTCACATGAAAGGCCGACACTACTTTCGGCAAAAAGTGTGGGCGAGTTCTGAGCTCCGCCCTATCCTCACGAAATATCAAGTACGGGCTCTTATAGGATAAGGCCCCCAATTCCGACACCTGTTGAGCAGAAGCTAAGGCCAGTAACATAACTGTCTTCCACATTAGGTATTTCAAGTCTACACTATGTAAGGGTACAAACCAATCCGACTGGAGAAAATAAGATTTTACACACCGGTAAATCTATTTCTCGTAGTCCGTAGTGGATGCTGGGGACTCCGTAAGGACCATGGGGAATAGACGGGCTCCGCAGAAGATAGGGCACTCTAATGAAAGATTTAGTACTACCTGGTGTGCAGGCTCCTCCCTCTATGCCCCTCCTCCAGACCTCAGTTAAGGAAACTGTGCCCGGAAGAGCTGACATTACAAGGAAAGGATTTTGGAATCCAGGGTAAGACTCATACCAGCCACACCAATCACACCGTATAACTCGTGATAAACTTACCCAGTTAACAGTATGAACAACAAACAAGCATCACTCAACTGATGCCACATAACATAACCCTTTAGTAAGCAATAACTATATACACGTATTGCAGAAAGTCCGCACTTGGGACGGGCGCCCAGCATCCACTACGGACTACGAGAAATAGATTTACCGGTGAGTAAAATCTTATTTTCTCTAACGTCCTAGTGGATGCTGGGGACTCCGTAAGGACCATGGGGATTATACCAAAGCTCCCAAACGGGTGGGAGAGTGCGGATGACTCTGCAGCACCGAATGGGCAAACTCAAGGTCCTCCTCAGCCAGGGTATCAAACTTGTAGAACTTTGCAAATGTGTTTGAACCCGACCAAGTAGCAGCTCGGCAAAGCTGTAATGCCGAGACCCCTCGGGCAGCCGCCCAAGAAGAGCACACCTTTCTCGTGGAATGGGCTTTCACTGATTTTGGATGCGGCAACCCAGCCGCAGAATGAGCCTGCTGAATCGTGCCACAGATCCAGCGAGCAATAGTTTGCTTTGAAGCAGGAGCACCCAGCTTGTTGGATGCATACAGGACAAACAGCGAGTCAGTCTTCCTGACTCCAGCCGTTCTGGTCACATAAATCTTCAAAGCCCGGACTACGTCAAGAAACTTGGAATCCACCAAGTCACCAGTAGCCGCAGGCACCACAATAGGTTGGTTCAAATGAAAGGATGACACCACCTTTGGCAGAAATTGCGGACGAGTCCGCAATTCTGCCCTATCCATATGGAAAACCAGATAGGGGCTTTTACATGACAAAGCCGCCAATTCTGACACACGCCTAGCCGAAGCTAAGGCCAACAGCATGACCACTTTCCACGTGAGATACTTTAGCTCCACGGTCTTAAGTGGATCACACCAGTGGGATTTCAGGAAACTCAACACCACGTTAAGATCCCAAGGTGCCACTGGTGGCACAAAAGGGGGCTGAATATGCAGCACTCCCTTAACAAACGTCTGAACCTCAGGCAGTGAAGCCAGTTCTTTTTGAAAGAAAATGGATAGGGCCGAAATCTGGACCTTTATGGACCCTAATCTCAGGCCCATAGTCACTCCTGACTGTAGGAAGTGCAGGAATCGAGCTGGAATTCCTCTGTAGGGGCCTTCCTGGCCTCACACCAAGCAACATATTTTCGCCATATACGGTGATAATGCTTTGCTGTCACATCCTTCCTAGCCTTTATCAGCGTAGGAATAACTTCATCCGTAATGCCTTTTTCCACTAGGATCCGGCGTTCAACCGCCATGCCGTCAAACGCAGCCACGGTAAGTCTTGGAACAGACAGGGCCCTTGTTGTAACAGGTCCTGTCTGAGAGGCAGAGGCCACGGGTCCTCTGTGAGCATTTCTTGCAATTCCGGGTACCAAGACCTTCTTGGCCAATCCGGAACAATGAGTATTGTTCTCACTCCTCTTTTTCTTACAATTCTCAGCACCTTTGGTATGAGAGGAAGAGGAGGAAACACATAGACCAACTGGAACACCCACGGTGTTACTAGTGCGTCCACAGCTATCGCCTGAGGGTCCCTTGACCTGGCGCAATATCTTTTTAGCTTTTTGTTGAGACGGGACGCCATCATGTCCACCTGTGGCAGTTCCCATCGATTTGCAATCCGCGTGAAGACTTCTTGATGAAGTCCCCACTCTCCCGGGTGGAGGTCGTGCCTGCTGAGGAAGTCTGCTTCCCAGTTGTCCACTCCCGGAATGAACACTGCTGACAGTGCTAGTACGTGATTCTCCGCCCAATGAAGAATCCTGGTGGCTTCTGCCATTGCCACCCTGCTTCTTGTGCCGCCCTGGCGGTTTACATGGGCCACTGCCGTGATGTTGTCTGACTGAATCAGCACTGGTTGGTTTTGAAGCAGAGGCTCCGCTTGACTCAGGGCGTTGTATACGGCCCTTAGTTCCAGGATATTGATGTGCAGACAAGTCTCCTGACTTGACCACAGCCCCTGGAAGTTTCTGCCTTGAGTGACTGCCCCCCATCCTCGGAGGCTTGCATCCGTGGTCACCAGGACCCAGTCCTGTATGCCGAACCTGCGGCCCTCGAGGAGGTGAGCACTTTGCAGCCACCACAGAAGAGACACCCTGGCCCTGGGGGACAGGGTGATCAGCCGATGCATCTGAAGATGCGATCCGGACCACTTGTCCAACAGATCCCACAGAAAGATCCTCGCATGGAACCTGCCGAAGGGAATGGCTTCGTATGACGCCACCATCTTTCCCAGGACACGCGTGCAGTGATGCACCGATACCTGTCTTGGTTTTATGAGGCCTCTGACCAGAGTCACGAGCTCCTGAGCCTTCTCCTCCGGGAGAAACACCCTTTTCTGGTTTGTGTCCAGAATCATGCCCAGGAAGGGCAGACGCGTCGTAGGAATCAGCTGTGACTTTGGAATATTCAGAATACAGCCGTGCTGTTGCAACACTTCCTGAGAGAGTGCTACGCTGATCAGCAACCGCTCCCTGGACCTCGCCTTTATGAGGAGATCGTCCAAGTATGGGATAATTGTAACCCCTTGCTTCCGAAGGAGCACCATAATTTCCGCCATCACCTTGGTAAATATTCTCGGTGCCGTGGACAGGTCAAACGGCAACGTCTGGAATTGGTAATGACAGTCCTGTACCACAAACCTGAGGTACTCCTGATGGGGTGGATAAATGGGGACATGCAAGTACGCATCCTTGATGTCCAGAGACACCATAAAATCCCCCTCTTCCAGGCTTGCAATGACCGCTCTGAGCGATTCCATTTTGAACTTGAATCTTTTCAGATAAATGTTCAGGGATTTTAAATTCAATATGGGTCTGACCGAACCGTCCGGTTTCGGTACCACAAACATTGTGGAATAGTATCCTCTTCCTTGTTGAAGGAGGGGAACCTTTACCACCACCTGCTGGAGATATAACTTGTGAATTGCCGCTAACACTACTTCCCTTTCTATGGGGGAAGCTGGCAGGGCCGATTTGAGGTAACGGTGAGGGGGCATCACTTCGAATTCCAGCTTGTATCCCTGAGACACAATCTGTATAGCCCAGGGATCCACCTGTGAGCGAACCCACTGGTGGCTGAAATTTCGGAGACGCGCCCCCACCGCTCCTGGCTCCTGTGGAGCCCCAGCGTCATGCGGTGGATTTAGTGGAAGCCGGGGAGGACTTCTGTTCCTGGGAACTAGCTGTGTTGTGCAGCTTCTTTCCTCTACCCCTGCCTCTGGCCAGAAAGGACGCACCTCTGACCTTCTTGCTTCTCTGTGATCGAAAGGACTGCATTTGGTAATACGGTGCTTTCTTAGGCTGTGAGGGAATATATGGCAAAAAGTTTGACTTCCCAGCCGTAGCTGTGGAAACTAGGTCCGAGAGACCGTCCCCAAACAATTCCTCACCCTTGTAAGGTAACACCTCCATGTGCTTTTTGGAGTCGGCATCACCTGTCCATTGCCGAGTCCACAGGACCCTTCTGGCAGAAATTGACATTGCATTTATTCTAGAGCCCAGTAGGCAAATGTCCCTCTGGGCATCCCTCATATATAGGACAGCGTCTTTTATATGCCCCAGGGTCAATAAAATGGTATCCTTGTCTAAGATATCCATTTCCTCAGACAGATTATCTGTCCATGCTGCCACAGCACTTCACATCCAGGCCGACGCAATAGCCGGCCTCAGTATAGTACCTGAGTGTGCATAAACAGACTTCAGGATATTTTCCTATCTGCAGGATCCTTTAGGGCGGCCGTATCCTGTGACGGCAGGGCCACCTTTTTAGATAAGCGTGTCAGAGCTTTATCTACCCTAGGGGAGGATTCCCAGCGCATCCTGTCCGTTGGCGGGAAAGGGTACGCCATAAGTAACCTTTTGGAAATCAGCACTTTCTTATCGGGAGAATCCCATGCTTTTTCACATAATTCATTTAACTCATGTGAAGGGGAAAAAGTCACCTCTTGCTTTTTCTCCCCATACATATATACCCTTTTGTCAGGGACAGGGTTTTCCTCCGGTATGTGCAATACATCCTTCATTGCTATAATCATGTATCGGATGGCTTTAGTCATTTTAGGCTGCAACTTTACCTCATCGTCATCGACACTGGAGTCAGAATCCGTGTCGACATCTGTGTCAACCAACTGGGATAGTGAGCGCTTTTGAGACCCTGACGGCCTCTGAGCTGCAGAATCAGACACGGGTTGAGACCCTGACTGATTATCCAACCTTTTATGCAAGGAGCTGACATTATCATTTAACACCTTCCACATATCCATCCAATCAGGTGTCGGCGCCGTCGGCGGCGACACCACAGTCACTTGCACTTGTTCTGCCTCCACGTAACCGTCCTCGTCAAACATGTTGACACAAACGTACCAACACACCGCACACACACAGGGAATGCTCTAATTGAGGACAGGACCCCACAAGGCCTTTTGGGGAGACAGAGAGAGAGTATGCCAGCACACACCCCAGCGCTATATAACCCAGGGATTACACAGTAACTTAGTGTTTACCCAGTAGCTGCGGTTTATGATAATTTTGCGCCTAAATTTATGTGCCCCCCCTCTCTTTTTACCCTTTTTCTACCTTGATACTGCAGGGGAGAGCCTGGGGAGCTTCCTCTCAGCGGAGCTGTGAAGAGAAAATGGCGCTGGTTAGTGCTGAGGAAGAAGGTCCCGCCCCCTCAGCGGCGGGCTTCAGTCCCGGGTCTGTGTAATAAAATGGCGGGGGCTCGTACATATATACAGTGCCCAGCTGTATCTGTGTGTCTTTTTGCCAAGAGGTATCCTAATTGCTGCCCAGGGCGCCCCCCCCCCTGCACCCTACAGTGACCGGAGTGTGTGGGTAGTGTGGGCGCAATGGCGCACAGCTGCAGTGCTGTGCGCTACCTCATGTGAAGACAGGAGTCTTCTGCCGCCGATTTCGATGTCTTCTTGCTTCTGCCGGCTTCTGACTTCTGGCTCTGCGAGGGGGACGGCGGCGCGGCTCCGGGAACGGACGACAAGGTCAGGTCCTGTGTTTGATCCCTCTGGAGCTAATGGTGTCCAGTAGCCTAAGAAGCGCAACCTAGCCGCAGTTAGTAGGTTTGCGTCTCTCCCCTCAGTCCCACGTAGCAGAGAGTCTGTTGCCAGCAGAAGCTCTCTGAAAATAAAAAAAACTAACTAAAATACTTTCTTATTAGCAAGCTCAGGAGAGCTCACTAAAAGCACCCAGCTCTGGCCGGGCACAGATTCTAACTGAGGTCTGGAGGAGGGGCATAGAGGGAGGAGCCAGTGCACACTAGGTAGTACTAAATCTTTCTCCTCTATTCCCCATGGTCCTTACGGAGTCCCCAGCATCCACTAGGACGTTAGAGAAAGGTCAAAACCACAGAGGTCCCACGGAGCCGTGGGAGGGACAAAAGGTGGTTGAATGTGCATAACCTCCTTTAGAAAGGTCTGTACTTCTGGAAGTACCGCCAGTTGTTTCTGGAAGAAGATGGAGAGAGCCGAAATCTTAACCTTGATGGAGCCTAATCTTAGGCCCTTATCCACGCCTGCTTGCAGGAACAGTAGAAATCGGCCCAGATGAAATTCCACAGGTGAATATTTCCTACACTCGCACCAAGAAACATATTTCTTCCAAATACGGTGGTAATGTTTGGATGTAACCACCTTACTGTCACAAACCGATCACTCACCTCTGCGGGTTCTGGGGTCCGTTCGTTGCCGGCGCAGTTGCTCACGGTGCTGTGCGGCCGTGTGGGTATGCGGTGTGGTCAGCGGCAGAGGTGATGCAGGTTCTGGGAGCCACGAGTGCGGGGACCAAATGGCCAAAGGCACAGCTGTGTCTGCAGTATAGGAGGCGGCCATGTTGGAGACCAAATGAGCACCTGAGAGCACTTGTGAAACACCTGTGGGTAAGTGTTAGCCAATCCCGTGCTTGTGCTGCCTTTAAGTAGGCTGGGATTATGTTACTCTGAGCCAGTGCTTTGTTGTAGCTACTCTGTACCCTAGCTCTGTGCTCTCTCCGTGGTTTTCTGTGTGATTCCAGTGGTCCAGATATCGCCTCCGCTCCCAGAGGTCTACCTGCAGCCTACACTGCAAAAGATCCACCATCTCCCTGCTGTGCTGTCAGTCAATCGCTCTCCCAGTGGCAACAAGTGGATTTCCAGAGTCTTGTGAGAGGTTACCCTGTCTGCCTGCTTCAATCACACAGCCTTTGGAAGATTCTACTAAATATCCACGAACAGAAATGTGACTCCGCACCTGTCCTAAAGGTTCAGGTAATAATTTATGGAACCAGAATTATATTAATATATAGGTGTACTTCCTATCATTTATACCTGGTGGTGCACCCAGAGTCAGGGAGAAACTAGAGAAAAAACAACTTTGCAGAAGACTCTTGTGTGGGTGCACTCTTGTTTATGTTATATGACTAATAATTAAAACATAACTTTTATTAAATCACTTTAAAATGAATCCTCACTCTCATATTCCACCATGTAGAATTATAATTATACCAATAAATGTACTCGTATAATCAGAAATGAATAAGAAGCCCAAAGGGGTTATTATCACAAAAAAAATGTGGAAATGTTCTGGTTAGTCTATCACCAAAAGACTTGTAGGAGGATGTAGACACTATGGCTCTACATCCAATTCCTAACCAACCAGCACAAGCGAAGCTTGTTTTAATGAGACCTCAATGGGTCATAATTGACCGGACCATTCGTTATCAGGAGTATGTATCCTAACAAACATATATGCACATGAGGGGGTGCCTATTAGATTCCCCCGTAATTTGGAAATAATCAGTTAGCTGATTTTTTAGTTTGAATATCTAGAAGAAGAAAGAAGACAGAAGAGAAAATAGAAAATAAGAATTTACTCACCGGTAATTCTATTTCTCGTAGTCTGTAGTGGATGCTGGGTACTCCGTAAGGACCATGGGGAATAGACGGGCTCCGCAGGAGACTGGGCACTCTTAAAAGAAAGATTAGGTACTATATCTGGTGTGCACTGGCTCCTCCCTCTATGCCCCTCCTCCAGACCTCAGTTAGGGAAACTGTGCCCGGAAGAGCTGACATTACTAGGAAAGGATTTGGAATCCAGGGTAAGACTCATACCAGCCACACCAATCACACCGTACAACTTGTGATAACTATACCCAGTTAACAGTATGAACAACAACTGAGCCTCATTCAACAGATGGCTCATAACAATAACCCTATAGTTAAGCAATAACTATATACATGTATTGCAGAAAGTCCGCACTTGGGACGGGCTCCCAGCATCCACTACGGACTACGAGAAATAGAATTACCGGTGAGTAAATTCTTATTTTCTCTGACGTCCTAGTGGATGCTGGGTACTCCGTAAGGACCATGGGGATTATACCAAAGCTCCCAAACGGGCGGGAGAGTGCGGATGACTCTGCAGCACCGAATGAGCAAACTCAAGGTCCTCCTCAGCCAGGGTATCAAACTTGTAGAATTTTGCAAAAGTGTTTGATCCCGACCAAGTAGCAGCTCGGCAAAGTTGTAAAGCCGAGACCCCTCGGGCAGCCGCCCAAGAAGAGCCCACCTTCCTCGTGGAATGAGCTTTTACTGATTTAGGATGCGGCAGTCCAGCCGCAGAATGTGCAAGTTGAATCGTGCTACAGATCCAGCGAGCAATAGTCTGCTTTGAAGCAGGAGCACCCAGCTTGTTCAGTGCATGCAGGATAAACAGCGAGTCAGTTTTTCTGACTCTAGCCGTCCTGGAAACATAGATTTTCAGGGCCCGGACTACGTCCAGCAACTTGGAATCCTCCAAGTCCCGAGTAGCCGCAGGCACCACAATAGGTTGGTTCAAATGAAACGCTGATACCACCTTTGGGAGAAATTGGGGACGAGTCCTCAATTCTGCCCTGTCCATATGGAAAATCAGATATGAGCTTTTACATGACAAAGCCGCCAATTCTGACACACGCCTAGCTGAGGCCAAGGCCAACAGCATGACTACCTTCCACGTGAGATACTTCAACTCCACGGTCTGAAGTGGCTCAAACCAATGTGATTTTAGGAAATCCAACACTACGTTGAGATCCCAAGGTGCCACTGGAGGCACAAAAGGGGGCTGAATATGCAGCACTCCCTTAACAAACGTCTGAACTTCAGGCAGTGAAGCCAGTTCTTTTTGAAAGAAAATAGACAGTGCCGAAATCTGGACTTTAATGGATCCCAATTTTAAGGCCCATAGTCACTCCTGACTGTAGGAAGTGCAGAAATCGACCCAGCTGAAATTCCTCTGTTGGGGCCTTCATGGCCTCACACCAAGCAACATATTTTCGCCATATGCGGTGATAATGTTTTGCTGTCACATCCTTCCTAGCTTTAATCAGCGTAGGAATGACTTCAACTGGAATGCCCTTTTCCATTAGGATCCGGCGTTCAACCGGCCTGCCGTCAAACGCAGCCGCGGTAAGTCTTGGAACAGACAGGGCCCCTGCTGTAGCAGGTCCTGTCGGAGCGGCAGAGGCCAAGGGTCCTCTGAGATCATTTCTTGTAGTTCCGGGTACCAAGTTCTTCTTGGCCAATCCGGAACGATGAGTATAGTTCTTACTCCTCTCTTTCTTATTATCCTCAGTACCTTTGGTATGAGAGGAAGAGGAGGGAACACATAAACCGACTGGTACACCCACGGTGTCACTAGAGCGTCCACAGCTATCGCCTGAGGGTCCCTTAACCTGGCGCAATATATTTTTTCCTTGCATGGAACCTGCCGAAGGGAATTGCTTCGTAAGAAGCTACCATCTTTCCCAGGACTCGCGTGCAGTGATGCACCGACACCTGTTTTGGTTTCAGGGTTGGTAGACATGTGACCGCCGGTCGGCTGACCGACAGTCACTTGACCTCCTCCGTGAGCCCGACGGCTCACTGTCCCGATGGTCGGCATGCCGACCAACAGGGACTATTTCCACTCGTGGGTGTCCACGACACCCATAGAGTGGGAATAGAACCCGTGGCGACCGCAGGTCGCCACCGAGCCCGCAGCGTGGTGAGCGCAGCGAGCCCGCAAGGGGCTTGCTGCACTCGCCCTTCCCCGCCGGGATCCCGGCGTCGGTATGCTGCCGGGATCCTGGCGTCGGTAAGGTGACCGGCGGTCAGGAGACCGCCGGTCACCCGTACTACACCCAGTTTCAGGAGGTCCCTGACCAGAGATGACAATTCCTGGGCCTTCTCCTCCGGGAGAAACACCTTCTTCTGTTCTGTGTCCAGAATCATGCCCAAGAACAGCAGACGCGTCGTAGGAATCAGCTGCGACTTTGGGATATTCAGAATCCAGCCGTGCTGTTGTAGCACATCCCGAGATAGTGCTACTCCGACTAACAACTGCTCCTTGGACCTTGCCTTTATAAGGAGATCGTCCAAGTACGGGATAATTATAACTCCCTTCTTTCGAAGGAGTATCATCATTTCGGCCATTACCTTGGTAAATACCCTCTGTGCCGTGGACAGACCAAACGGCAACGTCTGGAATTGGTAATGACAGTCCTGTACCACAAACCTGAGGTACTCCTGGTGAGGTGGGTAAATGGGGACATGTAGGTAAGCATCCTTGATGTCCAGTGACACCATAAAATCCCCCTCTTCCAGGCTTGCAATAACCGCCCTGAGCGATTCCATTTTGAACTTGAAATTCCTTATATAAGTGTTCAAGGATTTCAAATTTAGAATGGGTCTCACCGAACCGTCTGGTTTCGGTACCACAAACATTGTGGAATAGTAACCCCGTCCCTGTTGCAGGAGGGGAACTTTGATTATCACCTGCTGAAGGTACAGCTTGTGAATTGCCGCCAGTACTACCTCCCTTTCCTTGGGAGCAGCTGGCAAGGCTGATTTGAGGTAACGGCGAGGGGGAGACGCCTCGAACTCCAGCTTGTATCCCTGAGATACCACTTGTAGAACCCAGGGAACCACCTGTGAGCGAACCCACTGGTCGCTGAAGTTCAGGAGACGCGCCCCCACCGCACCTGGCTCCACATGTGGAGCCCCAGCGTCATGCGGTGGACTTAGTGGAAGCAGGGGAGGATTTTTGTTCCTGGGAACTGGCTGTCTGGTGCAGCTTTTTCCCTCTACCCCTGCCTCTGGGCAGAAAGGACGCGCCTCTGACCCGCTTGCCTTTCTGAGGCCGAAAGGACTGTACTTGATAATACGGTGCTTTCTTAGGCTGTGAGGGAACCTGAGGTAAAAAAGTCGACTTCCCAGCTGTTGCTGTGGATATGAGGTCCGAGAGACCGTCCCCAAACAATTCCTCACCCTTATAAGGCAAAACCTCCATGTGCCTTTTAGAATCAGCATCACCTGTCCCCTGCCGAGTCCATAATACTCTCCTGGCAGAAATGGACATTGCATTAATTCTAGATGCCAGCCGGCAAATGTCCCTCTGTGCATCCCTCATATATAAGACGACGTCTTTAATATGCTCTATGGTTAGCAAAATAGTATCCCTGTCAAGGGAATCAATGTTATCTGACAGGGTATCATCACATCCATGCTGAAGCAATTGCAGGTCTCAGTATAGTACCTGAGTGTGTATACACAGACTTCAGGATAGCCTCCTGCTTTCTATCTGCAGGCTCCTTTAAGGCGGCCGTATCCTGAGACGGCAGTGCCACCTTTTTCGATAAGCGTGTGAGCGCCTTGTCCACCCTAGGGGATGCTTCCCAACGAACCTGTCCGTTGGCGGGAAAGGGTACGCCATTAGTAATCTCTTAGAAATCACTAATTTCTTATCTGGGGAACACCACGCTTCTTCACACAATTCATTTAACTCATCAGATGGGGGAAAAGTCACTGGCTGTTTTTTCTCCCCAAACATAATACCCTTTTTTGTGGTACCCGGTTTAATGTCAGAAATGTGCAACACATTTTTCATTGCCGTAATCATGCATCGGATGGCCCTTGTGGACTGTACATTCGTCTCATCCTCCTCTACACTGGAGTCAGACTCCGTGTCGACATCTGTGTCTGCCATCTGAGGTAGCGGGCGTTTTTGAGCCCCTGATGGCCTCTGAGACGCCTGGGCAGGCGCGGGCTGAGATGCCGGCTGTCCCAAAGCTGTTACGTCATCGAACCTTTTATGCAAGGAGATGACACTGTCGGTTAATACCTTCCACATATCCATCCACTCTGGTGTCGGCCCCGCAGGGGGCGACATCACACTTATCGGCTCCTGCTCCGCCTCCACGTAAGCGTCCTCATCAAACATGTCGACACAGCCGTACCGACACACCGCACACACACACAGGGAATGCTCTGACTGAGGACAGGACCCCACAAAGTCCTTTGGGGAGACAGAGAGAGAGTATGCCAGCACACACCAGAGCGCTATATAACAGAGGGATTTACACTAACACAAAGTGAATTTTTCCCCCAATAGCTGCTTATATCACCTTTTGCGCCTAAATTTATGTGCCCCCCCTCTCTTTTTTACCCTTCTCGTAGTGTATACTGCAGGGGAGAGCCTGGGGAGCGTCCTTCCAGCGGAGCTGTGAAGAGAAAATGGCGCTGGCTGTGCTGAGGAAGATAGCCCCGCCCCTTCAGCGGCGGGCTTCTCCCGCTTTTTATAATGTTAATGGCGGGGTTTTTTGCACATATACAGTGTTGTACACTGTATTATGTGCTTTTTGTGCCAAAAGGTATACTTATTGCAGCCCAGGGTGCCACCCCCAGTGCCCTGCACCCACCAGTGACCGGAGCGTGTGGTGTGCTGTGGGAGCAATGGCGCACAGCTGCAGTGCTATGCGCTACCTTATTGAAGAACAGAGTCTTCAGCCGCCGATTTTCTCCTGGTTCTTCCGTCTTCTGGCTCTGCAAGGGGGACGGCGGCGCGGCTCCGGGAACGGACGATCGAGGTCGGGCCCTGTGTTCGATCCCTCTGGAGCTAATGGTGTCCAGTAGCCTTAGAAGCACAAGCTAGCTGCAAGCAGGTAGGTTTGCTTCTCTCCCCTCAGTCCCTCGTAGCAGTGAGTCTGTTGCCAGCAGATCTCACTGAAAATAAAAAACCTAACAAATACTTTCTTTTCTAGTAAGCTCAGGAGAGCCCACTAGGTGCATCCAGCTCTGGCCGGGCACAGATACTAACTGAGGTCTGGAGGAGGGGCATAGAGGGAGGAGCCAGTGCACACCAGATATAGTACCTAATCTTTCTTTTAAGAGTGCCCAGTCTCCTGCGGAGCCCGTCTATTCCCCATGGTCCTTACGGAGTACCCAGCATCCACTAGGACGTCAGAGAAAAGAAGGAGAAAGAGGGAAAAAGAAAGAGAAAAGTGATGATCCTGCTGTTGGCATCTGGTCGAAATGGGTCGTTAATTACAACACCGGGTATTCTCTGGGGGTCCCCCTCACAGATACTGACCCAGCCCACCACCGTTTTGCTTCCAAGATCGGACGAGATCGGGCTCTGGCGGTGGGGTATGGTAGTAACTGTGAGACGCAATTTAGTCGACTCGCCAATGAGAGTGCACCTATTTAAAGAATTAAGAGGAAAGGCAAAATGCGGATCTGCTGTCTACGTTAGACGCAGGATTTGACCTGTGAATCATAGATGAGAGTCCGCTGATATAAGAAAAGTTTAAGAGTAGGAGCAAAAGGTAAGCATTACGCACAATATATTGTATCACTGAGCAGGTCAAGGAATACAGGTATGATGAGATCAGGTCTGATGTCGTTATAGGTTGTTAAGTAAATGTTGTCAAATAGTTTGATAATTTAGACACACATTAGAAAATCCCTGCTATGGGCTAAGTCAGGCTGGAAGGACTGTAGCATGTGCCACATTTGCACCGAACGGAGTCATTTCCAATCAAGAACCACCAAGCCAAACATCCTGAAGGGTACCTTTCCATGCGGACACTGTAAAGCCTGTCCTCAGATATTGAAAATAAATTCCATATCTGATCGGTATGGTAAGCTTATACCTATCAAACAATTCTTTAACTGCAGTACTCAAGGCTTGATCTACTGCATTGAGTGCAGTTGTAATTTGAGATATGTGGGGATGACGACCCGAAAATTTAAGGAGTGAATCTTGGAACATGTGGGAACTTGTCGCAATGCCACCAGTGATCTCGTGCGAATGAGAAAATTGACCTCGGTGGCGAGACATTTTCATTTGTGTCATACAGACTTCCTGAAAGATTTAAAGGTTTTTGGCCTGGAAAAAGTTCAGCTGGGCATCAGAGGAGGAGACCTTAGTAACGAACTTCTGAAGAAAGAAACGGAATGGATATTCAAACTTAATACGTATAATCCAATGGGTCTCAATGAAAGCATAAACTATAGTGCTTTCCTTTAGCCAATCATATGATACGCCATCATCTTTCTACCCGGTATGCCCTTTTAACTTCAACAACGCTCTCATTTCTTTTCCTTCTCATAATAGGCTCCCCCCCCCCCCTCCCTTCTTAATCAATATTCATGACAATTCCTTCCCCTTTCACCCTTCCTACACCAAACAATCCGTTCAACCAGCAATATCTCAGAGACATTTATCATGACTCCTATCAGGACCCATCAATAAGAGTCTCTAGCCTGATAATTAGGACAACTATAATACCCCTTCTTTTTTCCTAGGGTCGAGCAACTTTCCCTTATTTCTCAGCCTTATCATTATTACAATGAGATACGATTTAGGTTCTCACGAGCACTTAATTCAATTTAACCTAATCATTACTCATTTCTCTAACGTCCTAGTGGATGCTGGGGACTCCGAAAGGACCATGGGGAATAGCGGCTCCGCAGGAGACTGGGCACAAAGTAAAAGCTTTAGGACTAGCTGGTGTGCACTGGCTCCTCCCCCTATGACCCTCCTCCAAGCCTCAGTTAGGATTTTGTGCCCGAACGAGAAGGGTGCAATCTAGGTGGCTCTCCTGAGCTGCTTAGAGTAAAAGTTTAAATAGGTTTTTTTATTTTCAGTGAGACCTGCTGGCAACAGGCTCACTGCATCGAGGGACTAAGGGGAGAAGAAGCGAACTCACCTGCGTGCAGAGTGGATTGGGCTTCTTAGGCTACTGGACATTAGCTCCAGAGGGACGATCACAGGCCCAGCCATGGATGGGTCCCGGAGCCGCGCCGCCGGCCCCCTTACAGAGCCAGAAGAGTGAAGAGGTCCGGAAAATCGGCGGCAGAAGACGTCCTGTCTTCAATAAGGTAGCGCACAGCACCGCAGCTGTGCGCCATTGCTCTCAGCACACTTCACACTCCGGTCACTGAGGGTGCAGGGCGCTGGGGGGGGGGCGCCCTGGGACGCAATGAAAATACCTTAAATGGCTAAAAATACATCACATATAGCTCCTGGGCTATATGGATGTATAGGGGCAGGGGGCCAGTTTTCCACAAAAAAGCGGGAGAAAAGCCGCCGAAAAAGGGGCGGGGCCTATCTCCTCAGCACACAAGCGCCATTTTTTCCTCACAGCTCCGTTGGAGGAAGGCTCCCTGACTCTCCCCTGCAGTCCTGCACTACAGAAACAGGGTAAAACAAGAGGGGGGGGCACTAAATTGGCATATTAATATATACAGCAGCTATATTAGGGAAAAACACTTATATAAGGTTATCCCTGTATATATATGGCGCTCTGGTGTGTGCTGGCAAACTCTCCCTCTGTCTCCCCAAAGGGCTAGTGGGGTCCTGTCCTCTGTCAGAGCATTCCCTGTGTGTGTGCTGTGTGTCGGTACGCTGTTTCGACATGTATGAGGAGGAAAATGGTGTGGAGGCGGAGCAATTGCCTGTGTTAGTGATGTCACCCCCTAGGGAGTCGACACCTGACTGGATGGTCTTATGGAAAGAATTACGTGATAGTGTCGGCACTTTACAAAAGACTGTTGACGACATGAGACAGCCGGCAAATCAGTTAATACCTGTACAGGCGTCTCAAACACCGTCAGGGGCTATAAAACGCCCGTTACCTCAGGTCGATACAGACACTGACACGGACACTGACTCCAGTGTCGACGGTGAGGAAACAAACGTATTTTCCAGTAGGGCCACACGTTACATGATCACGGCAATGAAGGAGGTTTTGAACATTTCTGATACTACAAGTACCACAAAAAAGGGTATTATGTGGGGTGTGAAAAAACTACCCGTAGTTTTTCCTGAATCAGATGAATTAAATGAGGTGTGTGATGAAGCGTGGGTTTCCCCCGATAAAAAACTGCTAATTTCTAAAAAATTATTGGCATTATACCCTTTCCCGCCAGAGGTTAGGGCGCGTTGGGAAACACCCCCTAGCGTAGATAAGGCGCTCACACGCTTATCAAAACAAGTGGCGTTACCGTCTCCTGATACGGCCGCCCTCAAGGAACCAGCTGATAGGAAGCTGGAAAATATCCTTAAAAGTATATACACTCATACTGGTATTATACTGCGACCACCAATCGCCTCAGCCTGGATGTGCAGTGCTGGGGTGGCTTGGTCGGATTCCCTGACTGAAAATATTGATACCCTGGACAGGGACAATATATTATTGACTATAGAGCATTTAAAGGATGCATTTCTATATATGCGAGATGCACAGAGGGATATTTGCACTCTGGCATCAAGAGTAAGTGCGATGTCCATTTCTGCCAGAAGAGGATTATGGACGCGACAGTGGTCAGGGGATGCGGATTCCAAACGGCATATGGAAGTATTGCCGTATAAAGGGGAGGAGTTATTTGGGGTCGGTCTATCGGACCTGGTGGCCACGGCAACGGCTGGAAAATCCACCTTTTTACCCCAAGTCACCTCGCAGCAGAAAAAGATACCGTCTTTTCAGGCTCAGTCCTTTCGTCCCCATAAGGGCAAGCGGGCAAAAGGCCACTCATATCTGCCCCGGGGCAGAGGAAGGGGAAAAAGACTGCAGCAAACAGCCTCTTCCCACGAACAGAAGCCCTCCCCCGCTTCTGCCAAGTCCTCAGCATGACGCTGGGGCCTTACAAGCGGACTCAGGCACGGTGGGGGCCCGTCTCAAGAATTTCAGCGCGCAGTGGGCTCACTCGCAAGTGGACCCCTGGATCCTGCAGGTAGTATCTCAGGGGTACAAATTGGAATTCGAGACGTCTCCCCCTCGCCGGTTCCTGAAGTCTGCTTTACCAACGTCTCCCCCCGACAGGGAGGCGGTATTGGAAGCCATTCACAAGCTGTATTCCCAGCAGGTGATAATCAAGGTACCCCTCCTACAACAGGGAAAGGGGTATTATTCCACGCTGTTTGTGGTACCGAAGCCGGACGGCTCGGTGAGACCCATTTTAAATCTGAAATCCTTGAACACTTACATAAAAAGGTTCAAGTTCAAGATGGAGTCACTCAGAGCAGTGATAGCGAACCTGGAAGAAGGGGACTATATGGTGTCTCTGGACATCAAGGATGCTTACCTCCATGTCCCAATTTGCCCTTCTCACCAAGGGTACCTCAGGTTTGTGGTACAGAACTGTCACTATCAGTTTCAGACGCTGCCGTTTGGATTGTCCACGGCACCCCGGGTCTTTACCAAGGTAATGGCCGAAATGATGATTCTTCTTCGAAGAAAAGGCGTCTTAATTATCCCTTACTTGGACGATCTCCTGATAAGGGCAAGGTCCAGAGAACAGTTAGAGGTCGGAGTAGCACTATCTCAAGTAGTACTACGACAGCACGGATGGATTCTAAATATTCCAAAATCGCAGCTGATTCCGACGACACGTCTGCTGTTCCTAGGGATGATTCTGGACACAGTACAGAAAAAGGTGTTTCTCCCGGAGGAGAAAGCCAAGGAGTTATCCGACCTAGTCAGGAACCTCCTAAGACCAGGCCAAGTGTCAGTACATCAATGCACGAGGGTCCTGGGAAAGATGGTGGCTTCTTACGAAGCGATTCCATTCGGCAGATTCCACGCAAGAACTTTTCAGTGGGATCTGCTGGACAAATGGTCCGGATCGCATCTTCAAATGCATCAGCGGATAACCCTGTCTCCAAGGACAAGGGTGTCTCTCCTGTGGTGGTTACAGAGTGCTCATCTCCTAGAGGGCCGCAGATTCGGCATTCAGGATTGGGTCCTGGTGACCACGGATGCCAGCCTGAGAGGCTGGGGAGCAGTCACACAGGGAAGAAATTTCCAGGGCTTGTGGTCAAGCATGGAAACGTCACTTCACATAAATATCCTGGAACTAAGGGCCATTTACAATGCCCTAAGTCAGACAAGACCTCTGCTTCAGGGTCAGCCGGTGTTGATCCAGTCGGACAACATCACGGCAGTCGCCCACGTAAACAGACAGGGCGGCACAAGAAGCAGGAGGGCAATGATGGAAGTGGCAAGGATTCTTCGCTGGGCGGAGAATCATGTGATAGCACTGTCAGCAGTGTTCATTCCGGGAGTGGACAACTGGGAAGCAGACTTCCTCAGCAGACACGATCTTCACCCGGGGGAGTGGGGACTTCACCCAGAAGTCTTCCACATGATTGTGAACCGTTGGGAAAAACCAAAGGTGGACATGATGGCGTCCCGCCTCAACAAAAAACTGGACAGATATTGCGCCAGGTCAAGGGACCCTCAGGCAATAGCTGTGGACGCTCTGGTAACACCGTGGGTGTACCAGTCAGTGTATGTGTTCCCTCCTCTTCCTCTCATACCAAAAGTACTGAGAATCATAAGAAGGAGAGGAGTAAAGACTATACTCGTGGCTCCGGATTGGCCAAGAAGGACTTGGTACCCGGAAATTCAAGAGATGCTCACGGAAGACCCGTGGCCTCTACCTCTAAGAAAGGACCTGCTCCAGCAGGGACCATGTCTGTTCCAAGACTTACCGCGGCTGCGTTTGACGGCATGGCGGTTGAACGCCGGATCCTGAAGGAAAAAGGCATTCCGGATGAAGTCATCCCTACCCTGATCAAAGCCAGGAAGGATGTAACCATACAACATTATCACCGTATTTGGCGTAAATATGTTGCGTGGTGCGAGGCCAGGAAGGCCCCTACAGATGAATTTTAACTGGGTCGTTTCCTGCATTTCCTGCAAACAGGACTGTCTATGGGCCTCAAATTAGGGTCCATTAAGGTTCAAATTTCGGCCCTGTCAATATTCTTCCAAAAAGAACTGGCTTCTGTTCCTGAAGTTCAGACGTTTGTCAAGGGAGTACTGCATATACAGCCTCCTTTTGTGCCTCCAGTGGCACCTTGGGAGCTCAATGTAGTTTTGGGATTCCTAAAATCACATTGGTTTGAACCACTCACCACTGTGGACTTAAAATATCTCACATGGAAAGTGGTAATGCTGTTAGCCCTGGCTTCAGCCAGGCGTGTCTCAGAATTGGCGGCTTTATCCTATAAAAGCCCTTACCTAATTTTTCATACGGACAGGGCAGAATTGAGGACTCGTCCTCAATTTCTCCCTAAGGTGGTTTCAGCATTTCACTTAAACCAGCCTATTGTGGTGCCTGCGGCTACTAGGGACTTGGAGGATTCCAAGTTGCTGGACGTAGTCAGGGCCCTGAAAATATATGTTTCCAGGACGGCTGGAGTCAGGAAATCTGATTCGCTGTTTATCCTGTATGCACCCAACAAGCTGGGTGCTCCTGCTTCTAAGCAGACGATTGCTCGTTGGATTTGTAGTACAATTCAGCTTGCACATTCTGTGGCAGGCCTGCCACAGCCAAAATCTGTAAAAGCCCATTCCACACGGAAAGTGGGCTCATCTTGGGCGGCTGCCCGAGGGGTCTCGGCTTTACAACTTTGCCGAGCAGCTACTTGGTCAGGGGCAAACACGTTTGCTAAATTCTACAAATTTGATACCCTGGCTGAGGAGGACCTGGAGTTCTCTCATTCGGTGCTGCAGAGTCATCCGCACTCTCCCGCCCGTTTGGGAGCTTTGGTATAATCCCCATGGTCCTTTCGGAGTCCCCAGCATCCACTAGGACGTTAGAGAAAATAAGAATTTACTTACCGATAATTCTATTTCTCATAGTCCGTAGTGGATGCTGGGCGCCCATCCCAAGTGCGGATTGTCTGCATTACTTGTACATAGTTATTGTTACAAAAATCGGGTTATTGTTGTTGTGAGCCATCTTTTCAGAGGCTCCTTCTGTTATCATGCTGTTAACTGGGTTCAGATCACAAGTTGTACGGTGTGATTGGTGTGGCTGGTATGAGTCTTACCCGGGATTCAAAATCCTTCCTTATTGTGTACGCTCGTCCAGGCACAGTATCCTAACTGAGGCTTGGAGGAGGGTCATAGGGGGAGGAGCCAGTGCACACCAGCTAGTCCTAAAGCTTTTACTTTGTGCCCAGTCTCCTGCGGAGCCGCTATTCCCCATGGTCCTTTCGGAGTCCCCAGCATCCACTACGGACTATGAGAAATAGAATTATCGGTAAGTAAATTCTTATTTTAAACCATGTGAACTCATAGTTAACACTCACACTTATACACAAATGTCACAATCCCCAGCTCTCACTCCAATTTTACCAGATCAGTGGTCGTAATCACTGTATCACTTATACTCCACACATACACCCATGATCACTCACCCAATTTCGACACACTACATACCCCACTTTCCAATATCAACGTTTGGACGGTTATACAGTTGTCACATTTCACGTTTTGAGCACTTGTCACTAATAGGTTCAAGCACACATGCCTTCACCCTCACTTGTTTTCTTTCACCTCAACGTCCATACCTATCACTGGTCCCCATTAATTATAAAACCCACCAAGTGGCACATCAGTCCACCTGGCCCCAGGTCTTGATAGGTTCACACACACCACACACATGCACCGCACCAACACAGTTAAATATTCACCAGCACATAAGCTCACCTTTCATACTCACCTCAAAATATACCAAAACCTAAAAAAACGTATTTTCCCCACTCATACCCCCACACCCCATCCTTAATTAAAAATAAGGACCATCCACACAATTAGCCAGCCCTTATTTCTCTAAGACAATTTTTCTGATCAGGCTCACACTAAATTGCCTCTCAAGTTAATCATAGCTATTACAACAATAAGGCAATTAAATAGGCACTTATAATCCAAGATACAATACAATTAATTTAGTAGCCTGATATCAATTGCTTTCCAAGTTAAAGAATTAATGACAATACCCAAGTTTATAAACAAGCATCATACCATGAGGGGTATAATACCTCTACCTAGCTGGCCAGAGTACACATAATAGCCAGACAATTAGGTCCGGGCCGACTACACCATACCATCTTCACAGATGGCCCCACCCGTCTTGCATATAATATTTAATATGCGAATAATGGGGAGCATCGTTTTGATGCGACCAAACCGTCCCTGCCCTGATAGCGGGGGGAGACGAGAGATATATAATTTTCCTTAAATGGCAGAAAGTGGAAGGGTGTAATGCCAGTTAGTGCGGGCACGTTAGACCACACTCCTACACGTGTTTTTTTCTCCCCCTTCTTTCCCCTGTCCCCCCCCAACTCTTTTTCCCATCTCTTTTCCTCCCTACCGTCTTTCCCCTTTTTTTCCCCCCACTGTTCCTTTTTCTTTTCTGTTGGAACATCCAATCAAACTAGTTGCTAGGCAACGGGACGCTCGAGCGCCACCGGATGTGACGTACCGTCTCTGCCCGAATGGCGGGGAGACGTGATGAGGTCACCAGATGACGCAGAGGAGACGTGATGATGCCTAGCAACTGGACGCCAGGCATTAACCCGATGGCGTGTATCGCCTCTGCCCGGGTTGCCGGGGAAACGTGACGGGGCACCAGCAATATAGCTGCGGACAGCACAGTGATCATGAGCTCAAATGCATTTACCTGCTACCGCACGTATGGATCCTGCTTTCCCCTTTAACAATCAGTGGATGGATGTCATCTCCGCTGATTACAGCCGACTGCCTGAAACCAATCAGGCAGATAACTCTGGACCCGAGTGATTGGCTGGGCTACCAGTAAGAGGTATTTAAACCAAACTTTTCTCCACCTCTAGCAGCATTGGAAGTGAACAAGCCCGCAGGACGGGTGAAACGCGTTTTCCTCTCTTGACCTTAGGACTATGATGCAGATCTTCCTAACGTTAGACTGACCCAGGGACCTGGGCAGGGATTGGTAATTTTTGTATCTCTTCAGATATTTCCTAAACAAAGAGATTCTTTTCCTTGTGCACATTTTTTTTGAAAAAAAATTTTTGTTTCCAAAATTCTTTTCAAATTTATTTAGAACTTTCTGGAAACAATTAGTAGCACAGAAATTTATTCTAATTTATCCGATTGATAGAGTGTTATTATTATCTTTATTTTTTTTTTTACCGACATATATAAAAGCTGTAACCTTCTTTGAATATCTGCATTTTCTCTTTGCATTTCCCACTATCTTAGAGACAACTGGGAGCAGGCAACAATTTTTGTTTAGGCACACCCCTTCTTATTGGCTGACTTCCCCAGTATCACAGCACCACATACGTGACTGCATTTCCTATGATTTTTCATAAATGAGAACAATCGGTGCAAATGTGGCACATGCTACAGTCGCTCCAGCCTGACTTAGCCCATAGCAGGGATTTTCTAATGTGTGTCTAAATTATCAAACTATTTGACAACATTTACTTAACAACCTATAACGACATCAGACCTGATCTCATCATACCTGTATTCCTTGACCTGCTCAGTGATACAATATATTCTGCGTAATGCTTACCTTTTGCTCCTACTCTTAAACTTTTCTTATATCAGCGGACTCTCATCTATGATTCACAGGTCAAATCCTGCGTCTAACGTAGACAGCAGATCCGCATTTTGCCTTTCCTCTTAATTCTTTAAATAGGTGCACTCTCATTGGCGAGTCGACTAAATTGCGTCTCACAGTTACTACCATACCCCACCGACAGAGCCCGATCTCGTCCGATCTTGGAAGCAAAACGGTGGTGGGCTGGGTCAGTATCTGTGAGGGGGACCCCCAGAGAATACCCGGTGTTGTAATTAACGACCCATTTCGACCAGATGCCAACAGCAGGATCACCACTTTTCTCTTTCTTTTTTCCTCTTTCTCCTTCTTTTCTATTTTCTCCTCTGTCTTCTTTCTTCTTCTAGATATTCAAACTAAAAAATCAGCTAACTGATTATTTCCAAATTACGGGGGAATCTAATAGGCACCCCCTCATGTGCATATATGTTTGTTAGGATACATACTCCTGATAACGAATGGTCCGGTCAATTATGACCCATTGAGGTCTCATTAAAACAAGCTTCGCTTGTGCTGGTTGGTTAGGAATTGGATGTAGAGCCATAGTGTCTACATCCTCCTACAAGTCTTTTGGTGATAGACTAACCAGAACATTTCCAATTTTTTTTTGTGATAATAACCCCTTTGGGCTTCTTATTCATTTCTGATTATACGAGTACATTTATTGGTATAATTATAATTCTACATGGTGGAATATGAGAGTGAGGATTAATTTTAAAGTGATTTAATAAAAGTTATGTTTTAATTATTAGTCATATAACATAAACAAGAGTGCACCCACACAAGAGTCTTCTGCAAAGTTGTTTTTTCTCAAGATTCTACTAAACTCAGGTGCTCGTTTAATCAGCTCTCAGTTTAACTCATACTTCACCATTGTCGTCTGCTGCAGTTTCACAGTGTTTCAAGTGTTATCTTCACAATTTACAAGTATTCTATTCAGTATTGTATTTTCATTGGTGCTGCAATCAAAGACAATTCTTCACAGCCTTCCAGTTTAACCCTTAAGCTTCAGTCCAAGTATCTACAGTTATTCATTTATGTCTACAATATCCAGTTAACACCCCTTGCACCAGCCATTGCTTCATTTGGACAATTCTTCACAAGCCTGTTTAAACTCAGTTGTATGAACATTTCTTCAATGCATCTTTAAGACTTCGTGCTTATCATTATACCATTCACTGCAATACGTCAGTATATATATGGTGACTAATAATTGTAATTTAACTCCTTACTGGAATTGTTGCCTTTAATAAATATATGAAACAGAACTTTCTTCGTCCTCCCTGCTTTCATCATACACCAGCACCTACACCTCTGGTCCAGGGTTAACGGATTCACAAAAACACTCCGCTCTGACAGTAAGCACTGGCCACATGGATCCGTCGGGTGACCAATTCGCAGGAGGCGGTGCTATGGTAAACATCCTTTCCCGACTGGAATATCAGGAGTCCATACAGACACAAATAGTTCAGTTTATGCAAACTATGGCAGATCGTTTGGAGGCTCTTCATACGGCTATAAAGACACTTCAAGTTCCAGCTCCGGTTGTCTCAGCTTCCGCAATGGTTTCTCCAGTGACGGTGCCTATGTCCCGTTTGCAGTTGCCTTCGCAAAGTAAGTTTGACGGAACCGCAAAGCTTTGCAGAGGATTTCTGAACCAATGCGAGATCCAGTTCGAACTGTTGTCGGCTAGTTTTCCATCAGCCCGTTCTAAGATCGCATATATTATTGCCCACCTGTCCGGTCAGGTCTTGGAGTGGGCGTCACCACTGTGGGAAAGGGGAGATCCTATTCTCTCTAATTATAAAGAGTTTGTATCATCCTTCCGGAAAATCTTCAATGAACCAGGTAGAACCACCTCTGCATCTTTGGAGATTCTCCATCTACGTCAAGGTTTACGTCATGTTAGTCAATAATAAGAATTTACTTACCGATAATTCTATTTCTCGTAGTCCGTAGTGGATGCTGGGGACTCCGTAAGGACCATGGGGAATAGCGGCTCCGCAGGAGACTGGGCACAAAAGTAAAGCTTTAGAACTACCTGGTGTGCACTGGCTCCTCCCCCTATGACCCTCCTCCAAGCCTCAGTTAGGATACTGTGCCCGGACGAGCGTACACAATAAGGAAGGATTTTGAATCCCGGGTAAGACTCATACCAGCCACACCAATCACACCATATACCTTGTGATCTAAACCCAGTTAACAGCATGATAACAGAGGAGCCTCTAGAAAAGATGGCTCACTACAGCAATAACCCGATTTTTTGGTAACAATAACTATGTACCAGTATTGCAGACAATCCGCACTTGGGATGGGCGCCCAGCATCCACTACGGACTACGAGAAATAGAATTATCGGTAAGTAAATTCTTATTTTCTCTGACGTCCTAGTGGATGCTGGGGACTCCGTAAGGACCATGGGGATTATACCAAAGCTCCCAAACGGGCGGGAGAGTGCGGATGACTCTGCAGCACCAAATGAGAGAACTCCAGGTCCTCCTCAGCCAGGGTATCAAATTTGTAGAATTTTACAAACTTATTTTCTCCTGACCAAGTAGCTGCTCGACAAAGTTGTAAAGCCGAGACCCCTCGGGCAGCCGCCCAAGATGAGCCCACCTTCCTTGTGGAATGGGCTTTTACAGATTTTGGCTGTGGCAGGCCTGCCACAGAATGTGCAAGCTGAATTGTACTACAAATCCAACGAGCAATAGTCTGCTTAGAAGCAGGAGCACCCAGCTTGTTGGGTGCATACAGAATAAACAACGAGTCAGATTTTCTGACTCCAGCCGTCCTGGAAACCTATATTTCCAGGGCCCTGACAACGTCTAGCAACTTGGAGTCCTCCAAGTCCCTAGTAGCCGCAGGCACCACAATAGGTTGATTCAGGTGAAACGCTGAAAACCACCTTAGGGAGAAACTGAGGACAAGTCCTCAATTCCGCCCTGTCCGAATGGAAAATCAGATGCAGGCTTTTACAGGATAAAGCCGCCAATTCTGACACGCACCTGGCCCAGGCCAGGGCCAACAGCATGACCACTTTCCATGTGAGATATTTTAACTCCACATATTTAAGTGGTTCAAACCAATGTGACTTTTGGAACCCAAAAACTACATTTAGATCCCAAGGTGCCACTGGAGGCACAAAAGGAGGCTGTATATACAGTACCCCTTTCACAAACGTCTGAACTTCAGGTACTGAAGCTAGTTCTTTTTGGAAGAAAATTGACAGGGCCGAAATTTGAACCTTAATGGACCCCCATTTCAGGCCCATAGACACTCCTGTTTGCAGGAAATGTAGGAATCGACCTAGTTGAAAATTCCTCCGTCGGGGCCTTACTGGCCTCGCACCACGCAACATATTTTCGCCAAATGCGGTGATAATGTTTTGCGGTTATATCTTTCCTGGCTTTGATCAGGATAGGAATGACTTAATCCGGAATGCCTTTCTCCTTCAGGATCCGGCGTTCAACCGCCATGCCGTCAAACGCAGCAGCGGTAAGTCTTGGAACAGACAGGGTCCTTGCTGGAGCAGGTCCCTTCTTAGAGGTAGAGGCCACGGATCCTCCGTGAGCATCTCTTGAAGTTCCGGTTACCAAGTCCTTCTTGGTCAATCCGGAGCCACGAATATAGTGCTTACTCCTCTCCATCTTATAATTCTCAGTACCTTGGGTATGAGAGGCAGAGGAGGGAACACATACACTGACTGGTACACCCACTGTGTTACCAGAGCATCTACAGCTATTGCCTGAGGGTCCCTTGACCTGGCGCAATACTTGTCGAGTTTTATAAACATGTGGAAGACTTCTGGGTGAAGTCCCCACTCTCCCGGGTGGGGGTCGTGTCTGCTGAGGAAGTCTGCTTCCCAGTTGTCCACTCCCGGAATGAATACTGCTGACAGTGCTATCACATGATTTTCCGCCCAGCGAAGAATCCTTGCAGCTTCTGCCTTGCCCTCCTGCTTCTTGTGTCACCCTGTCTGTTTACGTGGGTGACTGCCGTGATGTTGTCCGAATGGATCAACTCCGGGTGACCTTGAAGCAGAGGTCATGCTGAGCTTAGAGCATTGTAAATGGCCCTTAGCTTCAGGATATTTATGTGAAGTGATGTCTCCAGGCTTGACAATAAGCTCTGGAAATTCCTTCCCTGTGTGACTGCTCCCCAGCCTCGCAGGCTGGCATCCGTGGTCACCAGGACCCAGTCCTGAATGTCGAATCTGCGGCCCTCTAGAAGATGAGCACTCTGCAACCACCACAGGAGAGACACCCTTGTGCTTGGTGACAGGGTTATCCGCTGATGCATCTGAAGATGCGACCCGGACCATTTGTCCAGCAGGTCCCACTGGAAAGTTCTTGCGTGGAATCTGCCGAATGGGATTGCTTCGTAGGAAGCCACCATTTTTCCCAGAACCCTTTCATTGATGTACTGAGACTTGGCTCGGTTATAGGAGGTTCCCGACTAGCTCGGATAACTCCCTGACTTTCTCCTCCGGGAGAAACCCCTTTTTTCTGGACTGTGTCCAGGATCATCCCTAGGAACAGAAGACGAGTCGTCGGAATCAGCTGCGATTTTGGAATATTGAGAATCCAATCGTGCTGCCGCAACACTACCTGAGATAGTGCTACACCGACCTCCAACTGTTCCCTGGATCTTACCCTTATCAGGGAATCGTCCAAGTAAGGGATAACTAAAATTCCCTTCCTTCGAAAGAGTATCATCATTTCGGCCATTACCTTGGTAAAGACCCGGGGTGCCGTGGACCATCCCTACGGCAGCGTCTGAAACTGATAGTGACAGTTCTGTACCACAAACCTGAGGTACCCTTGGTGAGAAGGGTAAATTGGGACATGAAGGTAAGCATCCTTGATGTCCTGAGACATCATGTAGTCCCCTTCTTTCAGGTTCGCAATCACTGCTCTGAGTGACTCAATCTTGAATTTGAACCTCCGTATGTAAGTGTTCAAGATTTTAGATTTAGAATTGGTCTCACCGAGCCGTCCGGCTTCGGTACCACAACAGTGTGGAATAATACCCCGTTCCCTGTTGCAGGAGGGGTACCTTGATTATCACCTGCTGGGAATACAGCTTGTGAATGGCTTCCAAAACTGCCTCCCTGTCAGAGGGAGACATCGGTAAAGCCGACTTTAGGAAACGGCGAGGGGGAGACGTCTCGTCGAATTCAAATTTGTACCCCTGAGATATCACCTGAAGGATCCAGGGGTCTAATTGCGAGTGAGCCCACTGCGCGCTGAAATTCATTGAGACGGGCCCCCACCGTGCCTGATTCTGATTGTAAAGCCCCAGCGTCATACTGAGGGCTTGGCAGAGGCGGGAGAGGGCTTCTGTTCCTGGGAACTGGCTGATTTCTGCAGCCTTTTTCCTCTCCCTCTGTCACGGGGCAGAAATGAGGAACCTTTTGCCCGCTTGCCCACGAAAGGACTGCGCCTGATAATACGGCGTCTTCTTATGTTGAGAGGCGACCTGGGGTACAAACGTGGATTTCCCAGCTGTTGCCGTGGCCACCAGGTCTGAAAGACCGACCCCAAATAACTCCTCCCCTTAATAAGGCAATACTTCCAAATGCCGTTTGGAATCCGCATCACCTGACCACTGTCGTGTCCATAACCCTCTACTGGCAGAAATGGACAACGCACTTAGACTTGATGCCAGTCGGCAAATATTCCGGTGTGCATCACGCATATATAGAAATGCATCCTTTAAAATGCTCTATAGGCAATAATATACTGTCCCTATCTAGGGTATCAATATTTTCAGTCAGGGAATCCGACCACGCCAACCCAGCACTGCACATCCAGGCTGAGGCGATTGCTGGTCGCAGTATAACACCAGTATGTGTGTAAATACCTTTTAGGATACCCTCCTGCTTTCTATCAGCAGGATCCTTAAGGGCGGCCATCTCAGGCGAAGGTAGAGCCCTTACAAGCGTGTGAGCGCTTTATCCACCCTAGGGGGTGTTTCCCAACGCACCCTAACCTCTGGCGGGAAAGGATATAATGCCAATAACATTTTAGAAATTATCAGTTGTTATCGGGGGAAACCCACGCATCATCACACACCTCATTTAATTTCTCAGATTCAGGAAAACTACAGGTAGTTTTTCCTCACCGAACATAATACCCCTTTTTTGGTGGTACTCGTATTATCAGAAATGTGTAAAACATTTTTCATTGCCTCAATCATGTAACGTGTGGCCCTACTGGAAGTCACATTCGTCTCTTCACCGTCGACACTGGAGTCAGTATCCGTGTCGGCGTCTATATCTGCCATCTGAGGTAACGGGCGCTTTAGAGCCCCTGACGGCCTATGAGACGTCTGGACAGGCACAAGCTGAGTAGCCGGCTGTCTCATGTCAACCACTGTCTTTTATACAGAGCTGACACTGTCACGTAATTCCTTCCAACAGTTCATCCACTCAGGTGTCGACCCCCTAGGGGGTGACATCACTATTACAGGCAATCTGCTCCGTCTCCACATCATTTTTCTCCTCATACATGTCGACACAAACGTACCGACACACAGCACACACACAGGGAATGCTCTGATAGAGGACAGGACCCCACTAGCCCTTTGGGGAGACAGAGGGAGAGTTTGCCAGCACACACCAGAGCGCTATATATATACAGGGATAACCTTATATAAGTGTTTTTCCCCTTATAGCTGCTGTATTTTTAATACTGCGCATAATTAGTGCCCCGCTCTCTTTTTTAACCCTTTCTGTAGTGTAGTGACTGCAGGGGAGAGCCAGGGAGCTTCCCTCCAACGGAGCTGTGAGGGAAAATGGCGCCAGTGTGCTGAGGAGATAGGCTCCGCCCCCTTCTCGGCGGCCTTATCTCCCGTTTTTCTGTGTATTCTGGCAGGGGTTAAATTCATCCATATAGCCCAGGAGCTATATGTGATGCATTTTTTGCCATCCAAGGTGTTTTTATTGCGTCTCAGGGCGCCCCCCCCAGCGCCCTGCACCCTCAGTGACCGGAGTGTGAAGTGTGCTGAGAGCAATGGCGCACAGCTGCAGTGCTGTGCGCTACCTTGTTGAAGACAGGACGTCTTCTGCCGCCGATTTTCCGGACCTCTTCTGTCTTCTGGCTCTGTAAGGGGGCCGGCGGCGCGGCTCTGGGACCTATCCATGGCTGGGCCTGTGATCGGTCCCTCTGGAGCTAATGTCCAGTAGCCTAAGAAGCCCAATCCACTCTGCACGCAGGTGAGTTCGCTTCTTCTCCCCTTAGTCCCTCGATGCAGTGAGCCTGTTGCCAGCAGGTCTCACTGAACATAAAAAACCTAAAACTAAACTTTTCACTAAGCAGCTCAGGAGAGCCACCTAGTGTGCACCCTTCTCGTTCGGGCACAAAAATCTAACAGAGGCTTGGAGGAGGGTCATAGGGGGAGGAGCCAGTGCACACCAGGTAGTTCTAAAGCTTTACTTTTGTGCCCAGTCTCCTGCGGAGCCGCTATTCCCCATGGTCCTTACGGAGTCCCCAGCATCCACTAGGACGTCAGAGAAATATTAAGTTTCACACGTTGTCTTCAGAGTTAAACTGGAATGAGGAGGCCCTGGTTGCAGCATTTTGGAATGGACTCTCAGAAAGAATCAAGGATGATTTAACCATTCGTGATGTGCCAACTAAGCTGAATTAATTAATTTCCATCTGCAATAAACTTGATCTGCGCTACAGAGAGCGATGTTTAGAGAAATCCAAGGCAGAGCGATCTAGTCCGCGCTATCGTCCCAGACCTTGACAAGATTCTTTTTCATCTGAGTCTCCTGTAATGACAGAGGAGCCTATGCAGATTGGGCGCTCTCGCCTTACAGAGGAGGAACGAATTCGTCGTCGACAGGGTAACCTCTGCATGTACTGCAGGTCCTCCGAACATTTCATTAAGTCTTGCAAACTTCGTCCGTGAAACTCTTGCTCCTACCTTATTCAAGAAAGGTTAAGCTAGGAGTTACCTTGGAATCACGTTCCGGGAAAGAGCCAACTTTGCCTATTCATTTAGAAGCTCCGAGTTCTACAGTTAAAGTTTCAGCTCTCCTAGATTCCGGTGCAGCCGAGAACTTCATCACCTCAGCCTTTGTCATACGATCTAAAGTTCAAACCGTGCCTGTGGAAGTAGCAGTTGCTGTTACAGTAGTGGATGGAAGTCGAATTCCAGACGGCATAATTACTCATCGAACCGTATGTCTCAAGATGAAAGTTGGTGTGCTCCATTCTGAATATATTTCCTTCCTCGTGATTCCCAAAGCCTCTCATGATGTGATACTTGGATTACCTTGGCTGCTGAAACATAATCCACAATTTAATTGGCAAACCATGGAAATTCTTTTGTGGGGTGAATCTTGCACCAAGGACTGTTTAGCTTCGATTATACCCCTCCAGTCAGTCAGTCTTCCCAAGTTACCTTCAGTCTATCAATCTTTTGTGGATGTCTTCAGTCAACAAGCGTCAGACTCCTTACAACCTCATTGCAAATGGGACTGCCCAATCGTTTTGGTGCCGGTGTCAAAGTCAGAAAAATATCAAGCTGCACGTTGCCATATATGCACTTCATGTGTGTGTGCACGCTGCATATTTAATCAAAATAATGTATTTTATAAGTTAATATTCCCCTGAGTTCAGCAAAGTATGGTATATTAAAGATGGCTCTTTGACCTTAGAGATTCCACAAACAATAGTTTGCATGTTTAAAGGGCTTCACATGTTCTTATGCATAGTTAAGGACAGGAATAGTAATTGAAGATTAATTGTATTCCGAATAAATTACACCTAAGAATAGTCAGTTTCTGTCCCGCAGACGGAGTACAATAGCCTTTAATTATACTGAGCTTTGAGACTCAATGAGGAGGGCCAACACCTGTGTTTACGAAATGGGGCTGGATTTGTCTCCAGAAGAATGATTGCTGAGATGTCATTGTCTCAACTGAAAGTGGACAGTGAGACAGTATTCGCCAAACAATAGCTTCCCACAAGACAGGAATTTGTTAGTCATCACCCAACGATTTCTGTGAAAGACACACACTTCCTGTGGTTGACACCCCCCCACAGCTGTAATGCAGGTATGAGATACCCACTGGAAAACACAGGGCCACTCACTCACTCAGAACCAAGCTGGCATCCAGAAGAAATGGCTTGCTTATCACCAGGCTCCAAGCGAAAGGCTAAGTATTGAATCCACATGGCTGATTGGCATAGAATAGTTTAAAGTAGTTGTGAAATGATTGGTATTGAATAGTTAGTGGAGATACAAATGGCTTAAGGTTAATGAGGCTTGTGCAGTTGTGTGATTGTTATGTGTTGGTGATAATACTCTATGAAATCTGTAATGAATTGGAACAGTAGACAATCTGTAGCATAGCATTCCTGGTATACATTTATGGTTGGTGATTTATAACAGATTATAGTAGTTTTACATGATGCATCTTGCTGAAGGTTTGAAGTCAAAGCATACTTCCTTTTGTTACTGTAGTCATGTGCTTGTAGCAATGGCATGCTGGGATGTGTGGTTACATTGTGATCTGGTGATTCATATAACATGGACTGTAGGCAATAAACGAAGTTGGTTTAAAATTGTGAAATTGAATAAGATGGTTCTAGGAAGTTGGATTGGAATGTGGAATATAATTAGTTGGTTTGTAGAAGATGGCTGCTGCTGGGTGTTTTCCCCTCCCCCTTTGAACCATGTGCTGCAGTCTTTGGAATCATGGGAGTTTTCCCAAAATGGAGTCTAGCTTCTGTCCCATGCGGTATTGTAGGGTTGTGTATATAGGGACAGCCAGTATGGGTAAGCTCAAGTATTTTCTCCACAAAGATTCTCAGCATTGACTAACTGCGCAGCGATTGTTCCTCACATGTGTAAGTTTCTCTGCAGCCATATAACCATATTGTCTTATTGTTATTGTTAGCCATTCTCTCTCCCCCTCTCTCTCCCCTCCCCCTTAAACGTACTTGTGTCTTTATTGTATTATATGTTAGTTACTTGGTTAGATATTCTATGTTATTTTGGTAGTGTATAGCTTATATTGTATTATTCTTTTTGAACGTTCATTCTCTCACTAAAGGCGTTAGAACCTTAGACCGGTATTTGATTGATTATTATAAATGCATAAAGGTTCTCAGAGCGTCATAGTCGCTCATACAGCTTTTAAGCTAACAAGGTTACACTGCATTACATCTACACATTATCACTGCACAAATGTTTACAGTATAGGTACATTCCTTAAGGTATAGTTAAGGGCGTACCCTTGCGGTACTTTTTGCGCCAATTGCGTACTGTGTTCTTTAACCTTTAACGTGTTTTTAATAGGACAAATATTATATACATTGTCAATTGGGGGCTCTCCTCTGGTCTTCACATATCTGCACTAGGTAACTTTAGCAGACATTATCGATCAGCAAAAGGCGGGAAGGGGCTATCCCTCGCAGTGCTGACCAGATAAGCGCCTGCTTCACTTAGTAAGGAGTGCTGAGGGAATTCGGGAACTGGAAGGTAAGAACAGTACGTTATGGTCTTTGAAAATCTGTTTTTTTATTTCTATTTGGTGCCAACTACACACGCAGATTGGATGGTTTGTCTGTTTAAATAGGTTTAAAATTATTTTTAATCGCTCTGCATAGCGTGATAACTTTAGGAGTTTGAATGATGACTTTCTTTGTGACAAGAAGCAGCATGGTCTGTCCACCATTTTGTGTGGCCCTCATGGAGGTGAAAGGGGGAGGAGCAGCGGCCATTTTGGGAAGGTCACATTTTTTTTTCCTCCTAAGCGGCTGATTTTCAGTTGACTCAGGAAATAATCAGCCATCCATTGTCAAAAAAAGAAATCATCATTTAATGAGTTTTTTTTTATGCATTCATTTAATCTATATCATAGTCAATCATAAGTAATAGTGATTGGTACTTATATGTAATATCTATATGCGTGTGCTTACATCAATGTATGTTATTAGATTAAATTTAGAATTGCATGTTCATTTGTGTAGTTTTCACATCTCACCTTCCTGTTTGCCATTTGCATTGATAACGTGCTAAGAGAGATTTGTCGCTATTAATAGTTAAAGAGTAAAAGTAATACATTAAGGGGTAAATTGTAAAGCATGCACACAGCTCTGCCTAAGGATACAAGGAGAGATCTGTGTGGTGCTCGGTAGATGATCGAGGATCACCTACATTGATAAACGTGTTAATTGTGTTACGGTGGATATCTGCCTTGCGTACACGTGTCTCTAACAAAAGGCTGAGACCCGCGTGCGAAACCCAAAGGCCGACGCACGCAGCGTATATTACGCAACGGAGCGTCTGGGTACGCCCACGTAACAAATCACACGATAGTGTTATTTTAAACAGGCGAAAAGGTGGCAACGCGATAAATAGCGCAAATCGATTTTAGTGTCCGAAATTTAAGCTAATAGATCCTTCTCCAATTTACGACTCATCTGGTCTAAAGGGAAGAAATTTCTGAGCAGAAATAGAAAGAAATAGAAACAAAAGTCAAGTGTACATGTGGTGAGTGAGTGTTTGCATATATATAAGTTTCTACAATTTTTGGGATTGAACCACAGGAAATCATCGAGTTCTCGTGAAGTACATACGTGTAAGTGACATACATGGTGGCTAGGGAGGCATCCCTTGTTAAACATATAAAGAGCATTAGAGTGTAGCAGACCAGGAGGTCATACTGTAGCAGACCAGGAGGTCCGGAACAGACCAGGAGGTCTAGGTACAGCAGACAAAGAAGTCCGCTATAGAGACAAGTAGCCCAACACCAGGAAGGGTTGGTGCGGAACCCATATAGGCCATAAAGCTCAGGCTGAAGGAATTCGCAGCTGCTAAATTTCGATTCCACTGGTCGCTCCGCACATAAGATTAGTTGCTTATGTGCTGAACGATTGTACCGCACGTGATTGTGTGCATTAGTTAGTAATTTGACCCAGTACCATTTGCGTACGGAAGGGGTCATAAACGCTATTTGTACATTCTAACGTGATTTGTGTAATTTTTTAAGGGAAGTTCGCTGGTCACTCAGGAATTATCCAACAACCAACAGTTACTGGAAAGGGTTAATGCTCTTCGGATCACACTCGCATGTTCCAGTAAACAAAGGTTCATAGGGGCCCTGGGTCGAGTACGCCAGCGCTAAAACAGTGTGTAGGCGTATTGGTCGGCGTGGGCAAGTGAGTGGGGTACTCGGTAAACCGCCACCGTCAGCCTATCTTGAACATCTTGGTTTTTGTAAGGGTTCGCTGAAGACCCTGATATAAAGGTCAGAGGTAGTGCAAGCAACACCTGCAAGCTATGGGGGCCAGTTGTTCAGGTAGGGGGCGATCAACCTCGGTTCGGGTTGATTTAGTAAGCCGACCAATCGGGTCGGCAAGGTATGTAATGTGTGAAAAATACGGTTCACACACACAGGTTTTATGTGATGAATGGGAAAGAATGACTGTGCATGAAGGGGAGAAGTTCCCAAGAGTAGGTAGTTTTAGCCCAGATGTGTTACAAAACCTAAGGAGAAGGATATGTCTCATTAAATCAACAAAGAGACGGATCAAACATTATGATTATTTACAGTTATGGCAACACAAAGGTGAAATACAAAGAAATTTAACTTACATATCAAACTCTCATCTTGGGAAGAGAGACATGGCAGTGGAGAGGATTGTGGTTGCAGAGAAACTTACACAATGTTGTACGATAAAAATGCACTTAGTAACTGTATTAAGAATGAAAGTAACAAATGTAATAATGTTTATAAAAATGAAAGTGTAAAAAAATTACAAATGTTAACCCGTGCAAGTCGCACCCCATGTCAAACTTCCCTCAGGAATACGAGCAAGAAAGTGAGCCCAGCACGATGTCGGCACCTCTCCCAGCAGCCATCACACAAGACATCCAGGTGGACGCGACCAAATCGGTAAAGGCAATAATCAAACCCCCTAACGGAGGGTCAGGTGAGGTCGTGTCCACAGGTACGTACAATGTTATATACCACACACAAACAAATGTACCCCATATTGTAAGACCAACACAAGGTGATGTAATTGAATTTAATCCTGTCAGGGTGAACACAATATATTAAAACAAATGTACACTACAGGAAAGTAGCAGTTTAGGTGTTAATAAATGGTTTAAAGGAAGTATTAAGAACGAGTATACAAGCCTCTCTACCTAACTGAAGAAATAACTCAGTAACTGCATTAAGGAACTCCGCTGTTGGGCATGAGCAAAACATCATCAAGCACAGGGAAAACAAAGAAGCCTCAGATCCCTGTGGGTAAGTCAAAGGTGAAAAGGTGTTATAATTGCCAGAAGGAAGGTAATGTTGCACGAGATTGTAGGTCTAAAAACACACACAAGGTATATACACCCCCTAGACAACGACATGACCATAATAGTCAAAGAACCAGAGAAACACAGGAAGAGCGGTTGATGGCGATGGGCATCCAAGCATTAGAGGAGACATCAAATCAACCAAAACCCCAGGCCATTGGCACATGGAGGAACTCAAGGATTTGTTTTCTGTGTAAAAGAGAAGGGCATTATGCCAGTAACTGTAACAGCCCACATAAAGTCAGACCCCCTAGACATGAAAATGAGCAAAATTATGACACACCAAATTATAATCAGGGATCATATAGGAAGAATTTTGGGCCACACCCATAATATATAGTCAGGAAAGGGGATCACTAGGACTGATGGTAAGCCTGAGGTATAGTTAATAAATTGGGAGGTCATTCCCTGAAGACACAGGATTGACCGGGTAAAACGTTGTAATGTACCTGTAAAGTGTTTTTTTCCCCATCTCTGACGTTCACCACAACAGCTCCAACATCACCTGGCTATTTGGTCCTTGCAGAAGTCTACCAAACCCCAGTATGACCTGCCAGCATCGATGTATCCTGGCCAGATACAGAGTGTAGGTATGGAAATGCTGGTGGGAGAGACTATGCAAGGATACCATTGGACATGTAGATGGGACAGCCTAATGGTGAACGGAAGATCTGACAATGTTTTTTTTCTGTTGTTGTTTATTGTTGATATATGTGATGCATATATATATGAACGGTTCTCTCTCTCTCGTTGTTTTTTTTCTCTCTCTCTCTTCTTTCTCATGTTCTCATAACGTTACAGATGGTATGTCACACATTAGTTGGACAAATGGTAATGCAAGATTTATTCTCCTTACAGAAAGAGCGCTGAGCTAGAAGAAATATTGTATCACCAGAATGTTTAGAAGACTGAGAGACAGCACCTTTGAGATGACAGCAGAACAAGAAGAACAACAAGACTAGAGAACTAATTATCGTAACAAGTTTCTCTCCCCCTCAAACTGTTTTCCTGTACCCCCATTACAAACTTCTCCGTTTCCTCCTATAAGATGGACTTGCCCCAAGAGACTGTGATCCGGATTTTCCTGTTGACCATGATGTTGACCAGAGCAGTCTGTTTCGGTGAGAGTACCAGTGAGGTCGAGAAAGGATCCAGAATGGGTTTCTGATGACTGAGACGGAGGTGTAAATTTCCAATAGCAACACAATCACCGAGCAAAGGCGAGTACCGGAAACGATCTAGCAGCCATGTTATTTGTAAACATTGTGAAGGATTGTTAGCTGAAAAGAAAACTGTATCTGTAGACTCTGTGACAGTGTAGTAGAGGATGGGTGCATCAAGAAATGTCAGTCCAGTTTTAACATTAACATGGACCGGCATCCATTGAGTGACTATCACTCCTTAGTGGGTAAATTGTTAAATCAGACAGATTGTTGGGTATGCTCTCAAGTACCTCAAGGCCACAGCAAGCCAGGACTAGTACCATTTCCTTTAACGATAGGGGAGGTACTTGAGTTAAGTGGTGGGAGACCGGTGGACAAGAGGTTTAATATCTCTAGTCCTCCTAGTTGAAGCTCCACCAATATCATGTGGATAGATCCCTAGTATGTTTTAACATTTCCAATCCCCGAAAGCCGGGAAATTGGGAAGTGTCATGGAATAACAAAACCATGACCTTTTCACATAGAGCCGATAGAATGCCTACAGATACAGAACTTATACGCCACATAGCCGGTAGGGAAAAATCTTTCCGATATAGGTATACCCTAGGAAATAGGATCATGAGAGTTGGAGAGGTATCACCAGGATACTGTGCACATATCATACAAACAGATACGTGTACTAGACAGATGGGAGAATTAGGGTTAGGAGATTTCACATGGAAGATGTGTAATATGGTTATGTCCTACTCTGTCCCATATGTTCTCCCCGATGATGCATATTTCATATGCGGGAGGAAGGCGTATAAGTGGCTTGCCCCAAATTCTGAAGGATTGTGTTATATTGGAAAAGTACTGCCTGAGGTAATGACTGTATCACATACCAAAATGAAAGATATACACCGTGGTGCCCAAGCTCCTTATACTCACACTCATTACGAGCACGTCGTTAAAAGGCAACTGACAGAAAGGACAGAGCACCCGGCCTCTGATCTGATCCATGAATCCACCGGGATTCAGGTTCTACTTGCGTTAGATTTCACTCGCACCGCTAGAGGAGTGCTGAACTATAGATATATATCCGCGCTTGCAAATTTATTAGACAATATCACAGAAATGTATGACGACACTTTTAGATATACCGGAAGAGAGCTCCAAGCTTATAAAACAGAACTGGTTCAGCATAGGATGGTTCTTAATTATCTCACGGCAGTGACAGGCGGATATTGTGTCACACTGGCAACGCAGTACGGCGTGAAATGCTGCACTTATATTACGAATAGTACCGAGGACCCGGTCGAGGTCATAGACCAAAAGATGGACGATATTCTCCAATTAAAGTGGGAATTTCGCAGGAGACACAATCTCACCCTTGCTGCTGTGGGTAATGAGCTGACTGGTTGGGTGTCATGGTTGAACCCGCAAAATTGGTTCTCTGGTTTAGGAGAATGGGCTCAAGGAGTCATAATGGATGTAGGGAAATTTCTTCTATGTATCTTAGGTGTTGTCATATCGATTGGCTTGATATTTAGATGCGGTCAGGCTTTAACGAAGTGCAAACGGAGTACCAGGGTAATGAGTCTAAGGAGTGAGGAAATTGTAATTCCAATGGATTTGATCTATGACCCAACGATAGAGACAATGATGTGATGAAAATGTGATTCTACGGTACGTTTCTTTCACCTGTTTCTCCAAGATAAAAAGACCCGCTTGGAAGAGGAATTTGATGACCTTATATACAGACAACAGATGGATTAAAGAAGAAGTTTGACAACCTTGTACACAAACAACAGATGGACTATGTCATAGACCCCCAGTTTCCCTAGAAATTTTAAATTTACGCTAGCCCAACTTTTTTTTGTAAGTCTATGGACATTGACAAGGCTTTTTGCATACCGTCAATAGCAAAAGCCCAAAGGAGACTTCAGACAAGACCTCAATCGGCAAATGTATATTAAACTCACATAGTTTATCAATGCATTTACCATAAGTGTTCTTTATCTTCATCTCTACAACCTTCAGGTAACAACACACATAGTCGATAGGGAATACAGGCACAGATATCAGCATTCACATATTCCCCCATTCATGTATCATCAACTAAAATGTGCTCCCCCATTTTGTTGCAACCAAAAGCCGAAAAGAGCTCGGTAAAGTTTGACAGCCCATCCACAGACCCGTACCACGGGATAAGAAGGAATTCAAATGTATACTTCGCAATACCTCGAAGCTTGATTTAAAACACGTACGGCACGATGATACATGACCCCCCAAACATGGATTCATACATACATACTTTTACTATTTCACTAGGTCATACCTTTTTCCTACCTTCTTCTCTCCTCCCTTACCCAATCATAGAAATGTATTTACATATGACACATATTTTTCTCTTTTTGAAATGTTTTAGGAAGTGGCAGTTATTGGTGACTGCCAAAGGGTGGACTGTCAAAGTCAGAAAAATATCACGCTGCACGTTGCCATATATGCACTTCATGTGTGTGTGCACGCTGCATATTTAATCAAAATAATGTATTTTATAAGTTAATATTCCCCTGAGTTCAGCAAAGTATGGTATATTAAAGATGGCTCTTTGACCTTAGAGATTCCCCAAACAATAGTTTGCATGTTTAAAGGGCTTCACATGTTCTTATGCATAGTTAAGGACAGGAATAGTAATTGAAGATTAATTGTATTCCGAATAAATTACACCTAAGAATAGTCAGTTTCTGTCCCGCAGACGGAGTACAATAGCCTTTAATTATACTGAGCTTTGAGACTCAATGAGGAGGGCCAACACCTGTGTTTACGAAATGGGGCTGGATTTGTCTCCAGAAGAATGATTGCTGAGATGTCATTGTCTCAACTGAAAGTGGACAGTGAGACAGTATTCGCCAAACAATAGCTTCCCACAAGACAGGAATTTGTTAGTCATCACCCAACGATTTCTGTGAAAGACACACACTTCCTGTGGTTGACACACCCCCACAGCTGTAATGCAGGTATGAGATACCCACTGGAAAACACAGGGCCACTCACTCACTCAGAACCAAGCTGGCATCCAGAAGAAATGGCTTGCTTATCACCAGGCTCCAAGCGAAAGGCTAAGTATTGAATCCACATGGCTGATTGGCATAGAATAGTTTAAAGTAGTTGTGAAATGATTGGTATTGAATAGTTAGTGGAGATACAAATGGCTTAAGGGTAATGAGGCTTGTGCAGTTGTGTGATTGTTATGTGTTGGTGATAATACTCTATGAAATCTGTAATGAATTGGAACAGTAGACAATCTGTAGCATAGCATTCCTGGTATACATTTATGGTTGGTGATTTATAACAGATTATAGTAGTTTTACATGATGCATCTTGCTGAAGGTTTGAAGTCAAAGCATACTTCCTTTTGTTACTGTAGTCATGTGCTTGTAGCAATGGCATGCTGGGATGTGTGGTTACATTGTGATCTGGTGATTCATATAACATGGACTGTAGGCAATAAACGAAGTTGGTTTAAAATTGTGAAATCGAATAAGATGGTTCTAGGAAGTTGGATTGGAATGTGGAATATAATTAGTTGGTTTGTAGAAGATGGCTGCTGCTGGGTGTTTTCCCCTCCCCCTTTGAACCATGTGCTGCAGTCTTTGGAATCATGGGAGTTTTCCCAAAATGGAGTCTAGCTTCTGTCCCATGCGGTATTGTAGGGTTGTGTATATAGGGACAGCCAGTATGGGTAAGTTCAAGTATTTTCTCCACAAAGATTCTCAGCATTGACTAACTGCGCAGCGATTGTTCCTCACATGTGTAAGTTTCTCTGCAGCCATATAACCATATTGTCTTATTGTTATTGTTAGCCATTCTCTCTCCCCCTCTCTCTCCCCTCCCCCTTAAACGTACTTGTGTCTTTATTGTATTATATGTTAGTTACTTGGTTAGATATTCTATGTTATTTTGGTAGTGTATAGCTTGTATTGTATTATTCTTTTTGAACGTTCATTCTCTCACTAAAGGCGTTAGAACCTTAGACCGGTATTTGATTGATTATAAATGCATAAAGGTTCTCAGAGCGTCATAGTCGCTCATACAGCTTTTAAGCTAACAAGGTTACACTGCATTACATCTACACATTATCACTGCACAAATGTTTACAGTATAGGTACATTCCTTAAGGTATAGTTAAGGGCGTACCCTTGCGGTACTTTTTGCGCCAATTGCGTACTGTGTTCTTTAACCTTTAACGTGTTTTTAATAGGACAAATATTATATTCATTGTCACCGGGCAAAACACCTCCTAGGGGGGCGAGTTTATCCACTGTCCATCCCAGAGACTCAAGCTATGTCTGATTATATACAAGATAATTTAACCAAAGGATTTATTAGACCATCTTCCTCACCTGCAGGAGCCGGATTTTTCTTTGTTAAGAAGAAAGATGGTGGCTTACGACCATGCATAAATTATCGCGGACTTAATGAGATCACTTTGAAGAACAAGTACCCATTGCCGTTAATTCCAGAATTATTTGACCGGGTAAAGGGAGCTACGTGTTTACAAACTTAGATCTTTGTGGAGCCTAAGATTTTAACCGCATCCGTGCAGGGGGCGAATGGAAGACTGCCTTTAATACCCGGGATGTGCATTACGAATACCTTGTAATGCCTTCTGGTCTTTGTAATGCTCCTGCAGTTTTCCAAAGCTATGTGAACACATTTTTTTGAGATCATCTCTACAAGTGTTTAGTAATGTACTTGGGTGATATCTTAATATTCTCCCAGGATCTGAAGTCTCACCGTCACCAAGTTAAAGAGGTACTGACCCGCCTGAGGAAAAATCGACTATATTGTATGTTGGAGAAGTGTACATTTGAAGTATCTTCTAGACCGTTCCTTGGTTACATTATTTCCGGATCAGAGCTATGTATGGATTCTGTAAAGGTACAAGCTATCCGAGACTGGTCCACTCCTACAACTCTCAAGGGGATTCAGAGATTCCTTGGCTTTGCTAATTTTTATAGGAAATTCATTAAGAATTACTCTACGTTGACTGCTCCCATCACAGCCCTGACTCACAAGGGAGCAAATCCTACGAACTGGTCTTCTGAAGCAATCAAAGCCTTCTCCGATTTAAAGCAAGCCTTTGTGTCAGCCCCCTTTCTTCGACAGCCAGATTTGAACCGTCCCTTTCTAGTGGAGGTAGACGCATCTACGGAAGCAGTGGGAGCTGTGTTGTCACAAGTCTTTGAAGATAAAAAAGTCCGTCCCTGCGGATATTTCTCCCATAAGTTCCTACCGGCCGAACGTAATTATGCAATTGGGGAGCAGGAATTACTTGCCATCAAATTGGCGTTTGAGGAGTGGAGATACCTTTTAGAGGGAGCACAACACCCCACTACAGTATATACTGATCATAAGAATCTTCTTTATCTGCAGTCGGCTCAGTGTTTGAATCCACGACAAGCTTGATGGGCTTTTTTCTTCACCCAATTTAATTTTAAGCTCACCGATCGTCCAGGGTCTCAAAACAAAAAAGCAGATGCCCTTTCTCTGTCTTTTAATTCTTCTGAATCAAATGATGCTACCATGAATCTAGCCATTGTGAGTCCTATGTCCTTTCTGATGACTCAAACTTCTCCGGTCCCAGTTCCTCCGCCTGGCAAAACCTTTGTCGCCACAAACCTTCAAAAATAACTACTTACTTGGGCTCACTCTTCATCTTTCATTGGTTATCCTGGGGACCTAAAGACTCTCAAATTTATTCAACAGTCTTACTGGTGGCCACGTCTCAAAGCCGATGTTCAAGAGTTTATAGCAGCATGTCCTAAATGTGGCCAACATAAGAGTCCAGGTTTGTTACTTCCGTTATCTATACCCAAACAACCGTGGACTCATATCTCAATGGATTTTGTGACCGACTTACCTCCATCAAAAGGGCGGAATACCATTTGGGTGATCGTGGATCGATTTTTCAAAAATGGTGCATTTCATTCCATTAACTGGATTACCATCAGCTCCTTCACTAGCCAGATTGTTCATTTCTGAGATCTTTAAGTTGCATGGCCTTCCTCAAGAGATCATCTCCGATAGGTGAAAACAGTTTGTAGCCAAGTTTTGGAGGTCGTGAACAAATAAAGTAAGTGCAATAGGGTGCGCTAAATGCGGAAATTGGTGAACAGATCTGGTCGACCTTTGTGTGTAATATTAAAAGTTGATACTTCCCTTGATATCACCTATATGCATATACTTCTTGAGTCCGTTCCACATATAAAAGAAAATAAATAGATGCATATAGTGTAGTATATTTAAAATGAGACAAAATTTAATCCAATCAATTCTCAGATTTATACATAAAAAGATGCACAAAAAAATGCAGAATTTTAATTCCTAAAAACACTTATTTTTCTCCCAAATGATGGGTAATAAAGGTGGAGGATTACCAGATGAAAGTGATCAGTGAGCGTATAAGATGTAACCTTAGGGTAACTGGCTCCAGAACCGGGTTCCCTCGTCCACGTCCCAATCGTCTGGTCAGCCTTACACCTGCTGGTAATTCAATGGGTACTCCACTCTCCTGCTGCTACGCGTTTCGGGAATGTCCCTTCATCAGGCAGTGAGAGTGAAGTGAAAAGTTTGCCTTTTTGTACCCTCAGTCTGGATTACTTCCAGGTTAAAGGTCAAAACTTAAAACAATGATTAACATATACCAAACAATGTTAAAAGGTTTACCTATATGAAAAATCCATAATTAAAAATGCATAATCAATGGCAGGACTGACAATGTTTAAAAGCCAGAATACAGAAAATCACATTATATTGACCGGAAGTGACGTTAGCGTGACCTCCGGTTTTTTCTATAATCAATAACATGTAAAATGAACCTCATAAATTTATACAATAAGAGGGAGTCCAGGCTTATCCAAACTGTTTAACAGTTCTTATTTGTCAGAAGTTCTACAAGCGTGTGGGGAGAAGTTCCGTTTTTCGATGTTGCTGGAACGCATTTGGAACGCAAAGTGACTTCCGGCGGCATACTTCCGGTCCGGTGGAACGCATTTGGAACGCATCAGGTCTTTAGTGATGTACTTCCGGTTGCGGCAATCAGCGTATAGAAGCGGAATAACTTCTTATTATGAAATTACCCTGTTCATTTGTGTCAACTAGAGTCCATTAACTTCTATATATGCTAGACAGAGGACAACAATCGTCCAAAATTCAAAAGTTTTTTTCATGCTGGTATTTCGTGTATTTCGGTTCCATTTTACTTGTGGGCTACCATGCCCATACTGCAAACTTAAATGAAATAGCAATTAGACTCTTTTTACGTATTAATAATTAATGATTAACACTAGCCAGCTTATAGAGACAATTATGAGAGAGAAGGAAGTGAAAAACAGTTCAAGAATTATACCAGAATATTCCGCTTCTATACGCTGATTGCCGCAACCGGAAGTACATCACTAAAGACCTGATGCGTTCCAAATGCGTTCCACCGGACCGGAAGTATGCCGCCGGAAGTCACTTTGCGTTCCAAATGCGTTCCAGCAACATCGAAAAACGGAACTTCTCCCCACACGCTTGTAGAACTTCTGACAAATAAGAACTGTTAAACAGTTTGGATAAGCCTGGACTCCCTCTTATTGTATAAATTTATGAGGTTCATTTTACATGTTATTGATTATAGAAAAAACCGGAGGTCACGCTAACGTCACTTCCGGTCAATATAATGTGATTTTCTGTATTCTGGCTTTTAAACATTGTCAGTCCTGCCATTGATTATGCATTTTTAATTATGGATTTTTCATATAGGTAAACCTTTTAACATTGTTTGGTATATGTTAATCATTGTTTTAAGTTTTGACCTTTAACCTGGAAGTAATCCAGACTGAGGGTACAAAAAGGCAAACTTTTCACTTCACTCTCACTGCCTGATGAAGGGACATTCCCGAAACGCGTAGCAGCAGGAGAGTGGAGTACCCATTGAATTACCAGCAGGTGTAAGGCTGACCAGACGATTGGGACGTGGACGAGGGAACCCGGTTCCGGAGCCAGTTACCCTAAGGTTACATCTTATACGCTCACTGATCACTTTCATCTGGTAATCCTCCACCTTTATTACCCATCATTTGGGAGAAAAATAAGTGTTTTTAGGAATTAAAATTCTGCATTTTTTTGTGCATCTTTTTATGTATAAATCTGAGAATTGATTGGATTAAATTTTGTCTCATTTTAAATATACTACACTATATGCATCTATTTATTTTCTTTTATATGTGGAACGGACTCAAGAAGTATATGCATATAGGTGATATCAAGGGAAGTATCAACTTTTAATATTACACACAAAGGTCGACCAGATCTGTTCACCAATTTCCGCATTTAGCGCACCCTATTGCACTTACTTTATTTGTTCACTGTCTCATATTGGTACAAGGGATTACCACTGGTGCAAAGGGGTTGCTGCTTGTTGCTTTGGCGCCATTCGTGTTCTCTATAAATTCTTTACACTAAAGTTTTGGAGGTCGCTTTGTTCATCTTTAAACATTAAGTTGAATTTTCGTTCGGCATATCATCCCCAGACAGATGGACAAACGGAGAGTAAATCAAGCTCTTGAAACCTTTCTCCGGTTATACATATCTTCCTCACAGGATGATTGGATTGACTACCTTCCATTGGCAGAATTCGCTCATAATCTCTTTCATTCGTCTTCAGAATCTACACCATTTTATACTAACTTTGGTTTTCATCCTTGTGTGCCAGAGTTCCATCCGTTGCCAGCTCAAGTGGTTCCAGCAGCAGATCAAGTGCTTAAACGTTTGTCTAGAATCTGGAGTTGTGTGCGCAAATCGTTGATTAAATCCTCTTTTCATTATAAATCTTTCGCAGATAGAAAACGTAAGGCTGTACCAAACTACAAGGTAGAAGACCAAGTTTGGATTTCTTTTTAAATTCAATAAGTTTTTATTGGTTTTTTCAATGCTTTAACATTTAAACATTGCCAAAGGCAAACATAACATACATACATCTACTGGACTAAAACTCTCCAACAGATATAGTGCAATAAAATCAACAACATGCTTACGGTATTGCATAGGAAGCTTAGTGTGATGTGGTATTAGGTATCCCATTCATAGTCATAAGTAGCGATAAAGCAGTGGTGACCCATTATTCTTTTATATTAAACACACATTGTACTTTCTTTTGTCATGGCATTATCATGCCTTTGAATCCGGCCGACCACGGGCCACTCATCCCAGAGATCCCACACAGAGACCACTCATATCAGACAGTTAAATATATCTAGGGTTCAGCAGTATTCATCCGTGAAGCAAAATAGCGAGAGCTCATCCACTTTCCCCAAATAGCAATAAACTTTTTTTCCGCATTCCTGGACAGATATACAAATTTTTCATGAGCGACGGATGTATTAACCAGCGCCATCCAGGATTGTAGCGCTGGGGCTTCATTAGCCATCCAAAGTCTGGCTATGCTAACCTTGGCCAGAGCACAGAGGTTTATAACATAGCGTCGACTGGGTGGATCTAGAGCTTCCTCATCCATAGTTGCTAATATACAAGAGATAGGTGTAAGTACGGAAGATGGGATACCCGTACCAACTATGGCCCGTATAACCTCCTCCCAAAAGATCGACACCAAGGGACATAGCCATATCATATGCCAAAAGTCTGCTCCTAGACTGCCACATTTGGGACACTTTGAACTATGGGATCCCCCTATATGTGACAGTCTCAGGGGGGACATATATACCCTGTGTAGCACGAACAACTGAATTTGTTGATATCGGACAGTTGATGTTGAAAGCCTGCACGATCCCAGAGCACCCTCCCACAAATCATCCGACACTGGACCCAGATCAGCTTCCCATTTGGTCTTGAGGGCGCTAAGGGGGTCTATATGATGCATTTGAAGTAAACGGCCATATATTTTGGAGACTAAATGACCGGATCCCACCGTCTGCAACAGCAATTTGACCGGTGAATCAGTAAGCGCCGGCGGGCCATCGGGGAATTGGGCAGACATAGCATGACGCAATTGAAGGAAGCGAAAAAAATACACAGAGGGGACGTTAAATTCCTGTTGAATCTGCTGGAAGGATCTAAAAAACCCGTCAGTGTATAAATGCCCCAGTGTAGTTACTCCCCATGGTTCCCACACCTCCCTGACTTGAAGCTGACACAGCTCCGGCAATCCATATTTATTGTCCAGCGGAGTGTCAGGGTCAATGCCCTGCCCCTGCATTATCCGATGCGCCAGCCTCCAAATAGTAAGATATTGTTTAATGAGTGGTAGTGCCGACATTTTGACGCCTCCACAGAGTAACAGTCTCAATGGGGAGCCACCTGGATACTCCTGCAATACCAACTGTGAGTGCAGACTTGAAGTGTCGGAATCATTAACCCATTCCCATAGATGTGCTAATTGTGCTGCAAAGTAATAAAAACGAAAGTTGGGAAGAGCCAGCCCCCCTGAGGTTTTGTGCCTGGTCAAAGTATTAAGTTTCAGCCGTGCCCGTTTACTAGCCCATACCAATGAGGATATCAAACTATCTATCTGTTTGAAAGTTTTCTGGGGGATATATATTGGGGATTGTTGTAGTATGTACAGGAGTTTGGGCTGAAAAACCATTTTCACCATGTTAACCCTCCCTGTAACTGTCAGGGGCAATTTCCCCCAAATCTTCACCTTATTGCGAAGATAAGATATTTGCGGTGTAATATTAAGGGAAGTAAATTTATGAGGGTCATTGGATACCCAAATACCCAGATATTTAAAGGAATTCACCCATCTTAGCGGGAGAACAGCCAAAGGGGAGTCAGGGACCTCGCCCTGAAACGGGATAATGAAAGATTTCTCCCAATTGATCAGGAGTCCGGAGTAACAGCCGAACTCGTTAATAATATCTAAAATCTTAGGCATAGACTCAGCATAGCGATCCACAAATAGCAGGATGTCATCGGCATATAGAGCTATTTTCTCCTCCCTGGTGCCCACGGTGTATCCAACAATTTCAGGGTTCGCTCGCAGAAGACATGCAAGGGGTTCAATGGCTATAGCAAATAGAGTAGGGGACAGTGGGCATCCCTGTCGAGTACCTCTAGACAATGGAAAGGAATGTGACACAAAACCATTCACCGCCACTCTAGCCATGGGAGAGGAATACATCAAGCGGACGAATTTGATAAAGCTGGGGCCTATACCAAACTTGTGCATGATACTCCACAAGTACTCCCACTCCACAGAGTCAAATGCCTTAGCGGCGTCCAATGATACTACTATGGATGAGGGTGCCTCACGGGGGACCTGGAGATGGGTAAATAATCGTCTGAGATTAATGGATGTTGACTTATTAGGCATAAATCCCGTCTGATCTGGGTGTATGATCTGCGTAATGACTTTATTTAATCTACACGCCAGGATTTTGGCCAGAATTTTAATATCGGTCGGTAGAAGGGAGATAGGTCTATAAGAATCAACTTTCCTATGGTCCTTATCAGGCTTCGGAAGGACAACAATCAATGCCTCCGCCATAGATAATGGGAGGGATTCCTGTGTGAATATCTGATTATATAGGTCAAGTAATTGGGGGACAAAAAAATCTAAATGGCGTTTATATAGCTCAGACGGTATGCCATCGAGCCCTGAAGCCTTCCCATTGGGGGCAGCATTGATCGCATCCACAATCTCCTCTGGTGAAATAGGTGCCTCGAGGAAGTCATGCGCCTCACAAGTTAGCAAGGGGAGCTGTATGGTCTGTAAATATTCATCTAGTTGCATCGGGGTGCAGTCTAGTTTAGAGCTATATAATCGCCTATAATACGACACGAATTCCGACGCAATCTGTGGGGTCTGTGACACAGTGGTACCGTCTGAGGCCTCTATTTCAACTACGGTGTTAGCGGATCTCTCACCCCGTGCCAGGGAGGCTAAATAAGATCCCGGCCTATCCCCGGATGCGTAAAAGGCGTGAGAGGAGAAGAGGAGTCTATGCTGAGTCTTATCCATTAGACATTCCCTCCACTCCCCCTGAGCCGTCAACCATGCAGATTTGGAACTATTCAAGCAGTCCTGTAAATATTGTGCCTCTGCAGCAGCACTTTTGGTCTCTAATTCGGACTCCCGGTGCCTGAAAAAGGTTTTTAAGGTAGCCACTCGTTTAATTAGGGTTCCCCGCAAAAAGGCCTTGAACGCGTCCCATAAATTAGAGATAGGCTGCCCATCTTTGTTTATCTCGAAAAATTCCCGCCATGCAGTCACCAAGTCGGAGCCATCTCCCATATGTACCAGCCAGAACGGATTAAACTTCCACACTGCCTGGCCTCTAGAGCAATTAAAATCCAGGGTCAGTGTTAAAGGGGAGTGATCCGATATACCCCTAGTCTCATATTTGCTGTCCCGGACCCTAGGAATTAGATCGCTCGATAAAAGAGCCAGGTCAATCCTAGAGAACGAGGAGTGGGAATGTGAGAAGCATGAATACTGTTTAGCAGATGGATGTCTCAGTCTCCAGGGATCAACCAGACCCAGCCCTGAGACAACATCCGCAAAATCATTTCTACCAGAATGTGGACCGGAGGGAGTAGTAGAGAATCTATCCATCGCTTTATCTAATACATTGTTGAAATCCCCCACACAGACCACGGGTATACCCGGTGACAAGGCCATAAACTCTGCAACCCTTTTCAGGACATCGGAGGAGTACGGGGGAGGCACATATACGGACAGTAAAAGTAGAGGGGTAGAGTGGATCTTACACTCCACAAACACATATCTCCCCCATGGGTCCGTTTGTACTGACTCCATCACAAAGGGAACAGTCTTCTTTACAAGAATAGAGACCCCCCGGGAGGCAGAAGTGTGCGTAGAATGGAATGCCCACCCCACCCAAGGTCTCTTAATGGCTAGAGTCTTGCTGCCCACCAGGTGGGTCTCCATAAGACATATCACATCAGCGGCATACTGCTTAATTTGTCTAAGTACCAGAGATCTCTTAATTTTGTCATTGAGTCCCCGCACATTCCATGACACTATCCTAAGTCCAACCATGAGGGGTCGTTTTGGTCATAATAGAGGCTACAGCCCGCAGCCAGCCAGATCCATCTTCTCTGCAAACAAGTACAAGGCACCACCGCTCAATGAATAGGTTCGTAAGCCACACACACTCAAATTCGGAACATCCATACCAGAAACAACCGTAACCGTTAACTTCCCCCCTCCCCCCACCCTGTACACTACTCCCAACCTGCAGCATACTTGGATCCCATAACCTAACACCGGCTCAAGCCCAGAGCACACAACTTGTTACCCTCTGGGTGAAGCCAAAAATATAATGGCCCTTAGAAAGAAAGAAGAGAAATAAAAAAAAAAAACGAAACACCAACAAAACATAGCATCCCCAGCCTTTAGACTAAGTCACCCCCACAAGATAGAAAAAGGGGCGAGTACACAAAGTCACTCCCCGAGATTCAAGAGCAATATACCATCGTGTGTATTCGGGCCACAAATATATCCCTCCTCTCCCCCATCTCTCCCAATCCACACAACCCAGCAATATAAGTATAATAATTGGCTTGTATGAGGAGGATAACAAGACAGAAGACCAGGTAAGTAATTATCCCCCCCACCGCCCTCACATCCTCAGGAAGCAGCTCTTAGACATTTAAACGTTTTCCACATCCTTCATCCCCCCAGTATAAATGCAAATAATCTTATCCTGTCCATAAAGTCTCTTGCAACCACAGTCACAGGAAATAATCACGGATCAGCAAGAGCCCGTCTCGCCGGGAAGCGTCTATCCAGCCATATCATCGCCTCTCGAGGAGCCGCAAAAAACTTGGTCTCACCATCAGCTACCACTCGTAATCGTGATGGAAAGAGCATGGCGTATGGCAAATCAAGTTCCCGGAGTCTCCTCTTAACAGGGAGAAATTGAGCTCTATCTTTCTGCACTTCCACCGCAAAGTCTGGGAAGACCGATATTGGCGACCCGTTCCATTTTAGAGGGCCTTTCGTGCGAGCAAGTTTCAGAACAGTGTCCCGGTCGCGGAAGTGAAGGAACTTGGCGATGAAGGTACGGGGTGGAGCCCCCGGAGGCAACGGGCGCATCGGAACTCTATGAGCTCGTTCTATGGTGAAATGAGAGGAGAATTCCTCGGGTCCAAATGCCTTCCGCAGCCACTCCTCTAGAAATTCCTCAGGAGATGAGCCTTCCTCCTTCTCGGGCAAGCCTATGAAACGGACATTATTGCGACGTAGGCGTCCCTCCATATCCGTAAGTTTTTTGCGCACATCAGTCATTTGAGACTCCAAAATATCAGTACGCCGTCCCAGCGGGGTGACAGTATCCTCGACATTGGAGATACGGGTTTCGGCCTCACCCACCCTCTCTCTCACCCGTTGTAGGTCCTGATGTATAATGGAGAGATCAGACTGCACCTGTCCAATTTTATCGGCCAAACGGGCCTCGCTAGCTGTCACGGCATCCACCACTCTTTGTAAAGCAGCATCAGGCGGTTCTGCTGAGGCTGAGCTGTATGCAGGAGAGGCGGGCGGAGACTCAGCTTGTGTAGTTTCCCTCCTCTGTTGTTGGGGACCGGGGTTGCGAACAAACTTTTCCATTGCGCCCGCCGCCGCGTTCTGTTGGCGGCCTTTCACCATTTTGGATAACACAATGCCGCCGTATTCAACTAGTTATATATCCAAGCAATGTAAGCAGAGAGAGGGGGCGCAGGTACCAACCCGCTGTGTGGGGGCCAGGAGACGCAGGACAAATATATATATATATAAAAGGACCAATGTTCCTGGCAGTGTTGCTGCGTATCGGCACTATGAACCTGGAAGCTGTGGTCTGAATCAGGGAGTCTGGCAGTTTCCCACCTGTACAGACTGTACCTTCCCGAGGCAGAGCAATGCAGGTCCTCTTATTATCTTTCACCAGCCTCCAGTCAGTTCCAGCTGCCCATGCTGCATGTAACAGACACTTCCTGCAGGAGGGGTTTGGACAGGAGCAAAACTGAGCCCGCAGCCAACCCCAAGATGGCGCCCGGAAACCCCACAGATAGCCCAGTTAATGTTATATTATATCCCCCCAGGGACAAGGGTCCCTGTAGTAGGCAGCAGGGGTGCTCAGCGTACGGCACTCTGGCCGCTTCAGATGTATTACAGGGCTGTCAGGGGGCGGGTGGCGGAGCTCCGTATATGTAGCCCGCCAACCACAAGATGGCGCCCGGCGGCTTCACACAGGCTTCACGGCCGCGACAGGCGCCCTGGACGTCCGTCGGGGAAACGAAGCAGACGGGTGTATTATGCAGGTGACGGGGCCCCCGCGGTCTCCACTCTCCGGTCGCAGGGCACTTCAGGAACGCCGGGAAGGAGATGAGTGGCACAGCTCCCCTGCAGCACCATCCAAGATGGCGCCGGCCTCATGCAGGTTAGAACAGAACAGATTTTCTAGCGTTCCCAGCAGGGACACCGGGCTCCAGATTTACTTGAAATGGGGTCCAAGTCGGGCAGCAGCTATTCATAAAGCCGCACAGGGCCACTTATACCGTCACTTAGGGGGTGCAGGATATACTAAGGATATTATCGGCTGGGGAGCTAGGAGAACACGTCCTACTCCATTACTCGTCAGGCCACGCCCCCCAAGTTTGGATTTCTACTCGCAATCTTAAATTCAAAGTTCCTTCTAAGAAGTTTGCTCTCAAGTTTCCCATTGAAAAGGTACTCAATCCTGTGTCATACAAAGTCAAGTTTCCACCTTCTTTGAAAATTCCTAACGCCTTTCATACATCGTTGTTGAAACCTTTGATTCTCAGTAAGTTTCAAACTGCCCTGTCCAAACCTCCTAAAGTTTGCAAGATGAGGAATTTGAGGTTAAGGAGATTGTGGACTCACGTCGTCGATATGGACGTCTGCAGTTTCTGGTTGATTGGAAGGGTTATTGTCTGGAGGAGAGGTCCTGGGTTTTTGCCGAAGATGTTCATGCTCCAAGACTGGTACAAAAATTCTATTCCAAGAATCCTGACAAAGCTCAAAGGTGTCCGAAGTCCACCCATGAAGGGGAGGTACTGTCACAAACCGATCACTCACCTGTGCAGGTTCTGGGGTCCGTCCATTGCCGGCGCAGTTGCTTGCGGTGCTGTGCGACCGTGAGGGATGTGGTGTGGTCAGCGGCAGAAGTGATGTAGGTTCTGGGAGCCGGGAGTGCGGGGACCAAATGGCCAAAGTTACCGCTGTGTGTCTGCAGTATAGGAGGCGGCCATGTTGGAGACCAAATGAGCACCTGAGAGCACTTGTAAAACACCTGTGGGTAAGTGTTAGCCAATCCCGTGCTTGTGCTGCCTTTAAGTAGGCTGGGATTATGTCACTCTGAGCCAGTGCTTTGTTGTAGTTACTCTGTACCCTAGCTCTGTGCTCTCTCCGTGGTTTTCTGTGTGATTCCAGTGGTCCAGATATCGCCTCCGCTCCCAGAGGTCTGCCTGCAGCCTTCAAGTGGATTTCCAGAGTCTTGTGAGAGGTTACCCTGTCTGCTTCAATCACACAGCCTTTGGAAGATTCTACTAAACTCAGGTGCTCGTTTAATCAGCTCTTAGTTTAACTCATTCTTCACCATTGTCGTCTGCTGCAGTTTCACAGTGCTTCAAGTGTTATCTTCACAATTTGCAAGTATTCTATTCAGTATTGTATTCTCTTTGTTGCTGCAATCAAGGACAATTCTTCACAGCCTTCCAGTTTAACCTTTACGCTTCAGTACAAGTCTCTACAGTTATTCATTTATGTCTACAATATCCAGGTAACACAGTTTGGCACCAGTCATTGCTTTATTTGGACAATTCTTCACAAGCCTGTTTAAACTCAGTTGTATGAACATTTCTTCAGTGCATCTTTAAGACTGTTCCTGCTTATCATTATACCATTCATTGCAATACGTCAGTATATATATGGTGACTAATAATTGTAATTTAACTCCTTACTGGAATTGTTGCCTTTAATAAATATATGAAACAGAACTTTCTTCGTCCTCCCTGCTTGCATCATACACCAGCACCTACACCTTTGATTGGTCCAGGGTTAACGGATTCATAAAAACAGTCGGCCGTGACACCTGTCAACTTCCAAGCCAGCAAACATAGCCGCTGTAAGTCTGGATAGACAAATGGTCCTTGTTGAAGAATGTCCCTGTGTAGTGGCAGTGGCCAGGGTTCCTCCTGAACGAATGACACGAGGTCCGCATACCAGGCCCGTCGAGGCTAATCTGGGGCTATCAGAATTGCCTGAACTCTCCTTTTTCATTCTTTTTAGAATTCTTGGAATGAGAGGAAGAAGTGGAAACAGGTACACAAACTGGTAAGTCCATTGTGTCGTCAGAGCATCTACCGCTAGTGCTTGTGGGTCTCTCGTTCTAGAGCAGTAACGACGGAGCTTCTTGTTGAGATGAGAAGCCATCAGCTCTATCTGCAGACAGCCCCACCGGTGAACCAGTTGTTGAAACACCTGAGGGTGAAGGCCCCATTCCCCTGGATGGAGGTCGTGCCTGCTAAGGAAGTCCGCTTCCCAGTTGTCCACTCCTGGAATGTATATGGCTGAGATGACCCTTGCCTTGGCTTCCACCCAGAGTATTCTTGACACCTCTCGCATTGTGGCCCTGCTTCCCTGTCGATTGATGTACGCCACTGCCGTGGTGTTGTCCGACTGCACCTAGAAGGCCTAATTCCGAAGAAGGTATGAGGCTTGCAGGAGAGCATTGTAAATTGCCCTGAGTTCCAGGATGTTGATTTGAAGTGCAGATTCCTGACACAACCATTTCCCCTGGAACTGGTAGCTACAAGTCTCCCTTGGAGACTTGTAGCTACCATAGTAGGGATATCCTTGCTCTCAGCTACAGAGATATAGTGTGATGCATGTGCAAGTGAGAACCCAACCATTTGTCCAACAGATCCAGTTGGAATGGCCGTGCATGAAACCTGCCATACTGTATTGCCTTGTAAGAGGCTATCATCTTGCCCAGCAAGCAAATGCAAGGATGAAATGAGATCCTGTGTGGTTTTAATACCAAGCGGACCAAAGACTGAATAGTCAAGGCCTTGTCCATTGGAAGGTAAACTTTCTGAGACACCATATCCAGGATCATTCCCAGGAACTGGACTCTCTGTGATGGTTCCAGGTGAGATTTATTGAAATTGAGGACCCATCCATGATCCGTAAGCAGACGAGTAGTTAAGTTGATGCTGCGCAGCAGTTGATCCCGGAACATAGCCTTTATCAGGAGATTATCCAGGTATGGGATTATGTTGACACCCATCATGCGCAAATGCAGCATCACCTCTGCCATGATCTTCGTGAATACCCTTGGGGCTGTGCAGAGATCAAAGGGTAAGGCCTGAAACTGGTAGTGTTGGTCCAGTACCGTGAACCGTAGGAACGCCTGATGAGGTGGCCATATTGGGATATGCAGATATGCATCCTCGACATCCAGGGATACTAGGAACTCCCCCTCCTCTAGACTTGCTATCACTGCTCTCAGTGATTCCATCTTGAATTTGAAGACTCGAAGATAAGGGTTCAGGGATTTGAGGTTCAGGATCGGCCGTACAGAGCTGTCCGGTTTTGGGACTACAAAGAGCTTGAATAAAACCCCTTTGTGTGGAGCTGAGGAGGTACTGGAACAATAACGCCTGTTGAAAACAGTTTTTGAACTGCCTCTTGCAAGGTAGCCCTTGCTATAGGTGTAGCTGGTAAGCCTGACCTGAAGAATCTGAGAGGAGGAAGATCCTGGAATTCCAGCAGGTACCCTTGGGATACGAGATCCCTCACCCAAGGGTCCTGGCAGGACTCTGTTCATATGTGGGTGAAGTGTTGAAGGCAACCACCTACCTGAAAATCGCCTTGCCGCTGGGGCCACCCGTCATGCGGAGGGCTTTGTGGAAGAGGATCCTGATTCCTGGTCTGAAGTTCCAGCAGCCGCTGGTTTACGGGACTTACCGCGATTTCCTCTAGCAGTATTGGAGGCATCTCTGGCTCTGCCTCTAAATCTGACCACCCAAAAGGACTGCAGAAAGGGCCCAGGATAGGGACGTCTAGGAGGTGGCGCAGCAGACGGCAGATATGTAGATTTACCTGCAGTCGCCTGAGATATCCACTTGTCCAGTTCTTCCCCAAACAAGGCATCACCTGTAAAAGGAAGGTTCTCTACCCCTTTTTTAGAATCAGCGTCTGATGACCATTGTCGCAGCCACAAAGCTCTGCGAGCCGATACTGCCATAGCCGAGGTACGGCCGTTAATGATACACAGTTCCTTAATAGCCTCACTCATGAAGTTCACAGCACCTTGGATATGTTGAAGTAATCTAACTATCTCCTCCTGAGTTAGTGTATGCAACCCTTTTAAAATGACATCAGACCATTTGACCATGGCTCTGGAAATCCAGCCGCACAATATGGTAGGGCGTTGGGCTACACCTGCTGCAGAATAGACTTAAGAGTAGTCTCCATTTCTCTTACGTCCTAGAAGATACTGGAGTCCACATTAGTACCATGGGGTATAGACGGGTCCACTAGGAGCCATGGGCACTTTAAGAACTTGATAGTGTGGGCTGGCTCCTCTCTCTATGCCCCTCCTACCAGACTCCGTTTAGAAAATGTGCCCGGAGGAGCCAGTCACGCTTGGGGAAGCTCCTGAAGAGTTTTCTAAATTATTTTGCTGTTTGTGGTTTTCAGACCGCTGTTTGGCAACAGCCCGTCTGCTTTGTGGGACTTAGGGGGGAAACGGCCCAACCTCCTCCAGGGTTAATGGTCCCGTTCACTGCTGACAGGACACTGAGCTCCTGAGGGTCCTATTCACAAGCCCCACCACGGCGAGCGTACAGACCCGCAGCACGCCGCCACCCCTAACAGAGCCAGAAGACAGAAGAGTGGTGAGTAGACAGCCAGTGTCCCGGTTAGCGGGTTACATGCTTCAATGGTGGCATAAGGGTATGGAGCGCAGCGCTGACATGCAGGCTGTGCTCCAGGGCTCAGGATGACATGCAGTGCGTGTGTCCCGCTGTGAGGGGCGCGCTGAGCCACTAATGAAATACCTACACTGGCAAACTAGCTTACAGCGGTTCTAACCCACTGTTAAGCAAAACAAATACCTCAGCCAGTATAAAAAAATGGGAAGACTGCGCGCCATTACAGGGGCGGAGCTTCACTATGAGCGGATCCAGCAGCTCACCAGTGCCATTTTCCCTCTGCAGCTCTACACAGACAGATTGGCAGGGAAGCGCAGCCCCTCCACAAGGACTCCAGCTTGCCTCAGCGGTACCAGGGGGTCATAGCAAAGGGGAAGAACAGTATAAGAATACTGAGCCTTTATTACAAATGCTTAGTTTGCGACTCCAGCTACAGTATAATTAGCTATAAGGGCGCTTTGTGGCTGGCTCCATCATACTCTGTGTCTCCCTAGGGGGCTCCGTGTGGGTTAACTATGCTTTTAACCTATTCTTCACTGTATGTGTGTGTGTTCTTTTACATTTACTATGTCAAAGGGGTGTGTTTCATGCACAACAGAGTGTGTTTCTCAATCTGGGGGCTCACTGCAGTGTACTCAGGATAGTACACATTCTCAGGCTAGTGGATCTGAATCAGTATGGTTAGATTCATTAAAAGGGATGATTTCAAATATTTCTAATAAATTATCCCAAAATGAGGAGACGCAATACTTAAGGCAATCTGTTGATGACCTGATGAATAGAGTTCAGTGGTCATTCAAGCATCTCAGACCCCTGCCATTTGTCCACAGAAGTGTACCCTGGCCCAAATCATGCAAGCTGATACTGATGATGATGATGTATCAGACCCAGAGGAGGGTGAGGTGGACTCGGGAGGGGGTGGGGTGGTGCAGCTGTGTCACAGGGAATACAGGCCCTGATAGAAGCTATTAGAGACGTCCTACGCATGCCTGATAAGGTATCAGAGGATGGGGAGGAATCTTATTTTAATGTGAAAAAGATATCCTCAGCTTTTTTCCCTGCATCTAAGGAATTAACTTCTGACAAGAAGTTTCAAGTCCCGAAACGGTTACTCACATCCATCCCGTTTCCTCAGGATGATAGGAAAAAATGGGAAAACCCACCGATAGTTGACGCATCGGATTCTAGGCTGTCACGTAAGATAGTTTTACCTGTTCCTGGGGCCGCTTCCTTGAAGGATGCTGCAGACCACAATATTGAGACCACTCCCAAATCTCTGTACACAGCTGCAGGGGTGGCCCAGAGACCCACTATAGCTTGTGCAAAATGGTCAGGTAATCTAATTGACAGATTAGATTCCTTAACCAGGGGGGAGATAATTTTACTCCTACAACATATACAGGATTCTGCTAACTTTATGGTGGAGGCCATAAAGGAAATTGGTTTACTCAATGCATGCACCACTGCCATGGCAGTGTCAGCACGCAGGGGCTTGTGGCTACACCAGTGGACTGCTGACACGGATTCCAGGAAAGGCGTGGAAAGCCTACCTTTCACAGGTGAAGCCTTTTTGGAGATTAACTGTAGACGTGGATATCCAGGGCTAAGTCTACATACCTTCCTTCTGCAGCTCCCCTGGCTAGAAAATCCTACACTGCTCCAACTCTGCAGTCCTTTCGGACAGCAAAGTTTAAAAACAAAACCAAAGGTTCTTCTACGGCCTTTAAAGGTAAAAGAGGTAAACCCAGAAAACCAGCAACTGCAGGTTCAGAGGAACAGAACTCTGGTTCTGCTTCCTCTAAGCCTTCAGCATGACGGTGGACCGCACTGCCTGGAAGACAGGCAGGTGGGAGCCCATTTGAGACTCTTCAGTCACATTTGGGCAACGTCATGCCAGGATCCCTGGGTCAAAGATCATATAGCCCAGAGCTACAGACTGGAGTTTCAGGAACTCCCACCTCACAGATTCTTCAAATTAGGCTTGCCAGTTTCTCAAGAAGCAAGTATGACTTTGCAGGAAGCAATTCAAAAACTGGTACAGACTCAGGTCATTGTTCCAGTTCCACTTCAGCTACAAGGTCAGGGTTATTATTCCAACCTGTTTGTAGTTCCGAAACTGGACGGTTCGGTAAGGCCCATTTTAAATCTCAAGTTGTTGAACCCATACTTACGGGTGTTCAAGTTCAAAATGGAGTCTCGGAGAACGGTGATCTCAGGTCTAGAGGAAGGAGAATTCTTGGTGTTTCTGGATATCAAGGATGCGTACCTTCATATTCCGATTTGGCCGCCTCATCAACTTATCTAAGGTTTGCCTTACAGGACTGTCACTACCAGTTCCAGGCCCTGCCATTTGGCCTCTCTACAGCACCGAGGGTGTTCACCAAGGTAATGACAAACGGAGTGAACATAATACAATACCTGGATGATCTGCTGATAAAAGCACCACCCAGGGAGAGGTTGTTAGACAACATTGCCCTCTCAACCCGACTGCTCCAGTATCACGGGTGGATTCTGAACCTACCAAAATCTCATCTGGAACCAACACGAAGGCTTCCATTCCTGGGGATAATACTGGATACGGAGGCACAGAAGGTGATCCTTCTATTGGAAAAGGCTTTGGTGATCCAGTCGATGGTGCAGGATGTTCTAAGACAAACCCGGATATCGGTGCATCTATGCATTCGCCTTCTGGGAAGATGGTGGCAGCTTACGAGGCGCTGCAGTACGGAAGGTTTCACGCAAGGCCCTTCCAGCTGGATCTGTTGGACAAATGGTCTGAATCGCATCTTCACATGCACCAGAGGATCCGTCTGTCGCTAAAAGCCAGGATTTCTTTTCTGTGGTGGCTTCAGACTTCTCACCTGACCGAAGGCCGGAGGTTCGGGATTCAAAATTGGATTCTGCTAACCACAGACGCAAGCCTCAGAGTTTGGGGAGCAGTCACCCAGGGGGATCAGTTCCAAGGTAGATGGTCAAGTCAGGAAGCCATTCTTCCGATCAACATTCTTGAACTAAGGGCCATATACAACGTCTTTCTACAGGCATCACATCCTCTTCAAGATCAAACCATTCAGGTTCAGTTGGACAATGTGATTGCAGTAACGTACATAAACCAACAAGGCGGAACGAAGAGCAGAGCAGCAACGTCAGAGGTAACAAGGATTCTCCTCTGGGCAGAAAGGCACGCTGTGGCGTTGTCCGCGATCTCCATTCCGGGAGTAGACAACTGGGAAGCAGACTTCCTCAGCAGACATGACCTCCACCCAGGAGAGTGGGGCCTTCACCCGGAGGTGTTCGGGTGCTTGACACGTCGGTGGGGAATTCCACAAATCGACATGATGGCCTCTCGTCTCAACAAGAAGCTCAAGCGGTATTGTTCCAGGTCGAGGGACCCACAAGCAGTGGCGGTGGACGCTCTGGTGACTCCATGGGTCTATCAGATGGTGTACATGTTTCCACGACTCCCATTGATTCCAAAGATTCTCAAAAGAATAAAAATGGAAAAGGTTTAAGCAATTCTCATTGCTCCGGACTGGCCAAGAAGGGTCTGGTATGCGGATCTACTGGAGATGCTTCTAGAGGACCCGTGGCCTCTACCTCTTCGCAAGGACTTTCTCCAACAGGGGCCATTCGTCTATAAAGACTTACCGTGGCTACATTTGATGGCATGGAGGTTGAGCGTCAAATTCTAGCCCGGAAAGGGTTCCCGGATAGGGTTATTCCAACCCTGATACAAGCCAGAAAGGAGGTAACTTCTAAACATTACCACCGTATTTGGAAAAAATACGTCTCTTGGTGTGAGAACAGGAAATTTCCTGCAGTGGAATTTCAACTGGGACGTTTTCTCCTTTTCCTGCAGTCAGGTGTGGATTTGGGCCTACATTTGGGCTCCATGAAAGTCCAGATTTCGGCCTTATCCATTTTCTTCCAAAAACAAATGGCTTCTATCCCTGAGGTTCAGACATTTTTGAAGGGGGTTCTGCACATCCAACCCCCCTTTGTGCCTCTTACGGCACTTTGGGATCTCAACGTGGTGTTGCAGTTCCTGCAATCGGAATGGTTTGAGCCTTTACTGGACATAGATGTCAAGTTTCTTACGTGGAAGGCAGTCACGATGTTGGCCTTGGCTTCTGCGAGGCGTGTGTCGGAGCTGGGGGCGTTGTCTCACAAAAGCCCCTATTTGATTATTCATGAAGATAGGGCTGAACTCAGAACTCGTCAGCAATTTCTTCCTAGGGTGGTGTCTGCGTTTCATATCAACCAACCTCTTATGGTTCCGGTGGTTACCGAAACCTCTGCTACTTCAAAGTCCTTGGATGTGGTGAGGGATTTGAAGATCTATGTGAAGCGGACAGCTCGTCACAGAAAATCTGACTCGGTGTTTGTTCTCTATGATCCCAATAAAATTGGGTGTCCTGATTCAAAGCAGACAATTGCTGGATCAGGCTTACTATCCAGCATGCTTATTCCACGGCAGGTTTGCCGTGTTCAAAGTCTGTACAGGCCCACTCTACTAGGTTGGTAGGTTCTTCCTGGGTGGCTGCCCGGGGTGTTTCGGCTTTACAGCTCTGCCGAGCAGCTACTTGGTCAGGTTCGAACACGTTTGCTAAGTTCTACACGTTTGATACTTTGGGCTCTGAGGACCTTCAGTTTGGTCAATCAGTTCTGCAGGAACCTCAGCACTCTCCCACCCGGTTTGGGAGCTTTGGTACATCCCCATGGTACTAATGTGGACCCCAGTATCCTCTAAGACATAAGAGAAAATAAGATTTTAATTACCTACCGGTAAATCCTTTTCTCGTAGTCCATAGAGGATGCTGGGCGGCCGCCTAGTGCTTTGTTTCTTCCTGCACTGTTACTTGGTTAAGTATTGATGGTTCAGCAGTTGCTGTTCCTGGTTTAAAGTTTGGTTAGCTTGGCATTCCTCTAGTTTGTGTGTGCTGGTTCGGAATCTCACCACTATCCTTTTATATCCTTCTCTCAAAGTATGTCCGTCTCCTCGGGCACAGTTTCCTAGACTGAGTCTGGTAGGAGGGGTAAAGAGGGAGGAGTCAGCCCACACTAATAAGTTCTTAAAGTGCCAATGGCTCCTATTGGACCCGTCTATACTCAATGGTACTGATGTGGACCCCAGTATCCTCCACGGACTACGAGAAAAGTATTTACCGGTAGGTAATTAAAATCCTATTTTTGCGATCAGCTGGCTCTTTGAGAGAAATAGCCCCTGGTACAGGTAATACAATTTTACGTGACTTCCTGGACACAGACGTATCCACTGTCGGGGGTTTCCACAGATTTTCCTATCCTTTATAGGAAATGGGAAGGAATTTAGTACCCATTTAGGAGTGATACATTTTTTATCAGGATTTAACCGCGCTGCCTTTGCCAGAGAATCTAATTCATTAGAAACTGGGAAAGTTGCAGAGGATTTAGGCTTTACATTAAAATGTAATTTCTCTGTAGGTTCTGCTTCCTTGTCTGGAATATTGAGAATCTCCCTAATAACAAAATTTAGGGCCTCAACTCCCGGGGACAGGGAATTATCCTCGTCCGCCCCTAACTCATCTTCATCTAATTCTGGTAATTCAGAATCAGACTGCAATATTTGTGGGAGAGTGCGTTTATGAGAGACCAACAGGGGGGGCTGAGAAAGGGTGGTATTCAGTATGCCGGCTGTTAGGATCCCGGCTCTCAGTATACTGGCGGCGGAATCCCGACACCCGGCATACCGACAACTATTCTCCCTCTTGGGGGTCTACGACCCTCCTGGAGGGAGAATAAATAGCGTGGTGTGCCACCATGCCCGCAGCGAGCCCGCAAGGGGATCATTTGTGCTCACCCAGCTGCCGGTATGCCATACTACACCCGGTGAGAAGACTGTCTGTGGTCAGTAGTGGTTAACATGAATGTGTCCATAGACTGTTTCAGGGTTTGCCGCTCTTGCTTAGCCATGGCTAACTCTGAATTTATGTTTGTAATCATTTTTAAAGGAATCCATCCACTCAGGTTCCTGCACATCACTATTCTGTGAGGGTTGTGAACATTGGGTACACATTAGAGACCCCTGTGAGGAAGGTGAAGTACACATAGACTTATTGGTAGACATGCTTTGCAGAAAACAGAGTTAAGGATGAAAAACACAGTGCAGTATTATAGCGACAGCACACTTATACTAGACAACCCTGAATGGAGTGACACAGAGAGAAGGTTGGACCAACACACGATACCTCAGTCAGAGCAGCGCCCCGCCGGGTATATATATTGTAATTTATATCACAGCAGTTAAACTGCTGATACTGCGCAACCCCCTTCACTATAACCCCCTGGTACCAGTTTCGTTGGTGATACAATGGGTCCTGTGGAGGAGCAGCCCGTAAGCAGCCTGTACAGCAGCAGGAAATGGCGCCTCAGAGCCGCTGGTCCCACTCTCTGGGAAGCCCCAACCCCATAATGGCGTGCGGTCCCTCTCAGTTATTTATACTGGTGCCTCCTTGTATTATAATAATAACGAGTGCTGAACCCCTTTTTATATGAAATCGCCAGTGTGGGTACTTGGTGGGCACCGCAGCCGGTAGCTGGGTGAACACAGTCCCTTTATGCTGCCATTTTGCGCCGGGGACCCGCTAACCGGGACCCTGGCGTATTACCGCACCGTGTCTTTGGCATCTGTTGGTGTGGGCTCAAACTCGAGGGGTATGGGATCAGCACCTCAGTGTCCTGTCAGCGGGGATACGAGCCATTAACTCTAAGGAAGTTGGCTCGGGGTCCCCCTAAGTCTCACGACGCAGGCAGACTGGTTGCCACCCAATGTGCCTGAAAATAATAAACTAAAATAAAACTCTCTGGAGAGCAACAGAATGCACTCGGCTCCTTGGGCACATTTTCTAAACTGAGTCTGCAGAAGGGGCCTAGAGGGAAGGAGCCAGCACACACTATTAATTTCTTAAAGTGCCAGGCTCCAGTGGACCCGATCTATACCCCATGGTAATCAATTCCCAGTATCCACTAGGACGTTAGAGAAATGCAGATGCACACTCCTAGCACTAAGAACATTGGGCCTAATTCAGACCTGGTCGCACGCAGGCTATTTTTTTTGCACTGCTGCGACCAAATAATCGCCACCTACATGGAGAGGGGGTAAGCGTATCGCAGGGGTGCGAACGGCTGTGCAGAGAGCTGCACAAACAAAAGTTTGTGCACTTTCTACACAGCCCAGGACTTACTCAGCCGCTGCGACGATCCGGGCCGCTGGTGACATCAGGACTCCTCCTCCGGAACGGGTGGACACGCCTGTGTTTTTCCCGACACTCCCAGGAAACGGTGAGTTGCCGCCCAGGAACGCCTTCTGCCTGTCAATCTTCTTGCAATTGCCCCTGCGATCGCTTTCGTTGTAGAAACCGTCATTGTCCGGCGACCTCGCTGGGCAGCGACGCTCCTGCGCATTGCGAACCGCACACATGCGCAGTACAGACCCGATCGCACGGCTGCGAAAAAATGCAGCGTGCGATCGGGTCTGAATGACCCCCAATGATATAATTTTAATAAACCCTCGCAATTAAAATGGAGGTAAATTGAAGTTCTTAGCACACATTTGCGCAAATATGCGGGCCCATGTACCGCGGCCAGGTGACTTCATCACATGGGTCCCTAACATTCCTAATACTATCACAATATATAAATTGATTCAGGACTTACCTCTAAATAGGGCTTTATCAATGTGTGATCTGTAATGCAGGAACCCAGATAATTAAAACACCTGAGGGTGAATGGGAGGAGTGCCAATACCAGAGGAAAGGGGGTCTGGGACTCCGGGTCGACAACAAAAAGGTTGACACACCTTAGGTCGACATGGACAAAAGGTCGACATGGAAAAAGGTCGACATGAGTTTTTTATGGTTTTTTTGTGTTGTTTTCTTCGTAGAGTGACAGGGAACCCCAATTAGTGCACCGCGTCCCCTCGCATGGCTCGCTTCGCTCACCATGCTTCGTGCATGGTGCCTTCGCTTCGCTCGGCACAGATTACCGTTCCAATCGTAGTCCACGTGGATCGTTAAGTATGAAAAGGTTCCAAAAAAAGAAAAAAATCGTGAAAAACTCATGTCGACCGTGTTCCTGTCGACCTTTTGCCACCTAAGGTGTGTCGACCAATTGGCGTCGACCTAAGGTGTGTCGACTTTTTGTTGTCGACCTGGAGTCCGGATACCAGGAAAGGAGGGTGAAAATCATCTTGCCCTATAAAAAGGATTGCATTCTACCACATGGGAAGTGGAAAAAGGAAATAAAGTACAATACTTCAATCTCTGCATCATTCACAGAGTAAGACTTTAGTTAACAAGGTGATTTATTTATACTGTAGATGCACCATTGTGGGACATTTTTTCACTGAACTCTATATAAATAGGATTTTACTCACCGGTAAATCTATTTCTCGTAGTCCGTAGTGGATGCTGGGGACTCCGTAAGGACCATGGGGAATAGACGGGCTCCGCAGGAGACTGGGCACTCTAAAGAAAGATTTAGGACTATCTGGTGTGCACTGGCTACTCCCCCTATGACCCTCCTCCAAGCCTCAGTTAGGAACTGTGCCCGGAAGAGCTGACACAATAAGGAAGGATTTGAATCCCGGGTAAGACTCATACCAGCCACACCAATCACACCATATAACACGTGATAGGAACCACGGTTAACAGTATGATAACAATTGGAGCCTCTGAAGAGATGGCTCACAACAAAACCCGATTTTTGTAACAATAACTATGTACAAGTATCGCAGACAATCCGCACTTGGGATGGGCGCCCAGCATCCACTACGGACTACGAGAAATAGATTTACCGGTGAGTAAAATCTTATTTTCTCTGACGTCCTAGTGGATGCTGGGGACTCCGTAAGGACCATGGGGATTATACCAAAGCTCCCGAACGGGCGGGAGAGTGCGGATGACTGCAGCACCGAATGAGAGAACTCCAGGTCCTCCTCAGCCAGGGAATCAAATTTGTAGAATTTAGCAAACGTGTTTGCCCCTGACCAAGTAGCTGCTCGGCAAAGTTGTAAAGCCGAGACCCCTTGGGCAGCCGCCCAAGATGAGCCCACCTTCCTTGTGGAATGGGCTTTTATTGATTTAGGCTGCGGTAATCCTACCGCAGAATGCGCCAGCTGAATAGTGCTACAAATCCAGCGCGCAATAGACTGCTTAGAAGCAGGAGCACCCAGCTTGTTGGGTGCATACAGGATAAACAGCGAGTCAGTTTTTCTGACTCCAGCCGTCCTGGAAACATACATTTTCAGGGCCCTGACTACGTCCAGCAACTTGGAATCCTCCAAGTCCCTAGTAGCCGCAGGCACCACAATAGGTTGGTTCAAGTGAAAAGCTGAGACCACCTTCGGGAGAAACTGAGGACGAGTCCTCAATTCTGCCCTATCCATCTGGAAAATCAGATAAGGGCTTTTACAAGACAAAGCCGCCAAATCTGAAACCCGCCTGGCCGAAGCCAGGGCCAACAGTATGACCACTTTCCACGTGAGATATTTTAATTCCACAGTCTTTAGTGGTTCGAACCAATGTGATTTCAGGGATGCCAAAACCACATTGAGATCCCAAGGTGCCACTGGGGGCACAAAAGGAGGCTGAATATGCAGAACTCCTTTGACAAAAGTCTGAACTTCAGGCAGTGAAGCCAGTTCTTTCTGGAAGAAAATCGACAGAGCAGAAATCTGGACCTTGATGGACCCCAATTTGAGGCCCAACGTCACCCCTGCTTGCAGGAAGTGTAGGAATCGACCCAGTTGAAATTCCTCCTTCATGGCCTCACACCAAGCAACATATTTCCGCCAAATGCGGTAATAATGTCTTGCGGTGACATCCTTCCTGGCTTTGATCAGGGTAGGGATGACTTCCTCCGGAATACCCTTTTCCTTTAGGATCCGGTGTTCAACCGCCATGCCGTCAAACGCAGCCGCGGTAAGTCTTGGAACAGACAGGGTCCCTGCTGCAGCAGGTCTTGTCTGAGCGGCAGAGGCCAAGGGTCCTCTGCCAGCATCTCTTGAAGTTCCGGGTACCAAGCTCTTCTTGGCCAATCCGGAACCATGAGTATGGTTTTCACTCCTCGCATTCTTATTATTCTCAGTACCCTGGGTATGAGAGGTAGAGGAGGAAACACATAAACCGACTGTCACTAGTGACGGTGTCACTAGAGCGTCCACAGCGATCGCCTGAGGGTCCCTTGACCTGGCGCAATATCTTTTCAACTTTTTGTTGAGGCGGGACGCCATCATGTCCACCCGTGGTCATTCCCAACGGTTTACCCGCATTTGGAAAACTTCTGGAAGAAGTCCCCATTCTCCCGGGTGTAGGTCGCCCATCGGAGAATCCTTGTGGCTTCTGCCATCGCCATCCTGCTTCTTGTGCCGCCCTGTCTGTTTACATGGGCGACCGCCGTGATGTTGTCTGATTGGATCAGTACCGGCTGGTTCTGAAGCAGGGGCCTTGCTTGGCTTAGGGCATTGTAAATGGCCCTTAGCTCCAGAATAATTATGTGAAGGGAAATCTCCTTGGAAATTTCTTCCCTGTGTGACTGCACCCCAGCCCCGAAGGCTGGCCTCCGTGGTCACCAGGACCCAGTCCTGTATTCCGAATCTGCGGCCCTCTAGTAGATGAGCCCTCTGCAGCCACCACAGCAGCGACACCCTGTTTCTTGCCGACAGGGTTATCCGCTGTTGTATCTGTAGATGGGACCCGGACCATTTGTCCCACAGGTCCCACTGGAACGTCCTTGCGTGGAACCTTCCGAATGGAATTATGCTTCGTACGAAGCTACCATTTTTTCCAGGACTCGTGTGCTTCCACTGGAAGAAACACTCTTTTCTGGTCTGTGTCCAGAATCATTCCCAGGAACAGAAGACGTGTCGTCGGGACCAGCTGTGACTTTGGAATATTGAGAATCCAGTCGTGCTGTTGTAACACTTCCCGAGAGAGTGCTACCCCCACTACCAACTGTTCTTTGGACCTCGCCTTTATCAGGAGATCGTCCAAGTACGGGATAATAAAGTCTTCCTTTTTGCGAAGGAGTATCATCATTTCGGCCATTACCTTGGTAAAGACCTTCGGTGCCGTGGACAACTCCAACGGCAGCGTCTGGAACTGATAGTGACAGTCCTGTACCACACATCTGAGGTACTCCTGGTGAGGAGGGTAAATGGGGACATGCAGGTACACATCCTTGATGTCCAGGGAGACCCTGTAATCCCCCTCGTCCAGGCTCGTAATAACCGCCCTGAGCGATTCCATCTCGAACTTGAATCTTCTGATATAAAAGTTCAAGTATTTTAATTTTAAGATGGGTCTCACCGAACCGTTCTGTTTCGGTACCACAACCATTGTGGAATAGTAACCCCTTCCTTGCTGAAGGAGGGGCACCTTGACAATCACTTGTTGTGATTATAGTGTTGAATAGCCACCAACACCGCCTCCCTGGCAGAGGGAGGTGCCGGTAAGGCAGATTTTAGGAAACGGCGGGGGGAAGAACGTCTCGAACTCCAGCCTGTACCCCTGAGATACTACTTGAAGGACCCAGGGATCCATGTGAGAGAGCCCACTGGGCGCTGAAATTTCTGAGACGGGCCCCCACCATACCCGGTCCGCCTGAGCAGCCCCAGCGTCATGCTGTGGACTTACCGGACGCAGGGAGGACTTCTGCTCTTGGGAACTAGCTGTGCGCTGCAGCTTTTTCCTCTACCTTTGCCTCTCGGCAGAAAGGATGAGCCTCTAGCCCTCTTGCTTTTCTGGGGCCGAAAGGACTGTACTTGATGATACGGTGCTTTCTTTTGTTGTGGGGTAGCCTGTGGCAAAAAAGTCGATTTCCCAGCAGTAGCTGTGGAAACGAGGTCTGAAAGACCATCCCCAAACAGTTTTACCCCCTTATAGGGCAAAACTTCCATGTGCCGATTCGAGTCGGCATCGCCTGACCATTGCCGAGTCCATAACCCCCGTCTGGCGGCAATGGACCTAGCGCTTATTTTTGATGCCAGCCGGCAAATATCCCTCTGTGCATCACGCATGTATAAGACCACGTCTTTTATATGCTCTATTGTCAGCAAAATATTGTCCCTATCCATAGTTATTTTCCGACAGGGAATCTGACCACGCAGCGGGAGCACTGCACATCCATGCCGAAGCAATGGCTGGTCGCAATATAATGCCCGAGTGTGTGACTATATCTTTCAGGGTAACCCCCTGCTTTTTATCAGCAGGTTCCTTCAGGGCGGCCGTATCCGGAGATGGTAGTGCCACCTTTTCTGATAAGCGTGTAAGCGCTGTATCTACCCTATGGTGTGTTTCCCAACGTGACCTATCCTCTGGCGGGAAAGGGTACGCTGCCAATAACCGTTTAGAAAATAAGAATTTACTCACCGGTAATTCTATTTCTCGTAGTCCGTAGTGGATGCTGGGAACTCCGTAAGGACCATGGGGAATAGCGGGCTCCGAAGGAGGCTGGGCACTCTAGAAAGATTTAGGACTACCTGGTGTGCACTGGCTCCTCCCACTATGACCCTCCTCCAAGCCTCAGTTAGGACACCGTGCCCGGACGAGCAGACATAATAAGGAAGGATTTAGAATCCCGGGTAAGACTCTTACCAGCCACACCAATCACACCGTACAACTCGTGATACTATATCCAGTTTGACAGTATAAAAAACAACTGAGCCTCTCAACAGATGGCTCAACAATAACCCTTTAGTTAACAATAACTATTTACAAGTATTGCAGACAATCCGCACTTGGGATGGGCGCCCAGCATCCACTACGGACTACGAGAAATAGAATTACCGGTGAGTAAATTCTTATTTTCTCTAACGTCCTAGTGGATGCTGGGAACTCCGTAAGGACCATGGGGATTATACCAAAGCTCCCAAACGGGCGGGAGAGTGCGGATGACTCTGTAGCACCGAATGAGAGAACTCCAGGTCCTCCTCAGCCAGGGTATCAAATTTGTAGAATTTTGCAAATGTGTTTGCCCCTGACCAAGTAGCTGCTCGGCAAAGTTGTAAAGCCGAGACGCCTCGGGCAGCCGCCCAAGATGAGCCCACCTTCCTTGTGGAATGGGCATTTACAGATTTTGGCTGTGGCATGCCTGCCACAGAATGTGCAAGCTGAATTGTACTACAAATCCAGCGAGCAATAGACTGCTTAGAAGCAGGAGCACCCAGCTTGTTGGGTGCATACAGGATAAACAGCGAGTCAGATTTTCTGACTCCAGCCGTCCTGGAAACATATATTTTCAGGGCCCTGACAACGTCTAGCAACTTGGAGTCCTCCAAATCCTTAGTAGCCGCAGGCACCACAATAGGCTGGTTCAGGTGAAACGCTGACACCACCTTAGGGAGAAACTGGGGACGAGTCCTCAATTCTGCCCTATCCATATGGAAAATCAGATAAGGGCTTTTACATGATAAAGCCGCCAATTCTGACACTCGCCTGGCTGAAGCCAAGGCCAATAACATGACCACTTTCCACGTGAGATATTTCAGATCCACGGTTTTTAGTGGCTCAAACCAATGTGATTTTAAGAAACTCAACATCACGTTGAGATCCCAAGGTGCCACAGGAGGCACAAATGGGGGCTGAATATGCAGCACTCCTTTCACAAATGTCTGAACTTCAGGTACTGAAGCTAGTTCTTTTTGAAAGAAAATCGACAGAGCCGAGATCTGTACTTTAATGGAGCCTAGTTTTAGGCCCATATTCACTCCTGCTTGCAGGAAATGCAGAAATCGACCTAGTTGAAATTCCTCTGTTGGGGCCTTTTTGGCCTCGCACCATGCAACATATTTCCGCCATATGCGGTGATAATGCTTTGCCGTAACATCTTTCCTGGCCTTAATAAGCGTAGGAATGACTTCTTCCGGAATACCCTTTTCCTTTAGGATCCGGTGTTCAACCGCCATGCCGTCAAACGCAGCCGCGGTAAGTCTTGGAACAGACAGGGCCCCTGTTGTAGCTGGTCCTGTCTGAGCGGTAGAGGCCACGGGTCCTCTGAGAGCATCTCTTGAAGTTCCGGGTACCACGCTCGTCTTGGCCAATCCGGAACCACGAGAATGGTGTTTACTCCTCGCTTTCTTATTATTCTCAATACCTTTGGTATGAGAGGCAGAGGAGGGAACACATAAACCGACTGGTACACCCACGGTGTCACTAGAGCGTCCACAGCTATCGCCTGAGGGTCCCTTGACCTGGCGCAATATCTTTTTAACTTTTTGTTGAGGCGGGACGCCATCATGTCCACCTGTGGTTTTTCCCAACGGTTTACCAGCATCTGGAAGACTTCTGGATGAAGTCCCCACTCTCCCGGGTGGAGGTCGTGTCTGCTGAGGAAGTCTGCTTCCCAGTTGTCCACTCCCGGAATGAACACTGCTGACAGTGCTAGTACATGATTCTCCGCCCATCGGAGAATTCTTGTGGCTTCCGCCATCGCCATCCTGCTTCTTGTGCCGCCCTGTCGATTTACATGGGCGACTGCCGTGATGTTGTCTGACTGGATCAGCACCGGCTGGTGTAGGAGCAGGGATTTTGCTTGACTTAGGGCATTGTAGATGGCCCTTAGTTCCAGAATATTTATGTGAAGGGAAGTCTCCTGACTCGACCATAGTCCTTGGAAGTTTCTTCCCTGTGTGACTGCCCCCCAGCCTCGAAGGCTGGCATCCGTGGTCACCAGGACCCAGTCCTGTATGCCGAACCTGCGGCCCTCTAGAAGATGGGCACTCTGCAGCCACCACAGTAGCGACACCCTGGTTCTTGGAGACAGGGTTATCAAGCGATGCATCTGAAGATGCGATCCGGACCACTGGTCCAACAGGTCCCACTGAAAGATTCTGGCATGGAACCTGCCGAAGGGAATTGCTTCGTAAGAAGCCACCATCTTTCCCAGGACCCGCGTGCAGCGATGCACTGATACCTGTTTTGGTTTCAGGAGGTCTCTGACTAGAGATGACAACTCCCTGGCTTTCTCCTCCGGGAGAAACACTTTTTTCTGGACTGTATCCAGAATCATACCCAGGAACAGTAGTCGTGTCGTCGGAACCAGCTGTGACTTTGGGATATTCAGAATCCAGCCGTGCTGGTGCAGCACCTCCTGAGATAGTGCTACTCCCACCAACAACTGTTCCTTGGACCTCGCTTTTATTAGGAGATCGTCCAAGTACGGGATAATTAAAACTCCCTTTTTTCGAAGGAGTATCATCATTTCCGCCATCACCTTGGTAAATACCCTCGGTGCCGTGGACAGTCCAAACGGCAGCGTCTGGAATTGGTAATGGCAATCCTGTACCACAAATCTGAGGTACTCCTGGTGAGGATGGTAAATGGGGACATGCAAGTAAGCATCCTTGATGTCCAGGGATACCATGTAATCCCCCTCGTCCAGGCTCGCAATAACCGCCCTGAGCGATTCCATCTTGAACTTGAATTTTTTTATGTCTGTGTTCAAGGATTTCAAATTTAAAATGGGTCTCACCGAACCGTCCGGTTTCGGTACCACAAATAGTGTTGAATAGTAACCCCGGCCTTGTTGAAGTAGGGGTACCTTGATTATCACCTGCTGGGAATACAGCTTGTGAATTGCCGCTAGCACCGCCTCCCTGTCTGAGGGAGCAATCGGCAAGGCAGATTTTAGGAACCGGTGGGGTGGAGACACCTCGAATTCCAGTTTGTACCCCTGAGATACTATTTGAAGGATCCAGGGATCCACCTGTGAGCGAGCCCACTGATCGCTGAAATTCTTGAGGCGGCCCCCCACCGTACCTGGCTCCGCCTGTGGAGCCCCACCGTCATGCGGCGGACTTGGAAGAAGAAGCGGGGGAGGACTTTTGCTCCTGGGAACCTGCTGTTTGTTTCCCCTACCTCTGCCTCTGGACAGAAAGGACCCGCCTTTTCCACGCCTGTTTTTCTGGGTCCGAAAGGACTGAACCTGATAAAACGGCGCCTTCTTAGGCTGTGAGGGGACATGGGGTAAAAATGCTGACTTCCCAGACGTTGCTGTGGAAATTAGGTCCGAGAGATCATCCCCAAATAATTCCTCACCCTTATATGGTAACACTTCCATGTGCTTTTTGAATCTGCATCTCCTGTCCACTGGCGAGTCCATAAGCCTCTCCTAGCAGAAATGGACAATGCACTTACTTTAGATGCCAATCGGCAGATTTCCCTTTGTGCATCTCTCATATATAAGACTGAGTCTTTTATATGATCTATGGTTAACAGGATCGTGTCTCTGTCTAATGTGTCAATACTTTCTGACAGTTTATCTGACCACGCAGCGGCAGCACTGCACATCCAAGCTGACGCAATAGCTGGCCTAAGTATAATGCCTGTGTGTGTATATACAGACTTCAGGATCGCCTCCTGCTTTCTATCAGCAGGTTCCTTGAGGGCGGCCGTATCCGGAGACGGTAGTGCCACCTTTTTAGACAAACGTGTGAGCGCTTTATCCACTCTAGGGGGTGTTTCCCAACGTGACCTATCCTCTGGCGGGAAAGGGAACGCCATTAGTACCTTCTTAGGAATTACCAATTTTTTATCAGGGAAAGCCCACGCTTCTTCACACACTTCATTTAATTCATCTGATGGGGGAAAAACTACGGGTAGTTTTTTCTCTCCAAACATAATACCCTTTTTAGTGGTACCAGTAGTTACATCAGAAATGTTTAACACCTCTTTCATTGCCTCAATCATACAGTGAATGGCCTTAGTGGGCATCAGGTTTGACTCATCGTCGTCGACACTGGTGTCAGTATCCGTGTCGACATCTGGGTCTGCTTGAGGTAGCGGCCGTTTTAGAGCCCCTGACGACCCATGCGACGCCTGGGCAGGCACGAGCTGAGAAGTCGGCTGTCCCACATTTGGCATGTCGTCGATTTTCTTATATAAGGAGTCTATACATGCATTCATTACTTTCCATAAGCCCATCCACTCAGGTGTCTGCCCCGCAGGGGGTGACATCCCCTCCGCCTCCACATCATTATCCTCATCAAACATGTCGACACAGCCGTACCGACACACCGCACACACACAAGGAATGCTCCGAATGAGGACAGGACCCACAAAAGCCCTTTGGGGGGACAGAGTGAGAGTATGCCAGCACACACCAGAGCGCTATATAATGCAGGGACTAACTAAGTTATGTCCCCTATAGCTGCTTTTTATCTTATATATGTATTGCGCCCAAATTTAGTGCCCCCCCTCTCTGTTTTTACCCTGTTCTGAAGTGTAGACTGCAGGGGAGAGCCAGGGAGCTTCCTTCCAGCGGATCTGTGAAGGAGAAATGGCGCCAGTGTGTCTGAGGGAGATAGCTCCGCCCCTTTTCCGCGGCCTATTCTCCCGCTTTTTTCTGGATTCTGGCAGGGGAATTTACCACATATATAGCCTCTAGGGCTATATATTGTGGTATTTTTGCCAGCCAAGGTGTTTTTATTGCAGCTCAGGGCGCCCCCCCCCCAAGCGCCCTGCACCCTCAGTGACCGGAGTGTGAAGTGTGCATGAGGAGCAATGGCGCACAGCTGCAGTGCTGTGCGCTACCTTGGTGAAGACTGATGTCTTCTGCCGCCGATTTTCCGGACCTCTTCTTGCTTCTGGCTCTGTAAGGGGGACGGCGGCGCGGCTCCGGGACCGAACACCAAGGACTGGGCCTGCGGTCGATCCCTCTGGAGCTAATGGTGTCCAGTAGCCTAAGAAGCCCAATCCGGCTGCAAGCAGGCGAGTTCGCTTCTTCTCCCCTTAGTCCCTCGCTGCAGTGAGCCTGTTGCCAGCAGGTCTCACTGAAAATAAAAAACCTAAAATTATACTTTCTTTCTAAGGGCTCAGGAGAGCCCCTAGTGTGCATCCAACCTCGGCCGGGCACGAAATCTAACTGAGGCTTGGAGGAGGGTGATAGTGGGAGGAGCCAGTGCACACCAGGTAGTCCTAAATCTTTCTAGAGTGCCCAGCCTCCTTCGGAGCCCGCTATTCCCCATGGTCCTTACGGCGTTCCCAGCATCCACTAGGACGTTAGAGAAATTATCAATTTCTTACCGGGGGAAGACCACGCTTCCTCACACACCTCATTTAATTTCTCAGATGCAGGAAAAACTACTGGTAGTTTTCTCTCACCAAACATAATACCCTTTTATGTGGTACCTGGGGTATTATCATAAATGTGTAATACATTTTTCATTGCCTCAATCATGTAACGGGTGGACCTATTTGGAGGGTACACTAGTCTCATCGTCGTCGACACTGGAGTCGGTATCCGTGTCGACATCTGTTTCTGCCATCTGAGGTAGCGGGCGTTTTTAGAGCCCCCCATGACATTTGAGACGCTGGAACAGGCACAAGCTGAGTAGCCGGCTGTTCTGTGTCGTCGACCTTTTGTGTAAGGAGTTGACACTTTCACGTAATCCTTCCATAAGTCCAACCACACCGGTGTCGATCCCGCAGGGGGTGACATCACATTTACAGGCATTCGCTCCGCCTCCACATCATTATCCTCCTCATACATGTCGACACAGCCGTACCGACACACAGCACACACACAGGGAATGCTCTGACAGAGGACAGGACCCCACAAAGCCCTTTGGGGAGACAGAGGGAGAGTATGCCAGCACACACCAGAGCGCTATATATCACAGGGATATCACATATAAGAGTGTTTTCCCTTATAGCTGCCTATATATATTGTATACTGCGCCTAAATTGTGGCCCCCTGTCTTTTTAACCCTTTCTGTAGTGTATTGACTGCAGGGGAGAGCCAGGGAGCTTCCCTCCAACGGAGCTGTGAGGGAAAAATGGCGCCAGTGTGCTGAAGGAGATAGCTCCGCCCCTTTTTTGCGGACTTTCTCCCGCAATTTTATGGATTCTGGCAGGGGTTAAAAAGCACCTATATAGCCTCTGGGGCTATATATGGTGCCAGTTTGCCAGCCAAGGTGTCAGTATTGCTGCTCAGGGCGCCCCCCCCCAGCGCCCTGCACCCATCAGTGACCGGAGTGTGAGGTGTGCATGAGGAGCAATGGCGCACAGCTGCAGTGCTGTGCGCTACCTTGGAGAAGACAGAAGTCTTCAGCCGCCGATTTTCCGGACCACCTTCTTGCTTCTGGCTCTGTAAGGGGGACGGCGGCGCGGCTCCGGGAACGGACGACGAGGTCGGGTCCTGTGTTCGATCCCTCTGGAGCTAATGGTGTCCAGTAGCCTAAGAAGCCCAAGCTACCACCACTTAGGTAGGTTCGCTTGTTCTCCCCTTAGTCCCTCGATGCAGTGAGCCTGTTGCCAGCAGGTCTCACTGAAAATAAAAAAACTAACAAACACTTTCTTCCTAGGAGCTCAGGAGAGCCCCTAGTGTGCATCCAGCTCAGCCGGGCACAGAAATCTAACTGAGGCTTGGAGGAGGGTCATAGGGGGAGGAGCCAGTGCACACCAGATAGTCCTAAATCTTTCTTTAGAGTGCCCAGTCTCCTGCGGAGCCCGTCTATTCCCCATGGTCCTTACGGAGTCCCCAGCATCCACTAGGACGTCAGAGAAATAGGATTTTAATTACCTACCGGTCAATCCTTTTCTCGTAGTCCGTAGTTGATGCTGGGGTCCACATTAGTACCATGGGGTATAGACGGGTCCACCAGGAGCCATTGGCACTTTCAGAGTTTTAATAGTGTGGGCTGGCTCCTCCCTCTATGCCCCTCCTACCAGACTCAGTCTAGAAACTGTGCCCGAGGAGACGGACAACTTTGAGAAAAGGAATTTGCACAGATAGTGGTGAGATTCACACCAGCTCACACAGATAAGGCAAACCAAGCTAACCAGCCTGAAAACTCAGCAACGGCTGAACAACATTACTTAACCAAGTAACAACGCAGTACTTAACCAAGAGCAAAGCAGTACTGAACTAAGCTGGAGGAAGAGAGATGCAAATGCACACTCTTAGCACTAAGAACACTGATAGTGAAAAATAAGATTTTACTTACCGATAAATCTATTTCTCGTAGTCCGTAGTGGATGCTGGGAACTCCGTAAGGACCATGGGGAATAGCGGCTCCGCAGGAGACAGGGCACAAGAATAAAAGCTTTAGGATCAGGTGGTGTGCACTGGCTCCTCCCCCTATGACCCTCCTCCAAGCCTCAGTTAGGATACTGTGCCCGGACGAGCGTACACAATAAGGAAGGATTTTGAATCCCGGGTAAGACTCATGCCAGCCACACCAATCACACCATATAACTTGTGATCTGAACCCAGTTAACAGTATGATAACAACGAAGGAGCCTCTGAAAAGATGGCTCACAACAATAACAACCCAATTTAGTTAACAATAACTATGTACAAGTATTGCAGACAATCCGCACTTGGGATGGGCGCCCAGCATCCACTACGGACTACGAGAAATAGATTTATCGGTAAGTAAAATCTTATTTTCTCTGACGTCCTAGTGGATGCTGGGAACTCCATAAGGACCATGGGGATTATACCAAAGCTCCCAAACGGGCGGGAGAGTGCGGATGACTCTGCAGCACCGAATGAGAGAACTCCAGGTCCTCCTCAGCCAGGGTATCAAATTTGTAGAATTTAGCAAACGTGTTTGCCCCTGACCAAGTAGCTGCTCGGCAAAGTTGTAAAGCCGAGACCCCTCGAGCAGCCGCCCAAGATGAGCCCACTTTCCCTGTGGAATGGGCTTTCACAGATTTTGGCTGTGGCAGGCCTGCCACAGAATGTGCAAGCTGAATTGTACTACAAATCCAACGAGCAATAGTCTGCTTAGAAGCAGGAGCACCCAGCTTGTTGGGTGCATACAGGATAAACAGCGAGTCAGATTTTCTGACTCCCGCCGTCCTGGAAACATATATTTTCAGGGCCCTGACAACGTCAAGTAACTTGGAGTCCTCCAAGTCCCTTGTAGCCGCAGGCACCACAATAGGTTGGTTCATGTGAAAAGCAGAAACCACCTTAGGGAGAAATTGAGGACGAGTCCTCAATTCTGCCCTGTCAGAATGAAAAATTAAGTAAGGGCTTTTATATGATAAAGCCGCCAATTCTGACACACGCCTGGCTGAAGCCAGGGCTAACAGCATCGTCACCTTCCATGTGAGATATTTTAAGTCCACAGTGGTGAGTGGTTCAAACCAATGTGACTTAAGGAACCTCAAAACAACATTGAGATCCCAAGGTGCCACTGGAGGCACAAAAGGAGGTTGTATATGCAGTACCCCTTTTACAAATGTCTGAACTTCAGGTACTGAAGCCAGTTCTTTCTGGAAGAAAATCGACAGGGCCGAAATTTGAACCTTAATGGACCCTAATTTTAGGCCCATAGACAGTCCTGTTTGCAGGAAATGGAGGAAACGACCCAGTTGAAATTCCTCTGTAGGGGCCTTCTTGGCCTCACACCACGCAACATATTTTCGCCAAATGCGGCGACAATGTTTTGCGGTTACATCCTTCCTGGCTTTGACCAGGGTAGGGATGACTTCATCTGGAATGCCCCTTTCCTTCAGGATCCGGCGTTCAACCGCCATGCCGTCAAACGCAGCCGCGGCAAGTCTTGGAACAGACAAGGCCCCTGTTGGAGCAGGTCCTTTCTTAGAGGTAGAGGCCACGGGTCTTCCGTGAGCATCTCTTGAAGTTCCGGGTACCAAGTCCTTCTTGGCCAATCCGGAACCACGAGTATCGTTCTTACTCCTCTCCTTCTTATTATTCTCAGTACTTTTGGTATGAGAGGCAGAGGAGGGAACACATACACTGACTGGTACACCCACGGTGTCACCAGAGCGTCCACCGCTATTGTCTGAGGGTCCCTTAACCTGGCGCAATATCTGTCTAGTTTTTTGTTTAGACGTGACGCCATCATGTCCACCTTTGGTTTTTCCCAACGGTTTACAATCAGGTGGAAGACTTCTGGGTGAAGTCCCCACTCTCCCGGGTGAAGGTCGTGTCTGCTGAGGAAGTCTGCTTCCCAGTTGTCCACTCCCGGAATGAACACTGCTGACAGAGCTATCACATGATTTTCCGCCCAGCGAAGAATCCTTGCAGCTTCTGCCATTGCCCTCCTGCTTCTCGTGCCGCCCTGTCTGTTTACGTGGGCGACTGACGTGATGTTGTCCGATTGGATCAATACCGCCTGACCCTGAAGCAGGGGTTTCGCTTGACTTAGGGCATTGTAAATGGCCCTTAGTTCCAGAATGTTTATATGAAGAGATGTTTCCATGCTTGACCACAAGCCCTGGAAATTTTTTCCCTGTGTGACTGCCCCCCAGCCTCTCAGGCTGGCGTCCGTGGTCACCAGGACCCAATCCTGAATGCCAAATCTGCGGCCCTCTAGTAGATGAGCACTCTGCAGCCACCACAGAAGAGACACCCTTGTCCTTGTCGACAGGGTTATCCGCTGATGCATCTGAAGATGCGATCCGGACCATTTGTCCAGTAGATCCCACTGAAACGTTCTTGCATGGAATCTTCCGAATGGAATCGCTTCGTAAGAAGCCACCATTTTTCCCAGGACCCTCGTGCACTGATGCACTGACACCTGGCCTGGTTTTAGGAGGTTCCTGACTAGCTCGGATAACTCCCTGGCCTTCTCCTCCGGGAGAAACACCTTTTTCTGGACTGTGTCCAGAATCATTCCTAGGAACAGTAGACGTGTCGTTGGAATCAGCTGCGATTTCGGAATATTTAGGATCCACCCGTGCTGACGTAACACTACCTGAGATAGTGCTACTCCGACTTCTAACTGTTCCCTGGACCTTGCCCTTATCAGGAGATCGTCCAAGTAAGGGATAATTAAGATGCCTTTTCTTCGAAGAAGAATCATCATTTCGGCCATTACCTTGGTAAAGACCCGAGGTGCCGTGGACAACCCAAACGGCAGCGTCTGAAACTGATAATGACAGTTTTGTACTACAAACCTGAGGTACCCTTGGTGAGACGGGTAGATTGGGACGTGGAGATAAGCATCCTTGATGTCCAGAGACACCATATAGTCCCCTTCTTCCAGGTTTGCTATCACCGCTCTGAGTGATTCCATCTTGACTTTGAACCTCTTTATGTAAGTGTTCAGGGATTTTAGATTTAAAATTGGTCTCACCGAGCCGTCCGGCTTCGGTACCACAAACAGCGTGGAATAATACCCCTTTCCCTGTTGTAGGAGGGGTACCTTGATTATCACCTGCTGGGAATACAGCTTGTGAATGGCTTCCAAAACTGCCTCCCTGTCGGAGGGAGACTTTGGTAGAGCAGACTTCAGGAACCGGCGAGGGGGAAACGCCTCGAATTCCAGTTTGTACCCCTGCGATACCACCTGTAGAATCCAGGGGTCCACTTGCGAGTGAGCCCACTGCGCGTTGAAATTCTTGAGACGGGCCCCCACCATGTCTGAGTCTGCTTGTAAAGCCCCAGCGTCATGCTGAAGACTTGGCAGAAGCAGGGGAGGGCTTCTGCTCCTGGGAAGCGGCTGCATGGTGCAGTCTTTTTCCCCTTCCTCTGCCCCAGGGCAGGAAGGAATGGCCTTTAGCTCGCTTGTACTTATGGGAACGAAAGGACTGAGTTTGAAAAGACGGTGTCTTTTTCTGCTGATGTGAAGTGACCTGGGGTAAAAAGGCGGATTTTCCAGCCGTTGCCGTGGCCACCAGGTCCGATAGACCAGCCCCAAATAACTCCTCCCCTTTATACGGCAATACTTCCATATGTCGTTTGGAATCCGCATCGCCTGACCACTGTCGCGTCCATAACGCTCTTCTGGCAGAAATGGACATAGCACTTACTCTTGATGCCAGGGTGCAAATATCCCTCTGTGCATCACGCATATATAGTAATGCATCCTTCAAATGCTCTATAGTTAACAGTATATTGTCCCTATCCAGGGTATCAATATTTTCAGTCAGGGAATCCGACCACGCGACGCCAGCACTGCACATCCAGGCTGAAGCGATTGCTGGTCGCAGTATAACACCAGTATGTGTGTATATACTTTTAAGAATATTTTCCAGCCTTCTATCTGCTGGTTCTTTGAGGGTGGCCGTATCAGGAGACGGTAACGCTACTTGTTTAGATAAACGTGTGAGCGCCTTATCTACCCTAGGGGGTGTTTCCCAACGTGTCCTAACCTCTAACGGGAAAGGATATAGTGCCAATAATTTTTTAGAAATTAGCAGTTTTTTGTCGGGGGAAACCCACGCTTTATCACACACCTCATTTAACTCATCTGACTCAGGGAAAACTATTGGTAGTTTTTTCACACCCCACATAATACCCTTCTTTGTGGTACTTGTAGTGTCAGAAATGTTCAATGCTTCCTTCATTGCCGTGATCATGTAACGTGTGGCCCTACTGGACATTACGTTTGTCTCCTCACCGTCGACACTAGACTCAGTATCTGTGTCTGGATCTGTGTCGACCCACTGAGGTAACGGGCGTTTTAGGGCCCCTGACGGTGTCTGAGACGCCTGGACAGGCACTAATTGATTTGCCGGCTGTCTCATGTCATCAACCGTTCTTTGCAAAGTGCTGACATTATCACTTAATTCTTTAAATACGATCATCCAGTCAGGTGTCGACTCCCTAGGGGGTGACATCACTAACCCAGGCAATTGCTCCGCCTCCACATCATTTTCCTCCTCATACATGTCGACACACACGTACCGACACACAGCACACACACCGGGAATGCTCTGATAGAGGACAGGACCCCACTAGCCCTTTGGAGAGACAGAGGGAGAGTCTGCCAGCACACACCAAGCGCTATATATATATACAGGGATAACCTTATATAAGTGTTATTCCCTTATAGCTGCTGTTTATATAGTTTTTAGCTGCCAATAGTGCCCCCCCTTCTCTTTTTTACCCTGATTCAGTAGCAAGTCTGCAGGGGAGAGTCAGGGAGCCGTCCTTCCAGCGGAGCTGTGAGGGAAAATGGCGCTTGTGTGCTGAGGAGATAGGCTCCGCCCCTTCACGACGTCCTTATCTCCCGCTTTTTCTGTAAAAAATGGCAGGGGTTAAAATACATCCATATAGCCCCAGAGCTATATGTGATGTATTCTTTAGCCAATCTAAGGTATATCATGTTATATTGCGTCTCAGGGCGCTCCCCCCCAGCGCCCTGCACCCTCAGTGACCGGAGTGTGAAGTGTGCTGAGAGCAATGGCGCACAGCTGCGGTGCTGTGCGCTACCTTAGTCTGAAGACAGGATCGTCTTCTGCCGCCGATTTCACCGGACCTCTTCGCTATTCTGGCTCTGTAAGGGGGCCGGCGGCGCGGCTCCGGGACCCATCCAGGCTGAACCTGTGATCGTCCCTCTGGAGCTAATGTCCAGTAGCCTAAGAAACCCGATCCACTCTGCACGCAGGTGAGTCCGTTTCTTCTCCCCTTAGTCCCACGATGCAGTGAGCCTGTTGCCAGCAGGACTCACTGAAAATAAAAAAACTAAAATATACTTTTATTCTAAGCAGCTCAGGAGAGCCACCTAGCCTGCACCCTTCTCGTTCGGGCACAAAAATCTAACTGAGGCTTGGAGGAGGGTCATAGGGGGAGGAGCCAGTGCACACCACCTGATCCTAAAGCTTTTATTCTTGTGCCCTGTCTCCTGCGGAGCCGCTATTCCCCATGGTCCTTACGGAGTTCCCAGCATCCACTAGGACGTCAGAGAAATAATTTAAATAAACCCTCACAATTAACATGGAGTATAATTGAAGTTCTTAGCACACATTTGCGCAAATATGCGGGCCCATGTACCGCGGCCAGGTGAATTCTGCATCTCTCTTCCTCCAGCATAGTATTAGAAGCCTCAGCATGATAGCACCTCTTTATATCTTTAGTAATAGGATGTGCAATTCAGGTCCCCCCCTTTTTCCAGTACTGAACTAAGTAACCACTGCAGGATAATGAAGCGCTGGGCGGGCGCCCAGCATCCTCTACGGACTACGAGAAAAGGATTTACCGGTAGGTAATTAAAATCCTTTTTTCTCTTACATCCTAGAGCATGTCGGGGTCCACATTAGTACCACGAGGATGTACCAAAGCTCCCAGAATGGGAGGGAGAGCGCGGAGGCTCCTGCAGAACAGATTGACCAAACTTTAGGTCCTCAGAGGCCAAAGTATCGAACTTGTAGAACTTAGCAAATGTGTTCGACCCAGACCAGGTAGCTGCTCGGCAAAGCTGTAAAGCTGAGACACCCCGGGCAGCCGCCCAGGAAGAACCCACCTCACGAGTAGAGTGGGCCTTAACCGATTTTGGACACGGCAATCCTGCCGTAGAATATGCATGCTGGATAGTGAACCTGATCCAGCGAGAAATCGTCTGCTTAGAAGCAGGACACCCAATTTTCTTGGGATCATACAGGACAGAGAGTCCGACTTCCTGTGACGAGCAGTCCTCTTCACATAGATCTTCAGAGCCCTTCCAACGTCCAAGGACTTCGATGGAATTGAGGAGTCAGTAGTAACTGGCACCACAATAGGTTGGTTGATATGAAAAGCCGACCCAGCCTTTGGAAGGAACTGCTGACGCGTCCTGAGCTTAGCTCTAGCTTCATGGAAGATTAAGTAGGGGCTTTTACAAGACAAAGCCCCCAATTCCAACACACATCGAGCAGAAGCTAAGGCCAACAATGTGACAGCCTTCCATGTGAAAAACTTAACCTCAACCTCCTGTAAAGGCTCAAACCAATCCGATTGCAGGAACTGTAACACCACGTTAAGATCCCAGGGCGCCGTAGGAGGCACAAAGGGAGGCTGGATGTGCAGAACCCCTTTCAAGAAAGTCTGAACCTCAGGGAGGGAAGCCAGTTGTTTCTGGAAGAAAATGGATAAGGTCGAAATCTGTACCTTTATGGATCCCAAACGCAGTCCCATATCCACACCTGCTTACAGGAAGAGGAGAAACAGTGCAAGTTGAAATTCCACCGCAGGAAACTTCTTGGACTCACACCAAGACACGTACTTTTTCCAAATTCGATGGTAATGTTTTGACGTCACTCCTTTCCTAGCCTGTATCAGGGTAGGAATAACCTCGTTCGGAAAACCCTCCCAAGCTAAGATCCATGCCGTCAAACGTAGACGGGGTAAGTCTTGATAAACTTACGGCCCCTGTTGCAGAAGATCCTCTCAAAGAAAAAGAGGCCTCGGATCTTCCAGCAGTAACTCCAGCAGATCTGCGTACCAAGCCCTTCTTGGCCAGTCCGGAGAAATAAGCATAGCCTGAACTCCTGTTCTCTTTATGAGCTTTAGAATCCTTGGGATGAGTGGAAGTGGAGGGAGCACGTACACTGACTTTAACACCCATGGAGTTACCAGAGCGTCCACTGCCACTGCTTGTGGGTCTCTCGACCTGGAACAGTACCTCTGAAGCTTCTTATTGAGACCGGAGGCCATCATGTCTATTTGGGGGACACCCCAAAGACTTGTCACCTCTGTAAACACCTCCGGATGGAGGCCCCACTCCCCTGGATGGATATCGTGCCTGTTGAGGAAGTCCGCTTCCCAGTTGTCCACTCCCGGAATGAAGATTGCTGACAGCACCACTGCATGCTTTTCTGCCCAGAGGAGGATTCTTGTCACCTTTGCCACGGCAGCTCTGCTCTTCGTTCCGCCCTGTCGGTTTATGTAGGCCACCGTCGTTACATTGTCCGACTTCACTTGAATGGCTTGATCTTGCAGAAGATGTGCCGCTTGTAGAAGACCGTTGTACACGGCTCTTAGTTCCAGAATGTTTATTGAAAGACTGGATTCCAGGCTTGACCACCTTCCTTGGAAGGTTTCCCCTTCGGTGACTGCACCCCAACCTCTGAGTCTTGCATCCGTGATTAGAAGAATCCAGTTCTGAACCCCGAACCTGCGGCCCTCTAGAAGTTGAGGCAGTTGTAGGATAGCCCTTTCCGCCAGGAAAGACGGTAAGCCTGATTTGAAGAATCTGTGCGGTGGGAGTTCCTGAAACTCCAGTCTGTACCCCTGGGACACAATATCCAGTACCCAGGGATCCAGGCCAGACGACACCCAGACGTGACTGAAATGCCTGAGTCTCGCGCCCACCTGCCCGTTCTCCAGGCTGTGTGGTCCACCGTCATGCTGAGGATTTTGAGGAAACAGGCAGGCTTCTGTTCCTGGGAACCAGCGGGTGCAGGTCTTTTGGATTTTGCTCGACCACCTCTGAAGAAAGTGGCAGGAGGCTTGGACGTCTTTGCTTTCGCGGCCCGGAAGGGCTGCATTGCAGATGTAGCAAAAGGTTTCTTCGCCGTCTGACTGGTTGAGGGAAGAAAGGTTGACTTACCAGCGGTTGCCGTGGAGATCAACGCATCCAATGCTTCCCCAAAGAGAGCCTGACCTTTGAAGGGTAGGTTCTCCACACTCCTCCTGGATTCCACGTCTGCCGACCATTGGCGCTGCCAGAGTCCCCTGCGTGCTGAGACAGCCATGGAAGACGTCCATGCGTTCAGATGACCCAGATCCTTCATGGCCTCTACCATGAAACCCGCAGAATCCTGTATGTTACGTAAAAACAGTTCAATGTCACTTCTATCCATAGAATCGAATTCCTCTAGTAATGTGCCTGACCACTTTACTATAGCCTCAGGAATCCATGCACAGGCAATAGTGGGCCTTAGCACCACCCCAGAAGCAGTGTATATGGATTTGAGCGTAGTCTCAATCTTGCGGTCTGCCGGCACTTTTAAAGCGGTAGACCCAGGGACAGGTGACATCACCTTTTTTGACTGTCTAGATGTTAGGCGCCGCGGTCCGAGTTCTCTTCGCGGCCCGGCGCCTAGCAACTAGGGACGCCGAGTGTGCTGAGCCGCCGGGTCCCTAGCGACGCTAGGACGCCGTGCGCGCTGAGCCGCCGGCTACCTAGCAACGCTAGGACGCCGGGCGCGCCGAGCCGCCAGGACCCTAGCAACGGGGACGCCAAGGGCGGACCGCGTTCCCCGTTGCAGGATCGATCAGTTAATTAAAGACACATGTTTTCTGGTCGTGCAGCAAGGCAGCTGCACGACATTTATGTTAATCAGGCTCTGAAACCCTGATTGGAGGATTCAAGGTTTTAAGCCTTCTCAGTGCCTCACACAGACGCCGGTTATAGCTTCCTGCATGCTGCTTTGGTTTGCTGAACGTCTGTTCCAGTTCTGCTGTGTCCGGTCATTCCTGTCCTCAGAGTTTCTGAATCTTGGTGTTTGTCATCTCATCCCAAGGAGTCTTCTGGTTCTCATTTACCCGCAACAGTCGCTAGAGGATCTCGTGTGGTTTTCGTGAGTGGCGGCTCTGCTGCGTGCTGCGGCCTAGGCCGCTTTATTTTGTATTCTGTTTTGGAGCATTTGCGGAGGTTTCCGCTTCCACAGTCCTCTCCGGAACTCGGCGGTGCCGGGTAGGAGAGTGGACAAGTGGGTATTACCGTTGTCCTTTTCCCTGGCGGTTTTCCGCACCTACTCTAGTTTTAGGTTAGTTTGTAGCCCCTGGCATTGTTGTTTAGTTAGAGGGCCCCTTGTTATCACCCTGTCTCGGATCTCTCTTTGTCTCCCATTAAGACCTGAGGGGGCATCGGAGTTGGGCAGACGTAATCCGCCCTTCAAACGCGGCTGCCATGGGCTCAAGCAACCATAGTCTCGCAAGAGAGTTCTGACAGCACGGGCGAGACAACGGAGATAGGGCGCCAGGGGCTATTCCCGTTCCCACTCTCTTTCCCAGCATTACGTTCCAGTACTCGGGTCCTTGCTATAAGATCTCCCAAGACCAGAGTATTGGAATCATAACACTAGAAACAGAAGCGTCAACTTTTTCCTATCGTCTTCAGGGAAAGGAAAGGCAATGAGAACCCTTTTCGGGACCTGGAATTTTTTCTCTGGGTTTTCCCAGGATTTTTCAAATAATGCGTTTAACTCTTTAGACGCAGGGAAGGTCAGGGAGGCTTTCTTATTGTCTGTAAAGTAAGCCTCCTCAACCTGCTCAGGTGGTTTGTCAGTAATGGGTAACACTTCCCTAATGGCCTCAATCATGAGCTGCACCCCCTTTGCAAGGGAAGCCTCAACCCCCTGCACATCAACCTCACCGTCTGCAGTGTCAGAGTCGGTATCTGTGTCGACCTGCATAATCTGGGCAAGCGCACGTTTCTTTGGGTATATACTAGGGGACTTTGAGGTAGTGGGGACAGAACCAGAAAAAACTGCCACAGAATTCTATAAAACCTGAGTTGCCGTCTCAGTATGCGCTATCCTAGTAGAAATCTGGGATATCATTCCCTTAATAGAAGCAACCCACTGGGGTTCGGGCTCGGAGGGCTGAGACGTAATATTACATTCCGGAGTACATGGAATGGATTCCTCTGGAGAAGATACATATTCTGCCGCACAAGACACAGAGTCCCTGGACATAGTAATGTGAGAATTGCATACACACACATACACAGGAAAATGTCAGACACAGTTTCCCCCAAGTACCTTCAGAGAGACACAGAGTAATGGAGCCAGCACACACCGCGCCCCAGTAGGCAGATATATAATATGTGCCTGGCGCCGACTGTGTAACCTTAATAGAATACACAGTCTTAATTAGAAATCCCCCCCCACTTCTACAACCCCCTGGTACCGTACAGTATGGCTGGAGTCATGTGGAGGGTCAGCGCTCCCCGTCAGTGTCTCACTGTGATGATCTGCAGGGAGAAAAATGGCACTGGTGAGCTGCTGGGTCCGCTCTGAGGGTAAGCTCCGCCCCCAATATGGCGCATCTTCCCGCACTTTATATATTTATACTGGCCTGAGGGAATGGCACTAACAGCGGTACCTACTGTAAGTCCCTGATAGCCTGAGTGACCAGTGTGGAAGGGTATCGCGCTAGCCCAGGGCGCCCCTTACAGCATCGCACCATGTGTACTGCTGAGCCGTCCCAGAACCGCGCTCCCACCCTGTTGCCGCCATGCACACCGGCTCCCCGCTTATCGGGTCGCCGGCGATACACTCACCACCGCGATCTTCTGGCTCTGTTAGGGGGTGGCGGCATGCTGCGGGAGTGAGCGCTCCCCTCGGGGGCTAACGATCATCACCCTCAGGAACTTAATGTCCTGTCAGCGGAGATAGTGGCCATTAACCTCAGAGGGTTGGACACTACTCCCCACCCCTAAGTCCCACGAAGCAGGGAGGCTGTTTGGACTTCAGGTAATCAGCTGACCAGAACTATCATGGCTCCGTCCATGACTGGTTTTGGAGGGAACTGCCAGCATGGTGTGTGCACGGGCAGACAGTAATGGCCGCAGGCTCTGAGAGTGCAGAGAGCTGTGTCTGGTGACCACTGGAGTCAGAGAGGCGTGTAGTGCAATGACAGAATGGACAATACTTAATGATTGCTGTGCAAGCACAGCATGAAGAGACTTGCTGAATTCAGCATTCACACAGGTGGCAATCAGCACAGAGTGCAGCTTGTTAACAGCTCGTTCCTTCAAGATAGTGAACTCAGGGAACTTATGGTACTGGTGAACTGTTAATCCCAGCGAGCAGAAAAACACCCAGGATCCTGGACAGATGGCAGAGGTAAGTCATCAGACAATGGCCCTCATTCCGAGTTGATCGCTCGCTAGCTGCTTTTAGCAGCAGTGCACACGCTAGGCCGCCCACTGGGAGTGTATCTTAGCTTAGCAGAAGTGCGAACGAAAGGTTAGTAGAACTGCGCGTAAAAATTTCCATGCAGTTTCTGAGCAGCTCGAAACCTACTCCTACCTTGCGATCACTGCAGACTGTTTAGTTCCTGGTTTGATGTCACAAACACGCCCTGCGTTCGGCCAGCCACTCCCCCGTTTCCACAGCTACTCCTGCGTTTTTATCTGGCACGCCTGCGTTTTTAAGCACACTCCCTGAAAACGGTCAGTTTCCGTCCAGAAACACCCACTTCCCGTCAATCACACAACGATCAGCAGTGCGACTGAAAAGCGTAGCTCGACCGCGTGTAAAACTGCATAGTTTTGTGTAAAATTACTTCGCGCGTGCGTACTGCGGCCCGTACGCATGCGCAGAAGTGCCGCTTTTTCAACTAATCGCCGCACTGCGAACGAAAGCAGCTAGCGATCAACTCGGAATGAGGGCCTATATGAATTCCGTCAGGATTGTGACACACAGTCACCTGGTTATTGGTAGAGTGCAGTGTTTCTCCACTGGTGGTACAATAAGCAAGGTCAGGGACACCTACCACCTACAGCAGCGGTGGCCAAGGTGTCAAATGTGGGCCGACAACAGGGGAGCATCTCCGTACTGTTTTGTTTTTGTGGCACATTAGCAGCAAGATGAAGAGCCGGAGCAGGAAGAGGAACCATAGCATGAAGGTAGCCAAAATAATATAAAACGGATTGTCAGGGATGGGGATCAGTGAGCCATGTGTGTGTGTGTGGGGGGGATTTAAGAAGCTGAAGACACAGGTGATGGGGAAGAGGGGAGTATGTGTGACCCCGGAGAGGTACAAGGGGTGCCGTCATAAGACTGACGAGGCACAGGGGGGCATGAAGCTGCAGAGACAGCAGATGCTGATCTCTAAGAGACTAGCAATGGTTATAAATGACTTGGGACTCTATACCAATGTTATTTTATTGTTGCGGAGAACAGTGATACAGATATATAAGGAACCTGCAATAAGTTCCACACATAAGTCTGATGAGGATGTTGTGAAGGACCAGCCACTGGTGTAGATGGTGTGTATATCTTGTTATATAGACTGCCTGGAGCTTTGACCCGTTGCCCAGAACTCAGTGATGACAATGTACCGTTTACTACACACTCTGTAAACAAATTTAGACCTAGTTTTAGATAATTTTTTAATAGCTTTCACAATAAAGTATTGTGGCTTCATATCTATCAGTTCACTAAAGTTGCTTTCCTCTTCTGCGCATTTTCTGATGTGTAACAAGATTTGATTTCCGTGTAAAACATTTCCCACACTCAGAACATGGAAATGGTTTCTCACCTGTGTGACTTCTCTGATGTGCACCAACAACAGACTGGCATGCAAAACATTTCCCACACTCAGCATGGAAATGGCTTCTCACCTATGTGACTTCACTTACGTGCAACAAGATTTGATATCTCTGTGAAACATTTTCCACACTCAGCATGGAAATGGATTCTCAGCTGTGTGACGTCTCTGATGTGTTACAAGAATAGATTTGCGAGCAAAACATTTCCCACACTCAGAGCATGGAAATGGTTTTTCACTTGTGTGACATCTCTGATGTATAACAAGATCTGATTTCACAGGAAAACATTTCCCACACTCAGAGCATGGAAATGGCTTCTCACCTGTGTGACGTCTCTGATGTATAACAAGAACTGATTTCTGTGTAAAACATTTCCCACACTCGGTACATGGAAATGGCATCTCACCTGTGTGAAGCCTCTGATGTATAAGAAGAACTGATTTCCGTGTAAAACATTTCCCACACTCAGAACATGGAAACGGTTTCTCACCTGTGTGACTTCTCTCATGTCTAAAAAGGTCTGATTTATGTGTAAAACATTTCCCACACTCAGTACATGGAAATGGTCTCTCACCTGTGTGACGTCTTTGATGTGTAACAAAAACTGATTTGTGTACAAAACATTTTCCACACTCAGAGCATATAAATGGGCTCTGACATCTGTGAGTTTTCTCATGTGCAACAAGTGTGGTGTACTGTGTAAAACATTTTCCACACTTAGAACATGGAAATGGGCTCTCACTTGTTTTAGCGGGCTGATGGGTAATACGCTTTGTGCTCTGTGTAAAACATCTCCTATCTATAGAACTGGAAAACATCTTCTCTACTCTAAGAACCTTGATAGATGGATCAATGTCTGTGTTATCAGGAGAACATTCCCCATGTTTAGAAGTAGCTGATGGTATATCTGCACTGTGAGGTACTGAATGTATTATTGAGGTAAGAGGGTTTTCTCCTGGAGAATCTTGTGTGATGTTATCTTCTATTATACCATCTGGAGATAAACGGAGATGTTCCTCTGATATATCCCAGTGGTGGTTTCCATCTGCTGGGAATAAAAGAAATATATATGGGAATACTACATAAGATTATTAAGAGGTTGGAGGAAGAAGAGGCAGCAGGAGGGAAAAAAAAAAAAAAGATTCTGTAGCTGTAATGCATGTGGGGACATGCTATATGACGCTATATTGCACCTCTGATACTCTTACCATAATGTACCTCTCCCGGGTCTTGATTGATACTCACCATACCGTGTAATCACCAACCATAGGCTTCTGCTTCCCCAACCCCAACTCACTATCCAATACCTTTTTCCACCCCTTTCCGCCTCCCTTACCCCCCCCCCCCCCCGGCTGCATTCTTTACTCTCACGCCCGTCTTACATGTTTGATCCTTTTAATTGCTCACAATTATTCTGAATTCAGATTCATGGAATTCTCAGTTTTCACGATAAATCATCTCTCTATTGTTGCTCCATTACATCGTAAATGTTATGATGCCTTTGTATGTATACAGTATCTAATTGTTTTGAGCATTGTAACTTACTGTTAAGCTTTTTTTGCTCACTAACTGCATGTATTTAAATGCCTAATAAATGATAATGAAAAAAAAATAAGAATTTACTCACCGGTAATTCTATTTCTCGTAGTCCGTAGTGGATGCTGGGGACTCCGTCAGGACCATGGGGAATAGCGGCTCCGCAGGAGACAGGGCACAAAATTTAAAAGTTTGACCACTAGGTGGTGTGTACTGGCTCCTCCCCCTATGACCCTCCTCCAAGCCTCAGTTAGGATACTGTGCCCGGACGAGCGTACACAATAAGGAAGGATTTTGAATCCCGGGTAAGACTCATACCAGCCACACCAATCACACCGTACAACTTGTGATCTGAACCCAGTTAACAGTATGATAACGTAGGAGCCTCTGAAAAGATGGCTCACAACAATAAACAACCCGATTTTTTTGTAACAATAACTATGTACAAGTATTGCAGACAATCCGCACTTGGGATGGGCGCCCAGCATCCACTACGGACTACGAGAAATAGAATTACCGGTGAGTAAATTCTTATTTTCTCTGACGTCCTAGTGGATGCTGGGGACTCCGTCAGGACCATGGGGATTATACCAAAGCTCCCAAACGGGCGGGAGAGTGCGGATGACTCTGCAGCACCGAATGAGAGAACTCCAGGTCCTCCTTAGCCAGGGTATCAAATTTGTAGAATTTTACAAACGTGTTCTCCCCTGACCACGTAGCTGCTCGGCAGAGTTGTAATGCCGAGACCCCTCGGGCAGCCGCCCAAGATGAGCCCACCTTCCTTGTGGAGTGGGCATTGACAGATTTAGGCTGTGGCAGGCCTGCCACAGAATGTGCCAGTTGAATTGTGCTACAAATCCAACGAGCAATCGTCTGCTTAGAAGCAGGAGCACCCAGCTTGTTGGGTGCATACAGTATAAACAGCGAGTCAGATTTTCTGACTCCAGCCGTCCTTGAAATATATATTTTCAATGCTCTGACAACGTCCAGCAACTTGGAATCCTCCAAATCGCTAGTAGCCGCAGGCACCACAATAGGCTGGTTCAGGTGAAACGCTGATACCACCTTAGGCAGAAAATGAGGACGCGTCCTCAATTCTGCCCTGTCCGAATGGAAAATCAGATATGGGCTTTTATACGATAAAGCCGCCAATTCCGACACTCTCCTGGCTGAAGCCAGGGCCAGTAGCATGGTTACTTTCCATGTAAGATATTTCAAATCTACCGATTTGAGTGGCTCAAACCAATGGGATTTGAGAAAATCCAAAACTACATTGAGATCCCACGGTGCCACTGGGGGCACAACCGGGGGCTGTATATGTAGTACTCCTTTTACAAAAGTCTGGACTGAAGCCAATTCTTTCTGGAAGAAAATCGACAGGGACGAAATTTGAACCTTAATGGACCCTAATTTGAGGCCCATAGATAATCCTGTTTGCAGGAAATGTAGGAATCAACCCAGTTGAAATTCCTCTGTCGGGGCCTTCCTGGCCTCACACCATGCAACATATTTTCTCCAAATGCGGTGATAATGTTGTGCAGTCACCTCCTTCCTGGCTTTGACCAGGGTAGGGATGACCTCTTCCGGAATGCCTTTTTCCCTTAGGATCCGGCGTTCAACCGCCATGCCGTCAAACGCAGCCGCGGTAAGTCTTGGAATAGACACGGTCCCTGCTGAAGCAGATCCCTTCTTAGAGGTAGAGGCCACGGATCTTCCGTGAGCATCTCCTGAAGTTCCGGGTACCAAGTCCTTCTTGGCCAGTCCGGAGCCACTAGTATCGTTCTTACTCCTCTTTGCCGTATAATTCTCAGTACCTTGGGTATGAGAGGCAGAGGAGGGAACACATACACTGACTGGTACACCCATGGTGTTACCAGAGCGTCCACAGCTATTGCCTGAGGGTCTCTTGACCTGGCGCAATACCTGTCCAGTTTTTTGTTGAGGCGGGACGCCATCATGTCCACCATTGGTCTTTCCCAATGGACTACAATCATGTGGAAGACTTCTGGATGAAGTCCCCACTCTCCCGGGTGAAGATCGTGTCTGCTGAGGAAGTCTGCTTCCCAGTTGTCCACTCCCGGGATGAACACTGCTGACAGTGCTATCATATGATTTTCCGCCCAGCGAAGAATCCTTGCAGCTTCTGCCATTGCCCTCCTGCTTCTTGTGCCGCCCTGTCTGTTTACGTGGGCGACTGCCGTGATGTTGTCCGACTGGATCAACACCGGCTGACCCTGAAGCAGAGGTTTTTCCAGGCTTAGAGCATTGTAGATTGCTCTTAGTTCCAGTATATTTATGTGAGAGACGTTTCCAGGCTTGACCACACGCCCTGGAAGTTTCTTCCTTGTGTGACCGCTCCCCAGCCTCTCAGGCTGGCATCCGTGGTCACTAGGACCCAGTTCTGTATGCCGAATCTGCGGCCCTCTAACAGATGAGCACTCTGCAACCACCATAGCAGAGAGACCCTTGTCCTTGTCGACAATTTTATCCGCTGATGCATCTGCAGATGCGATCCGGACCATTTGTCTAGCAGATCCCACTGAAAAATTTGTGCATGGAATCTGCCGAATGGAATCGCTTCGTAAGAAGCCACCATTTTCCCCAGGACTCTTGTGCATTGATGCACAGACACTGTCCCTGGTTTTAGGAGGTTCCTGACGAGTTCGGATAACTCCCTGGCTTTCTCCTCCGGAAGAAATACCTTTTTCTGAACAGTGTCCAGAATCATCCCTAGGAACAGCAGACGTGTCGTCGGGATCAGTTGGGATTTTGGAAAATTCAGAATCCACCCGTGCTGTTGGAGCACTACTTGAGTTAGTGCTACTCCGACCTCCAGCTGTTCTCTGGATCTTGCCCTTATCAGGAGATCGTCCAAGTAAGGGATAATTAATACGCCTTCTCTTCGAAGAAGGATCATCATTTCGGCCATTACCTTGGTAAAGACCCTGGGTGCCGTGGACAATCCAAACGGCAGCGTCTGAAACGGATAATGACAGTTTTGTACCACAAACCTGAGGTACCCTTGGTGTGAAGGGCAAATTGGGACATGAAGGTAAGCATCCTTGATGTCCAAGGACACCATAAAATCCCCTTCTTCCAGATTCGCTATCACTGCTCTGAGTGACTCCATCTTGAACTTGAATTTTTGTATGTACAGGTTCAGAGATTTCAGATTTAGAATAGGTCTTACCGAGCCGTCCGGCTTCGGTACCACAAATAGCGTGGAGTAATACCCCTTTCCCTGTTGTAGAAGGGGTACCTTGATTATCACCTGCTGAGAATACAGCTTGTGAATGGCTTCCAATACCGTCGCCCTGTCTGAGGGAGACGTTGGCAAAGCAGATTTTAGGAACCGGCGAGGGGGAGACTTCTCGAATTCCAACCTGTAACCCTGAGATACTACCTGCAGGATCCAGGGGTCCACCTGCGAGTGAGCCCACTGTGCGCTGAAATTCTTGAGGCGACCCCCCACCGCCCCTGAGTCCGCTTGTAAGGTCCCAGCGTCATGCTGAGGCCTTTGCAGAAGCCGGGGAGGACTTCTGCTCCTGGGAAGGGGCTGCTTGCTGCAGTCTCTTACCCTTTCCTTTGCCTCGGGGCAAATATTGGAATCCGCATCGCCTGACCACTGTCGTGTCCATAGACTTCTTCTGGCAGATATGGACATCGCACTTACTCTTGATGCCAGAGTGCAGATATCCCTCTGTGCATCTCGCATATAAAGGAATGCATCCTTTAATTGCTCTATAGTCAATAAAATACTGTCCCTATCCAGGGTATCAATATTTTCAGTCAGGGAATCCGACCAAGCCACCCCAGCACTGCACATCCAGCCTGAGGCGATTGCTGGTCGCAGTATAACACCAGTATGTGTGTATATACTTTTCAGAGTATTTTCCAGCCTCCTATCAGCTGGATCCTTGAGGGCGGCCGTATCAGGAGACGGTAACGCCACTTGTTTGGATAAACGTGTGAGCGCCTTGTCCACCCTAGGGGGTGTTTCCCAGCGCGCCCTAACCTCTGGCGGGAAAGGGTATAACGCCAATAACTTCTTTGAAATTAGCAGTTTTTTATCAGGGGTAACCCACGCTTCATCACACACGTCATTCAATTCCTCTGATTCAGGAAAAACTACAGGTAGTTTTTTCAGACCCCACATAATACCCCTTTTTGTGGTACTTGCAGTATCAGAGATATGCAAAGCCTCCTTCATTGCCGTGATCATATAACGTGTGGCCCTACTGGAAAATACGTTCGTTTCTTCACCGTCGACACTAGATTCGGTGTCCGTGCCTGGGTCTGTGTCGACCGACTGAGGCAAAGGGCGTTTTACAGCCCCTGACGGTGTTTGAGACGCCTGTACAGGTACTAACTGGTTTGCCGGTCGTCTCATGTCGTCAACCGACTTTTGCAGTGTGCTGACATTATCACGTAATTCCATAAACAAAGCCATCCATTCCGGTGTCGACTCCCTAGGGGGTGACATCACCATTACCGGCAATTGCTCCGCCTCCACACCAACATCGTCCTCATACATGTCGACACACACGTACTGACACACAGCAGACACACAGGGAATGCTCTGATAGAAGACAGGACCCCACTAGCCCTTTGGGGAGACAGAGGGAGAGTTTGCCAGCACATACCAAAGCGCTATAATTATATAGGAACAACCTTATATAAGTGTTGTTTCCTTATAGCTGCTTAAATATATATAATATCGCCAAAAAATGCCCCCCCTCTCTGTTTTTTACCCTGTTTCTGTAGTGCAGTGCAGGGGAGAGCCTGGGAGCCTTCCTAGCAGCGGAGCTGTGTAGGAAAATGGCGCTGTGTGCTGAGGAGATAGGCCCCGCCCCCTATTCCGGCGGGCTCTTCTCCTGGTTTTTCTGAGACCTGGCAGGGGTGAAATACATCCATATAGCCTCATGGACTATATGTGATGTATTCTTTTTAGCCAGAAAGGTATTAACATTGCTGCCCAGGGCGCCCCCCCCAGCGCCCTGCACCCTCAGTGACCGCCGGTGTGAAGTGTGCCTGAGCGCAATGGCGCACAGCTGCAGTGCTGTGCGCTACCTCATGAAGACTGAAAAGCCTTCAGCCGCCGGTTTCTGGACCTCTTCTTACTTCGGCATCTGCAAGGGGGTCGGCGGCACGGCTCCGGTGACCCATCCAGGCTGTACCTGTGATCGTCCCTCTGGAGCTAGTGTCCAGTAGCCTAAGAAGCAAATCCATCCTGCACGCAGGTGAGTTCACTTCTTCTCCCCTAGGTCCCTCGTTGCAGTGAGCCTGTTGCCAGCAGGACTCACTGAAAATAATAAAACTATCAAAACTTTTACTCTAAGCAGCTCTTTATGAGAGCCACCTAGATTGCACCCTGCTCGGACGGGCACAAAAACCTAACTGAGGCTTGGAGGAGGGTCATAGGGGGAGGAGCCAGTACACACCACCTAGTGGTCAAACTTTTAAATTTTGTGCCCTGTCTCCTGCGGAGCCGCTATTCCCCATGGTCCTGACGGAGTCCCCAGCATCCACTAGGACGTCAGAGAAATATCTATATTAGCAGGGAAGTAAATGATGACATATCCTCCATACAGCCCAGGGGAAGTTAAGTTATATCTATAGCTAAATTTTTTGTGTCCTCTATAGCAGAAAATAATCAGATTATCAATACCAATCTATACCAATATAAGGCTGTACAATAGTATAAAAATAACAATCTTAGATGACAGGTATCGAAAAATATTTGTGCAAAGGTAGATGGTACCTCTGTAATTATGGAGGATATATAGGATATTGATAGGATCTGTTATATGAGTATCACACACAGACTGTTACATTGCTCATTAATGGAACAAACAACACAGAAGATGTAAGTTCTAGTAACGCCACAATAACGTAACCAGTCTCTTAGTTGATAGTAAGGATCTGATAACTCCCAGTCCGTTTCATCTGTGTAAGATTTCATCTGAGGATATGTAAAATTAAACAACCAAAGCGATATATAGCCCCTAGGTGTGGGAACACACTCAAAATTGATGTGGGTTATTTTCATAAACCATAAGACTAGAAATTTGCATATTCTAATTACATAGTCACTTAAATCCAGTGATGCCTCCAGTATCTTACTAATTCAGAAGTTATTACACAGTAATTGATGTTGAATGAAAGCATCATTCATTAGGTGGTGACACAATTACGATTGCCTAATGACTTGTATTCCGTGAAAAGTATAGTGGTGGAGAAAGAGATCCAGAGTGGTGGATATCGCCTTGCTTCTGCTGCGGGTCCGTGTGCATGCAGTGAACAGCAGATGAGAGATCATATCTATATCTATAAATTTAAAAAGACATTTGCCTACTATTGAAATGCAATTGGTTCAGCTCAGTGTGTGGACAATTTATTTATCCCCCGTGACTGTGATTACGTGCTTCTGCTGGTGTCAGTCAGGCATCCAGAGTCTCGGGAATGTCTTGAAAATGTATTGGTAGTCACTGGGTGGAAACAGGGAGGGGGCCAAGCGGACACACGGTAAAGATCTGTCATATGGGCATATAATGGGAGTATTGTGGGTGAGCTGTAAAGATACACAAACGCTCACACTGGAGCCTAAACTCTGATGGAGAATCTGCACCTAGTTTTGGGACTGGTGGAAGGTTCCATATGGCGACCAATGGTGGCATCTAAAGGTGCAGCAAGTGGTATCAGCATATAAGGACACTCAAAGTGGGCATCTCAGTCCTTCCTCAGTCAGAAGCTTGTCTGTATACCATGGAAGGGCATATAGCGGTATTTGCACAAAGACTCTGATATTCGACCAGCAAAAGACACGGACACAGATCAGAGTGTGTGGGGAGGAGACTGGTCAGATCTCTGGGCTGGTAACACATAGTGTGACATGATGTGAGGGGGAGAGCAGGAGTATAATAGAGGCTGATGGCTCCTGATGTATGAGATACACCAGAGAGTGGGGAGGAGACTGGTCAGATCTCTGGGCTGGTAACACACAGTGACATGATGTGAGGGGAGAGCAGGAGTATAATAGGGGCTGATGGCTCCTGACTCTCCCACTGGGCAGATAGTTCCCTCATTAGTATGTAGTGACAGAGAAGGGTGTAGGATAAGAAATTGCTGTAGTAACCGAGCAAAGAGAATATGTGCCTCTTTTAAGTGTTTATTACTCACCTGTGCAGATATCTGTAGGGATTTCCTCCTCCTTACACTGCTGATCACCCTTCACATATGTCGCTTCATCTCCTTCTGTATCTTCTACCTTAATAACAGTCACATACGTCTCTTCTTCTCCCTCTGTATCTTCTGCCTTCATATCAGTCACATACGTCTCTTCTCCCACTATATCTTCTGCCTTCATATCAGTCACATACGTCTCCTCTTCTTCCTCTATATCTTCTAACTTAATTACAGTCACATATGTCTCTTCTTCTCCCTCTATATCTTCTACCTTCATACGAGTCAGATCTTCACGCTAAAGAATCCACAAAAAGAAAATAACACTTTAATAATTTGTTTCATTAACTGAGATTTGCCAGAATGTATTAGATGCACACAGGTAATAGAAGGAAAAATGGGATTTTTTAATGTACTCACAGTAAAATCCTTTCCGTGTCATCCATCTGGGGGACACTTCTAGCTGACAGTGGGATAAATGGGTTGGACCAAAGGAGTAGGCACTAGAAGACTAATCTGATTGGCTCCACCCCCTACATAACCCCTCCCACTTCCCTGAAGCCTTGGTTATTTCTAACAAAGCTACTTGGCGTAAGCAAAGTCATAGCACAATAGTAACCATAAACTGAACCACAACAGTGACTAGAAAGGCAGGTATCACAGTGTTCCTCAGAAGGATGACAAGGAAAGGAACTTACGATGGGTACATTAAAAAAAATTCCAAATTTCTTATCATCCGATCTGGGGGACACTGCGATTTCCCAAAGCAAGCCTAATGGGAGAATTATCCAGCAAAGCCGCACGTAGAACTTTATGCCCAAAACTGGCATCCCCCATACCAAATGTATGGAAACGGTAACTGCTCCACCGAGGCTCCATGGCAAACCACCCAAGAAGCCCCAAATACACAAGCAGAATGAGCTTGAAGGAAAACCAGGAAAGGTGTATCTGAATACAGACACACCTGGCAACAGCAGAAATAATCCATCTAGCAATGAAAAAACGAGTTTTATGGTAAGAACTTACCTTTGTCAAAACTCTTTCTGCGAGGTACACTGGGCTCCACAAGGATAGACATCGGGGTGTAGAGTAGGATCTTGATCCGAAGCACCAACAGGCTCAAAAGCTTTGACCTTCTTCCCATGATGCATAGCGCCGCCTTCTATATCACCCCGCCTCCGTGCACAGGAGCTCATTTTTGTTAACCAGCCCAATGCAGTAGCAAGTAAAAGAGACGACAACTGCCAGTTGCCATAAACATCACACTCTCCCGACAGGAGAAGTGTCAGCGGCTAATGCCATACCAACCCAAAGAAGCTAAGTGCGTCAGGGTGGGCGCCTTGTGGAGCCCAGTGTACCTCGCAGAAAGAGTTTTAACAAAGGTAAATTCTTACCATAAAACTAGTTTTCTGCTGCGGGGTACTCTGGGCTCCACAAGGATAGACATTGGGGATGTCCTAAAGCAGTTCCTTATGGGAGGGGACGCACTGTAGCGAGCACAAGAACCCGGCGTCCAAAGGAAGCATCCTGGGAAGCGGCAGTATCGAAGGCATAGAACCTAATGAACGTGTTCACTGAGGACCACGTAGCCACAATGCACAATTGTTCAAGGGTCGCACCACGGCGGGCTGCCCAAGAAGGTCCAACAGACCGAGTAGAATGGGCCGTAATGTGAGCAGGAGTTGACAGACCAGCCCTCACATAAGCATGTGCAATCACCATTCTAATCCATCTGGCCAAAGTCTGCTTGTGAGCAGGCTAGCCCCGTTTGTGAAATCCAAACAGAATAAAGAGAGAATCAGATTTCCTAACAGAAGCAGTTCTCTTCACATAGATACGGAGAGCCCGTACCGCATCCAAAGACCGCTCTTTGGGAGACAGATCAGGAGAAACAAGTGCCGGAACCACAATCTCCTGGGTAAGGTGGAACGAAGAAACCACCTTAGGCAAATAAACGGGACGAGTCCTAAGAACCGCCCGGTCACGGTGAAATATCAGATATGGGGAACTACAGGACAAGGAACCCAAATCTGACACTCTTCTAGCTGAAGCAATAGCCAGCAGAAACACCACCTTAAGGGAAAGCCACTTAAGATCAGCTGAACCAAGAGTTTCAAACGGAGACTTTTGTAACGCCTCCAAAACCACCTACAAGTCCCAAGGAGCCACAGGCGGGACATAGGGAGGTTGGATACGCAACACACCCTGAGTAAAGGTGTGCACATCAGGTAAGGTCGCAATTTTTCTCTGAAACCACACCGACAAGGCAGATATTTGAACCTTGAGGGAGGCCAGACGCAGGCCTAAGTCCAGGCCCTGCTGAAGAAAAGCCAACAACTTGGCTATACTAAACTTGGAAGCGTCATAATCGTTAGATGCGCACCAAACAAACTAAGAATGCCAGACCCTATAGTAAATCCGAGCAGAAGCCGGTTTCCGGGCCCGCAACATAGTTTGAATGACCGCCTCAGAAAACCCTTTAGCCCTTAAGACGGAAGCTTCAAGAGCCACGCCGTCAAAGACAACCGGGCTAGGTCCTGGTAGACACAGGGGCCCTGAACGAGGAGGTCTGGGCGTTGTGGAAGTAGATTTGGACGCTCTGACGATAGGCCTTGCAGGTCTGAGAACCAGTGCCGTCTGGGCCACGCTGGAGCTATGAGAAGCAGAATTCCTTTTTCTTGCTTGAACTTCCGAATTACCCTGGGCAGGAGGGACACCGGAGGGAACACGTACGGCAGCCGAAACCTCCACGGTACCGCCAGCGCATCCACGAATGCTGCTTGAGGATCCTTTGTCCTTGCTCTAAAGGCCGGATCCTTGTGAGTGTGTCGAGACGCCATCAGATCTACGTCTGGAAGGCCCCAACTTTCCACTAGGAGTTAAAACACTTCTGGATGGAGGCACCACTCGCCGGCATGCACATCCTGACGTCTGAGAAAGTCCGCTTCCAATTCAGGACTCCCGGAATGAATATTGCCGATATGGTCGGTAGATGGCGTTCTGCCCACTGTAGAATCCGTGAGACTTCTTTCATTGCTAGGCGGCTTCGAGTGCCGCCTTGATGATTTATGTAAGCCACTGTGGTGGCGTTGTCCGACTGTACTTGAACAGGACGGTTCTGAATTAAATGCTGGGCTAGGTTTAAGGCATTGAAGACCGCCCGCAACTCTAGAATATTGATCGAGAGGAGGGACTCCTCCTTGGTCCACCGCCCCTGAAGGGAGTGTTGCTCCAGCACCGCGCCCCAACCTCTTAGACTGGCATCTGTCGTCAACAGGACCCAGTCGGATATCCAGAATAAACACTTTGCAAGGGGAAAACCCCTGCAAAAAACCAGGAGCGCTGTGCCTATCAGTTATCCCAAACAGAATTAACATATCACACTATACACTTAATCCTTGAAATTGAAAAAAAAAAAGAGTTTTTATTTCTATTATAAACATATATGGGTGTAGTACTGGTGACCGGCAGTCTCCTGACCGCCGGTCACCTTACCGACGCCGGGATCCCGGCAGCATAACGACGCCGGGATCCCGGCGGGGAGGGGCGAGTGCAGCAAGCCCCTTGCGGGCTCGCTGCGCTCGCCACGCTGCGGGCTCGGTGGCGACCTGAGGTCGCCACGGGTTCTATTCCCGCTCTATGGGTGTCGTGGACACCCACGAGTGGAAATAGTCCCTGTTGGTCGGCATGCCGACCATCGGGAAAGTGAGCCGTCGGGCTCACGGAGGAGGTCATGTGACTGTCGGTCAGCTGACCGGCGGTCACATGACTACCACCCACATATATATGTAACGAATGCTGCAGCATATATTAAAAAAATTAATAAAATTAATATCACATATTCCATATACAGTTCAATTCCCTAAACACTAAGTATTTAGGGAATTGAACTGTATATGGAATATGTGATATTATTTTTTTTAATATATGCTGCAGCATTCGTTACATATATATGTTTATAATAGAAATAAAAATATTTTTTTTTTTTTTAATTTCAAGGATTAAGTGTATAGTGTGATATATTAATTCTGTTTGGGATAACTGATAAGCACAGCGCTCCTGGCTTTTTGCAGGGGTTTTCCCCTTGCAAAGTGTTTTTTCTGGTTAATTAGGTAAGGAATGCAATTATCCTTATAACTAGGAGCAGCAGTATCTATTGGTGTTTTAGTTAAGAATCTCCACTCTTTCGGAAATTGCTGGCGCCTGATCGCATGCACGGGGGATTCCACGACATAATAAGTGGGATAACCTGTGGATGCAATTTGTACAATTGGGATATCCAGAATGGACGGCCCCTGCACAGTTGTTGGTCCCGGAGCCACCAGAGCAGCGACAGACGGACCTCCGGAGTCAATGAGATCATTTGAGAATTGATCCGGTGAGGCAGGCTGTCCCATTTGGCTAGAATCAGCCTCTGGAGAGGGCGAGAGTGAAATTGAGCGTACTCCACCATGTCGAATTCTGACACCATGAGGTCCAGCACCTGCATCGCCGAATGTATCGACACTTGCGGACGAGATAGGAAACAACAAATCCTGTCCTGAAGTTTCAGGACTTTCTCCTGAGACAGGAACAACCGCTGGTTGTGAGTGTCCAATAGTGCTCCCAGATGCACCATGCTCTGAGCAAGGACCAGGGAGGACTTCTTCCAGTTGATCAGCCACCCGTGGGCTTGCAGAAACCGGACCGTCACATCTAGATGACGCAGGAGAAGTTCTGGGGAATTTACCAGGATTAACAAGTCGTCCAAATACGGCAGTATCCTGACCCCTTGACGGCGGAGTACCACCGTCATCACCGCCATGACTTTTGTAAAGACTCGCGGAGCCGTTGTTAAACCATAAGGTAACGCCTGAAACTGGTAATGGCAGTTGCCAATCGCAAATCTGAGGTATTGCTGATGAGACACTGCTATAGGAATATGCAGCTAAGCATCCTGTATATCCAGGGAGACCATGAAGTCCCCAGGTTCCAAGGCCAGAACTATAGAGCGAAGGGTTTCCATCCGGAACCTGGAAACCTTCACAAACCTGTTCAATGCCTTGAGGTTGAGAATGGGCCGGGAGGACCCATTCGGTTTCGGGACTAGAAACAGCGGAGAATAGTACCCCTGGCCCCTCTGCGCAAGAGGCACCTGTACTACGACTCCTGTATCCAGGAGGGTCTGTACCACCGAATGTAGAGTGTTTGCCTTTGTCTTGTCCAATGGGACATCTGTCTGGCAAAATCGATGAGGGGGTCGGTTTTTGAAGGCTATGGCGTAACCTCGCGTGACGACTTCCCGTACCCAGGCATCTGAAGTGGTCTTCAACCATTCCCGGGTATACCCTAGAAGCCGGCCCCCCACCCTGGGATCCCCCAGAGGGAGGCCCGCCCCGTCATGCATATTTGTCTTGGAAGCTGGCTGACGGGCCGCCCAGGCTCTTTTGGGCTTAGGCTTACCAGGTTTGGAAGTACGGGCCTGCTTGCTGTATGCCTTACCTTTTGCTTTACCTGAAGGACGAAAGGGGCGAAAGCAAGTACCTTTAGCCTTCGACACAGAATGAGCAGTACTTGGCAGACAGGCAGTTTTGGCAGTAGCCAAGTCAGCCACAATCCTATTTAAATCCTCCCCAAACAGAATATCTCCCTTAAAAGGGAGTACCTCCAGGGTTTTTCTAGCGTCCAGATCCACAGACCAGGATCTCAGCCACAATATCCGGCGAGCCAGGACTGACGTAGTAGAGGCCTTGGCTGCCAGGATACCGGCATCAGAAGCCGCCTCTTTAATATAACGAGAAGCTGTGACAATATAAGACAAGCATTGTCTAGCATGGTCAGAGGAGATTTCAGCATCTAACTCCAAGGCCCATGCTTCAATGGCCTCTGCAGCCCAAGTAGCTGCAATAGTGTGTTAGGCGCCGCGGTCTGAAATCTCGTTGCGGCCCAGCGCCTAGCAACTAGGGACGCCGAGCGGGCTGGGACGCCGTGCGCGCTGAGCCGCCGGGTCCCTAGCAACGCTGGGACGCCATGCGCGCTGAGCCGCCGGGTCCCTAGCAACGCTAGGACGCCGTGCGCGCTCAGCCGCCAGGACCCTAGCAACGGGGACGCCACGGGCGGACCGCGTTCCCCGTTGCAGGGTCAATCAAGTAATTAAACACACTGGTCTTCTGGTCGTGCAGCAAGGCAGCTGCACGACATTTATGTTAATCGGCCTCTGAACCCTGATTGGTGCATTGCCAGGAATGAGGAGAGGGGTAAGTCTCTGTTACAGAGACCCCACACCCTACTAACTGACCCAGACAGGAAATGTTACAGGTGATATGAAGAAGCCTCATTATAGACACAACACTTTGTGCGGACTGCCATGGAGTACTGACATAAAGTCCCTTCATATATTGGAAAGACCCTAAATTCCACCTACCTGATCCTCCTGTGGGGTCCTGTGATTCTCCTCTGTACAATTCTGGGAATACAGAGGACGGGGACATCTCTCTGGGGTATCTCTGTTACTAGGTCCATCTGTCCATCTTGTTGGTGAGTTCCAGGATCTTCTGGTCATTGTGCCTCTCATGTATCAGTGAGTGAGGTGGAGGAACCGTGATGGGGCTCTGGGTCCTGCTCAGTCCTCCTGACACACAGGGATGGCTGCTGGGTGTCTTCCACTCACCGGATGTATTCCTTACTACTGTGTAACCCTGTGTATTGGGGAGACATCAATGAAAAAATAAGAATTTACTTACCGATAATTCTATTTCTCGTAGTCCGTAGTGGATGCTGGGAACTCCGTTAGGACCATGGGGAATAGCGGCTCCGCAGGAGACTGGGCACAAAAGTAAAGCTTTAGGACTACCTGGTGTGCACTGGCTCCTCCCCCTATGACCCTCCTCCAAGCCTCAGTTAGGATACTGTGCCCGGACGAGCGTACACAATAAGGAAGGATTTATGAATCCCGGGTAAGACTCATACCAGCCACACCAATCACACCGTACAACCTGTGATCTGAACCCAGTTAACAGCATGATAACAGAGGAGCCTCTAGATAGATGGCTCACAACAACAATAACCCGATTTAGTTAACAATAACTATGTACAAGTATTGCAGACAATCCGCACTTGGGATGGGCGCCCAGCATCCACTACGGACTACGAGAAATAGAATTATCGGTAAGTAAATTCTTATTTTCTCTGACGTCCTAGTGGATGCTGGGAACTCCGTAAGGACCATGGGGATTATACCAAAGCTCCCAAACGCGCGGGAGAGTGCGGATGACTCTGCAGCACCGAATGAGAGAACTCCAGGTCCTCCTCAGCCAGGGTATCAAATTTGTAGAATTTAGCAAACGTGTTTGCCCCTGACCAAATAGCTGCTCGGCAAAGTTGTAAAGCCGAGACCCCTCGGGCAGCCGCCCAAGATGAGCCCACCTTCCTTGTGGAATGGGCTTTTACAGATTTTGGCTGTGGCAGGCCTGCCACAGAATGTGCAAGCTGAATTGTATTACAAATCCAACGAGCAATAGTCTGCTTAGAAGCAGGAGCACCCAGCTTGTTGGGTGCATACAGGATAAACAGCGAGTCAGATTTTCTGACTCCAGCCGTCCTGGAAACATATATTTTCAGGGCCCTGACTATGTCCAACAACTTGGAGTCCTCCAAGTCACTAGTAGCCGCAGGTACCACAATAGGTTGGTTCAGATGAAACGCTGAAACCACCTTAGGGAGAAAATGAGGACGAGTCCTCAATTCCGCCCTGACTGAATGGAAGATCAGATAAGGGCTTTTACAGGATAAAGCCGCCAATTCTGACACGCGCCTGGCCGAGGCCAGGGCCAACAGCATGACCACTTTCCATGTGAGATATTTTAACTCCACAGATTCAAGTGGTTCAAACCATTGTGACTTTAGGAACCCCAAAACTACATTGAGATCCCAAGGTGCCACTGGAGGCACAAAAGGAGGCTGTATATGCAGTACCCCTTTTACAAACGTCTGAACTTCAGGAACTGAAGCTAGTTCTTTCTGGAAGAAAATTGACAGGGCTGAAATTTGAACCTCAATGGACCCCAATTTTAGGCCCATAGACACTCCTGTTTGCAGGAAATGCAGGAATCGACCTAGTTGAAATTCCTCCATCGGGGCCTTACTGGCCTCGCACCACGCAACATATTTTCGCCTAATGCGGTGATAATGCTTTGCGGTTACATCCTTCCTGGCTTTGATCAGGGTAGGGATGACTTCATCCGGAATGCCTTTTTCCTTCAGGATCCGGCGTTCAACCGCCCTGCCGTCAAACGCAGCCGCGGTAAGTCTTGGAATAGATAGGGTCCTTGATGGAGCAGGTCCCTTCTTAGAGGTAGAGGCCACGGGTCCTCCGTGAGCATCTCTTGAAGTTCCGGGTACCAAGTCCTTCTTGGCCAATCCGGAGCCACGAGTATAGTTCTTACTCCCCTCCGTCTCATAATTCTCAGTACTTTTGGTAAGAGAGGAAGAGGAGGGAACACATACACTGACTGGTACACCCACGGTGTTACCAGAGCGTCCACAGCTATTGCCTGAGGGTCCCTTGACCTGGCGCAATACCTGTCCAATTTTTTGTTTAGGCGGGACGCCATCATGTCCACCTTTGGTTTTTCCCAACGGTTTACAATCATGTGGAAAACTTCTGCTGAGGAAGTCTGTTTCCCAGTTGTCCACTCCCGGAATGAACACTGCTGACAATGCTATCACATGATTTTCCGCCCAGCGAAAAATCCTTGCAGCTTCTGCCATTGCCCTCCTGCTTCTTGTGCCGCCCTGTCTGTCTACGTGGGCGACTGCCGTGATGTTGTCCGACTGGATCAGCACCGGCTGACCTTGAAGCAGAGGTCTTGCTTGGCCCTTAGCTCCAAGATATTTATGTGAAGTGATGTCTCCAGGCTTGACCACAAGCCCTGGAAATTTCTTCCCTGTGTGACTGCTCCCCAGCCTCGCAGGCTGGCATCCGTGGTCACCAGGACCCAGTCCTGAATGCCGAATCTGCGCCCTCTAGAAGATGAGCACTCTGCAACCACCACAGGAGAGACACCCTTGTCTTTGGTGACAGGGTTATCCGCTGATGCATCTGAAGATGCGATCCGGACCATTTTTCCAGCAGGTCCCACTGGAAAGTTCTTGCGTGGAATCTGCCGAATGGAATTGCTTCGTAGGAAGCCACCATTTTTCCCAGGACCCTTGTGCACTGATGCACTGACACTTGGCCTGGTTTTAGGAGGTTTCTGACTAGTTCGGATAACTCCCTGGCTTTCTCCTCCTGGAGAAACACCTTTTTCTGGACTGTGTCCAGGATCATCCTTAGGAATAGAAGACGTGTCGTCGGGATCAGCTGCGATTTTGGAATATTAAGAATCCAACCGTGCTGCCGCAACACTACTTGAGATAGTGCTACCCCGACTACCAACTGTTCCCTGGATCTTGCCCTTATCCGGAGATCGTCCAAGTAAGGGATAATTAAAACTCCCTTCCTTCGAAGGAGTATCATCATTTCGGCCATTACTTTGGTAAAGACCCGGGGTGCCGTGGACAAACCAAACGGCAGCGGCTGAAACTGATAGTGACAGTTCTTTACCACAAACCTGAGGTACCCTTGGTGAGAAGGGTAAATTGGGACATGGAGATAAGCATCCTTGATGTCCAGAGACACCATATAATCCCCTTCTTCCAGGTTTGCCATCACCGCTCTGAGTGACTCCATCTTGAATTTGAACCTTTGTATGTAAGTGTTCAAGGATTTCAGATTTAAATTAGGTCTCACCGAGCCGTCCGGCTTCGGTACCACAAACAGCGTGGAATAATACCCCTTTCCCTGAAGGATCCAGGGGTCCACCTGTGAGTGAGCCCACTGCACGCTGAAATTTTTGAGACGGGCCCCCACCGTGCCTGAGTCCGCTTGTAAAGCCCCAGCGTCATGCTGAGGACTTGGCAGAAAACGGGAGAGGGCTTCTGTTCCTGGGAACTGGCTGTTTGCTGCAGCCTTTTTCCTCTCCCTCTGCCACGGGGCAGAAATGAGGAGCCTTTTGCCCGCTTGCCCTTATGGGGCCCAAAGGACTGCGCCTGATAATACGGCGTCTTCTTATGTTGAGAGGCTACCTGGGGTAAAAATGTGGAATTCCCAGCCGTTGCCGTGGCCACCAGGTCTGTTAGACCTACCCCAAATAACTCCTCCCTTTTATAAGGCGATACTTCCATATGCCTTTGGAATCAGCATCACCTGACCACTGTCTTGTCCATAACCCTCTTCTGGCAGAAATGGACAGCGCACTTACTCTTGATGCCAGTCGGCAAATATCCCTCTGTGCATCACGCATATATAGAAATGCATCTTTTAAATGCTCTATAGTCAGTAATATACTGTCCCTATCTAAGGTATCAATATTGTCAGTCAGGGAATCCGACCAAGCCACCCCAGCACTGCACATCCAGGCTGAGGCGATTGCTGGTCGCAGTATCACACCCGTGTGAGTGTATATACATTTTAGGATATTTTACTGCTTTCTGTCAGCAGGTTCCGTAAGGGCGGCCGTATCCGGGGACGGTAGTGCCACCTGTTTAGACAAGCGTGTGAGCGCTTTATTCACCCTAGGGGGTGTTTCCCAACGTGCCCTATCCTCTGCGGGAAGGGGTATGATGCTAATAACTTTTTAGGAATTAACAGTTTTTATCGGGGGAAACCCACGCATCATTACACACTTCATTTAATTCCTCAGATGCAGGAAAAACTACAGGCAGTTTTTTCTCACCCAACATAATACCCTTTTTAGTGGTATTATCAGAAATGTGTAAAAACATTTTCCATAGCCTCAATCATGTAACGTGTGGCCCTACTGGAAGTCACATTCGTCTCTTAATCGTCGACACTGGAGTCAGTATCCGTGTCGGCGTCTGTATCTGCCATCTGCGGTAACGGGCGTTTTAGAGCCCCTGATGGCTTTTGAGACACCTGGACAGGCACAGGCTGAGTCGCCGGCTGTCTCATGTCATCAATCTTTTGTAAAGAGCTGACACTGTCACATAATTCCTTCCATAAGCTCATCCACTCAGGTGTCGACTCCCTAGGGGGTGACATTTCTGTTACAGGCAATTGCTCCGCCTCCACCACATTTTCCTCCTCATACATGTCGACACAACGTACCGACACACAGCACACACACAGGGAATGCTCTGATAGAGGACAGGACCCCACTAGCCCTTTGGGGAGACAGAGGGAGAGTATGCCAGCACACACCAGAGCGCTATATATATACAGGGATAACCTTATATAAGTGTTTTTCCCCTTATAGCTGCTGTATTGTTCCCTAATTAGTGCCCCCCTCTCTTTTTTAACCCCTTTCTGTAGTGTAGTAACTGCAGGGGAGAGCCAGGGAGCTTCCCTCCAACGGAGCTGTGAGAGAAAATGGCGCCAGTGTGCTGAGGAGATAGGCTCCGCCCCCTTCTCGGCTGCCTTTTCTCCCGTTTTTCTGTGGAATCTGGCAGAGGTTAAAATTCATCCATATAGCCCTGGGGGCTATATGTGATGTATTTTCGCCAGCCAAGGTGCTTATATTGCTGCTCAGGGCGCCCCCCCCTAGCGCCCTGCACCCTCAGTGACCGAAGTGTGAAGTGTGCTGAGGAGCAATGGCGCACAGCTGCAGTGCTGTGCGCTACCTTGGTGAAGACAGGATGTCTTCTGCCGCCGATTTTCCGGACCTCTTCTTGCTTCTGGCTCTGTAAGGGGGCCGGCGGTGCGGCTCTGGGACCGGACTCCGAGGCTGGGCCTGTGATCGTCCCTCTGGAGCTAATGTCCAGTAGCCTAAGAAGCCCAATCCACTCTGCACGCAGGTGAGTTCGCTTCTTCTCCCCTTAGTCCCTCGGTGCAGTGAGCCTGTTGCCAGCAGGTCTCACTGAAAATAAAAAACCTAAAACTAAACTTTCACTAAGAAGCTCAGGAGAGCCCCTAGTGTGCACCCTTTTCTCGGCCGGGCACAAAAATCTAACTGAGGCTTGGAGGAGGGTCATAGGGGGAGGAGCCAGTGCACACCAGGTAGTCCTAAAGCTTTACTTTTGTGCCCAGTCTCCTGCGGAGCCGCTATTCCCCATGGTCCTTACGAGTTCCCAGCATCCACTAGGACGTCAGAGAAAGTAAACTAAACTTCTCCAAAATGGGGCTGTTTAATCAGGTTCTTATGGTGCATATAAGAGACTCTATTTTACAAAAACCTGTCTTGTAAAAATCTCCAATATACAGGAAAATAATAATAATAACAACAACAACAACAACAACAACAGGCCGCTCCCCATGTATAATTATAACATCAGTAAACCAAAGGCTGCTACCCCTGTATAATAACAGGACACCACAGGCTGCTCCCCCTGTATAATAATAATAACAACAACAACAACAACAACAGGCCGCTCCCCATGTAAAATATAACAACAGTACACCAAAAGCTGCTCCCCCTGTATAATAATAATAATAATAACAACAGGTCACCACAGGCCGCTCCCCTTGTTTAATAAGAACAGGACACCACAGGCTGCTCTCCCTGTATAATAATAACAACAACAACAACAACAGGACACCACAGGCTGCTCCCCCTCTATAATAATAACAACAACAGGCCGCTCCCCATGTATAATTATAACAACATTACATCAAAAGCTGTTCCCCCAGTATTATAATAATAATAACAACAACAACAACAACAACAACAACAACAGGACACCACAGGCTGCTCCCCCTGTATAATAATAATAATAATAATAATAATAATAATAATAACAGTACAGAACAGGCTGCTCTCCCTGTATAACAATAATAATAATAACAACAACAGGACACAACAGGCTGCTCCCCCTGTATAATAATAATAATAATAATAATAATAACAACAACAGGACACAACAGGCTGCTCCCCCTGTATAATAATAATAATAATAACAACAACAGGACACCACAGGCTGCTCCCCCTGTATAATAATAATAATAATAATAATAATAATAACAGGACACCACAGGCTGCTCCCCCTGTATAATAATAATAATAATAATAATAATAACAGGACACCACAGGCAGCTCTCCCTGTATAATAATAATAATAATAATAATAATAATAGGCCACCACAGGCTGCTCCCCCTGTATAATAATAATAATAATAACAACAACAGGACACCACAGGCTGCTCCCCCTGTATAATAATAATAATAATAATAATAATAATAACAACAAAACACCACAGGCTGCTCTCCCTGTATAATAACAGGACACCACAGGCTGCTCTCCCAGTATAATAAAAACAACACCAACAGGACACCACATGCAGCTCTCCCTGTATAATAATAATAATAATAATAATAATAATAATAATAATAATAATAACAGGACACCACAGGCTGCTCCCCTATATAATAATAATAATAACAGGACACCACAGGCTGCTCCCCCTGTATAATAATAATAATAATAATAACAACAACAACAACAGGACACCACAGGCTGCTCCCCTAGTATAATAATAATAATAATAACAACAACAACAGGACACCACAGGCTGCTCCCCTAGTATAATAATAATAATAATAATAATAATAACAGGACACCACATGCTGCTCTCCCTGTATAATAATAATAACAGGACACCACAGGCTGCTCTCCCCGTATAATAATAGTAACAGGACACCACAGGCTGCTCCCACTGTATAATAATAATAACAGGACATCACAGGCCACTCTCCCTGTATAATAATAATAATAGGACACCGCAAGCTGCTCCCCCTGTATAATGACGTCATTACATGAAGCCAAACTCACTGACGTCTCCTATATGATGATCTCTCCTCGGCAACTCAGACTGTTGTGAGGAGAAACCACTTCCGGTCCATGTTAGAAGGTACTGCGGGAGTCACCAACCGAACGCTCAGGGCGGAAGTGAGGTGGACCGCATAGGGCGGAAGTGAGGTGGAACGCATAGGGCGGAAGTGAGGTGGAACGCATAGGGCGGAAGTGGGCTGTGTAACATTACTAGTCAGAGGAGGAAGGGTAGCGTCTAGATTCTCTTCGCGCTAAGGACCTTTCGAGGATGCTGCTGCTGGGGGCTGTACTATCTACCCTATGTCTAGTGACAGCAACTACTACTCCTGTAACATACATAACACAGAACATGGTAGATACTAGAATTAAGTGTCCACAGAACATACGTTACAGCCATGTAATATATTCCTCTCTCACACCCACTGGTCCCATCACATCCCTGTTATCTGTAATAACTACCTCATATATATATACCAGTACCACTACTACTATATCTACCTCCTATATATACCTCATATATATGTATATATACTTATACTGCTACTATATATATCTATTGTATATACCTGTACTGCTACTATATATACCTCCTATATATATTTACTTATACTGCTACTATATATATCTATTGTATATACCTGTACTGCTACTATATATAACTCCTATATATATTTACTTATACTGCTACTATATATACACCTACTGTATATACCTGTACTGCTACTATATATACCTCCTATATATACCAATACTGCTACTATATATATACCTCCTATATATACCTCCTATATATGTATATATACTTATACTGCTACTATATATATCTATTGTATATACCTGTACTGCTACTATATATACCTCCTATATATATTTACTTATACTGCTACTATATATAACTATTGTATATACCTGTACTGCTACTATATATAACTCCTATATATATTTACTTATACTGCTACTATATATACACCTACTGTATATACCTGTACTGCTACTATATATACCTCCTATATATACCAATACTGCTACTATATATACCTCCTATATATAAAACTGTAATACTACTATATATACCTCCTATATCTACATGTACTACTACTATAGATGGGTTGTCTTCAGTATGCCGAATGTCGGGATCCCGGCGCCAGAATCCCGACACCCGGCATACCGACAGATATTCTCCCTCGTGGGGAACCACGACCCCCCTTGAGGGAGAATAAATAGCGTGGCAAGGGGCTCATTGCGCTCGCCACGCTGTCGGTATGCTGGCGGTCGGCCTCCCGAAGCCGGTATACTGGTCGCCGGGAGACCGTCCGCCGGCATACCATACTACACCCCTATATATACCTCCTATATCTACCTGTACTACTATTATATATACCTGTACTACTACTATATATACCTGTACTACTACTATATATACCTGTACTACTACTATCTATAACTCCTATATCTACATGTATTACTACTATATATACTTCCTATATATACCTATACTGCTGCTATATATATGTCCTATATATAACTGTAATACTACTATATATATCGGGATCCGGTCTGAAGATCGACACTGTCTAGGTCGACAATGTTTCAAGGTCGACAGTCACTAGGTCAACATGTTCTAAGTCGACAGGTCAAAAGGTCGACATGACTTTTTTTTTGAAAAAAATCTTTTTTTAAAACTTTTTCATACTTAACGATCCACGTGGACAACGATTGGAACGGTAATCTGAGCCAAGTGCAGCGGTAGCGGAGCGAGGCACCTTGCCCGAAGCATGGCGAGCGAAGCGACACGGTGCACTAATTGGACTTCCCGGTCACTGTACGGAGAAAACGACACCAAAAAAACATGAAAAACTCATGTCGACCTTTTGAACTGTCGACCTAGAACCCGTCGACTTTTCACCCCTGTCGAACTAGTGCCTGTCGACCTATAGCGGTCAAACATTGTCGACCTAGAAACTGTCGATGCAATAATCCACACCCATATATACTGCCTACATGTACTTGTACTGCTACTATATATACCTCCTATATGTACCTATACTTCTATATATACCTACTGTATATACCTGTACTGCTATTACTACTATGTATATATTGTATATATACCTATACTACTACTATATATACCTCCTATATATACACACACGTATACTGCTGCTATATATACCTCCTATATATACCTGTACTACTATATATACCTCCTATATACCTATATTGCTACTATATATACCTCCTATATACCTATACTGCTACTATATATACTTCCTATATATACCTGTACTACTACTATATATACCGCCTATATATACCTGTACTACTATATATACCTCCTCTATATACCTCCTATATATACCTGTACTGCGCTATATATACTATATACCTCCTATATACCTATATTGCTACTATATATACCTCCTATATATACCTGTACTGCTACTATATATACCTCCTATATATACCTGTACTGCTACTATATACCTCCTATATATACCTGTACTGCTACTATATATACCTCCTATATATACCTATACTGCTACTATATATACCTCCTATCAGGGGCGTGCAGGCAGGAGAGGAAGGGGAGGCAGTGCCTCCCCTGTGATAAATTATTAAACTAATACAAAGAAGATACTTATGACACATATTCTGTCATAAGTATCTTCTGTATTTAGTTTTAATAATTTTAGCTATTTAAATGAGTTTGGGAGGCACTGATAGCAGTGCCTCCCATAGATAATGATAACGGGACAGAGCGGGGGGGGGGGGGGGGGCAAGCACTGGGCTGTAAAAGCCCATTTAAAAATGACGGGGAATGCGGCACTGAAACAAGTGCCTCGCTGACAGGGACACCAGCCCTATGTCAGCGAGGCAGCTGTGATTGGACAGCGGATCAAGTGCTGGATCCGCTGTCCAATAACCCACAAGCGGCGCTGGAGGCGGAAGTGGCGGCGGGGCTGAAGCAGGAGTGAGTTCGGCTCTCCCCTGTCCTTCCTCCTCCGTACTCTCGTCGCAGCCAGCAGCCGTCTTCCCTCCCGACCCAGGCAGCAGCACTCTGCACTCTCCCCTCCCGTCCCAGCCAGCAGATCTCTCCCCTCCTGTTCAGCCCGGCGGCAGCAGCTGCAGCATAATAGGCAGGTTAGTGTGTGGTTATTTTTTGTGTTTTTCTCTCTCTCTCTCCCTCCCCCTCCTGTATAAAATATCATTTACATTTTTGCAGGTTGGACGTCATCGGCGTGGGATGTAGGTAAGTAATCTCTCTCATTTTTACAGGTACCCATATTGGATTCTACATGGACAAGTGGACATGACCGGCGTGGGATGTAGGTAAGTATGTGTGAGTGTGTGTGTTTTAATAAAATTTTACTTTCAGTGTGTGTGTATTGTTTTTATTTGTTGTTGTAGAACTACAGGTCCCAGCGGGTCCGTTATTTCCCCGCATGCTGGTACTTGAGGTTCTCCAAGTACCAGCAAGCGGGGGAGGCTTGCTGGCCCGTGTAGTTCCACAACTAAAAACAATATTCTTTTTTTACACACTTATGGCTATCAGCCCGGCACCCACCGCCCAGGGGTGCTGGGGACAGCCTCGGGCTTCACCCCTGGCCCTTGGGTGCCTGGAGGGGGGTGACCCCTTGATTTAAGGGGTCCCAACTCCTCCAGTGAACCCCGGCCAGGGGTGACTAGTTGGGGGGGGGGGGAGGGGTAATGCCACGGCCGCAGGGACCTACATAAATGTGTCCCCCGGCTGTGGCATTATGTCCTTGGCTAGTGGAGCCTGGTGCTGGTTTTAAAAATACGGGGGACCCCTACATCTTTTGTCCCCCGTATTTTTGGAACCAGGACCGGACTAAGAGCCGGTGCTGGTTGTCTAAATACGGGGAGCCCCTGTCCAATTTTTTTCCCAGTATTTAAACAACCAGGACCGGCTCAAAGAGCCCGAGGGGGGACCTCACGCATTTTTTAACCCATTCAGACCCTTTTCCATTAAATTAATGGAAGCCCCGGACAACAAAATTGCATTCATGTCCTCCTCCCACTCCCTTCCCAGTCCCAAACACTAATTTTTTTCTATAAAAATGTACAATATATCACAAGTATGATGAGCAGGCAGGCAGCTGGCATTGGACTGAGATGCAAATGAGTGGCGGCGGGCTGGGTCAGTTGATGGTGGGCGAGTTTGTAAGCCACTGGCGGTGGCAGTGGGCATTGGCTCAGGGGCAGTAGCGGGCATTGGCTCGGCGGCGGTAGGGGTCATCAGCAGGATTCGGCGGACATTATGGTTGTAGTGCCTCACCAGCCACTGTCCTCACCGCACGCCACTGCCTCCTATATGTACCAATACTGCTACTATATATACCGCCGATATATATATGTACTACTACTATATATACCTCCTATATATCGCTATACTACTACGATATATGCCTCCTATATATACCTCCTATATATACCTATACTGCTCCTATAAGTGCCTCCAATATATACTAATACTGCTACTATATATACCTCCTATATATACACCTGTACTACTATATATACCTCCTATATATACCTGTACTGCTACTCTATATACCTACTGTAAATACCCACACACCTATACTGCTCCTGTATGTACCTCCTATATATCAATACTGCTACTATATATACTTCCTATATATACCTGTACTACTACTATATATACCCAAGGCCGGCGACAGAAATCTTGAAGCCCGATACAGTGATATCGCTAGGGCCCCCTCAGACTATACTATAGTCTTTATACTGTACACATGTAAAAACATGTGTATCTCACCTTCCTCCCACACACTACAGTCAATCCCCAGTGACCCCATGCTGTATTCCCAGCTTCCCCACCCCACCCCAAAACCCTGTATCTCCTCACCAAGCCACCCAAAAAAGCCGGAGTACACTCACACAGCACAGTCACTGTGTGTATGAGGCTCCGGTCACTCTGAGGCTGCGCCCACACCACCTTCAGCTCAGTTACGTGCGGTCAGGACCGGATTAACAATGGGGCTGATGGAGCTGCAGCTCCAGGCCCACACTCCAAATAGGCCCACTGCATCTGCAGAGCTCCGTGCTGCTGTAGATAGGAAACAAATGTTTCCTTCTACTGCAGCCTGCCTGCAGTGTCCTAGGCCCCGCCCCCTTCCAGCATCAACGCCTTCCCCCATCGCCGCGGCGCCCGTGGATCAAATGCCGCCTCCTGCATGGAGCGTTGCAGTGAAAGGCTCTCCTAGGCCTTCATGTACCGCATACGGACGGTGCTTGTTGCTGCCTCCTTCGCGCCACGTGTGACGTCACAAAGGTACCGCCGTGCCACTACTCTGCAGTGTGCGAACAGACTCCACATCACAGCACAGCAGTGATGTACATTTGCTGCTCCGTGAAGGCGGCCCGGCGTCTGATAACCCTCTGGAATGCAGTGACTGAGGTGAGCTGTCAGACCCGGGCTGCTGGCTGCCTGGCTCCTGCTCTAGCCTCTTAATAATATGGTACTGTATGCTGAGGACAGGCTGAGGAGCTGTTTAGTAAAGCTACAGTATATATTTTTATATTTTATACCAGAGGTTCTCAAACTCGGCCCTCGGGGGCACACACAGTGCATGTTTTGCAGGTCTCCTCGCAGAATCGCAAGTGAAATAATTAGCTCCACCTGTGGACCTTTTAAAATGTGTCAGTGAGTAATTAATACACCTGTGCACCTGCTGGGTTACCTGCAAAACATGCACTGTGTGGGGTCCTGAGGACCGAGTTTGAGAACCTCTGTTTTATACCATACTTGCCTACCTGACCCTCTCCATGAGGGAGAAAATACTCTGTTCCTGGACTCTCCTGGTAATGTATGATTGCCATCACCTGTGGTGAAACACCTTTCTTATCAATTAACTAGCTCACCACAGGTGATGGCAATCATACATTACCAGGAAAGTCCAGGAACAGAGCATTTTCTCCCTCATGGAGAGGGTCAGGTAGGCAAGTATGCTGTACACGTATGTAATTAATATTATGTTTTATACATATATATATATATATATATATATATATATATATATATATAAATTCTAGTAAAAACATAATATTAATTACATACGTGTACAGCATACTTGCCTACCTGACCCTCTCCATGAGGGAGAAAATGCTCTGTTCCTGGACTTTCCTGGTAATGTATGATTGCCATCACCTGTGGTGAAACACCTTTCTTATCAATTACCTAGCTCACCACAGGTGATGGCAATCATACATTACCAGGAAAGTCCAGGAACAGAGCATTTTCTCCCTCATGGAGAGGGTCAGGTAGGCAAGTATGTCATACTGCTCACCTGGTATCCTAATACCGCTTGCTAGTGTCTTCTTAATGCCTCCTCATACCGCTCACCTGGTTTCCTCCTAATGCCGCCTTATACCGCTCACCTGGTATCCTACTAATGCCCCCTCATACCGCATACTTGCCTACCTGACCCTCTCCATGAGGGAGAAAATGCTCTGTTCCTGGACTTTCCTGGTAATGTATGATTGCCATCACCTGTGGTGAGCTAGTTAATTGATAAGAAAGGTGTTTCACCACAGGTGATGGCAATCATACATTACCAGGAAAGTCCAGGAACAGAGCATTTTCTCCCTCATGGAGAGGGTCAGGTAGGCAAGTATGGTGTACAGGTATATATATATGCAGAGATAGATATATGTGTGTGTGTGTTGAAGTGGGGCGGTGTGTATACAGGGCCGGTTCTAGCCCTTTTTGCGCCCCGAGTGGGAAATAGGGGTGTGGCTTCATACAGGGGGCGTGGTCAGTTACGCCCCCTGTACAGTAGAGTAGCGCCGCTGAAATGCTGTGCGGTGCGCGCACAGCAAAGGTTCTCTCCACGAAGGGAAACTAGACGCGTAGCGTCTAGTTCCCTTCACAGCGGGACCAGCTGGGGGGGCAGCGGGTGGCACAGCAGTAGCGGATCTTGCCATGGTGCGGCACCCTCCGGAAGGCGGCGCCCCGGGCAAAAGTCCTGCTTGCCCGTGGCAAGATCCGCTACTGTGTGTATATATGTATGCATGTCGTAGTAGGGCGGTGTGAATATATATATGTGTGGCGGTGTTTATATTTCTACACGTGTGTTCAGTGCTCGAAGTGGGTCGGTATACACCAGTATGGCTTACTGGCACTGCGAGCACTGACAGTGAAGACCCCTGCCGCATCTTTTCAAATTTGGTGCTATTCACGTGCCAATTGGAGCTCTCGAACCGGCAGCTAATCAGGAGCGGCCGCTCCTGATTGTCTGCCTGTCCGCAGCAGATTAGAAATAGTGGCAGTCTTAGGAGCCGCACTGTAGGCCACCGACCACAGCCTCCTCTGCACTGCAGACGCCCACAGCTGCCTTCTCTGCACCGCCGCGGCCCAGGGCCTCCTCATCCACCTCACCGCTTACCACAGTCTCCTCCACACCGCCGCAGATGCCACCATCCTCCTCCGCGCCGCGGACACCCACAGCCGCCTTCTCCACCACCCACAGCCTCCTCATCCTCTGCACCGCCGACCACAGCCTCCTCCACACCACCGCTGCTCATTAGGTAATCTCTTACCCTGCTGTCTTTCTCTCTCCCTAGTCCCTACTGTCCTTGCTCTCTCTGTCCCTGCTGTCACTTTCCTTGTCCCTATGTCCTTGCTGTCACTCTCCCTGTCCCTGCTGCCACTCTCCCTACTGTCTCTCTCCCTGTCCCTGCTGTCACTCTCCATGTCCCTCCTGTCCCTATGTCCCTGCTGTCACTTTCCCTGTCTCTATGTCCCTGCTGTCACTCTACCTGACCCTGAATTTTGTCTCATTCAGTGTGGCATAATGTGACTTGTGGCTCATACTGTGTGACATAATATGAATTTTGTCTCATTCAGTGTGAATTTCGGCTTATACTGTGTGGCTTAATGTGAATTTCGGCTCATACCACGTGCTATAATGTGAATTTAATTTCATACTGTGTGATATAATGTGAATTTCGTCTCATACCGTGTGGTATAATGTGAATTTCGTCTCATACCATGTGGTATAAATAAGATTTTAAACCTACCGGTAAATCTTTTTATCTTAGTCCGTAGAGGATGCTGGGACTCCGTAAGGACCATGGGGATAGACGGGCTCCGCAGGAGACATAGGCATTAAGAAAGAACTTTAGGTATGGGTGTGCACTGGCTCCTCCCTCTATGCCCCTCCTCCAGACCTCAGTTAGAGAAACTGTGCCCAGAGGAGATGGACAGTACAAGGAAAGGATTTTTGTAATCCAAGGGCAAGATTCATACCAGCCCACACCAATCACACCGTATAACTTGTGATATACTACCCAGTTAACAGCATGAAAAAACAACATAGCATCAGTCCAAGACCGATGAAACTATAACATAACCCTTATGTAAGCAATAACTATATACAAGTCTTGCAGAAGTAGTCCGCACTTGGGACGGGTGCCCAGCATCCTCTACGGACTACGAGAAAAAGATTTACCGGTAGGTTTAAAATCTTATTTTCTCTAACGTCCTAGAGGATGCTGGGACTCCGTAAGGACCATGGGGAATATACCAAAGCTCCCAAACGGGCGAGAGAGTGCGGATGACTCTGCAGCACCGATTGAGCAAACAGGAGGTCCTCCTCAGCCAGGGTATCAAACTTATAAAACTTTGCAAAGGTGTTTGACCCCGACCAAGTAGCAGCTCGACACAGCTGTAGTGCCGAGACCCCTCGGGCAGCCGCCCAAGACGAGCCCACCTTCCTGGTGGAATGGGCCTTAACCGATTTTGGCAACGGTAATCCTGCCGTAGAATGCGCCTGCTGGATCGTGTTTCAGATCCAGTGAGCAATAGTCTGCTTTGAAGCAGGGCCGCCAACTTTGTTGGCTGCATACAGGACAAACAGTGCTTCTGTTTTTCTGATCCTAGCCGTTCTGGCCACGTAAATTTTCAAAGCCCTGACCACATCAAGGGACTCGGAATCCTCCAAGTCACAAGTAGCCACAGGCACGACAATAGGTTGGTTCATATGAAAGGATGAGACCACCTTAGGTAGGAATTGAGGACGGGTCCGCAACTCCGCTCTATCCATATGGAAAACCAGATAGGGGCTTTTATGTGATAAAGCCGCCAATTCCGAAACTCGCCTAGCCGAAGCCAAGGCCAACAACAAGACTACCTTCCAAGTGACATATTTCAACTCCACTGTTTTCAGTGGTTCACACCAATGAGACTTAAGGAAACTTAACACCACGTTAAGGTCCCAAGGCACCACCGGAGGTACAAAAGGAGGCTGAATATGCAGTACTCCCTTCACAAAAGTCTGTACTTCAGGTAAAGAGGCCAATTCCTTTTGAAAGAAAATGGATAAGGCCGAAATTTGAACTTTAATGGAGCCTAATTTTAGGCCCAAATTCACTCCAGTTTGTAGGAAGTGAAGAAAACGGCCTAGATGGAATTCCTCCGTAGGAGCATTCCTGGCCTCACACCAAGAAACATATTTTCGCCATATTCGGTGATAATGTTTAGATGTCACTGCCTTCCTAGCCTTTATTAGCGTAGGAATGATCTCATCCGGAATCCCCTTTTCCGCTAGGTTCCGGCGTTCAACCGCCATGCCGTCAAACGCAGCCGCGGTAAGTCTGGGAACAGACAGGGACCTTGTTGTAACAGGTCCTGCCTTAGAGGAAGAGGCCACGGATCTTCTGTGAGCATTTCTTGCAGATCCGGATACCAAGTCCTTCGTGGCCAATCTGGAACAATCAGAATTGTTTTAACTCCTCTTTTTCTTATTATCCTCAACACCTTGGGTATGAGAGGAAGATGAGGAAACACATATACCGACTGGAACACCCACGGTGTCACTAAGGCGTCCACAGCTACCGCCTGAGGGTCTCTTGACCTGGCGCAATACCTTTGTAGCTTTTTGTTGAGACGGCATGCCATCATGTCTATTTGGGGTAGTCCCCACCGGCTTGCAATCTGCGCGAAGACTTCCTGATGAAGTCCACACTCTCCCGGATGCAGATCGTGTCTGCTGAGGAAGTCTGCTTCTCAGTTGTCCACTCCCGGAATGAACACTGCTGACAGAGCACTTACATGATTCTCCGCCCAGCGAAGAATTCTGGTGGCTTCCGCCATTGCCACTCTGCTCCTTGTGCCGCCTTGGCGGTTTACATGAGCTACTGCGGTGATGTTGTCTGACTGGATCAGAACTGGTCGATTGCGAAGTAAGATCTCCGCTTGACGTAGGGCGTTGTATATGGCCCTTAGTTCCAGGATGTTGATGTGAAGACAAGTCTCTTGACTTGACCAAAGTCCTTGGAAATTTCTTCCCTGTATGACTGCTCCCCAACCTCGGAGGCTCGTGTCCGTAGTCACCAGGATCCAGTCCTGAATGCCGAACCTGCGGCCCTCTAGAAGGTGAGCACTGTTTAGCCACTACAGGAGAGATACTCTGGCCCTGGGGGAAAGGGTGATCCGCAGATGCGAGCCGGACCATTTGTCCAATAGGTCCCATTGGCAGGTCCTTGCATGGAATCTGCCATATGGAATGGCTTCGTATGTTGCCACCATCTTTCCCAGAACTTGAGTGCAATGATGTACTGACACTTGTTTTGGTTTCAACAGGTTCATGACTAGAGTCATGAGTTCCTGCGCTTTTTCCGTCAGAAGAAAAACCCTTTTCTGGTCTGTCTCCAGAATCATGCCCAAGAAGGGCAGATGAGTTGTAGGATTCAGCTGCGACTTTGGAATATTGAGAATCCAGCCGTGTCACTGTAACACATTCAGTGAAAGTGATATGCTGTTCAGCAACTTCTCCCGTGATCTCGCTTTTATGAGGAGATCGTCCAAGTACGGGATAATTGTGACACCCTGCTTGCGTAGGAGCACCATCATTTCCGCCATTACCTTGGTGAAAATTCTCGGGGCCGTGGAAAGCCCAAACGGCGTCTGAAATCGGTAATGACAATCCTGTACCGCAAATCTCAGGTACCCCTGATGAGGAGAATACATGGGAACATGCAGGTATGCATCCTTTATGTCCAGAGATACCAAAAAATCTCCCCCTTCTAGGCTGGCGATGACCACCCTGAGCGATTCCATCTTGAACTTGAACCGTTTTAAGTAAAGATTCAGGGATTTTAAATTTAAAATGGGTCTGACCGAACCGTCCGATTTCGGGACCACAAACAGAGTTGAGTAGTACCCCTGCCCTCTTTGAAGCAGGGGAACCTCTACCACCACTTGTTGAAGACACAATTTGTGAATTGCATGTAACACTATCTCCCTTTTCAGGGGGTGTTTCAGTAGGGCCGATTTGAAAAACCGGCGAGGAGGCACCTCTTCGGATTCCAGCTTGTAACCCTGGGAAACAATTTCTATTGCCCATGGATCCACCTGTGAGTGGACCCAGACGTGGCTGAACAGTCGAAGACGTGCCCCCACAGGAGCGGACTCCCTCAGGGGAGCCCCAGCATCATGCGGTGGATTTTGCAAAGGCCGGGGAGGACTTCTGTTCCTGGGAACTAGCTGTGTTGTGCAGCTTTTTCCCTCTGCCCTTACCTCTGTCAAGAAAGGACGATCCACGTGCTCTCTTGCTTTTATTGGAACGAAAGGACTGCATTTGATAATGAGGCGCTTTCTTAGATTGTGAGGGAATATATGGCAAAAAATTTGATTTACCTGCCGTAGCCGTGGAGACGAGGTCCGAGAGTCCCTCTCCAAACAATTCCTCACCCTTGTAAGGCAACAACTACATATGTCTCTTGGAGTCGGCATCACCAGTCCACTGTCGGGTCCATAAGACACGCCTAGCAGAAATAGACATAGCGTTTATCCTGGAACCCAGTAAACTAATGTCTCTTTGAGCATCCCTCATATACAAGACAGCATCTTTTATATGCCGTAGGGTCAGTAAAATGGTATCCTTATCAAGAGTCTCAATATCCGTTGATAAGGAATCTGTTCATGCTGCTACAGCACTGCAAACCCAGGCCGACGCAATAGCCGGTCTGAGTAACGTACCAGAATTTGTATAAATGGACTTCAAGGTAATCTCCTGCTTGCGGTCAGCAGGATCCTTGAGGGTAGCCGTATATTGGGATGGAAGCTCTATCTTTTTTGATAAGCGCGTCAAGGCCTTGTCCACCCTAGGGGAGGATTCCCACCGTATCCTGTCCTGCGACGGGAAAGGATACGCTGTTAGGATCCTTTTGGGAATCTGCAGTTTTTTGTCTGGAGTTTCCCACGCTTTTTCAAATAATTCGTTCAGCTCACGTGAGGAGGGAAAGGAGACCTCAGGTTTCTTTCCTTTATACATGTGTACCCTCGTGTCAGGGATATGCAACACATCTTTTATTGCGATAATCATATATCGAATACATTTAGCCACCTTTGGCTGTAATTTTGTATCATCGTAATCGACATTGGAGTCTGAATCCGTGTCGGTATCTGTGTCAACTATTTGGGATAGTGGGCGCTTCTGAGACCCCGAAAGTCCCGGCGACATAGGGACAGGTATAGGTTGACTCCCTGACTGTGCCCCAGCTTCGGCTTTGTCTAGCCTATTGTGCAATAAATTAACATTTGCACTTAAAACATTCCACATATCCATCCAGTCCGGCGTCGGCACCGCCGACGGAGACCTAACATTCATAAACTCCCCCTCCTCCTTAGGTGAGCTCTCAACCTCAGACATGTCGACACACACGTACCGACACACAACACATATACAGGGAAGCTCTTTTCTGAAGACAGGTTCCCCACCAGGCCCTTTGGAGAGACAGAGAGAGAATATGCCAGCACACACCCCAGCGCTATATGACCCTGGAAAAAACACAGTATGTTTACCCAGTAGCACTGTTTGTGTATATGCGCCAATTATGTGCCCCCCCTCTACTTTAAAACCCTCTGTCACTGTGTGTCAAGCAGGGGAGAGTCCGAAGAGCTTCCTCTCAGCGGTGCTGTGGAGAAAAATGGCGCTGGTGAGTGAGTGCTGAGGGAGAAGCCCCGCCATCTCGACGGCGGGCTTCTGTCCCGCTCAAATTCTTCAATACAAGGCGGGGGCTCTTTATATACATGTACAGTGCCCATTTGTACATGTATATATCTATCTGTGCCATAAGAGAGGTTTATATTGCTGCCCAGGGCGCCCCCCCCCCCTGCGCCCTGCTCCCTTACAGTGACCGGACTGTGTGAGGTGAAGGGGAGCAATGGCGCACAGCTGCAGTGCTGTGCGTTACCTCAGTGAAGATCCAAATGTCTTCTGCTGCCTCAGATGGTCTTTTCTTCACATACTCACCCGGCTTCTGTCTTCCGGCTCTGCGAGGAGGACGGCGGCACGGCTCTGGCACGGACGGCGAGGGTCAGACCTGTGTACCGATCCCTCTGGAGCTAATGGTGTCCAGTAGCCTAAGAAACAGAGCCCTGAAATTCAGAGAAGTGGGTCTATTTCTCTCTCCTCAGTCCCTCGATGCAGGGAGTCTGTTCCCAGCAGGCTCCCTGAAAATAAAAAACCTAACAAAAATGCTTTCTTACAGGAAACTCAGGAGAGCTCCTGAAATGCACCCAGTCTCCACTGGGCACAGTATCAAACTGAGGTCTGGAGGAGGGGCATAGAGGGAGGAGCCAGTGCACACCCAGAGTCAAAGTCTTTCTTAAAGTGCCCATGTCTCCTGCGGAGCCCGTCTATCCACATGGTCCTTACGGAGTTCCAGCATCCTCTAGGACGTTAGAGAAATGTGAATTTTGGCTCATACCGTGTGCTATAATGTGAATTTCAGCTCATACTGTGTGCTATAATGTGAATTTCATCTCATACTGTGTGCTATAATGTGAATTTCAGCTCATACCACGTGCTATAATGTGAATTTCATCTCATACCGTGTGCTATAATGTGAATTTTGGCTGATACTGTGTGCTATAATGTGAATTTCATCTCATACTGTGTGATATAATGTGAATTTCGTCTCATACTGTGTGCTATAATGTGAATTTCATCTCATACTGGGGTAGATGTATAACCTGAAGAAGGCATAAGGAAGTGATAAACCAGTGATAAAGCAGTGTTAAGTGCAAGGTGATAATGCACCAGCCAATCAGCTCCTAACTGTTAATTTACATATGGGAGCTGATTGGCTGGTGTGTGTTATCACATTGCATTTATCACTGGTTTATCATTTCCTTATGCCTTCTCCAGGTTAATACATCTGCCCCACTGTGTGCTATAATGTGAATCTCAGCTCATACCACATGCTATAATGTGAATTTCATCTCATACCGTGTGCTATAATGTGAATTTCGGCTGATACTGTGTGCTCAAATGTGAATTTCATCTCATACTGTGTGATATAATGTGAATTTCGTCTCATACCACGTGGTATAATATGAATTTCGTCTCATACTGTGTGGTATAATGTGAGTTTCGTCTCATACCGTGTGGTATAATGTGAATTTCGGCTCATACCGTGTGGTATAATGTGAATTTTGGCTCATACTGTGTGGTATAATGTGAATTTCGGCTCATACTGTGTGCTATAATGTGAATTTCGGCTCTTACCGTGTGCTATAATGTGAATTTCGTCTCATACTGCGTGGTATAATATGAATTTCGGCTCATTAAGTGTGATATAATGTGAATTTCGTCTCATACCACGTGGTATAATATGAGTTTTGTCTCATACCGTGTGATATAATGTGAATTTCGGCTCATACCGTGTGGTATAATGTGAATTTCGGCTCATACCGTGTGGTATAATGTGAATTTTGGCTCATACTGTGTGGTATAATGTGAATTTCGGCTCATACTGTGTGCTATAATGTGAATTTCGTCTCTTACCGTGTGCTATAATGTGAATTTCGGCTCATACTGTGTCACCTTAATGTGGAAGTTGCACCAGCACTAGATAGTATAAGGGGTCCTACTATTGTGGTGCATAATGTGTACAAGGGGTATATGGTGTGGTAAACTACACTTAAGGATACGCCCCCTTTTGAGTGGCCTCACCCCAGTGCGCAAATTTACAGCCTTCACTTTTATATATCCTCACTTCAAAATTTCCACTTCGACTACTTTGTGTGTTGAAGTGGGGCGGTGTGTGTGTGTGCGAAGTAGTGTACCGCCACTTTGATATGGGATTTGAAATATAAAACAATATTGGGTCCCTCAGGATGCGTTCTGGCCAGTCAGCAGCGCTGTCCTATCAGTCACGCTCCAGAGGGAGTGGAGGAGACCAACAAGAGTGTGCTTTCCAGGCTCCCACCCTGCTCTTATCTTCTTCACTGCAAGGATATTTGATTCTATGGAGCCTGCTGTGTGGCTTGGGGCTGTTAGCCAGGGTCTGATATACTGAGGGAAAGCCACGGTGCTCTGTTTTTGAGAGCAGAAGAATACACATCAGGGCAAAGGAGGACTGACAGCCACTATCTGTCCAGCTGCAGAGTGCAGCACCAGCCTCTTGCCCTCTCATCTGCCCCACGGCCCACCTCCACCTCTATATTCAGGATGCAGGGCCCTGGATGGGAGTCCGCCAGTGTCAGCAGGCCCCTGAGAGGGTAGCAGGGAGTAGGAGGACTGTGTTGAGCAAGGCATGGAAAGAGGGAGAGGTGCAGGGCTGAGTGATGGAAGAACAGAGTTAGTAATACAGAGTTAAGCACGCCCTAAGAGTGAGGGAAGCAGGGAGTGAGTAGTGTAGGGGAGAGAGGATCGCAGGGTCCTAATCACATTCTTTGTTTACGGCTCATTTGTGGTGTGAATGCTACGTGAGGCCTAGGGGAGGGAGATTGAGGGGGCTGAAGGTAGGTGGGTAGCTATGCAATTCATGATGTTAGCCACACCCCATAGCACTGGTCACACCCCCATTTCAGTAGTCCCACCCCCTGCAGCGACACCCAATAGGCCCATCATAAACTTCAGCTCCAAGCCCATGAGGACCTTAATCTGTCACTGCGTGCGGTGGGGTGAGGCAGAGCCTTTCCTGTCATACTAACGTTTGTGCCAGAGTTTTGACTGTATAAAGTATGTGAAAAATACACACAATTTGTTTGAAATATCTTCTTTGCATTATTCTAATCATTTTTATAGCCAAAACTCTGGAGTAAAAAGTCTATGGCAGGTGTAACCTTTCCGCACATCTCTGATCAAAGCGCACCAAATTTCCATGAGTTTATACTGCTGCACCTGTGTATAATGCCCAGATGTACCATTTGACTAATATATTGCGTGTAAATTTGGCTCTGGTGCTAGCCAGTTCCTCCTGAGCCATTTAGCTCACCGCACGTCCCTGCTGCTTATATATACCTATACTTTTACTATATGTACCTCCTATATATACCTCTACTGCTACGTTATGTACCTTCTATATATACCTATACTGCTTCTATATGTACCTCCTATATATACACACACCTATACTACTACTACATCTTATATATACATGTACCACCTATATATACCTATAGTACTATATATACCTCATATAATAGGATTTTAATATCTACCGGTAAATCCTTTTCTCTTAGTCCGTAGAGGATGCTGGGGACTCCAAAAGGACCATGGGGTATAGACGGGATCCGCAGGAGACATGGGCACTTTAAGACTTTAATGGGCGTGAACTGGCTCCTCCCTCTATGCCCCTCCTCCAGACTCCAGTTATAGGAACTGTGCCCAGAGGAGACGGACATTTTGAGGAAAAGGATTTTGTTAAACTAAGGGTGAGATACAGTACATACCAGCTCACACCACAACACACCGTACAACAGACCTGGCCAAACCAGTCCTCGAGATCTACCAACAGTTCACATTTTCCAGACCACCTAGTTTATGCACAGGTGTAGTCATTACTAATTAAGATGTGCTGCATTCATTCCTAACTGACTATTCTACAGATCTCCAGGAAGCCTGGAAAACATAAACTGTTGGTAGATCTCGAGGACCGGTTTGGCCAGCCCTGCCGTACAACATGGCCTGTAACTACAACCAGTTAACAGCGTGAACCAAAGAGATCAGCAACAGGCTGACCTTTACCAAAACACAACCCTTGTGCAACATAAGCAATAACTATTTACAATTACTGCAGCTAGAGTCCGCACTGGGACGGGCGCCCAGCATCCTCTACGGACTAAGAGAAAAGGATTTACCGGTAGGTATTAAAATCCTATTTTCTCCTTCGTCCTAGAGGATGCTGGGGACTCCAAAAGGACCATGGGGTTTATAGCAAAGCTCCAGACCGGGCGGGAGAGTGCGGATGACTCTGCAGCACCAATTGAGCAAACATGAGGTCCTCATCAGCCAGGGTATCAAACTTGTAGAATTTTGCAAAAGTGTTTGAACCTGACCAAGTAGCAGCTCGGCAAAGCTGTAATGCCAAGACGCCTCGGGCAACCGCCCAAGATGAGCCCACCTTCCTAGTGGAATGGGCTTTCACCGATTTCGGTACCAGCAATCCAGACATAGAATGAGCCTGCTGAATCGTATTACAGATCCAGCGTGCAATCGTCTGCTTAGAAGCAGGAGCGCCAACTTTGTTGGCCGCATACAGCACAAACAGAGCTTCTGTTTTCCGAACATGAGCCTTTTTGGCTACATAAATTTTTAAAGCTCTGACCACTTCGAGAGACTTAGAATCAGCCAAGGCTTCAGTAGCCACAGGTACCTCAATAGGTTGGTTCATGTGAAATGAAGAAACCACCTTTGGCAAAAATTGTTGATGAGTTCTCAACTCCGCTCTATCCTCGTGGAAAATCAAATAGGGGCTTTTGTGAGACAAAGCCGCCAATTCGGACACCCGCCTTGCGGACGCCAAGGCCAATAGCATGACTACTTTCCAAGTAAGAAATTTCAACTCAACCTTTTGTAAAGGTTCAAACCAATGTGACGTAAGGAACTGTAACACCACGTTAAGGTCCCATGGTGCCACTGGGGGCACAAAGGGAGGTTGGATGTGCAGCACACCCTTTACAAAAGTCTGAACTTCTGGAAGTGAGGCCAATTCTTTTTGAAAGAAAATTGACAAGGCCGAAACCTGCACTTTAATGGAGCCTAACTTCAGGCCCTGCTTGCAAAAAGTGGAAAAAACGACCCAGCTGAAATACTTCCGTAGGAGCCTTCCTGGATTCACACCAAGACACATATTTACTCCAAATACGGCGATAATGCTTCGCCGTTACCTCCTTTCTAGCTTTAAGTAGAGTGGGGATGGCTTCCCCGGGAATACCATTTCTGGCTAGGATTTGGCGGAAACGCAACCGCGGTAAGTCCTGGAACACGCACGGCCCCTGTTGTAACAGGTTCTCTCTTAGAGGAAGAGGCCAGGGATATCCTGTCAGCAATTCCTGAAGATCCGAATACCAGGCCCTCCGTGGCCAATCTGGAACAACGAGAGTCGCCTGAACCCATGTCCTTCTTATGATCCGTATCACTTTTGGGATGAGCGGAAGTGGAGGGAACACATAGACCGACCGAAACACCGATGGTGTCACCTGCTATTGCTTTAGGGTCCCTCGGCCTGGAACAGTATGTCTGAAGCTTCTTGTTGAGGTGAGACACCATCATTTATATTTGAGGAAGTCCCCAACGACTTGTCACTTCTGCAAAGACTTCTGGATGAAGACCGCACTCTCCTGGATGGAGATCATGTTTGCTGAGGAAGTCTGCTTCCCAGTAATCCACTCCTAGAATGAAGATTGCTGACAGAGCGCTTGCATGTTTTTCTGCCCAGCGAAGAATCTTAGCGGCCTCCGACATTGCCGCTCTGCTCCTTGTTCCGCCCTGGCGGTTTACGTGCGCCACGGCTGTAATGTTGTCTGACTGAATCATGACGGGCAGGTCTCGAAGATGATGTTCCGCTTGCCGAAGGCCGTTGTAGATGGCCCTTAACTCCAGCACGTTTATGTGCAGACAAGCTTCCTGGCTCGACCATTTTCCCTGGAAATTTTGTCCCTGTGTGACTGCTCCCCAACATCGGAGACTCGCATCCGTGGTCACCAGAATCCAATCCTGGATCCCGAACCTGCGACCCTCTAGAAGGTGAGAACTCTGGAGCCACCACAGGAGAGAAACCCTTGCCCTGGGGGACAGGCTTATCTTCCGGTGTATATGCAGATGGGACCCGGACCACCTGTCCAGCAGGTCCCACTGAAAAGTTCTTGCATGGAATCTGCCGAACGGAATGGCCTCGTAGGCCGCCACCATTTTTCCCAGCACACGATTGCAGTGATGAATCGACACCCTTGGCGGTTTTAGAAGGTCTCTGACCATGTTCTGGAGTTCCTGAGCCTTTTCCAACGGGAGAAAGATCCTCTGCCGTTCCGTGTCCAGAATCATGCCTAAAAACGACAGCCGAGTTGTCGGAATCAACTGCGACTTTGGTAAATTTAGGAGCCAACCATGTTGTTGCAGCACCTCCAGGGAGAGCGCAACGCTCTTTAGTATCTGCTCCCTTGACCTCGCCTTTATCAGGAGATCGTCCAAGTATGGGATAATTGTGACCCCTTGCTTGTGCAGGAGCACTATCATTTCCACCATTACTTTGGTGAAAATCCTCGGGGCCATGGAAAATTGGTAGTCACAATCCTGAACCGCAAACCTCAGGAACGCTTGATGAGGAGGATATATGGAGACATGTAGGTATGCATCCTTTATGTCGACTGACACAATAAAATCCCCCCCCTCCAAACTGGAGATCACAGCTCGGAGAGATTCCATCTTGAATTTGAATCTTTTTAAATACAGGTTGAGGGATTTTAAGTTCAGAATTGGTCTGACCGAGCCATTCGGCTTCGGGACCACGAATAGGGTTGAATAAAACCCTTTCCCCTGTTGTAACGGAGGAACCGTGACAATGATTTGCTGTTGACACAGCTTTTGTATTGCCGCACTCACTACCTCTCTCTCTGGGTGAGAAACTGGTAAGGCCGATTTGAAAAATCGGTGTGGAGGCACGTCTTGGAACTCCAGTTTGTACTGTTGGGTCACAATTTCCAGCACCCAAGATCCAGGCCCGAGCGAACCCAGGCTGGACCGAAGAGCTGAAGACGTGCCCCACCGGTGCGGACTCCCGCAGAGGAGCCGCAGCGTCATGCGGTGGATTTGGCAGAAGCCGGGGAGGACTTCTGCTCCTGGGAGCTTGCCACAGCCGGCGATCTTTTTCCTCTTCCTTTACCTCTGGCCGCGAGGAAGGAAGATCCACGTCCTTTCCTGAATTTATGAGACCGAAAGGACTGCATCTGGTATTGAGGCATTTTCTTTTGCTGCGGGGGGACAAAAGGCAAAAAGGAAGACTTACCCGCGGTAGCCGTAGAAACCAGGTCCGCGAGGCCTTCACCAAACAACACTTCACCTTTGAAGGGCAGGGCCTCCACAGCCTTTTTAGAATCAGCATCACCATTCCACTAATGAGTCCACAACGCCCTCCTAGCCGAGACTGCGATGGCATTGGCCCCTGATCCCAAGAGGCCAATATCTCTTGCCGCTTCCCTTAGATATATTGCTGCGTCCCTGATATGACCCAGCGTCAAAAGCACGTTATCCCTATCCAGGGTGTCTATGTCCGATGACAAGTTATATGCCCACCTTTCAATAGCGCTAATCACCCATGCAGACGCCACGGCTGGCCTGAGCAGCGTACCCGTAGTAACATAAATAGATTTTAAGGTAGTTTCCTTCTTACGATCCGCAGGATCCTTTAGGGTTGCTGTGTCAGGGGACGGTAGCGCCACCTTCTTGGACAAACACGCCAGAGCTTTGTCCACCGTGGGTGAGGATTCCCACCGTAACCTATCCTGCGAGGGACAAGGATACGCCATAGCAATCCTCCTGGGAATCTGCAGTCTCTTGTCAGGGGATTCCCAAGCTTTTTCAAAAAGAGCGTTCAGTTCATGAGAGGGAGGAAACATTACCTCAGGTTTCCTTCCCTTATGCAAAAAAGCCACACTTGCATTTAAAACACTCCACATATCTACCCAATCAGCAGTCGGCGGTGCCGACGGAGTCACTCCCAAACTCTGTTCAGCCTCCTCCTGGGAAAAGCCTTCAACCCCAGACATGCCGACACACGCGTACCGACACCCCCAAACACACTGGACTATAGGGTACAGACCCACAGTAAGGTCCTTTAGAGAGACGGAAAGGGAGTTTGCCAGCTCACACCCAGCGCCTCACCGGTCTGAAGGAATTAAACAATGCCCCAGACCTGTAAGCGCTTTTATATCAATAATCAACACCAAAATGTTGTGCCCACCCCTTCTTTTTGTGCACCCTGTTACTTGTGTACAGCAGTGAAGGGCCAGGAGCAGCGTCTCTGCAGCAAGCTGTGGAGAAAATGGCGCTAGTTAGAGCTGAGGGAGGAAGCCCCGCCCCCTACCCGATGCGCTTCGTTCCCGCTTTTATTTATACTGGAGGGGGTCTGTTTACATTGCCTATGCAATGTATACCTTCATGCCAGTCCCAAACACCCTAGGGGGTGTTTCCCAACGCACCCTAACCTCTGGCGGGAAAGGATATAATGCCAATAACTTTTTAGAAATTATCAGTTTTTATCGGGGGAAACCCACGCTTCATCACACACCTCATTTAATTTCCCAGATTCAGGAAAACTACAGGTAGTTTTTCCTCACCGAACATAATACCCCTTTTGGTGGTACTCGTATTATCAGAAATGTGTAAAACATTTTTCATTGCCTCAATCATGTAACGTGTGGCCCTACTGGAAGTCACATTTGTCTCTTCACCGTCGACACTGGAGTCAGTATCCGTGTCGGCGTCTGTATCTGCCATCTGAGGTAACGGGCGCTTTAGAGCCCCTGACGGCCTATGAGACGTCTGGACAGGCACAAGCTGAGTAGCCGGCTGTCTCATGTCAACCACTGTCTTTTGTAAAGAGCTGACACTGTCACGTAATTCCTTCCAACAGTTCATCCACTCAGGTGTCGACCCCCTAGGGGGTGACATCACTATTACAGGCAATTTGCTCCGCCTCCACATCATTTTCCTCCTCATACATGTCGACACAAACGTACCGACACACAGCACACACACGGGGAATGCTCTGATAGAGGACAGGACCCCACTAGCCCTTTGGGGAGACAGAGGGAGAGTTTGCCAGCACACACCAGAGCGCTATATATATACAGGGATAACCTTATATAAGTGTTTTTCCCCTTATAGCTGCTGTATTGTTAATACTGCGCCTAATTAGTGCACCCCTCTCTTTTTTTAACCCTTTCTGTAGTGTAGTGACTGCAGGGGAGAGCCAGGGAGCTTCCCTCCAACGGAGCTGTGAGGGAAAATGGCGCCAGTGTGCTGAGGAGATAGGCTCCGCCCCTTTTTCGCGGACTTTTCTCCTGCTTTTTTATGGATTCTGGCAGGGGTTAAAATTCATCCATATAGCCCTGGGGGCTATATGTGATGTATTTTCGCCAGCCAAGGTGTTTTTATTGCTGCTCAGGGCGCCCCCCCCTAGCGCCCTGCACCCTCAGTGACCGAAGTGTGAAGTGTGCTGAGGAGCAATGGCGCACAGCTGCAGTGCTGTGCGCTACCTTGGTGAAGACAGGATGTCTTCTGCCGCCGATTTTCCGGACCTCTTCTTGCTTCTGGCTCTGTAAGGGGGCCGGCAGCGCGGCTCTGGGACCGGACTCCATGGCTGGGCCTGTGTTCGATCCCTCTGGAGCTAATGGTGTCCAGTAGCCTAAGAAGCCCAATCCACTCTGCACGCAGGTGAGTTCGCTTCTTCTCCCCTTAGTCCCTCGATGCAGTGAGCCTGTTGCCAGCAGGTCTCACTGAAAATAAAAAACCTAAAACTAAACTTTTCACTAAGCAGCTCAGGAGAGCCACCTAGTGTGCACCCTTCTCGTTCGGGCGCAAAAATCTAACTGAGGCTTGGAGGAGGGTCATGGGGGGAGGAGCCAGTGCACACCAGGTAGTCCTAAAGCTTTACTTTTGTGCCCAGTCTCCTGCGGAGCCGCTATTCCCCATGGTCCTTACGGAGTTCCCAGCATCCACTAGGACGTCAGAGAAATATACCTATACTGCTATTATATGTACCTCCTATATATACCTGTACTATATGTACCCCCTATATATACCTTTTATGCTCCTATACGTACCTACTATATGTACCTTTTATATATATATATATATATATATATATATATATATATATATATATGTATGTACTATTACTATATGTACCTTCTATATATAACTACACTGCTACTATATATACACTGCTCAAAAAAATAAAGGGAACACTTAAACAACACAATGTAACTCCAAGTCAATCACACTTCTGGGAAATCAAACTGTCCACTTAGGAAGCAACACTAATTGACAATCAATTTCACATGCAGTTGTGCAAATGGAATAGACAACAGGTGGGAATTATAGGCAATTACCAAGACACCCCCAATAAAGGAGTTGTTCTGCAGGTGGGGACCACCGACCACTTCTCAGCTCCTATGCTTTCTGGCTGATGTTTTGGTCACTTTTGAAAGCTGGCGGTGCTTTCACTCTAGTGGTAGCATGAGACGGAGTCTACAACCCACACAAGTGGCTCAGGTAGTGCTGCTCATCCAGGATGGCACATCAATGCGAGCTGTGGCAAGAAGGTTTGCTGTGTCTGTCAGCGTAGTGTCCAGAGCATGGAGGCGCTACCAGGAGACAGGCTAGTACATCAGGAGAAGTGGAGGAGGCCGTAGGAGGGCAACAACCCAGCAACAGGACCGCTACCTCCACCTTTGTGCAAGGAGGAACAGGAGAAGCACTGCCAGAGCCCTGCAAAATGACCTCCAGCAAGCCACAAATGTGCATGTGTCTACTCAAACGATCAGAAACAGACTCCATGAGGGTAGTATGAGGGCCCGACGTCCACAGGTGGGGGTTGTGCTTACAGCCCAACACCATGCAGGACGTTTGGCATTTGCCAGAGAACACCAAGATTGGCAAATTCGCCACTGGTTCCCTTCACAGATGAAAGCAGGTTCTCACTGAGCACATGTGACAGACGTGACAGAGTCTGGAGACGCCAAGGAGAACGTTCTGCCTGCAACATCCTCCAGCATGACCGGACTGACAGTGGTTCAGTAATGGTGTGGGGTGGCATTTCTTTGGGGGTCGCACAGCCTTCCATGTGTTTGCCAGAGGTAGCCTGACTGCCATTAGGTACCGAGATGATATCCTCAGACCCCTTGTGAGACCATATGCTGGTGCGGTTGGCCCTGGGTTCCTCCTAATGCAAGACAATCCTAGACCTCATGTGGCTGGAGTGTGTCAGCAGTTGCTGCAAGACGAAGGCATTGATGCTATGGACTGGCCCGCCCGTTCCTCAGACCTGAATCCAACTGAGCACAACTGGGACATCATGTCTCGCTCCATCCACCAAAACTACGTTGCACCACAGACTGTCCAGCAGTTGGCGGATGCTTTAGTCCAAGTCTGGGAGGAGATCCCTCAGGAGACCATCCGCCACCTCATCAGGAGCATGCCCAGGCATTGTAGGGAGGTCATACAGGCATGTGGAGGCCACACACACTACTGTGCCTCATTTTGACTTGTTTTAAGGACATTACATCAAAGTTGGATCAGCCTGTAGTGTGTTTTTCCACTTTAATTTTGAGTGTGACTCCAAATCCAGACCTCCATGGGTTAATACATTTGATTTCCATTGATCATTTTTGTGTGATTTTGTTGTCAGCACATTCAACTATGTAAAGAACAAAGTATTTAATAAGAATATTTAATTCATTCAGATCTAGGATGTGTTATTTTAGTGTTCCCTTTATTTCTTTGAGCAGTGTATATATACTCCTTTATATATCTGTACTACTATATGTACCTCTTATATATACCTTTACTACTACTATATGTATCTCCTGTATATACCTCCTATGTATACCTGTACTGCTACTAAATATACTGTACCTCCTATAAATACCTATTCTGCTCCTATATGTACCTATTATATAGTCCTGTACTACTATATGTACCTTCTATATATACCTGTACTACTACTTTATGTACCATCTATATATACCTATTCTGTTCCTATATGTACCTCCTATATATACATGTACTACTACTATATGTACCGTCTATATATATCTGTACTACTACTATATGTACCTTCTATATATAGCTATGCTGTTACTTTATATACCTCCTATATATACCTGTACTACTACAGTATATGTACTTTCTATATATACCTATTCTGCTCATATGTGTACCTCTACTACTATTTGTGCCTCCTATATATACCTATACTGCAACGTTATGTGCCTCCTATGTATACCTGTACTGCTTCTATATGTACCTCCTATATATATATATACATACATACTATATGTACCTCCTATATATACTGTTCCTGTGCTGCTTCTATATGTACCTCCTATATATACACCTATACTACATGTACCTCCTATATATATATTGTCAAAGTCAAAAATATTACATAGAGAGAACATACAAACTGCACACATTTAAGTCGCTATACTTGCAAATATGCGCAGCGAGCACAGCAATATATGGTAACACACGCATTTACTCGGACATGGCACAGAGATGGATTCGACACTTATTTCATACAGTACATATTTATAATAATATCAAGCACCAGACATCATGGAGATTTAAAATTAGCTAATGAATTAATGTCATGAATGTGTATTATTGGAACGGAACCAGATACACCGGTCATATTTACTATTAAAACAACCAGCTCAATGCGTAGATTAATTTGATACTTGTTATTAAGTTGTAGGACATTGCAGCGGATAGTTATGATTGAATGTATAAAAGCTAAAATCACTTTGTTAGAACAATAAATGATACAGTGAACAGGGAACTCAAGCCAACCCTTTTGGCAGTTTCAGGGCTGAACCTGATCAGCATATACATAAGAGAATTGTGTAGTAGAGACCCCTCCCCCAGGAACTAGGAAAAACAGAAAAGTTGTTGCTGGCTAGGGAGAGAGGAGGGCAGTTGCTGGTGGACTCAGAGGAAGATGGAGGTTTTGCATGATTTTAAAGAGGAAAGAGAGAAAGACAGAGTCATATGGAGAGATAAACTAATAATGAGAAGGATCTGGTAAATGTATCGCAGGCATTTAACTATAACTATATGTAACTGTGTTTTAACTATGGTCTTACTGTTGTGTGTGTGTGTGTGTGTGTGTGTGTGTGTGTGTAACCATGTAATTATAGATATACTGTACTTTGTAATATATATTGTATCCATATCCTTTTAACAAGAAATATATACTTCACTGAGCTTTGGAACTTAGATAATGTGTGGGTGTATCGTTTTCTCTTATGGGATGCTGTGGTATGCTTATGAGGTGTTGTGCGATGCAAGTGCACATTTATGGGATTTTGGTAATAAGATGTGCAGGGATTTACAATATATATATATATATTAGAGCGGGCATCTTAAATATTTGTGAGAAATCTAAAAATGGCATTCATAGATGGGGGCTCGTCCGGGATATCACGTTCTTAATGATGCACTGTACATTACAAACGCGGCTGTAATTGACCGGCTAATGACGGACATCTAGCGAAATGCTGAGAAAAAAAAAAAAACATCCACGTTAATGTATTGTGGTATCAGTAAGTCGCTGATAGGAAATTTTAAGGGACAAGGCGTTTCTCTTAATATTTAAGATGCTAAAATGTATTTTTATAGTTGCAAAACAAGGTTCAAATGGATCATATCGTGTTTGATTAAGATTAGATTGTTTATCTGTTTAAGTAGGTTTAAAAGTACATTTAAAAGTTGCTGCATAGCCTTGATATAGTTTTTTTTAACTCAGGCCTAAATTACTTTAGAAGCTTGCATGGTGATTTTCTTTATGACAAAAGCCACATGGTCTGTCCACCATTTTGTGTAACCCTCATGGAGGTGGAAGGGGGAGGAGCAGCGGCCATTTTGGGAAGGTCAATTTTTTTTCTCCCTAAAATGGCTGATTTTCAGGAAATAATCAGCCATCCATTGTCAAAAAAAAATAATAAAAAAAAAATCACCATTTATGAGTTACCAATGCATTTATTTAACCAGTGTCATAGTCAATTATAAATAGTTCAGATAGGGCTTAATGAAAGTTGTTGTTTTGTTTTTTGTTGTTTTTTTTTCTTTTTCCCCTCTCACCTCCAAGATTCTAGGATTCTCTGCTAGTTGTGAGATGGGCCATTGAAATGCAAATGAACCTGTGTGACTGGTTTGTTGTTTTTTTTTCTCTCCCAGCAGTGAAGGAGATTGCCTTCACAGATAGTTTGAAAGCACATTCGTATGCGAATTGGAAGCACTGAATAAGGTCTCATATATGTAATAAGTGATTAGTACATATATGTAATGTCTATATGTCTGTGCTTACATCAATGTATGTTATTAGATTAATTTAGAATTGCATTTTCATCTGTGTACTTTCACATATCTCACCTTCCTGTTTGCCATTGTATAATTGATAAACGTGCTGAGAAAGATTTGTTGCTATTGGTAGTTAAAGAGTAAAAACGATACATTAAGGGGTAATTTGTAAAACACACGCACAGCTTCGCCTGAGATACAAGGAAAGACCTGTGTGGTGCTTGGTAGATGATTACAGTTAAAGATCATCTACATTGATAAACGTGCTAATTGTATTTTTGTATGGCCAGCGTACACGTGTCTCTAACAAAAGGCTGAGACTCGCGAACGCAACACAAAGGCCGACGCACGCAGCGTATATTACGCAACGGAGCGTCTGGGTACGCCCTCCGAAACTCAAATCGCACAATAGCATTGTTTTAGTGGGGGCGGTATAGCATAGCCACGTGATAATAGCACAAATTGATTTCAGTTTTTCCAAAACTTAGTTTAAATACCTTACTTTACTGTAATGCCTCTGGGGACAGCTATCAGACTACGGGAAATTATTTTTCTGATCAGAAAACTATAAGAATGATAGTGGGTTGAAAACGGTATGAGTGTATTGAATCCCGCTTTGTGAACTGAGTGATCTGGGTGATCTTTGGTGGAACGTGATGAGCACGGTCTGAGTGAAAGCGTGCAACAGAGTGTGATAAAGTTTTCGTTGTATTACGCTCTGGCTGTTTTGGAGCACAGTAGGGAGACTCCAATGATCCTACCATTTATGGGCAACAAGTGTCTATAAGTGGTACGATTGGACCGCACGGTTGTATGTGTGACCAATAACGCAACGTGATATGAGGTAGTATATCCATGCGTAAATCTTGCCCTCATACGTGTTGTAGGGAGCACATGCAAGCGTGATTTGTGTAAAGAAGGGAATTTTCACTGGTCTCTCAGGAAAATCTCTAGAGATAGGGCCTGTAACGGTTACACGTGTCTGCTAAAAGGGGCGGATTCGTTGTACTCGGAGCAGAAGGAGTTCAGTGGAAGAGCTTTAAGGATTTCCACCGTAGACTTCTGTGTTTGGTGCATTTTAGGAAGTTTTTCTGTGTTAAAAAGGTCCACAATGGAAGCCAAGTGCACAACACAGGGACGTTCAGCAGTCAGGGTTCAGACTGCAGAGGCTTGCAGACCCCGAGGGTCTGCTCGGTTAGTAATGTGGAGGAGGTATGGTCCCCACACTGAGACCTTTTGTGATGAATGGACACGAATGACTGCGGGGGATAAGGCACCATTTCCCGGGATAGGTAGTTTTGACTTAGAGGTATTGCATAATTTAAGGCGAAGGATCTGTCTCATAAAATCCTGGAAACAACGAGTTAAACATAATGATTGTTTACAGATATGGCTACAGGAAAGTGACATGCAAAGAAATGTAACTAACATACCTAACTTTCATCCTGAGAGGAGAGACATGGCAATGGAGAGGATTATGGTTGCGGAGAAAGGCACGATGGGGTGCGATAAAAGTGCACTTAGTAACTATATTAAGAATGAATGTAACAAACGTAATAAGGTTTATAAAAATGAAAGTGTTAAATGTACAACTATTAACCCATGCAAGTCGCACCCCTTGTTAAACTTTCCTCAGGAACACCAACAAGAAAGTGAGCCCAGCACAATGTCGGAGCCTTTTCCAGCAGCCATCACACAAGACATCCAGGTGGACGCGACCAAATCGGTAAAGACTGTAATCAAACCCCCTAACGGAGGGTCAGGTGAGGTCGTGTCCACAGGTACGTATGGTATTATACATCACGCACAAACAAATGTACCTCATATCGTGGAATCAATTCAGAATGACGTTACTGGACTTAATCCTGTCAAGGTAATTGCAGTACCAAATGGGAAAACTGACTCTTCAGGAGTCACTCCTGTCAGGAACATCGCCATGTACTGCCCCTTTTCCCGAACAGAATTAAGAACAATTCTGTCTGAATTTCCTGATCCCAGGAAAGACTTAGTTGCTTGTCAAAAATACATTAGAGTGCTAGGAAACACTGCAGAGCCAAATAACAAAGATTGGAGGACAGTTTTGAGGGCATGTTTACCCCCCGATGTTGATTCATTGAAATTTATCGCTGATTGTAAGCTAGATGAGGAAGTACCACTAACAGACAAGTATAACCAAGATAATGTAAAAAGAATCAATCTACAGTTAGGAGTATATTTTCCTACAGTAGTAAAGTGGAATAAAATCTTTACAATAAAACAAAAAGAAGGTGAATCCGCATCAGAGTATTTTCACCGGGCTCTGCAGGATATGGCTAGGTACACTGGTATAGATGACATTGAAACTAACGTACACCACAGAGAGGTAGTTGTGTCTGTATTAATGGACAGCTTAAAAGACACACTAAAAATTAGGGTACAAACCTCTATCATTGGAGAGGTATCTCGGTGGCTGCATTAAGAGAGTCCGCTATCGAGCATGACCAAAATATCCAAAGAACCAGGGAAGCACAGGGAGAGCGGTTGATGGTACTGAGCATCCAAGCACTAGAGGAGGCATCAAGTCGACCGGAACCCCAGGCCCCTAGCACATGGAGAAAGCCAAGGATTTGTTATCATTGTAGAAGAGAAGGGCATTATGCCAGCAACTGTAATAACCCACATAAAGTCAGACCCCCTAGACCAAGAAATGAGCAAAATTATAACACACACAATTATAATCAGGGATCTTTTAGGAAGAATTTTGGGCCACACCCATGATATGTAGTCAGGAAAGGTGATCATTAGGACTGATGGTAAGCCTGAGGTAACGGTTAATAAATTGGGAGGTCATTCACTGAAGACACAGGAATGACAAGGTGAAACGTTGTAAATGTATTTGTGAAAAATGTTTTTTTTTCTCTCTCTCTCCCCATCTCTGACGATTATTAGTAAGGACTCAAACATTGCATATCCGCTTGGTCTTTGCAGAAGTCTACCAAACCCCAGCATGACCTATCCGCATCAATGTATCCTGGCCAGATACAGACAGTGGAGTAATGCAGGTGCTGGTGGGGAGGGACTGCGCAAGGAAACCATTGGACATGTAGATATGACAGCCTGATGATCTGACAATGTTTAAAAAAAAAATGTTCGAAAAATGTTTTTTTTTCTCTTTTCCTATTGCTGGTTATTGTTGATTTATGTAATATATATATGCATATGAATTGTTCTCTCTCTTTTGTTTTTTTTTATTTTCCTCTCTTCTCACTCATGTTTTCATGGTTTAAAGATGGTATGTCATACATCAGCTAGACAAATGGTAATGCAAGATTTTTGCTCCTTACAGAAAGGTCGCTGGTTTGGAAGAAATATTGCATCACCGGAATGTTCGTTTGGAAGACTGAGAGACAGCACCTTTGAGATGACAGCAGAAAAAGAAGAACAACAAGACTAGAGAACTTAATTATCGTAACAAGTTTCTCTCCCCCTCAAACTGTTTTTCTGTACCCCATTACAAATTTCTTCTTTTCTCCTCCTGTAAGATGGACTTGCCACAAGAGACTGTGATATGGATTTTCCTGTTGACCCTGATGTTGACCAGAGCAGTCTGTTTCGGTGAGAGTACCAGTGAGGTCGAGAAAGAAGTTTTGACACCAGAAAGGTTCCAATGACTAAGACGGAGGTGTAAATTTCCAATAGCAACACAAGCACCGAACAAAGGCGAGTACCGGAAACAATCTAACAGCCATGTTATTTGTAAACATTTTTTTTTGGATTGTTAGCTGAAGAAAACTGTATCTGTAGGCTCTGTGACAACGTAGTTGAGGATGGGTGCATTAAGAAATGCCAATCCAGTTTTAATATCCACATGGACCGGCATCCATTGAGTGACTATCACTCCTTAGTGGGTAGTGAGTGTTAAATCAAACAGATTGTTGGGTATGCTCTCAAGTACCTCAAGGTCATAGCAAATCAGGACTAGTACCATTTCCTTTAACGGTAGGGGAGGTACTTGAGCTAAAGGGTGGGAGACCGGTGGACAGGAGGTTTAATATCTCCAGTCCTCCTAGTTTGAAGCTCCACCAATATCATGTGGATAGATCCCTAATATGTTTTAACATTACCAATCCCCGAAAGCCGGGAAGTTGGGAAGTGTCATGGAGCAACCAAACCATGACCTTTTCATATAGAGCAGATAGAATGCCTACAGATACAGAGCTTATACGCCACATAGAAAGTAGAGAAAAAATCTTTCCGATATAGGTATACCCTAGGAGGTAGGATTACGAGAGTTGGAGAGGTATCACCAGGATACTGCGCACATATCGTACAAACTGATACGTGTACTAAACAAATGGGAGAATTAGGGGTAGGAGATTTCACATGGAGGATGTGTAATATGGTTATGTCTTACTCCGTCCCATATGTTCTCCCCGATGATGCATATTTCATATGCGGGAGGAAGGCGTATAAGTGGCTTGCCCCAAACTCTGAAGGATTGTGTTATATTGGAAAAGTACTGCCAGAAGTAATGACTGTATCACATGCCAAAATGAAAGATATACACCGTGTTGCCCAAGCTCTCTATACTCACACCCATTACGAGCACGTAGTTAAACGGCACCTGATAGAAAGAACAGAGCATCCGGCCTCTGACATGATCCATGAACCCACCGGGATTCAGTTTCTAATCGCGTTAGATATCACTCGCACCGCTAGAGGAGTGTTGAATTATAAATACATATCTGCGCTCGCAAATTTGTTACATAATATCACAGAAATGCATGATGACACATTTAGGTATACTGGAAGAGAACTTCAAGCTTATAAAACAGAACTGGTTCAGCATAGAATGATTCTCAATTATCTCACGGCAGTAACAGGTGGATATTGTGTCACACTGGCAACGCAGTACGGCGTGAAATGTTGCACATATATTACAAATAGTACCGAGGACCCGGTCGAGGTCATAGACCAAAAGATGGACGATATTCTCCAACTGAAGTGGGAATTTCGCAGGAGACACAATCTCACTCTTGCTGCTGTAGGTAATGAGCTGACTGGTTGGGTGTCATGGTTGAACCCGCAAAATTGGTTCTCTGGTTTAGGAGAATGGGCTCACGGAGTCATAATGGATGTAGGGAAGTTTCTCCTATGTATCTTAGGTGTTATCATAACAATTGCCTTGATATTTAGATGCGGTCAGGCTTTAATGAAGTGCAAACGAGGTACTAGGGTGATGAGTTTAAGGAGTGAGGAAATTGTAATTCCAATGGATTTGATTTATGACCCAAATGTAGAAACAATGATGTGATGAAAATGCGATTTCTACGGTCCGTTTCTTTCACCTGTTTTTCCGTTTTCTCCAAGGTAAAAAGACCCACTTGGACGAGGAATTTGATGAGCCGATATACAGACAACAGATGGATTAAAGAAGAAGTTTTGACAACCTTATACACAGATTTTTGATGAACTATGCCATAGATCCCCAGTTTCCCTAGAAATTTTAAAATTACGCTAGCCCAACACTTTTGTAAATCTATGGACATTGACAAAGTTTTTGCTCGCACCTTATGGGCAAAAGCACAAAGAAGACTGCAATCAACAGACACCGAACAAGACCTCAACCGACAAATGTACATTAACCTGACATAGAATACCACTGCATTTACCGTAATTATGTCTTTTCTTCATCTCTACAACCTTCAGGTAATTACACACATAGTCGATAGCGAATACAGGCACAGGTATCAGCAATCACATATTCCCCCATTCATGTATCATCAACTAAAATGTGCTCCCCATTTTGTTACAACCACAGCCGAAAAGAGCTCGGTAAAGTTTGACAGCCCATCCACAGACCCGTACCACGGGATAAGAAGGAATTCAAATGTATACTTCGCAATACCTCGAAGCTTGATGTACAACACGTACGGCACGATGATACACGACCCCCCCAAACATGGATTCATACACACATGCTTCCGCTATCTCACTAGGTCATACCCTTTTCCCACCTTCTTCTCTCCTCCCTTACCCAATCATAGAAATGTATTTACATATGACATATATTTTTCTCTTTTTGAAATGTTTTAGGAAGTGGCAGTTATTGGTGACTGCCAAAGGGTGGACTGTCAAAGTCAAAAATATTACATAGAGAGAACATACAAACTGCACACATTTAAGTCGCTATACTTGCAAATATGCGCAGCGAGCACAGCAATATATGGTAACACACGCATTTACTCGGACATGGCACAGAGATGGATTCGACACTTATTTCATACAGTACATATTTATAATAATATCAAGCACCAGACATCATGGAGATTTAAAATTAGCTAATGAATTAATGTCATGAATGTGTATTATTGGAACGGAACCAGATACACCGGTCATATTTACTATTAAAACAACCAGCTCAATGCGTAGATTAATTTGATACTTGTTATTAAGTTGTAGGACATTGCAGCGGATAGTTATGATTGAATGTATAAAAGCTAAAATCACTTTGTTAGAACAATAAATGATACAGTGAACAGGGAACTCAAGCCAACCCTTTTGGCAGTTTCAGGGCTGAACCTGATCAGCATATACATAAGAGAATTGTGTAGTAGAGACCCCTCCCCCAGGAACTAGGAAAAACAGAAAAGTTGTTGCTGGCTAGGGAGAGAGGAGGGCAGTTGCTGGTGGACTCAGAGGAAGATGGAGGTTTTGCATGATTTTAAAGAGGAAAGAGAGAAAGACAGAGTCATATGGAGAGATAAACTAATAATGAGAAGGATCTGGTAAATGTATCGCAGGCATTTAACTATAACTATATGTAACTGTGTTTTAACTATGGTCTAACTGTTTTCTGTGTGTGTGTGTGTGTGTGTGTGTGTGTGTGTGTGTGTGTGTGTGTGTAACCATGTAATTATAGATATACTGTACTTTGTAATATATATTGTATCCATATCCTTTTAACAAGAAAATAAGAATTTACTCACCGGTAATTCTGTTTCTCGTAGTCCGTAGTGGATGCTGGGAACTCCGTAAGGACCATGGGGAATAGCGGGCTCCGAAGGAGGCTGGGCACTCTAGAAAGATCTTAGACTACCTGGTGTGCACTGGCTCCTCCCACTATGACCCTCCTCCAAGCCTCAGTTAGGTACTGTGCCCGGACGAGCGTACACAATAAGGAAGGATTTTGAATCCCGGGTAAGACTCATACCAGCCACACCAATCACACCGTACAACTCGTGATATGAAACACAGTTAACAGTATGAAACAATAGAGCCTCTCAACAGATGGCTCAACAATAACCCGATTTAGTTAACAATAACTATGTACAAGTAATGCAGATAAACCGCACTTGGGATGGGCGCCCAGCATCCACTACGGACTACGAGAAACAGAATTACCGGTGAGTAAATTCTTATTTTCTCTAACGTCCTAGTGGATGCTGGGAACTCCGTAAGGACCATGGGGATTATACCAAAGCTCCCAAACGGGCGGGAGAGTGCGGATGACTCTGCAGCACCGAATGAGAGAACTCCAGGTCCTCCTCAGCCAGGGTATCAAATTTGTAGAATTTTGCAAACGTGTTTGCCCCTGACCAAGTAGCTGCTCGGCAAAGTTGTAAAGCCGAGACCCCTCGGGCAGCCGCCCAAGATGAGCCCACCTTCCTTGTGGAATGGGCATTGACAGATTTTGGCTGTGGCAGGCCTGCCACAGTATGTGCAAGCTGAATTGTACTACAAATCCAACGAGCAATAGTCTGCTTAGAAGCAGGAGCACCCAGCTTGTTGGGTGCATATAGGATAAACAGAGAGTCAGATTTTCTGACTCCAGCCGTCCTGGAAACATATATTTTCAGGGCCCTGACAACGTCTAGCAACTTGGAGTCCTCCAAATCCTTAGTAGCCGCAGGCACCACAATAGGCTGGTTCAGGTGAAACGCTGACACCACCTTAGGGAGAAACTGGGGACGAGTCCTCAATTCTGCCCTATCCATATGGAAAATCAAACAAGGGCTTTTACAAGACAAAGCCGCCAATTCTGATACTCGCCTGGCAGAAGCCAAGGCCAATAACATAACCACCTTCCATGTGAGATATTTCAGATCCACGGTTTTTAGTGGTTCAAACCAAAGTGATTTTAAGAAAACTCAACACCACGTTGAGATCCCAAGGTGCCACAGGAGGCACAAACGGGGGCTGACTATGCAGCACTCCTTTTATAAATGTCTGAACTTCAGGTACTGAAGCTAGTTCTTTTTTGAAAGAAAATCGACAGAGCCGAGATCTGTACCTTAATGGAACCCAATTTAAGGCCCATAGTCACTCCTGCTTGCAGGAAATGCAGAAATCGACCTAGTTGAAATTCCTCTGTTGGGGCCCTTTCGGCCTCACACCATGCAACATATTTTCGCCATATGCGTTGATAATGAGTTGCTGTAACCACTTTCCTGGCTTTAGTAAGCGTAGGAATTACTTCCTCCGGAATACCCTTTTCCTTCAGGATCCGGCGTTCAACCGCCATGCCGTCAAACGCAGCCGCGGTAAGTCTTGGCACAGACAGGGCCCCTGCTGCCGCAGGTCCTGACTGAGTGGCAGAGGCCATTGGTCCTCTGATATAAATTCTTGAAGTTCTGGGTACCAAGCTCTTCTTGGCCATCCACGAGTATCGTTCTTACTCCTCGCCTTCTTATTATTCTCAGTACCTTTGGTATGAGAGGCAGAGGGGAGAACACCTAAACCGACTGGTACACCCACGGTGTTACCAGAGCGTCCATAGCTATCGCCTGAGGGTCCCTTGACCTGGAGCAATATCTTTTTTAGCTTTTTAAGGCGGGACGCCATCATGTCCACCTGTGGCCTTTCCCAATGGTGTACAATCCTATTGGAAGACTTCTGGAGGAAGTCCCCATTCTCCCGGGTGGAGGTCGTGTCTGTTGAGAAGATCTGCTTCCCAGTTGTCCACTCCGGGAATGAACACTGCTGACAGTGCTAACACATGATTTTCCGCCTATCGGAGAATCCTTGTGGCTTCTGCCATCGCCATCCTGCTTTTTGTGCCGCCCTGTTGATTACATGGGCGACTGCCGTGATGTTGTCTGATTGGATCAGTACCGGCTGGTTTTGAAGCAGAGGCCTTGCTGGCCTCAGGGCATTGTAAATGGCCCTCAGATCCAGAATATTTATGTGTAGGGAAATAACCTGACTTGACCAAAGTCCCTGGAAGTTTCTTCCCTATGCGACTGCCCCCCAGCCTCAAAGGCTGGAATCCATGGTCACTAGGACCTAGTCCTGTATGCCGAACCTGCGGCCCTCTTGAAGATGGGCACTCTGCAGCCACCACAGTAGAGATACCCTGGTCCTTGGAGACAGGGTTATCAGCCTATGCATCGGAAGATGCGATCCGGACCACTTGTCCAACAGGTCCCTCTGAAAAGTTCTTGTATGGAACCTGCCTAATGGGATTGCTTCGTAAGAAGCTACCATTTTTCCCAGGACTCGCGTGCAATGATGCACCGCTACCTATTTTGGTTTCAGGAGGTCTCTGACTAGAGATGACAACTCCTTGGCTTTCTCCTCCGGGAGAAACACTATTTCTGGTTTATGTCCAGAACCATCCCCAGGAACAGTAGACGTGTCATAGGAACCAGCTGTGACTTTGGACTGTTTAGAATCCACCTATGCTGTTGTAGCACTTTCCAAAATAGTGCTACCCCGACTACCAACTGCTCCTTGGACCTCGCCCTTATAACGAGATTGTCCAATTACGGGATAATTACAACTCCCTTTTTTTGAAGGAGTATCATCATTTCGGCCATTACCTTGATAAAACACCCTCGGTGCCATGTACAGTCCAAACGGCAGTGTCTGGACTTGGTAATGGTAATCCTGTACCACAAATCTGAGGTACTCCTGGCGAGGATGGTAAATGGGGACATGCAGGTAAGCATCCTTGATGTCCCGGGTAACCATGTAATCCCCCTCGTCCAGGCTTGCAATAACCGCCCTCAGCGATTCCATCTTGAACTTGAATTTTTTTATGTTCAAGGATTTTAAATATAAAATGGGTCACACCGAACCATGCGGTTTCGGTACCCCAACCCGTGTGGAATAGTAACCCCGCCCTTGTTGAAGTAGGGGCACCTTGAGTATTACCTGCTGGGAATACCGCTTATTAATTGCCTCTAGCACAGCCTCCCTGCTTGAGGGAGTTGTCAGCAAGGCATATTTTAGGAAACGGCTGGGGGGAGACATCTCTAATTCCAGCTTGTACCCCTGAAATACTACTTGGAAGAAACAGGGATCCACCTGTGAGCGAGCCCACTAATTGCTGAAATTTTTGAGGCGGCCCCCCACCGTACCTGGCTACACCTGTGGAGCACCCGCGTCGTGGTGTGTACTCACAGGAGGCGGGGGAAGAATCTTGATTCTGGGAACAGGCTGACTGGTGCAGCTTTTTCCCTCTACCCTTGTCTCTGTACAGAAAGGAAGCGCCATTTGTCCCGCTTGCTTTTTTGAAGCCGAAAGGACTGTACCTTTTTCTGTGAGGAAACCTGAGGTAAAATTATTTCTTCCCAGCAGTTGCTGTGGATACGAGGTCCCAGAGACCATCCCCAAATAATTCCTCACTCTTATAAGGCTCTCTATGCGCTTTTTAAGTCAGCATCACCTGTCCAGTGACAGGTCTCTAATACCCTCCTGACAGAATGGACATTACATTTATTTTGGATGCCAGCCGGCAAAATATCCCTCTGTGCATCCCCCATATATAAGACAACGTCTTTAATATGTTTTTATGTTTGCCAACTATTATCCCTGTTTGACAGGGTCACCAACCACGCTGCAGCAGCACTATCTGCAGGTCTCAGTCTAGTACCTGAGTGTGTAAATACAGACTTCAGGATAGCCTCCTGTTTTTTTTATCAACAGGTACCTATTAAAGTGGCCGTATCCTAAGACGGCAGTGCCACCTTTTTTGACAAACGTGTGAGCGCCTTATCCACCCTAGGGGATATCTCCCAGCGTAACTTATCCTCCTGGCGGGAAAGGGTACGCCATCAGTAACTTTTTATAAATTACCAGTTTCTTAACGGGGGAACCCACGCTTTTCACACACTTCATTTATTCATCTGATGGGGGAACAAAACACTGCCTGTTTTTTCTCCCCAAACCTAAAACCCATTTATAGAGGTTAAAGTCAGAAATGTATAACACATTTTTTATTGCCGGGATCAAGTCACGGATTGGATTGTGTATATGTCTCCACCTTGTCGACACTGGAGTCAGACTCCGTGTCGACATCTGTGTCTGCCATCTGAGAGAGCGGGCGTTTTTGAGCCCCTGATGGCCTTTGAGACGCCTGGGCAGGCGCGGGCTGCGAAGCCGGCTGTCCCACAGCTGTTACGTCATCCACCCTTTTATGTAAGGAGTTGACACTGTCGGTTAATACCTTTTACCTCTCTATCCACTCTGGTGTCGGCCCCACAGGGGGCGACATCACATATATCGGCCTCTGTTCCGTCACCATATAAGCCTCCTCATTCAACATGTCGACACAGCCGTACCGACACACCGCAGACACACAGGGAATGCTCTAAACGAGGACAGGACCCACAAAAGCCCTTTGGGGGGACAGAGTGAGAGTATGCCAGCACACACCAGAGCGCTATATACTGCAGGGACTAACTGAGTTATGTCCCCTATAGCTTTATATCTATATATATAATGTATACTGCGCCTAAATTTAGTGCCCCCTCTCTCTTTTTTTAACCCTTGTAGACTGCAGGGGAGAGCCAGGGAGCTTCCCTCCAACGGAGCTGTGAGGGAAAATGGCGCCAGTGTGCTGAGGAGATAGGCTCCGCCCCTTTTTCGCGGCCTATTCTCCCATTTTTTATGGACTTCTGGCAGGGGTATTTACCTCATATATAGCCCCTGGGGCTATATATTGAGGTATTTTTGCCAGCCAAGGTGTTTTTATTGCTGCCTCAGGGCGCCCCCCCCCAGCGCCCTGCACCCTCAGTGACCGGAGTATGAAGTGTGTGAGAGGAGCAATGGCGCACAGCTGCAGTGCTGTGCGCTACCTTGGTGAAGACTGAGTCTTCATGCCGCCGATTTTCCGGACCATCTTCTTGCTTCTGGCTCTGTAAGGGGGACGGCGGCGCGGCTCCGGGACCGAACATCAAGGCTGGGCCTGCGGTCGATCCCTCTGGAGCTAATGGTGTCCAGTAGCCTAAGAAGCCCAATCCGGCTGCAAGCAGGCGAGTTCGCTTCTTCTCCCCTTAGTCCCTCGCTGCAGTGAGCCTGTTGCCAGCAGGTCTCACTGAAAAGAACAAATTCTAAGACTATAACTTTCTAAGAGCTCAGGAGAGCCCCTAGTGTGCATCCAACCTCGGCCGGGCACGAAATCTAACTGAGGCTTGGAGGAGGGTCATAGTGGGAGGAGCCAGTGCACACCAGGTAGCCTAAGATCTTTCTAGAGTGCCCAGCCTCCTTCGGAGCCCGCTATTCCCCATGGTCCTTACGGAGTTCCCAGCATCCACTAGGACGTTAGAGAAATATATACTTCACTGAGCTTTGGAACTCAGATAATGTGTGGGTGTATCGTTTTCTCTTATGGGATGCTGTGGTATGCTTATGAGGTGTTGTGCGATGCAAGTGCACATTTATGGGATTTTGGTAATAAGATGTGCAGGGATTTACAATATATATATATATATTAGAGCGGGCATCTTAAATATTTGTGAGAAATCTAAAAATGGCATTCATAATATGTATACTGCTACGTTATGTACCTCCTATATACCTATTATGCAACTATATGTACCTTCTATATATACAGATATTGCTACTATACCTCCAATATATACTTGCTGGGCTGCCATTAGAAATCACGGGGCCCGGGACTGCCAAAATAGACACCCCACTCCCCTACTAATGTTCCTATGAATACTAGTTTCCTGCAATCTGACATAGCACAGATTATGGGGAAGTATTATGTTAGTATTATAGGTTTTCATGGCAGTAGTACTCAGGCCAGAATATTCCCCAAACATGGTCCTCAAGCACCCCAACAGTCCAGCTTTTAGGTTTATCCATGGCTCAGCACAAGTGGTTAAATCAAATTGCTAATTAAGTCACCTGTGGCCAAGCATGGATTCATTTAAAACCAGGACCGTTGGGGTGCCTGGAGGACCGCGTTTGGAATGGTTTTGCAAGGCAGATAGGTCACCCATCATCACCCCCATCAAGCACTTACACATCATGTGCATGCAAACCACTGCACTCACCCTTCCTCCATTACTACACCTGCTCATTCCTATGTGGACATATTTAGAAGCTTCCTAAAAGCTCCTACAGAAACCTTCAACCTACACAAAACGACTGCCTGCACCACCCCCTCATTGCCCCAACCTCACCTTCCGCTCCCACTGTAGACCCCACAGCTTAATGTTCTGGGTGCTGGTCCAGGAAGACGGCAACATCAGCCCTAGGTGGGCTGCAGGCAGTAGACAGAGGTTGCAATGGTCCATGTGCGTATGAAGACAGGAGACACAGCCAGCAGAATCTTGGGCCTGGAATCCAGTATCTGTCACTTTCCCCTCGATCTCCTCCCGCACCTAGCAGCACCCGAAATCTAGCAGAAGTCATCTGCAGTGTGTGGGCAGCTGAGGGTGTCAGTTTGCCAGAAGACAGCCACCCTCCCTATTCTGATGTGTGGTGTTGGACCAGGAGGCCTATTGTGCCACCCCCATCAGGTGGCACCCCCATGGCATGACCGCGGCATGTCGGGACCATATCAGCAGCACAGTAAAGGAGTCTGGAGCCGGCAGCCATGGAGAGATTATCCATAAAGATTTGCAACTCCTTCAAAGTTGACATTGGCCTCTTGGTAGCATCCCTGTTCTAAATCCTACTAGATCTGTCAGGTTTGGGGGGAAGGCCCGATCTGCGCAAGGTGCTGGTGGTGTCCTATGCTTTACAACATCTTAGTATCGCTCTGAATGGTACTCGGAGGGAAAGTAATAGCATGTGAATCTTTGTGCATCCTTCTCCTAACTTGTGGCTTTCCACAACTTTATCCCGGATCCCTTTTGAGAGGAACTTTCCAGCTATGATGAATTATTTGTCTTACTTATAGTGGAACCCACAAGGAACAGCCAATCGTATTCTGAAGTAATAAAAAACCACTCTAACTGATGTTAGGTGGTGGCACTCTAGCCTATTGTGTGATCTACAAGGTTGTAGGTTGTCATACATTTATGTCTTATATCATGGGTGAGGAGACGGCAGGACTATAGTCACTATGTGCCACGTTTGTGTGTTATATCATGGATGAGGAAACCCCAGGACTATAGTCATTATGTGCCATTCTTGTGTGTTATATCATGGGTGAGGAGATGCCAGGACTATAGTCATTATGTGCCATGCTTGTGTGTTATATCATGGGTGAGGAGATGCCAGGACTATAGTCATTATGCGCCATGCTTGTGTGTTAGATCATGGGTGAGGAGATGCCAGGACTATAGTCATTATGTACCATGCTTGTGTGTTATATCATGGGTGAGGAGACCCCAGGACTATAGTCATTATGTGTCATGCTTGTGTGTTATATCATGGATGAGGAAACCCCAGGACTATAGTCATTATGTACCATGCTTGTGTGTTATATCATGGATGAGGAGACCCCAGGACTATAGTCATTATGCGCCATGCTTGTGTTATATCATGGGTGAGGAGAGGCCAGGACTATAGTCATTATGTGCCATGCTTGTGTGTTATATCATGGATGAAGAGATGCCAGGACTATAGTCATTATGAGCCATGCTTGTGTTATATCATGGGTGAGGAGATCATGGATGAAGAGATGCCAGGACTATAGTCATTATGAGCCATGCTTGTGTGTTATATCATGGGTGAGGAGATGCCAGGACTATAGTCATTATGTACCATGCTTGTGTTATATCATGGGTGAGGAGATGCCAGGACTATAGTAATTATGTACCATGCTTGTGTGTTATATCATGGGTGAGGAGATGCCAGGACTATAGTCATTATGAGCCATGCTTGTGTTATATCATGGGTGAGGAGATGCCAGGACTATAGTCATTATGAGCCATGCTTGTGTGTTATATCATGGATGAAGAGATGCCAGGACTATAGTCATTATGAGCCATGCTTGTGTTATATCATGGGTGAGGAGATGCCAGGACTATAGTCATTATGCGCCATGCTTGTGTGTTATATCATGGATGAAGAGATGCCAGGACTATAGTCATTATGAGCCATGCTTGTGTGTTATATCATGGATGAAGAGATGCCAGGACTATAGTCATTATGAGCCATGCTTGTGTTATATCATGGGTGAGGAGATGCCAGGACTATAGTCATTATGTGCCATGCTTGTGTGTTATATCATGGGTGAGGAGATGCCAGGACTATAGTCATTATGTGCCATGCTTGTGTGTTATATCATGGGTGAGGAGATGCCAGGACTATAGTCATTATGCGCCATGCTTGTGTGTTATATCATGGATGAAGAGATGCCAGGACTATAGTCATTATGAGCCATGCTTGTGTGTTATATCATGGGTGAGGAGATGCCAGGACTATAGTCATTATGCGCCATGCTTGTGTGTTATATCATGGGTGAGGAGATGCCAGGACTATAGTCATTATGTGTCACATTTGTGTGTTATATCATGGATGAGGAGACCCCAGGACTATAGTCATTATGAGCCATGCTTGTGTGTTATATCATGGGTGAGGAGATGCCAGGACTATAGTCATTATGTGTCACATTTGTGTGTTATATCATGGATGAGGAGACCCCAGGACTATAGTCATTATGTGCCATGCTTGTGTGTTATATCATGGGTGAGGAGATGCCAGGACTATAGTCATTATGCGCCATGCTTGTGTGTTATATCATGGGTGAGGAGATGCCAGGACTATAGTCATTATGCGCCATGCTTGTGTGTTATATCATGGATGAGGAGACGCCAGGACTATAGTCATTATGCGCCATGCTTGTGTGTTATATCATGGGTGAGGAGATGCCAGGACTATAGTCATTATGTGCCATGCTTGTGTGTTATATCATGGATGAAGAGATGCCAGGACTATAGTCATTATGCGCCATGCTTGTGTGTTATATCATGGGTGAGGAGACCCCAGGACTATAGTCATTATGTGCCATGCTTGTGTGTTATATCATGGGTGAGGAGATGCCAGGACTATAGTCATTATGCGCCATGCTTGTGTGTTATATTATGGGTGAGGAGATGCCAGGACTATAGTCATTATGCGCCATGCTTGTGTGTTATATCATGGATGAAGAGATGCCAGGACTATAGTCATTATGCGCCATGCTTGTGTGTTATATCATGGGTGAGGAGAGGCCAGGACTATAGTCATTATGTGTCACATTTGTGTGTTATATCATGGGTGAGGAGATGCCAGGACTATAGTCATTATGCGCCATGCTTGTGTGTTCTATCTTGGGTGAAGAGAGGCCAGGACTATAGTCATTATGTGCCATGCTTGTGTGTTATATCATGGGTGAGGAGATGCCAGGACTATAGTAATTATGTACCATGCTTGTGTGTTATATCATGGGTGAGGAGATGCCAGGACTATAGTCATTATGAGCCATGCTTGTGTTATATCATGGGTGAGGAGATGCCAGGACTATAGTCATTATGCGCCATGCTTGTGTGTTATATCATGGATGAGGAGATGCCAGGACTATAGTCATTATGTGCCATGCTTGTGTGTTATATCACGGATGAGGAGATGCCAGGACTATAGTCATTATGCGCCATGCTTGTGTGTTATATCATGGGTGAGGAGATGCCAGGACTATAGTCATTATGAGCCATGCTTGTGTGTTATATCATGGGTGAGGAGACACCAGGACTATATTCATCATGTGTCACATTTGTGTGTGTGTGTGTTTTTATTTCCTGTGTATGCATGTTCCTGTACATCAGGATTTTTGCCAGAAAGGGAGAAAAGAATTCCTAATTACAATATTTATTTATTAAGTTTCTTATATAGCGCAGCATATTCCGTTGCGCTTTACAAATGGAAACAAACAGTAACAGAACAAGACTGGGTAATAACACAGACATAGAGGTAGGAGGGCCCTGCTCGCAAGCTTACAATCTACAGGGAAATAGGCATGGACACAGGAGGAGAGGTGCTATCTATTGCATAATGCGCCAACCAGATTGCAAAGGTTCCTGGTGGGCTGCATGATATGGTCACTAAGCAATGTTGGCCTGGGGGCAGGAGGCTGTGAAAGCTAAGAAAGAGAACATACTGTATGTAGCTTGGGGTCGACCTATGGATGATTCACCCATTTTATACATGGTGCCAGGTGTGACAATATTAATGCCATTGAAGAATAGCAATGGCTCACACGTCCGCCCCAAATGCCAGCCTCTGTATCTGGAAGGTGAGTACATTATACCTGCAATGTAATGGGGTGTGAAGCAGATTTTGTAGAGCAGGAACTTGCAGAAGAAGGGGAACCCATGACGTTGAGCTGAAGGAGTCCATGTTCTGATCAATACATGAACATGATAATTCTATCATTTGCTAGGTACATACAGATTTGCAGTTGTGGCGACAAGTGCCGACAATAACGGTCTATGGGGGACATTTACTAAGCAGTGATAAGAGCGGAGAAGTTGCCCATGGCAACCAATCAGCACTAAAGTCACATCTATAATTTGCATACTATAAAATGATACAGAGTTGCTGATTGGTTGATGGGGAAACTTCTCCACTGACTCGCTATTCCGCTCTTATCACTGCTTAGTAAATGTCACCCTATGTTTTGTATTATTTTATTTTACCATTAGTTTGTTTATTTTTACTTATAGAGGCAAAAAAAAAAAACCTCCAAAATTAATTATTTTAATTGAAATAGCAAGAATGTGATTTTTATTTTTTTTACATTTTTTCTAAACAGCACCATGAAATACTTTGTGGTTTTTGCGTCACCAATTAATCCACCATTCCAAAACAGCAAGAAGTTGGATTCCTACCCGCAGGTTTCCATAACAGACTCAGTTTTTAAAAATGATCATGTTTTTTTTATCTTCTACTTTTTGCATGTGCGACTAGAACGCATAATACATAGACAATATAGAACAACGTGATATTTGATTACTATGGAGAGTGCTGCTGCTCTCTAATAGAAGAAAATACAATACGTTTCATCCGAGTGATCTATTCCAGTCTCCTATTCGTGGCATCCATTTCCAGTTGTCTGCCGGTGATTAACTTGCATTTTTAAAACATTGTGGGACAAGAGTGTTGCTACACCCGGTTTGTGAAATCTGATGTTTAATAAGATGTGCTTTTTGTGTAAAACATTTCCCACACTCAAAGCATGGAAAAGGTTTCTCACCTGTGTGACTTTTCTCGTGTCTAATGAGTGTTGATTTCCGCGAAAAACACTTCCCACACTGGGCGCATGAAAACGGTTTCTCGCCTGTGTGAGTTCTCTGATGTATCTCAAGAGATGCTTTCTGTGTAAAACATTTCCCACACTCAGTACATGGAAAGGGCTTCTCCCCTGTGTGAGTTCTCTGATGTGTAACTAGGGAGGATTTCTCTGTAAAACATTTCCCACACACAGAACATGGATAAAGTTTCTCACCTGTGTGAAGTCTCTGATGTCTAACGAGTGTTAATTTTAGGGTAAAACTTTTCCCACACTCAAAACATGGAAATGTCTCACCTGTCTTAGCTCGCCGATGGGTAATAATCTTTGTGCTCGGTGTAAAAAATTTGTCATAAACAGAATTGGGAAACCCCTTACCTACTCTACGAGCTCCACTAGATGTACCAATATTTGAGTTACCAGGAGAACGACCTTCATAATTAGAGGTAACAGATGATATGCCTGCTCTGGGAGATTCTGCATTTAGAATTGGGGGACGAGAGTTTTCTCCTCGAGACTTTTGTGTGATGTTGGTATCTTCTACTTTACCATCTGGAGATATAAAGAGATGTCTCTCTGATGAATTCATGTGTCGCTTTCCATCTGCTGAGAATAAAATAAATATATGTGAATACTACACAAGATTAGCTGGAGATATTGCCAGTGGAGGGCTAGGAAGTAGTTCAGTGAGAGGTTGGAGGAGGTGGAGAGTTGTAGTGGGGTTACGGATAGAGGGGTAGGGAACAGAAAGAAGAGGCCAGTGAAGAGATATGGTTGAAAATGATGGGGGGTTAAGAGCCCAATTAGACCTAGAGAAGGTAGGTTATAGGTAGATGTCCCAAAAGTCTAGGAAGAGGCAGGTAATCCAGGGGTTATAGGCAGAGGGACAACTGTAAGGAGTCTGTATTAGGCACACACATTATGCAGGACTGGTGCTATGGGGAGTCAATCACGTTGCAAATAAATACTCTCTGTAACTGCCATAAAAGACCATTGTGGCCCTCTAATGTGCTGCGGACTTCTTGTGGTGCCATATAAAGCATACTAATAAATTCTCTTCCTGATCACGCAACCAGTAGGTCTTTCCAATTCTGGCAATAAACCCGGCCTTGGATATTAGGCAGCGGCAAGAATGTGGTAGGCTGAGTTGGCTGAATGGTTACCAGCTCATTGAAGTGGATGGCTTAGGAGGAAGGACTTTGGGGATTTGAGTGAGGAGAAGAGGGCTGAGACCGTGTCTGAGCAGGTAGAACTCTTGGGACATGTCAACCAAACATGACCAAATGTTCCAAACTGCACACATCCTTGCCAGCAGGTATAGCAAGTGCAGGGAGACATTTCTCCCCAGTTTGTCAGGGTTATGATACCATTAATAATAGACTATGTGCATTTTCTTTGATTAGAGAGGACATTGACCTGGAAGCCACCTTCTAATAGTCTTCCGCTGGAGGAGGTTCTACATCCCCTCGCCCCTCCCCATCTTGTGCCTACTCCTCGGTTCCAACTGCGTACCAATGAGTATAGAATATAGAAGGGAAAGAAAACCTTTTTACATAGGCAAGGAGAGATAAACCTTCTCAATTTGAGAAGGGGGAGGGGTTACGAGAGCCCATGTGACAGTAGGGATCAGACAGATGGCCTCAGTTAGAAGTATCCATAGAACTTTGGGTGAAGATCAGGATGTGCGGCAACCAATCTCTCAAAGGAAAGGAAAGATCCTTGGTGTAGGAGGTCCCCATAAACCTTATTTCCGAGGGGTAAGAAGTCTCTAGAGAAGCCTCGTGGAATTCAGGATTGTTCCAGAGGGGATTTATAGTAATGTAGTAATGATGGGGGAAAGTGGGGCAGGGTAGTGTATTAAGATGGCGCTTGCAAACCTCCCAGGTCTGTGACAAAAGAATTTGAGCAAGACAAACCTGCTTTAACTAGGCAATCCCCAAATGTGATTGAGATGCAACATAGATAATTAGATTGTCAATACCAAATTACAGGTTGATCAGTAATATTAAAATAACAATCTTAAATTATATGCATCACAAATACACTACGTAGACAAAACTGATTGGACACTGACAGCAAATAGATCAACAAGATTTTATTGCTGTCAATATTTTGTAGGTCCACCATGTTCAGGGATTATTGCAGACACCCATCTTGGCAAACTGTCCACAAGTTCCTGGACAGCAGCAGGTGGTATAATTTGCCATTCCGCCTTAAATACAGTGACCAACTGTGACATTAAAGAAGGTCGAGTCGGTCTACAACGTACCCATCACTCCAATTTGTCCCAGAGGTTCTCAATGAGGTCTGGGTTCTGAGCTGGCCACTCCATCCGGGTTACCAAATTTTCTGCATACCAGTGCAGCGTTGGCCTGGAAACATGACATCGCACAGCCTATGAAGATCCCCTTTTCAAACTCAGTTAGCTCTTTCTGGTTAGCAAATTATCTAATCATTGCCTCGCTACCAGTTTTATAACTTCACAAACACGTCTGCGGCAGGAGCACACCATTTTGCTTGCATGGGGAAAAGGGGGATGTCCAATCACTTTTGTCTACATAGTGTATTTTGTATTAAGGTAGCTGGACCACAGCAATTATTCTGGATAAATAAGATATTGATCTAATCTGGTATATAAGAATCACACAATCTGTTATATTGGTCAATAGTGGAACAAATAACACAGAAGATATAAGTTCTAGTAACCCCAAAATAACTTGGTTTTAGTAATAGTAAGGTACTGATAACTCTCCCAGTCAGTATCATCTGTGTAAGCCATAATCTGAGGATGTGTAAAATTAGATAACCAAAGATAGCTATAGCCCCTAGGTTGTTAGGCGCCGCGGTCCGGGACTTCCTCCCGGCCCGGCGCCTAGCAACTAGGGACGCCGAGCGCACTTAGCCGCCGGGTCCCTAGCAACGCTGGGACGCCATGCGCGCTGAGCCGACGGCTCCCTAGCAACGCTAGGACGCCGAGACGCCGGGAACCTAGCAACGGGGACGCCACGGGCGGACCGCGTTCCCCGTTGCAGGGTGGATTAAATCACTGTGCACACATGTTTCTGGTCGTGCAGCAGGGCAGCTGCACGACATTGGTGGTAATCAGGCTCTGGACTCTGATTGGGGAATTCCCTGTTAAATACCTTCTCAGTGCCTCACACAGACGCCGGTGATAGCTTCCTGCATGCTGCTCATGTTTGGTTTATATCTGTTCCTGGTCTGCTGTGTCCGGTCGTTCCAGTCTTCAGAGTTCCTGAGTCTTGGTGTTTGTCATCTCATCCTAAGGAGTTCTCCTGGTCCTCATTTACCTGTGACACTCTATTGAGGATCTCGCTTGGTTTGGTGAGTGACGGCTCTTCCGTGTGCTGCGGCCTAGGCCGCTTAATATTGTTTGCTGGTTTTGGAGCATTTGCGGAGGTATCCGCTTCCACAGTCCTCTCCGGTACTCGGCGGTGCCGTGTAGGAGAGTGGACAAGTGGAGTATTTTGGTTGTCCTTTTCCCTGGCGGAAATCCGCACATACTTTAGGTTTGTTAGTAGCCCCTGGCCTTGTTATTTAGTTAGAGGGCCCCTTGTTATCTCCCTGTCTCGGTTCACTCTTTGTCTCCCATTAAGACCTGAGGGGGCATCGGAGTTGGGCAGATGTAATCCGCCCTTCAAACGCGGCTGCCATGGGCTCAAGAAACCATAGTCTCGCAAGAGTGTACTGACAGCACGGGCGAGACAACGGAGACAGGGTGCCAGGGGCTATTCCCATTCCTTTCCCCTTTCCCAGCATTACGTTCCGGTATTCAGGTCTCTTCACATAAGATCACCCCAGACCTGAGTACTAGAATCATAACATTATCACCGGCCCAAAAACTTAAAAAATAAATAAATAAAAAAATAAAAAAAAGGGGGTTTTGAATTTTTTCCCATTCTGTTTTGGTGAGAATAAAATCCGGCTTCATGAATCCGGCAGGGTTAGGACCAAATCCCGGTCAGCTTTTTGCTAATCAAATTCAAGAACTAACTCAGATGGTTCAGGACCTTTCTCTTCGGGTAAGATCGCAGGAAGATTTTTTGCGAGCCTTCTCGAGTGTGGTCCCGGAACCAAAGATGCATTTACCCGACCGTTTTTCGGGTAACCGAAAATATTTTTTTAATTTTAAAGAAGCTTGTAAGCTATATTTTCGTTTAAGGCCTCGTTCCTCTGGTACTGAATCTCAGCGGGTTGGGATTATTATGTCATTGCTCCTGGGGGATCCACAGACCTGGGCGTTTGGGTTAAAAACTGAAGATCCTGCTTTGTTATCGGTAGACGCCTTTTTTAAATCATTAGGTCTGTTGTATGATGACCCAGATAGAGAGGCGTCAGCTGAGAGTCACCTACGTGCTCTTAAACAAGGGAAAAGTCCAGCAGAGGTGTATTGTACCGAATTTCGCCGTTGGTCGAACGACTGTGGCTGGAATGACCCGGCCCTGCGCAGTCAGTTTCGCCTCGGTTTATCTGAACTTATTAAAGACAGTCTCCTTCAGTACCCCGCTCCTGAGACTCTCGATAAACTCATGGAGCTTGCTATTAAAATAGATCGTCGTCTCCGAGAGCAGAGGGCTGAAGGAGGAACAACTTTTAGGCCTAGTCCTTGTGTTTATACCTTTTCAGAGGACGTCGAGGAGCCCATGCAAATGGGTCTCTCCCGGCTGTCCCCAGAGGAAAGAACCAGAAGATTAAGTTCTGGTCTCTGTTTGTACTGTGGTGGTAAGGGACATATTGCTCGCAACTGCCCGAACAAGTCGGGAAACGCTCTGACCAAGTGAATTGTGAGGGGGTTCACTTAGGTCTGCAGCTTATCTCCTCAAACGACTCTCTCCTAGGTCCTGTTAAGATTTCCTTTGGCAGCCTCAGTTCATTGGTGTCGGCCTTGGTCGACAGTGGAGCTGCAGGAAATTTTATGGATTTAACTTGGGCTAAGGCCTTAAGCATTCCTCAGATACCATTGACTAAACGTATCACCATGCACGGGTTAGATGGGGGTCCGCTTTCCAATGGGATAATTACTCACCGCACACCTCCAGTATTACTTACAGTAGGAGCTTTACATTCTGAAGAGATAGAATTCTACCTTACACATTGTCCGGCAGTTCCTGTAGTTTTGGGTCACCCTTGGCTTGCCTTTCATAATCCCACCATTGATTGGCGGTCCGGGGAGATTTCCCAATGGGGTCCTTTTTGTGTAAAGGAATGTATTTCCCATCCAGTCCGGGTTGCGGCAGTCGTCCCAGAACTTATTCCTGTGGAATATCAGGATTTTGCCAATGTGTTCTCCAAAGGGAATGCGGACATTCTGCCTCCCCATCGGTCCTACGACTGTGCAATAGAGTTAGTTCCAGGTGCCACTTTGCCTAAAGGGAGATTATATGCCCTGTCCGGGCCAGAAACCACGGCCATGAATAATTATATTCAGGAAAGCCTTAAGAAAGGTTTTATTAGGCCTTCTAAATCTCCATTGAGTGCAGGATTTTTCTTTGTTGAGAAAAAAGATGGGTCGCTTAGACCATGTATTGATTTTAGGGCCCTGAATAAGATCTCTGTGAAAAACACCTATCCTTTGCCCTTAATTTCAGTGCGTTTTGATCAGTTACGCTCCGCCGTGATTTTTTCGAAAATGATCTTAGGGGAGCTTACAACCTCATCCGAATAAAATCTGGGGATGAGTGGAAGACGGCTTTCAGCACTCAGTCGGGTCACTATGAATACCTGGTGATGCCGTTCGGCCTGTCAAATGCTCCGGCGGTTTTTCAAGACCTCATTAACGATGTTCTCCGTGACTTCCTTGGGAAGTTCGTGGTCGTTTATCTAGACAACATTTTAATATACTCTGAGTCTATGGAACAACATGTTACCCAGGTGCGTCTGGTTCTTCAAAAGTTACGAGAGAATCATTTATATGCTAAGCTTGAGAAGTGTGATTTTCACATCACAGAGGTGTCTTTCTTGGGGTATATTATTTCTCCCGAGAGATTTTTCATGGAACCGAAAGAGCTCCAGGCCATCCTTAATTGGGCGCAACCCACTAATTTAAAAGCAATTCAGCGCTTTTTAGGGTTTGCTAATTATTATAGGCGGTTCATTCATACTTTTTCTGACCTAGTCGCTCCCATAGTAGCTTTGACTAAGAAAGGAGCGGATCCCTCCAATTGGTCGCATGAAGCCGAGTTAGCCTTCCGGGCCTTGAAACAGGCCTTTGTCTCGGCTCCTGTCCTTAGACATCCTAATCCGGAGCTTCCCTTTATTGTGGAGGTTGATGCCTCAGAGGTTGGAGTGGGAGCAATCCTTTCTCAGGAAGATCCGGAGTCTCAGGAGTTACATCCTTGCGCTTTTAGGTCCAGGAAATTCTCCTCCGCTGAATCCAACTAGGACGTTGGTAATCGGGAATTACTGGCAGTAAAATGGGCTTTCGAGGAATGGAGGCAATGGTTGGAGGGAGCTAGGCATACTATTACTGTTTTTACTCACAATAAGAACCTGCAATATATTGAGTCAGCCAAACGACTTAATGCTCAGCAGGCATGTTGAGCATTGTTTTTTACTCGTTTCAGGTTTATAATTATCTTCAGGCCTGGTTCCAAGAATACGAAAGCTGATGCCCTGTCACGTTGCTTTCTTCCAGTTCACAATAGCAATCCTGTTACTACTCCCATAGTTCCATCTTTAGTCATCCGGGCAGGCCTCACACAGGATTTATTTACTCAGTTAAACCAGCTTCAACACGAAGCTCCTAGACTTACTCCTGCTGGTCGTCTTTTTGTCCCCGAAGGCACTGTTTTAACTGAGTTTCATGACAACAAAGTTTCGGGGCATCCTGGGTATCACTAAGACCTTGGAGTTAGTCTCTCGCTCAGTGTGGTGGCCGAGTCTTTCTAAAGATGTTAAGGAATTCGTCCATTCCTGTCAGGTTTGTGCACAGCATAAGGTTCCTCGTTCATTGTCTATCGGGCAACTCATGCCTTTAGCCGTTCCTCTCAGGCCATGGTCTCATATTTCCATGGATTTCGTGGCGGACCTTCCCCTTTCAGCCGGATTTCGAATCATTTGGGTGGTAGTGGACCGTTTTAGTAAAATGGCTCATTTCATTGCTCTTCCCCGATTACCCTCTGCTCAAGGGTTGGCAGTTTTGTTCCTCCGTCATGTGTTCAGGCTCCATGGTTTTCCCACTGATGTTGTCTCTGATCGGGGTCCGCAATTCATCGCACGATTCTGGAAACGTTTTTGTGCCTCATTGAAGATGAAACTGTCTTTAACATCTGGTTACCATCCACAGTCTAACGGGCAAACCGAACGAGTCAACCAGTCATTAAAACAGTACTTACGCTTGTATTCGGCCAAACTCCAGAATGATTGGTCCGAGTTTCTTCCTTTGGTAGAATTTGCTTATAATAACTCTTGTCATTCCTCCACCAAGGAGTCCCCATTCTTTTCAGTCTTTGGTTTTCCTCCTAGAGCCAATTCTTTTTTCCATCATTCTCCAGTTTCCCCGTTGACCTTAACCTGCCATCTCAGAGCAATTTGGAGAAAAGTGCACCTTGCCCTCAGAAAAGCGGCCTTCCGAGAAAATACATTTTCTGATAGACTCCGACGTCCTTGCACTTTTAAGGTGGGAGATAAGGTATGGTTGTCAACTCGTAACATCAAGCTCCGACAACCCTCGGCTAGACTGGGACCTAAATTTATTGGACCATTTCTTATTATTAAGAAGGTCAACCCAGTTGCTTTTCGGCTACGCTTGCCAAGATCTCTCAGAATTGGAAATACTTTCCACTGTTCCCTGTTGAAACAATGTGTTTCTTCCAGGAGATTTCCTCGGAGGACCTTCCAGGGTAGATCTCCAGTGGATGTGCAGGGACAACAGGAGTTCTTGGTAGAGAAGGTTTTAGATTCTAAAGTGTCCCGAGGCCAGCTTTACTTTTTGGTTCACTGGAAAGGCTATAGTCCGGAGGAAAGGTCTTGGGTCCTGGATAAGGATCTGCATGCCCCTAGACTCAAGAAGTTGTTCTTTCAGGAATTTCCTCAGAAGCCTGGCTTTATGGGTTCGTTGACCCCTCCTCAAGGGGGGGGGGGGGTACTGTTAGGCGCCGCGGTCCGGGACTTCCTCCCGGCCCAGCGCCTAGCAACTAGGGACGCCGAGCGCACTTAGCCGCCGGGTCCCTAGCAACGCTGGGACGCCATGCGCGCTGAGCCGACGGCTCCCTAGCAACGCTAGGACGCCGGGCGCGCCGAGCCGCCGGGACCCTAGCAACGGGGACGCCACGGGCGGACCGCGTTCCCCGTTGCAGGGTGGATTAAATCACTGTGCACACATGTTTCTGGTCGTGCAGCAGGGCAGCTGCACGACATTGGTGGTAATCAGGCTCTGGACTCTGATTGGGGAATTCCCTGTTAAATGCCTTCTCAGTGCCTCACACAGACGCCGGTGATAGCTTCCTGCATGCTGCTCATGTTTGGTTTATATCTGTTCCTGGTCTGCTGTGTCCGGTCGTTCCAGTCTTCAGAGTTCCTGAGTCTTGGTGTTTGTCATCTCATCCCAAGGAGTTCTCCTGGTCCTCATTTACCTGTGACACTCTATTGAGGATCTCGCTTGGTTTCGTGAGTGATGGCTCTGCCGTGTGCTGCGGCCTAGGCCGCTTAATATTGTTTGCTGGTTTTGGAGCATTTGCGGAGGTATCCGCTTCCACAGTCCTCTCCGGTACTCGGCGGTGCCGTGTAGGAGAGTGGACAAGTGGAGTATTTTGGTTGTCCTTTTACCTGGTGGAAATCTGCACATACTTTAGTTTTAGGTTTGTTAGTAGCCCCTGGCCTTGTTGTTTAGTTAGAGGGCCCCTTGTTATCTCCCTGTCTCGGTTCACTCTTTGTCTCCCATTAAGACCTGAGCGGGCATCGGAGTTGGGCAGACGTAATCCGCCCTTCAAACGCGGCTGCCATGGGCTCAAGAAACCATAGTCTCGCAAGAGTGTACTGACAGCACGGGCGAGACAACGGCGATAGGGTGCCAGGGGCTATTCCCATTCCTTTCCCCTTTCCCAGCATTACGTTCCGGTATTCAGGTCTCTTCACATAAGATCACCCCAGACCTGAGTACTAGAATCATAACATAGGTGTGGGAAGATCTCCAACAGTTGATGTGGGTCATTTTCATTGACCATAAGACCTGGGAGAGAGACATACAAAAGTCAACTAGAAATTTGTATATTCTAATCACAAAGTCCTATAACTTCAGTGATATCTCCAACAGATTACTACAAATTCATGGATGGTATCGAGGATGCTGACCCATACTTTAGGATTGTCACTTACCCATAGAGGCGTGGAGTCTAACATGCCGGAGGTATTCAACCAGGGACCTCCACATGTGGATATGGGCTTAGCTACGCCCGACACACAGGTGACGGCCCTCTGTCTGGGTTTCTAAGTACCGGGGCTGGTGTAAACTGGAGCAAGAACTAATTGTCAGTGTGCATTAATGGTCATCAGATTAGGCCAGGACCGGATGGGAAAACACAGGTACAGGGAATTGGCAGGAGCAGGAAAGGAATGGAACACAGGAGAACCAGGGACCAGTACACACAGGATGGCAGTGCTGTCTCGAATGGAAGCGCCATCTTGCCAAGTTTACAAGGGCGTCTCCCTTACAGATGTGGCGTAGAGTAGCACTTGCAGTCGGAAAGTGCAGCCACAGAGCAGTGGGACATCTCCTGTAGGTGCTGGTCTCCCCTATGCATAGCTGTAGCAATTCATGCAGCCTGGTCGCTGTGTAGGATGCAGATTTTTTTCCAGCTCTCATCTGGATCTTCAGGCTGGGATCAATTATTGGTGCAGATTTCTCATCAGCTTCAAGTGTAATGTTAAATTACTGTATGAACAGGTGGACTCTGGGGGATTGTCCATGGACGGTCAGGCAGGGCGTGGTGTTGTGTAGGCGATAGGAAAACCACATCTCCCCTGGTGGAGTCAGTGTGGGCACCGGCTCTGGGTCAGTTGGTCTTCGACTTTGTGAAGCTCCTAGCACTTCAGCAAGAGGATCAGGTTAGGACGGCTGCTGCGACTGGTTTCTCGGTGCAAGGAACAGAGTTGCCTGCTCCTGGGGGTGCGGTTCTTCAACAAGTGTTTAATCCACCCTGGCTTTGTACCATATATACATACATATATATACACAGCGTCTGTGTTTGATAAATTTCCTATTATTTGGAACGCTTTTTAGAGTATCCTAATCTGTGTGAGGTACATAAGAGGCATCCATTAGAGGTTTCGGATTCAGAGGAGGAAGCGGTCGAACTTGCAGAGGATGTTGTCGTCGTCCTGGAGGGCGAGGATATGGAGTATCGTGCCAGTCACGGCTTGGACAAAGTCATTGGTGCAGTGCACCACTCTCTGGATTGCTTAAATCTGGATTCCCAAGCAGAGGCTGTGGGTCTGTTCAAGCGTTGGTGCAAGAGGGCAGCTCCTTCCAGTCTTCAGATCTCATCAAGGAGGCCTGGAAGACACAGGATAAGAAGCGCTCCGTTCCACGCAAGTGTGCGTCCCTTTAACCTCTTCTGTCGGATCATGTGACCAAGTGGGAGCTGCCTCCCAAGGTTGACGCGGTGGTGGCGGGTTAAGCTAAGCACACCGCTCTTTCTGCCCAGGGCTTGACGTCTTTTAAGGATCTGCTGGATAAAAAATTGGAAGTTTGTATCAAGTCCATTTTTATAGACTCCGAGGTCGTTGTCTGATCTTTACTAGCCTTGGCATGGGTGGCTCAAGCTATGGAGACTTGGGCCAACAGACTTGTTGTGGGGCTTCAGAGTGATTCATCCAGGGACTTGGAAGAGCAGCTTTGTCGTGCAGCTAAATATGCACGTGAGGCTGTACAAGCCGGTGCTCAGGTAGATTCCAGAGTTTTGGCTATGGTGTTGTGGTTCGGAGGGTCCTCTGGCTTCATGCCTAGGATGCAGAAACTAAACTTTTCTCTTGCAGGGTCCACAGGTTATCCACAGGTTAAACATTGGGATATGAGGTAGCGACAGCGGATTGGCACCAACTAATGCATCGGCCCATCTCCTATATCACCGCCTCCTGGCTCAGGCAATTCAGTTTTTCTGTTTGGTGCGACAGGAGCCGGACCATGGTCAATGGGCTGCTGGTTTTTAGCAGCCATAATCTTTTTATTTTTATAGTCTTACTATTTTTTGAGCGATCTTTCTAAAAAGCGTCCTTTCCCAGCAGTCACCACTCCATTCATCACCCAGACACGTCCCCTGGTGTTACTGTATAATGCCCCATTCCCGGCAGTCACCTCTCCAGTCATCACCCAGACACATTCCCTGGTGTTACTGTATAATGCCCCATTCCCAGCAGTCACCTCTCCAGTCATCACCCAGACACGTCCCCCGGTGTTACTGTATAACGTCCCATTCCCAGCAGTCACCTCTCCAGTCATCACCCAGACACATCCCCTGGTGTTACTGTATAATGCCCCATTCCCAGCAGTCACCTCTCCAGTCATCACCCAGAATCATCCCCTGGTGTTACTGTATAATGCCCCATTCCCAGCAGTCACCTCTCCAGTCATCACCCAGACATGTCCCCTGGTGTTACTGTATAATGCCCCATTCCCAGCAGTCACCTCTCCAGTCATCACCCAGACACGTCCCCTGGTGTTACTGTATAATGCCTCATTCCCAGCAGTCACCTCTCCAGTCATCACCCAGACATGTCCCCTGGTGTTACTGTATAATGCCTCATTCCCAGCAGTCACCTCTCCAGTCATCACCCAGACATGTCCCCTGGTGTTACTGTATAATGTCCCATTCCCAGCAGTCACCTCTCCAGTCATCAAACAGACACATCCCCTGGTGTTACTGTATAATGTCCCGTTCCCAGCAGTCACCACCCAGACACATCCCCTGGTGTTACTGTATAATGCACCATTTCCAGCAGTCACCTCTCCAGTCATCACCCAGACACATCCCCCCTGGTGTTACTGTATAATGTCCCATTCCCAGCAGTCACCTCTCCAGTCATCACCCAGACACATCCCCTGGTGTTACTGTATAATGCCCCATTCCCAGCAGTCACCACTCCAGTCATCACCCAGACACGTCCCCTGGTGTCACTGTATAATGCCCCATTCCCAGCAGTCACCTCTCCAGTCATCACCCAGATACATCCCCTGGTGTTACTGTATGATGCCCCATTCCCAGCAGTCACCTCTCTAGTCATCACCCAGATACATCCCCTGGTGTTACTGTATGATGCCCCATTCCCAACAGTCACCTCTCCAGTCATCACCCAGACACATCCCCTGGTGTTACTGTATAATGTCCCATTCCCAGCAGTCACCTCTCCAGTCATCACCCAGACACGTCCCCTGGTGTTACTGTATAATGTCCCATTCCCAGCAGTCACCTCTCCAGTCATCATCCAGACACATCCCCTGGTGTTACTGTATAATGTCCCATTCCCAGCAGTCACCTCTCCAGTCATCACCCAGACATGTCCCCTGGTGTTACTGTATAATGTCCCATTCCCGGCAGTCACCTCTCCAGTCATCACCCAGGCACGTCCCCCGGTGTTACTGTATAATGTCCCATTCCCAGCAGTCACCTCTCCAGTCATCACCCAGACACATCCCCTGGTGTTACTGTATGATGCCCCATTCCCAGCAGTCACCTCTCCAGTCACCACCCAGACACATCCACTGGTGTTACTGTATAGATAAGAAATCAGCCTGATGGTGCGGGCCTCCACTAGGGCGATTCCAGGGTGGGAGGCCGATTTCTTCATTTTCCACAGATCTGGCAGCAGTCCACCACAGATGCCTGAGTGCAAGAAGCGGTATCTCACGGTTATGCGTTTGCCTTCAAGAAACACCCTCCTCAAAGGTTTTTTTGTACCAGCCAGTCTTCAGTGGAAACAAAGGGCTTTCCAAGAGGCAGTTCAGAAGTTGCTTCAGTCAGGAGTGATAATTCCAGTTCCTCCTGCGCAACGTGGACAAGGTTTATATTCCAACCTGTTTTTGGTTCAGAAGCCAAATGGGTCGTTCCGGCCCATACTCAATCTCTAAAGTGCTAATCAAGTACATTTGGGTGCCTCGGTTTCAAATGGAGACTTCATGTTCTATTATTTTGGCAACAGAGATGGAGGATTTTATGGTATCCCTGGATATTCAGGATGCTTCCCTACATGTACCTATAGCATTGTCCCATCAGTGCTATCTCAGGTTTGCCATCCTCCAGCAACACTTTTAGTTTCAGGCCCTACTATTTGCACTGGCCACAGCTCCCAGAGTGTTCACCATGGTGAATCATGGCGGTTATGGCGGCTTATCTCCATTGGCAGGACTGTTATCACCCAGTTTGTTATTGTTATTTCAAATTGTAAAGCGCAACGGAATTTGCTGCGCTATATAAGAAACTGTTAATAAATAAATAATAAGAATTTTTCCATACCTCGACGACTTATTAATCCTGGCACAGTCTCAGTAATTGCTTCAGTGTCATCAACAGACAACAGCTTGTTTGTAGAGACACGGTTGGCTCATAAATTGGGCAAAGTTGTCCCTGGTTCCACCACAACGGATGACTCACTTGGGGGCTGTGTTGGATTCGGGTCTTCAGAGAGTAATTTCACCTCTGAACAAAATATCCAAAATTCAGTCGAGGATCCAGGAGCTGCTACACAGTCAAAGGGTATCCATGCACGCAGCAATGCGAGTGATAGGATATGTGGTGTCGACATTTGACATGATGGCGTGTGCTCAATTCCATTCAAGGCCACTGCAACGTCTGATCCTTTCCAGATGGAATGGGTTACATCAGACAATGAAAACACAGACTATGGTTCTTACTCAGAAAGTAAGGAGGTCAGTAGCCTGGTGGCTACAGACATCCCATCTGGACAAAGGGAGACCCTTTGGGATATTATATTGGGAAATTCTGTCAATGGATGCCAGTCTTCAGGGCTGGGGAGCAGTGTCAGGAAGAAGTTGCTTCCATGGGCAGTGGACCAAGGAAGAAAATTGCCTGCCAATAAATATATTGAAACTTTGGGGCATATATACGGCACTCATTAAGGCACAGGACATCCTCCAGGAGAAACCAGTTCAAATTCGCTCGGACAATGCGACGACAGTAGCGTACCTCAATCATCAGGGAGGAACACGCAGCCAAAAAGCAATGAAAGAGGTAAGTCGCACATTAAGGTGGGCAGAGCTTCATCATCCAGCATTGTCCGCAGTATTTATTCCGGGAGTCCTAAACGATTTTCTCAGACAACACGCCATTCGTGCAAACGAATGGGCTTTAAACCCCAAGGTCTTCCAGACTCTAGTAGACAAGTGGCGGTTACCGGAAATAGATCTCATGGCATCCCGTCAGAACAACAAAGTTCCTGCATACAGGTCAAGAACAAAGAATCCCAGAGCGAGCTTTGCGGATGCCCTGTCAGTGAGATGGGCTTTTCACCTGCCCTATGTGTTTCCACCGATCGTCCTGTTACCCAGGGTGATGCGAAAGGTAAAACAAGGAAAGGGTGCCGTGATACTAATAGCTCTGGCTTGGCCCAGAAGACATTGGTACTCAGGTTGTCGGTGGATACTCCTTTTCTATCCCTCAATGTCCAGATCTACTGTCTCAGGGTCCTTGCTATTACAAGCATCTGGATCGACTGTCTTTGATGGCGTGGCTCTTGAGACTTCTATCCTGAAAGCAATAGGATTCTCACAACAGGTAATACAAACAATGCTTAGAGCAAGAAAACCATCCTCAGCTCGCACTTTTCACCGAATATGGCAGGCCTATATTCAATGGTGCAGTGACAGGAAATGTAACTCTAGGTCTTTCAGAGTTTCCAGAGTCCTAGCATTCCTTCAGGAAGGAATGGACAAAGGTCTACAGGTGGCTTCCTTCAGAGTGCAGGTGTCCACATTGACTGTATGGTTCCAAAATTGCTAACCTACAGGATGTTCGCACTTTCTTCCAGGGAATGCTTCACATCCAACCTCTTTTTGTTCCTCCTGCAGCGAATTGGGATTTAAATTTAGTCCTAAAGGCACTTCAGGTTGCTTTATTTGAACCACTAAAGCAGGTGGATCTTAAATGGCTGACAGCTAAAGTTCTCTTTCTACTGGCTATTGCTTCAGCTAGAAGAGTTTCAGACTCAGGAGCACTGTTATGTTGCCCTACTTTTCTGATATTTCATCCAGATAGAGCAGTTCTCGGAACCCAATCTGGTTATCTTCCTAAGGTAGTGTCTAAATTCCACCTTAACGAAGAAATTGTAGTCCCGGCCTTTCAAGGGCCGGCCCTTTCTGCGGGAGATGCATCATTTGACGTAGTCCATGCTTTAAGGATCTACGTGGATCGTCATCAGAAAAACAGACACTCTTTGTTCTTTATCGATTTCACAATAGAGGATGGTCTGCTGATAAGCAGACACTGGCAAGATGGCTTCGGATGATGATTTCAGAAGCATATTCTGAAGCTGATCTCCCAATTCCGGCTAATGTCTCTGCTCACTCTACTTGTAAGGTAGGTCCTTCATGGGCAGCACAATGTGGTGTTTCAGCTGAACAGATATGTAAGGAAGCCACGTGGTCTTCCATTAACACATTCATTAGACATTATGCCATGGATACCTTTGCCTCTCAGGATGCTGAATTTGGGCGAAGGACTCTCCTGTCCAATCAGGAGCGTCCCCACCACTAAATTTGCTTTGGGACATCCCAATGTTTATCTTGTGGATAACCTGTGGACCCTGCAGGAGAAATAATCGTTATGGTAAACTTACCGTTGATAACTCTATTTCTCCTAAGTCTACAGGATCCACAGGGATCCCACCCTGGCAAAACTGATTTGAGAATCCTTTCACATACTAACCTCTTCCTTCTTGTACGGAAGGATGTGCATGTGTGTTCTTCTCGCCTGATTAGGGCTCTCTATGATGCTCCTGCCTTGAGCTTTGGAAAACAACTGAATTGACTAAGCCAGGAGGCGGGGATATAGGAGACGGGCCTGATGCATTATGCGAGGCCGAAAGCTTTGATCGTTGGTGCCAATCTGCTGTCGCTACCTCATATCCCAATGTTTATCCTGTGGATTTAGGAGAAATATAGTTATCAACAGTGAGTCTGCCACAATGATTATTTCTTAGAATCTCTTTCTTTTGGTGGGTGCATTCTTTTTGGGCCTGACTTAGATACTATTATTACCCAGGATACAGATGGGTAAAGAACTTTTCTTCCAGTGACTGCCCCAAAGCAACGGGGTCTGCATTTCAGAGCTTTTCGCCTTTTCGGGGAGGAGCGTCCACTAGAGGTCAGTCTCTGTTAGAGGCAGTTTCTTTCCCGGCAGCTGTTCAGCTCCTAAAAGCGGATTTTCTGGTGGTAACTGGCACTCGGGAGCCAAGGCTCCGGAGAAGCCTAGCGCTTGATGGGGTCTCTCCCCACCCAGTCTGGTTGCAGGAGGGTACTTGCTCCAGTTCAGGGACCATTGGGTGGAGCAGTCTTCGGACCGTCTGGGTCCTGGGAACCAATTCTAGAGGTTACGTCATCAACCTACGGGGTCCGCTGCAACAAAAATTTTATGCAAATTAGATGGGGTCATTGCCCCAGTTTTGGCCTGGAACGGAAACAGGGGTTTTACTCCAATTTATTCCTTGTTCGGAAGCCAAATGGCTCATTTTGGCCAACTTTGAATCTTTGTGCCTTAAACATGGAATCTCTCCATTCAGTGATCCACAGCATGAAGGCCAACACATTTTTGGCATCACTAGACGCCAGGGACGCGTATCTTCACGTTTCTATATGGGCAAGTCCTCACTCCTTCCTCCTTTTCGCAGTCGTCTCACTATCAGTTCCAGACCCTACTATTCAGGATTTCATCAAGATCATGTCCATGATGACGAGCCTGCTGTGCAAGGAAGGTATTACGATCATACCTTATTTAGACGATCTACTCCTAAAGCCTGATTCAGATACACAGTTGCAAAAGCACCTGGATTGCATGGTACAGGTGCTTCAGGATCATGGCTGGATCCTGAATTTTTTATGTAAAGCCTCACCTGATACCTTGTCAGCGCCTACTTGCCTTCAACATCACTCTACAATGAGTATTACTGCTAGAGTCCAAAGCTAGGACCCTTCAGAACCTTGACACAATGGTACGGTCAGTGCCTCATCTGTCAATCTCGTTGTGCATGAAGTTGTTTGGCACAATGGTCTATACCTTTGAGACCATTCAGTACTCCAGGTTCCACGTGCAAGAATTAGTGTAAAATTCTCTAGAATTATCATGTCCGCCAGCACTCGTCATTCTCTCCTTTTAGGGGCTGGCTCCTATCATCTAATCCAGAGACAATCCTTGGTCACTCTTGATTGGGTCATTGTGACCATGGATGTGACTCTCCTATGGGGTGATGTGACATTACATCTTTGGCTCCAAGGCCTTTAGTCACAGTCAGAGACAGTTCTTCCAATAGATGTGTTTGAGCTCCAAGCTATCTTTCTGACTCGCTTAGGGGCCCAGTCTTATGTTAATAATCAATGAGGTACTAAGAGCATCAGAGCAATGACAGAGGCAGTCTATATTCTTTCCTGGGTGGAGGCCTTTATTTCCAGCACTGTCAGCAATGTTCAAACAGGGAGTGGAAAATTGTGAAGGGGAATTTCTAAGCAGAACCACGTTTCTGCCGGGGAAGTGGTCACTCCATCCAGAGGTCTTCCAACAGTTGGTTCAGAGATGGGGTCTTCCACAGGTGAACCTCATGGCTTTGACACAACTCCAAGGTTCCATAGTTTTGTGCGAGAACTAGGGACCCTATGGTTTTCGGGGTTGATGCCATGATGGTGTCATGGGACTTTCTTCTTGTGTTTTTGTTTCCCTGATCCCAATGTTGTCTCGCATAGTCAAGCGGATCAAGGCTCAACGGGTGACAGTAATCCTAGTGCTCCAGACTGCCTGTACAGGTCCTGGAACACAGTCATTCTCAAAATGTCAGTATGACCTGGATGTAGTTTTCCACTATGGCTATATCTGCTGCTTTGGGGCCTTCCTTGGTCGGCTTTAACGGCCTGGCTTTTGAGACCGAGCTTTTAAAGGATAAAGGTTTTTCTCTCAGTGGTCCGTACTATTTGCGGGGCTGGAAACTGGTTGTGTTGTACATTTACCACATGGTATGGAAGATCTACATCTTCTGGTGTGAAGCGCAAAGGGATTAATGACTCTTAAGTTTCACCTCTCTCATTTCTTGGCCTTCCTTCTGGGGGTTTAGAGGCTGGAATGAGACTATATATTTGAAAGTGCAGTTGACAGCTCTGTCAATCTATTTCCATAAGCATCTGGCCCTTCTTTCAGAGGTTCTGGCCTTTCTACAAGGTATGTTACATGTTCAACCAGCGTTTCGTCATCCAAGTGATCTTAACTTGGTTCTCTTAGCTCTCAAGCAGGCTCCCTTTGAGGCTTTGGAATTGGTAGACCCTAAGTTCAGTACTTGGAAGCTGGTCTACCTTATGGCCATTGCCTCAGCTTGGCGTGATTGCGAGTTGGGGGCTTTGTCTTGCAGGTCGCCATTTCTCATATTTCACAATGATTGAGCAGTTCTCCGTAAGGTTCCTATTTCCAGCCAAAGGTTGTTTCAGCTTTCCACCTGAAACAGGAAATTGTCTTTCCTATTTTTATTCTATCAATGACTTCCAGGGACCGGGATGATCTGGCTTTGTTAGGCCTCTACTTAGACAAGACTTCTTCCACACGCTGCACAGATTCTCTACTTGTTCTTTCCGATGCACAGAATGGATCCACATGGTCATCACTCGGACCTAATCTAGGGCGGGGCAAGTGGCACCTGACTGGATGTCAGCGCATTCCACGCTACCTTATGGGTGGTGCAGCATGGGGCATCTGCAGAACAGGACTGATAGAGAAAATAAGATTTTACTTACCGGTAAATCTATTTCTCGTAGTCTGTGGAGGATGCTGGGGACTCCTTAAGGACCATGGGGATAGACGGGCTCCGCAGGAGACATGGGCACTTTAAGAAAGAATTTAGTTCCTGGTGTGCACCGGCTCCTCCCTCTATGCCCCTCCTCCAGACCTCAGTTAGAGAAACTGTGCCCAGAGGAAACTGACAGTACAAGAAAAGGATTTTGGTAATCCAGGGCAAGATTCATACCAGCCACACCAATCACACCGTATAACTTGTGATAACAACCCAGTTAACCGTATGACAAATAACATAGCATCAGTTCATGCCTGATGCAACAATAACGTAACCCTTATTGAAGCAATAACTATATACAAGTATTGCAGAAGAAGCCCGCACTTGGGACGGGCGCCCAGCATTCTCTACGGACTACGAGAAATAGATTTACCGGTAAGTAAAATCTTATTTTCTCTAACGTCCTAGAGGATGCTGGGGACTCCGTAAGGACCATGGGGATTATACCAAAGCTCCCAAACGGGTGGGAGAGTGCGGATGACTCTACAGCACCGATTGAGCAAACATGAGGTCCTCCTCATCCAGGGTATCAAACTTATAGAATTTTGCAAAGGTGTTTGAACCCGACCAAGTAGCAGCTCGACACAGCTGTAGTGCCGAGACCCCTCGGGCAGCCGCCCAAGAAGAGCCCACTTTCCTAGTGGAATGGGCCTTGACCAATTTAGGTAACGGCAATCCTGCCGTAGAATGCGCCTGCTGAATCGTGTTACAGATCCAGCGAGCAATAGTCTGCTTTGAAGCAGGGCCGCCAAGCTTGTTGGCTGCATACAGAACAAACAATGCTTCTGTTTTCCGGACTCTAGCCGTACTGGCTACATAAATTTTCAAAGCCCTGACCACATCAAGGGACTCGGAATCCTCTAAGTCCCGTGTAGCCACAGGCACCACAATAGGTGAAACCACTTTCATATGAAAGGATGAAACCACTTTTGGCAGGAACTGAGGACGTGTCCGCAATTCCGCTCTATCCATATGGAAAACCAGATAGGGGCTTTTATGTGACAAAGCCGCTAATTCCAACACTCACCTAGCCGAAGCCAGGGCTAATAACATGACCACCTTCCACGTGAGATATTTCAACTCCACCGTCTTAAGTGGTTCCAACCAGTGTGACTTTAGGAAACTTAACATCACATTAAGGTCCCAAGGCGCCACCGGAGGCACAAAAGGAGGCTGAATATGCAGTACTCCCTTTACAAAAGTCTGAACTTCTTGGAGAGAAGCCAATTCTTTTTGAAAGAAAATGGATAGGGCCGAAATCTGGACCTTAATGGAGCCTAATTTAAGGCCCAAATCCACTCCAGTTTGTAGGAAGTGAAGGAAACGGCCCAGATGGAATTCCTCCGTAGGAGCATCCTTGCTCTCACACCAAGAAACATATGTACGCCATATACGGTGATCATGTTTTGCTGTTACTTTCTTCCTAGCCTTTATCAGCGTAGGGATAACCTCAACCGGCATGCCTTTTTCTGCTAGGATCCGGCGTTCAACTGCCATGCCGTCAAACGCAGCCGCAGTAAGTCTTGGAACAGACAGGGTCCCTGTCTTAGAGGAAGAGGCCACGGATCTTCTGTGAGCTTTTCCTGCAGATCTGGATACCAGGTCCGTTGTGGCTAATCTGGAACAATGAGGATTATTCTCACTCCTTTTCTTCTTATCATCCTCAACACCTTGGGTATGAGAGGAAGAGGAGGAAATACATAGACTGACCGGAACACCCACGGTGTCACTAAGGCGTCTACCGCTACTGCCTGAGGGTCTCTGGACCTGGCGCAATACCTCTGTAGCTTTTTGTTGAGGCGGGACGCCATCATGTCTATCTGTGGCAGTTCCCACCGACCCACAATGTGTGCAAAGACTTCTGGATGAAGTCCACACTCTCCCGGGTGTAGGTCGTGTCTGCTGAGGAAGTCTGCTTCCCAGTTGTCCACTCCCGGAATGAACACTCCTGACCGTTCGCTTGCATGATTCTCCGCCCAGCGAAGAATTCTGGTGGCTTCCGCCATTGCCACTCTGCTCCTTGTACCGCCTTGGCGGTTTACATGAGCCACTGCGGTGATGTTGTCTGACTGGATCAGAACTGGTTGGTCGCGAAGTAAGGTCTCCGCTTGACGTAGGACGTTGTATATGGCCCTTAGTTCCAGGATGTTGATGTGAAGACAAGTCTCTTGACTTGACCAAAGACCTTGGAAATTTCTTCCCTGTGTCACTGCTCCCCAACCTCGGAGGCTTGCGTCAGTGGTCACCAGGATCCAATCCTGAATGCCGAATCTGCGGCCCTCGAGAAGGTGAGCACTCTGCAGCCACCACAGGAGTGACACCCTGGCCCTGGGGGACAGGGTGATCAACCGATGCATCTGTAGATGTGACCCGGACCACTTGTCCAGCAGATCCCATTGGAAAGTCCTCGCATGGAACCTGCCAAAGAGAATGGCCTCGTATGACGCCACCATCTTTCCCAGGACTCGAGTGCAATGATGCACTGACACCTGTCTTGATTTCAAAAGGTTCCTGACCAGAGTCATAAGTTCCTGGGCTTTTTCTATCGGAAATAAACCCTTTTCTGGGTCGTGTCCAGAATCATGCCCAAGAAAGGCAGACGAGTCGTAGGGACCAACTGCGACTTTGGAATATTGAGAATCCAGCCGTGTTGCTGTAACACTTTCAGTGAAAGAGATACGCTGTTCAGCAACTGCTCTCTTGATCTCGCTTTATGAGGAGATCGTCCAAGTACGGGATAATTGTGACACCTTGCTTCCGCAGGAGCACCATCATTTCCGCCATTACCATGGTGAAAATCCTCGGGGCCATTGAGAGACCAAACGGCAACGTCTGAAATTGGTAATGACAGTCCTGTACGGCAAATCTTAGGTACGCCTGATGAGGAGGATAAATGGGTACATGAAGGTATGCATCCTTTATGTCCAGTGACACCATAAAATCCCCCCCCTTCCAGGCTTGCGATGACCGCTCTTAGTGATTCCATCTTGAACTTGAACCTTTTCAAGTATAGGTTCAGAGATTTTAAATTCAACATGGGTCAGACCGAACCGTCCGGCTTCGGAACTACAAACATGGTCGAATAATAACCACTTCCCTGTTGAAGGAGGGGTACCTTGACCACCACTTGCTGAAGATACAATTTTTGTAATGCATTTAACACTATCTCACTCTCTAGGGGGGAAGCTGGTAGGGCCGATTTGAAATACCGGCGAGGAGGCACCTCTTCGAATTCCAGATTGTAACCCTGAGACACAATTTCTATTGCCCAGGGATCCACCTGGGAGTGAACCCACATGTGGCTGAAATTCCGAAGACGCGCCCCCACTGGGCCCGACTCCGCCGGTGGAGCCCCAGCGTCATGCGGTGGACTTCTGTTCCTGGGAACTAGCTGTGTTGTGCAGCTTCTTTCCTCTGCCCCTACCTCCGGCAAGAAAGGACGCACCTCGGACTTTCTTGTTTCTTTGTGAACGAAAGGACTGCATTTGATAATGCGGTGCTCTCTTAGGCTGTGAGGGAACATAGGGCAAAAATTAGACTTTCCAGCTATAGCTGTGGAGACCAGGTCCGAGAGACCTTCTCCGAACAATTCCTCACCCCTGTAAGGTAAAACCTCCATATGCCTTTTTGAGTCGGCATCGCCTGTCCATTGCCGAGTCCACAGGACCCTTCTGGCAGAGATCGACATAGCGTTTATTCTAGAACCCAGTAGACTAATGTCTCTTTGAGCATCTCTCATATAAGGACAGTGTCTTTAATATGCCCAAGGGTCAATAAAACAGTATCCTTATGTAGGGTATCAATCTCCTCTGATAAGGTATCTGTCCATGCCGCCACCGCACTACAGACCCAGGCCGATGTGCAAAAATATCCTTTATCGCTATAATCATATATCGACGGGATTTAGCCAATTTTGGCTGTAACTTTGTATCATCGTAATCAACACTGGAGTCAGAATCCATGTCGGTATCTGTGTTAACAATTTGGGATAGTGGGCGCTTATGAGACCCTGACGGTCCCTGCGACATAGGATCAGGCACGGGTTGAGACCCTGACTGTCCCAATGCATCAGCTTTGTCTAATCTCGTATGCAAGGAATTAACATTATCATTTAAAACCTTCCACATATCCATCCAATCAGGTGTTGGCGCCGTCGGCGGAGACACCACATTCATTTGTTCCCGCTCCTCTCCCACATAGCCTTCCTCATCAGACATGTCGACACAAGTGTACCGACACACCACACACACACAGGGAATGTTCTTTCTGAAGACAGTTCCCCCACGAGGCCTTTGGAGAGACAGAGAGAGAGTATGCCAGCACACACCCCAGCACTATATAACCCAGGAATAACACAGTAATTTAATGTTAACCCAGTAGCTGCTGTTTATATCTTTTTTGCGCCTAATTATGTGCCCCCCTCTCTTCTCAACCCTCTTCTACCGTGTATCAGCAGGGGAGAGCCTGGGGAGCTTCCTCTCAGCGGTGCTGTGGAGAAAAAATGGCGCTGGTGAGTGCTGAGGGAGAAGCCCCGCCCCCTCGGCGGCGGGCTTCTGTCCCGCTTAAATTGTAATTTTTTTTGGCGGGGCTCATACATATATACAGTGCCCAGCTGTATATATGTGGTCTTTTGTCAATATGAGGTCCCAAATGCTGCCCAGGGCGCCCCCCCTGCTCCCTGCACCCTTACAGTGACCGGAGTATGTGAGGTGTGTGGAGCAATGGCGCACAGCTGCAGTGCTGTGCGTTACCTCTAGTGAAGATCACAAAGTCTTCTGCCGCCTGTGAAGTCTTCTTTGCTTCTCATACTCACCCGGCTTCTGTCTTCCGGCTCTGTGAGGGGGACGGCGGCGCGGTTCTGGGACGGACGGCGAGGGTGAGATCCTGCGTACCGATCCCTCTGGAGCTAATGGTGTCCAGTAGCCTAAGAAGCAGGACCTGCACTCAGAGAGTAGGGCTGCTTCTCTCCCCTCAGTCCCTCGATGCAGGGAGTCTGTTGCCAGCAGAGCTCCCTGAAAATAAAAAAACTAACAAAATACTTTCTATCAGCAAACTCAGGAGAGCTCACTGAAAAGCACCCAGCTCCTCTGGGCACAGTATCAAACTGAGGTTTGGAGGAGGGGCATAGAGGGGGGAGCCAGTGCACACCAGGAACTAAATTCCCGTCTATCGCCATGGTCCTTACGGAGTCCCCAGCATCCTCTAGGACGTTCAGAAAAGGGGATTTTTGGTTACTTAACATTGAATTATTCTCTGAATCAGGCTGGGGGACATTGCATCCCCTCCCTCACGCTCAGTCATGCCAGGTTTGGGTCTTGACAGTCTATTCAATGCTGGTTTGTTTTATTGTTCTAACATATTCACTGGGTTACGGATGGTTTTTCCTTACCAGGCTCTTTAAAATTTCGTCCTGGCATATTGGAGATGTAGGGAGGCAGAGTTTAGGATTACAGCTACTTTTTAACATTTAAGTGCCAGCTCCAGCAGTCCCAACCTACAACCCTTATAGGGGCTGATGGACCCTGATGTATGAGATACACCAGAGAGTGTGGGGAGGAGACTGGTCAGATCTCTGGGCTGGTAACAAACACAGTGACATGATGTGAGGGGGAGAGCTGGAGTATAATAGGGGCTAATGGTTCCTGATGTATGAGATACACCAGAGAGTGTGGGGAGGAGACTGGTCAGATCTCTGGGCTGGTAACACACAGTGACATGATGTGAGGGGGAGAGCAGGAGTATAATAGGGGCTGATGGCTCCTGATGTATGAGACACACCAGAGAGTGTGGGGAGGAGACTGGTCAGCTCTCTGGGCAGGTAACACACAGTGACATGATGTGAGGGGAGAGCAGGAGTATTATAGGGGCTGATGGCTCCTGATGTATGAGATACACCAGAGAGTGTAGGAAGGAAACTGGACAGATCTCTGGGCTGGTAACACACAGTGACATGATGTGAGGAGAGCAGGAGTATAATAGGGGCTGGTGGCACCTGATGTATGAGATACACCAGAGAGTGTGGGGAGGAGACTGGTCAGACCTCTGGGCTGGTAACACACAGTGACATGATGTGAGGGGGAGAGCAGGAGTATAATAGGGGCTGATGGCTCCTGATGTATGAGATACACCAGGGAGTGTGGGGAGGAGACTGGTCAGATCTCTGGGCTGGTAACACACAGTGACATGATGTGAGGGGGAGAGCAGGAGTATAATAGGGGCTGATGGCTCCTGATGTATGAGATACACCAGGGAATGTGGGGAGGAGACTGGTCAGATCTCTGGGCTGGTAACACACAGTGACATGATGTGAGGGGGAGAGCAGGAGTATAATAGGGGCTGATGGCTCCTGATGTATGAGATACACCAGGGAGTGTGGGGAGGAGACTGGTCAGATCTCTGGGCTGGTAACACACAGTGACATGATTTGAGGAGGATACTAAGTGTCTAATGTGGCTCCTGATGCCCCCACTGGGCAGACACATTTCCCTCATTAGTCTGTACTGAAAGAAGAGGGTGTAGGATAAGAGATTGCTGTAGTGACTGAGCAAGGATATGACTCATTTCTGTAATACATTTATTACTCACCTGTGCCGATTTCTGTAGGGATTTCCTCCTCCTTACACTGCCAATCACCCAACGTATAAGTCTGTATTTCCCGGTCTTCTGACTTATTCTTGGACACATACGTCTCTTCTTCTCCCTCTGTATCTTCTGCGTTATTATCAGTCATATACGTTTCTTCTTCTCCCTCTTCTGCCTTAGGAGTGACATACGTCTCTTCTTCTCCCTCCGTATCTTCTGCGTTATCCGTCCCATACGGCTCTTCGTCTACCTCTATGACTTCAACCTTCAGATCAGTCACATCGGTCTCTTCTTCTCCCTCTGTATCTTCTGCCTTCATATCAGTTACATCGGTCTCTTCTTCTCCCTCTGTATCTTCTACCTTAATATTTCTATCTTCATCCTAAAAATCCCAAATAAGAAAATGTAACACGTCCATCTGGAAAGGGAACCCACCACGGATGCCTGACATGGTCACATTCCATGCATCCCGTGGATGATACTTATACAGTTTGCGATCTTTTATGGTTTCATAATTTTTTCACAATTTATTGCAAGATATACTATTTCACTTTATTATGTTCTTCTAACATTCCTCATTAGTGTATACATAATCCACACTTATCTAAGTGTGTCCTTATCCTGTACATTATCCCCCAGCTAATGGGCAAACCCATGTGCACTGCAGGTGGGGGCAGATGTAACATATGCAGAGAGTGTTAGATTTGGGTGGGTTAATTTTGTTTCTGTGCATGGTAAATACTGGCTGCTTTAATTTTACACTGCAATTTAGATTTGTTTGATCACACCCCACCCAAATCTAACTCTTCCGTTTACAGCCGATGAAAACGTCCTCAAACCAGACACCGCAATAATGACCATCGGTCATTAACCGCAATATCTGGCTGTTTTTATCACCCGAAAACAGACCGGGGCTAATTGGATACTGCCCTACACCTGCAAGTTATACAAATGGATAAGGACCGGTGGACTGGTGTTTCCGAGAAATGGTTACGTCGATGACCGATTGTTTTTGGAGGAACCCATGCGATGAACTTCTTCAAACAACCATAATCTGGACAATTCTAAGAGATGTAATCTGCTTATATAATATTACATATCCGTGAGCCTGTGTAGAGTGTGTCTGATAACAGCCACGTATGTGCTAGCTGAAGCATGCTTTTTGGACTGAAAGCTCCATGTGATAATGGGATTTTTTACTCACCGTAAAATCTCTTCCTCGGAATCCATCTCGGGGATGCTGCGCCATGACCTCTGGGTTAGAGTGTGGGCTAAGGAGGTTAGGCACAAAAACCCCCCCCACTAAAGCTGGCACCTCCCCCCTCTAACAACTCCCACCTCCAGCAGGACCTCTGTCTACGTTTAGCCAAGCCGCATGGAGGAAGAGGACAAGAAACAATGTAAGGGATCGCAGCGTCCCCCAGATGGATTCAGAGGAAGAGATTTTACAGTGAGTAAAAAAATCCCATTTCCTCCATCATCCATCTGGGGGACGCTGCGTCATGACCTCTGGGAAATCCCAAAGCAAGCTAACAGAGAGAGGGGGGCATCCGGCAGAGCCGTACTTCAGACAGTACAGGCAAACCGAGATTCCTCCAAACCATAGGTGTGGAACCGATAGTTTTTTGTAAATGTGTGCACAGATGACCAGGTTGCAGCCCTGCACAGCTGTTCCATGGAAACACCACGGCGAACAGCCCAAGACGTACCAACAGCACGAGTGAAATGAGCGTTCAATGGAGCCGGAACAGAGAGATCTGAAGACACGTAGGCCTGATGGATAGCCGACGATACCCAACGTGTTCTTGGAGGCTGGCCAACCCCTCTTAGGAGCATTGACAAGAACCAAAAGACTTTCCGTGCGCCGTACGGGACAAATAGATCTTTAAAGCCCGTACAACGTCCAACAATGCAAGAGAAGAAGCCTCTTGTGAAGAACGAAGAAGTGGGTTTGAAGGCCAGAAGAACAATGTCTTGGTTGAGATGGAAATGACACGACTTTAGGCAAAAAATAAGATTTTACTCACCGGTAAATCTATTTCTCGTAGTCCGTAGTGGATGCTGGGGACTCCGTAAGGACCATGGGGAATAGACGGCTCCGCAGGAGACTGGGCACATCTAAAGAAAGCTTTAGGACTATCTGGTGTGCACTGGCTCCTCCCCCTATGACCCTCCTCCAAGCCTCAGTTAGGACACTGTGCCCGGAAGAGCTGACACAATAAGGAAGGATTTTTTAATCCCGGGTAAGACTCATACCAGCCACACCAATCACACCATATAACACGTGATAGGAACCCCGGTTAACAGTATGATAACAATTTGGAGCCTCTCAACAGATGGCTCACAACAAAACCCGATTTTTGTAACAATAACTATGTACAAGTATTGCAGACAATCCGCACTTGGGATGGGCGCCCAGCATCCACTACGGACTACGAGAAATAGATTTACCGGTGAGTAAAATCTTATTTTCTCTGACGTCCTAGTGGATGCTGGGGACTCCGCAAGGACCATGGGGATTATACCAAAGCTCCCAAACGGGCGGGAGAGTGCGGATGGTTCTGCAGCACCGAATGAGAGAACTCCAGGTCCTCCTCAGCCAGGGTATCAAATTTGTAGAATTTTGCAAACGTGTTTGCCCCTGACCAAGTAGCAGCTCGGCAAAGTTGTAAAGCCGAGACCCCTCGGGCAGCCGCCCAAGATGAGCCCACCTTCCTTGTGGAATGGGCTTTTATTGATTTAGGCTGCGGTAATCCCACCGCAGAATGCGCCAGCTGAATAGTGCTACAAATCCAGCGCGCAATAGACTGCTTAGAAGCAGGAGCACCCAGCTTGTTGGGTGCATACAGGATAAACAGCGAGTCAGTCTTTCTGACTCCAGCCGTCCTGGAAACATAAATTTTCAGGGCCCTGACTACGTCCAGCAACTTGGAATCCTCCAAGTCCCTAGTAGCCACAGGCACCACAATAGGTTGGTTCAAGTGAAAAGCTGAGACCACCTTGGGGAGAAACTGAGGACGAGTCCTCAACTCTGCCCTATCCATATGGAAAATCAGATAAGGGCTTTTACAAGACAAAGCCGCCAATTCTGAATACCCGCCTGGACGACGCCAGGGCCAACAGCATGACCACTTTCCACGTGAGATATTTTAAATCCACAGTCTTAAGTGGTTCGAACCAATGTGATTTCAGGAATACCAAAACCACATTTAGATCCCAAGGTGCCACTGGGGGCACAAAAGGAGGCTGAATATTCAGAACTCCTTTGACAAAAGTCTGAACTTCAGGCAATGAAGCCAGTTCTTTCTGGAAGAAAATCGACAGAGCCGAAATCTGGACCTTGATGGACCCCAATTTGAGGCCCAACATCACCCCTGCTTGCAGGAAGTGCAGGAATCGACCCAGTTGAAATTCCTCCGGTGGGGCCTTCATGGCCTCAGACCAAGCAACATATTTCCGCCAAATGCGGTGATAATGTCTTGCGGTGACATCCTTCCTGGCTTTGATCAGGGTAGTGATGACTTCCTCCGGAATACCCTTTTCCTTTAGGATCCGGTGTTCAACCGCCATGCCGTCAAACGCAGCCGCGGTAAGTCTTGGAACAGACAGGGTACCTGCTGCAGCAGGTCTTGTCTGAGCGGCAGAGGCCAAGGGTCCTCTGCAAGTATCTCTTGAAGTTCCGGGTACCAAGCTCTTCTTGGCCAATCCGGAGCCACGAGAATAGTTCTCACTCCTCGCCTTCTTATTATTCTCAGTACCTTGGGTATGAGAGGTAAAGGAGGAAACACATAAACCGACTGGTACACCCATGGTGTCACTAGAGCGTCCACAGCGATCGCCTGAGGGTCTCTTGACCTGGCGCAATATCTTTTCAACTTCTTGCTGAGGCGGGACGCAATCATGTCCACCTGTGGTCTTTCCCACCGGTTTACCAGCATTTGGAAGACTTCTGGATGAAGTCCCCATTCTCCCGGGTGGAGGTCGTGCCTGCTGAGGAAGTCTGCTTCCCAGTTGTCCACTCCCGGAATGAACACTGCTGTCAGTGCTAACACATGATTCTCTGCCCATCGGAGAATCCTTGTGGCTTCTGCCATCGCCATCCTGCTTCTTGTGCCGCCCTGTCTGTTTACATGGGCGACCGCCGTGATGTTGTCTGACTGGATCAGTACCGGCTGGTTCTGAAGCAGGGGTCTTGCCTGGCTTAGGTCATTGTAAATGGCCCTTAGCTCCAGGATATTTATGTGAAGAGAAATCTCCTGATTTGACCACAGTCCTTGGATATTTCTTCCCTTTGTGACTGCCCCCCAGTCCCGAAGGCTGGCATCCGTGGTCACCAGGACCCAGTCCTGTATTCAGAATCGGCGGCCCTCTAGTAGATGAGCCCTCTGCAGCCACCACAGCAGCGACACCCTGGTTCTTGACGATAGGGTTATCCGCTGTTGCATCTGGAGATGGGACCCGAACCACTTGTCCAACAGGTCCCACTGGAACGTCCTTGCGTGGAACCTTCCGAATGGAATTGCTTCGTATGAAGCTACCATTTTTCCCAGGACTCGTGTGCATTGATGTACCGACACCTGTCCTGGTCTTAGGATGTCTCTGACTAGAGATGACAATTCCTCGGCTTTTTCCACTGGAAGACACACTCTTTTCTGGTCTGTGTCCAGAATCATTCCCAGGAACAGAAGACGTGTCGTCGGGACCAGCTGTGACTTTGGGATATTGAGAATCCAGCCGTGCTGTTGTAGCACTTCCCGAGAAAGTGCTACCCCCACTACCAACTGTTCTTTGGACCTCGCCTTTATCAGGAGATCGTCCAAGTACGGGATAATTAAAACACCCTTCTTGCGAAGGAGTATCATCATTTCGGCCATTACCTTGGTAAAGACCCTCGGTGCCGTGGATAACCCAAACGGCAGCGTCTGGAACTGATAGTGACAGTCCTGTACCACAAATCTGAGGTACTCCTGGTGCGGAGGGTAAATGGGGACATGCAGGTATGCATCCATGATGTCCAGGGAGACCATGTAATCCCCCTCGTCCAGGCTCGCAATAACCGCCCTGAGCGATTCCATCTTGAACTTGAACCTTTTGATATAAGTGTTCAAGGCTTTTAAATTTAAGATGGGTCTCACCGAACCGTCCGGCTTCGGTACCACAAACATTGTGGAATAGTAACCCTTTCCTTGTTGAAGGAGGGGTACCTTGACAATCACTTGCTGTGAATACAGTTTTTGAATAGCCACCAACACTGCCTCCCTGGCAGAAGGAGTTGCCGGCAAGGCAGATTTTAGGAAACGGCGGGGGGGAGACATCTCGAATTCCAGCCTGTACCCCTGAGATACTACTTGAAGGACCCAGGGATCCACTTGTGAGAGAGCCCACTGTGCGCTGAAATTCCTGAGACGGGCCCCCACCGTTCCCGGTTCCGCCTGAGCAGCCCCAGCGTCATGCTGTGGACTTACCGGACGCAGGGGAGGACTTCTGCTCCTGGGAACTAGCTGTGTGCTGCAGCTTTTTCCCCCTTCCTCTGCCCCTCGGCAGAAAGGATGAGCCTCTAGCCCTCTTATTTTTCTGGGGCCGAAAGGACTGTACCTGATAATACGGTGCTTTCTTTTGCTGTGGGGTAGCCTGTGGCAAAAAGGTCGATTTCCCAGCAGTAGCTGTGGAAACGAGGTCTGAAAGACCCTCCCCAAACAGTTCCACCCCTTTATAGGGTAAAACTTCCATGTGCCGCTTCGAGTCGGCATCAAATGACCATTGCCTAGTCCATAACCCCCTTCTGGCGGCAATGGAAATAGCGCTTATTTTTGATGCCAGCCGGCAAATATCCCTCTGTGCATCACGCATGTATAAGACAGCGTCTTTTATATGGTCAATCGTCAGCAAAATATTGTCCCTATCCATGGTATCAATGTTTTCCGACAGGGAAACTGACCACGCAGCTGCAGCACTGCACATCCAAGCCGATGCAATAGCGGGTCTCAATATAATGCCAGTGTGTGTGTAGATAGCTTTTAGGGTATTTTCATGCTTTCTATCAGCAGGTTCTTTTAGGGCGGCCGTATCCGGAGACGGTAGTGCCACCTTCTTTGATAAGCGTGTCAGCGCTTTATCTACCCTAGGGGGTGTTTCCCAACGTGATCTATCCTCTGGCGGGAAAGGGTACGCTGCCATTAATTGTTTAGAAATGATCAATTTCTTATCTGGGGAAGTCCACGCTTCCTCACACACCTCATTTAATTCGTCAGAAGCAGGAAAAACTACAGGTAGTTTTTTCTCACCAAACATAATACCCTTTTTTGTGGTACCTGGGGTATCATCAGAAATGTGTAATACATTTTTCATTGCCTCAATCATGTAACGGGTGGATCTATTGGAGGGTACACTCGTCTCATCATCGTCGACACTGGAGTCGGTATCCGTGTCGACATCTGTATCAGTCATCTGAGGTAGCGGGCGTTTTACAGCCCCTGATGACATTTGAGACGCTTGGACAGGCACAAGCTGAGTAGCCGGCTGTCCTATGTCGTCAAACCTTTTATGCAAGGAGCTGACACGGTCACGTAATTCCTTCCATAAGTCCATCCACACAGGTGTCGACCCCGCAGGGGGTGACATCACATTCACAGGCATTTGCTCCGCCTCCACATCATTATCCTCAAACATGTCGACACAGCAGTACCGACACACAGCACACACACAGGGAATGCTCTGACCGAGGACAGGACCCCACAAAGCCCTTTGGGGAGACAGAGGGAGAGTATGCCAGCACACACCAGGGCGCTATATATCACAGGGATATCACCTATACAGAGTGTTTTCCCCTTATAGCTGCCTATGTATTATATACTGCGCCTAAATTGTGCCCCCCCTCTCTTTTTTACCCTTTCTGTAGTGCAGGACTGCAGGGGAGAGCCAGGGAGCTTCCTTCCAGCGGAGCTGTGAGAGAAAAATGGCGCCAGTGTGCTGAGGGAGATGGCTCCGCCCCTTTTTCGGCGGGCTTTCTCCCGCTATTTATAGTTTCTGGCAGGGGTTAATATACACCTATATAGCCCCTGGGGCTATGTATGGTGTTAGTTTGCCAGCCAAGGTGTTAAATATTGCTGCTCAGGGCGCCCCCCCCCAGCGCCCTGCACCAATCAGTGACCGCAGTGTGTGGTGTGCATGAGGAGCAATGGCGCACAGCTGCAGTGCTGTGCGCTACCTTGGAGAAGACAGGAGTCTTCAGCCGCTGATTTTCCGGACCTTCTTGCTTCTGGCTCTGTAAGGGGGACGGCGGCGCGGCTCCGGGAACGGACGACGAGGTCTGGTCCTGTGTTCGATCCCTCTGGAGCTAATGGTGTCCAGTAGCCCAAGAAGCCCAAGCTACCACCAGTTAGGTAGGTTCGCTTCTTCTCCCCTTAGTCCCTCGCTGCAGTGAGCCTGTTGCCAGCAGGTCTCACTGTAAAATAAAAAACCTAAATTATATTTTCTTTCTAGGAGCTCAGGAGAGCCCCTAGTGTGCAACCAGCTCGGCCGGGCACAGAAATCTAACTGAGGCTTGGAGGAGGGTCATAGGGGGAGGAGCCAGTGCACACCAGGTAGTCCTAAATCTTTCTTAGAGTGCCCAGTCTCCTGCGGAGCCCGTCTATTCCCCATGGTCCTTACGGAGTCCCCCAGCATCCACTAGGACGTCAGAGAAAAGAGGGCTTTGTCCGCAAAACCACATAGTATGAAAGATGAGAAGAGGCGCCTTTCAAGACAAGGCGGCCAGCTCGGAGACCCTCCGACCCCAGGCAATGGCCAACAGAAAAAACACCTTTAGAGTCAGAAACCGCAAGTCCACCGTATCCAGAGGCTCGAGCAGCGGTTTCTGAAGGGCCGTGAGGACCAAATTCAAATCGCAAAGAGGGACAGGAGGCACGTATGGCGGTTGTAGATGCAAAACACCTTGAAGAAAACAGCGAACATCCAGAAGGTAAGCCAACCTTCGCTAAAAAAGAACAGACAACGCAGAGACTTGTCCCTTTAGAGAGAAGCGTCGGAGGCCTTTTGACAAGCCATTCTGGAGGAAAGCCAAAAGGTGCGGCAGACGAAAGACAGCCGCTGAGAGGCCCTTCCGCTCACACCATGCAACGTATAAACACCAAATCCGGTAATAAATCCTGCAAGTAACTGTCTTCTGAGCATGAAGCATACTATTTACAACAGAAGAGGACAAACCCTTATACCTCAAGATGCTGGATTCAAGAACCACGCCGTCAAAGCTAGACAAGGCAAATCGTGGTGACAACAAGGTCCCTGAAGGAGGAGATCTGGACGAAGAGGAAGGCGGTACGGGGGTTCGGCAACATGTCTTGAATCTGAGCATACCAATGGCGATGGGGCTAATCTGGAGCAATGAGGATGACTGGAAGAGCTTCCCTCCGCACCCTCTGAAGCACTCGAGGAATCATAGCCAGAGGTGGAAACAAGTACCCGAGACGAAACCGCCAAGGGGCCATCATGATGTCCACGAATGTAGCCTGAGGATCCCTGGTGTGTGGTCCGTACCGGGGAAGCTTGTTGTTGAGCCGAGACGCCATCAAGTCGATGTTGGGGGTGACCCCACATAGAGACCAGGGACAGAAAGACTTCCTGATTTAGTTCCCATTCTTTGGTCTGAACCGTGTGCCGACTGAGGAAGTCTGCCTCCCAATTTTCTACTCCGGGGATGAAAACCGCCTATATTGCCAGAACCCACAACTCTGCCCACTGGAGAATGTGGGTTACATCTCGCATGGCTCTTCAACTGCGAGTTCCGCCCTGCTTGTTTATGTAGGCGACGGCTGTTGCGTTGTCAGACTGAACGTGAACAGGACGTCCCTGAAGAAGGTCTTGAAGCTGGCCCAAGGTATTGCGAATTGCCCGAAGTTCGAGTATGTTGATTGGTAGTGTCGCCTCCAGTCTGGACCACCGACCCTGAAGATGGTGGTGACGAAACACTGCACCCCAACCCGTGAGGCTGGCATCCGTAGTAACTATCTCCCAATTCCAAATGGAGAACGGAGACCCTTTGGTTAGATTCGGTGAATGAAGCCACCACTGTAGAGAGTGACGTGTCTGAGGCAACAGGCGGAAAAAGTTGTGTGTCCAACCTGAGATATAGGAGGGGACCATTGACACAGAATCTTAGTCTGTAATGTCCTGGCATGGAAGCGTGAAAATGGAACCGCCTCGAAGGCAGCCACCATCTTTCCGAGCAATTGCATGCAGCGGTGTTTCGACACCAATGGTAGGCGGAGAAGAGTGTGTATCCGGGACCAAAGATCTTGAACCTTTTCGTGAGGAAGAAAGACCTTCTGAACTCTGGTGTCGAAGAAAAGGCACAGGAACACCATGCTTTGCGATGGTAGAAGGTGTGATTTGGGAAAGTTGATTATCCAATCGAGGGATTGGAGCGTCTGCAACATCAGCTCGATGTGTGGATCCGAGTAGAGTCTCAGACGGGATCTTGAGTAATAAGTCATCCAGGTAAGGGGTGAAAGTGACACCGTTTCCGTAACAATGCGACTACATGAGCCATAACCTTTGTAAAAACTCTGGGAGCCGTGAAGAACTTGTAGTGAAATGAGCCCACCGCGAAGCGTAGAAGGAGGTGGTGTCCTTTCCAAATTGGTATATGGAGGTATGTGTCCTTTATGTCGATGGACGCCCAAAATTTGTTCGATTCCATGGCCAGGATGACTGAACGAATAGATTCCATTTTGAATTTGTCCAAGCGAAGATATGGGTTAAGCAACTTCAAGTTGAGAATTGGTCAAAACGAGGCGTCCGGCTTGTCCATGAAAAACAGGGTAGAGTAAATCCCGAGTCCCCTCTGCTGAGGTGGAAATGGCACTATGACACCGGCCTTGGAAAGAGAGGACACAGCTTGAAGTAAGGCCCGTCTGCGGACCGTGTCTTGAGGAAGAGGGGTTACAAAGTACCTGTGGGGCAGACGTGTCTAAAGGTCCAGAATAAAATCCCTGGAGACGACGCAGCATACCCATCGGTCCGGCTTGGAGTCCAGCCATACGTCTTGGAACAAAAGTAAGCGGGCGCCTACCACCTGGGGGTTTGGTGATATGACAGAGACAGTCATGCCGAGGCTGTATCAGCTGGCTTAGGTGATGGTCAACGACTTTTCTGGGAGCCAAGGAATGTCCTCGAAAGGACTGGAAGGAAGTAAAGGCGTACCTGCCCTGAGGTCGAAAGGACTGAAATCTGGTAAGCTTCAGCACCGGAAGATAAGGACTCTTTCCACCAGTAGCCTTAGTGATAATCTTCTCCAGCTCTAGACCAAATAAAAATTCTCCCTCAAAGGGAAAGGCCTCCAAAATGTGTTTGGATTCTGAATCAGCGTTCCAAGAACGCAACCATAGCAAGCAACAAGCAGTTATAGCTAGGGAAGAGATACAAGCCTGTAGGGGAAACAGAATCCAATAAAGCACTGGTAACATATGGCAAGGCCTCCGTGATCTGGGTGGTAAGTGGGAGGACTTGAGTGGGATCCTCAGATTGGATACCAGATACAATTTGTGAAAGCTGTTCGACAGCCTTAACTGGCCAGCATGGGACCCAGGGATACTCTTGTAAGGGTGAAAATGGATTTAAAAACCACTTCACTCTTCCTATCCGCTGGACCCTTTAAGGTGGCTGTATGTACAGTGGGAATAACGGTTGCTTTTGCTAATCTTGTGATGGGTGTGTCCACATTTGGTGGTAACTCCCATAATTTGGTGTCCTCATCTCTGACAGGATACAATAACTTAAGCTTTTTTGGAACCTGTACCTTTAAATCTGGCCTCAACCAGGCTTCCTTTAATTCCTCATCAAAATGAGAAAATGGAGGAAAAATTGCCACCTGAGCCTTCCTTCTCTTAAAATAAGAGGTGGAAGACGACTCCGGTGCCGAGGTTTCCTCAAGCTGTAACGTCTGACGAACAGCATCAATTAAAAGTTTGACCTCAGGGTCTGAAGAAGAATCATCTTCCTACCCGAAAGCGTGTTCCCAATGTGGATCTAACTCCCCCTTCCCTCATGTGAAGAGGTATCAGAAATACGGTTATCACCCGGAAAGGACACTGGAGAAGAGGCTGGCCTTCGTCTAATAGTAGTGGACTCAGATGAGGACACAATAAGAAGTAGCCATATCAGATAAGCATTTTCCCATATTACGTGCCCAGGGGGGCTCGTCAGCCGCAGCAGAGCGGTGGGTCTAACATCAGAAGAGGCCGCACCATCAGTGTCCCTGGCCTGGCGTAGCTCAGCGATGGCATCAGCCATGGATCTGGCCCAATGAGGCATATCCGACTGTACCGCCGACACCCCAGGAGCTGACACTGCGGGTATCACAGCGCAGGCTGAGCAGAGAGTACCTGGGTCTGTGCACCCCTTTTGTAAACTTTTTTGCACATTGTGCACAAGAAAAATAAACAGCAGAGCCTGCTTTGGATTTAGACCCCTTGTCTGGCTTTCCGGACAATGTCAGTAGGGCTAAAGTGGTTTCCTAAACAGTGTATGTATTCCCACTGAAGATAATATGCAGACAGGGGTGTTTGAGGGCTAAATACAATTTATGTAAAAGACCCACTGTAATACAGAACACAGTGGGCTATGTACTGACTACAGTATAAGTCCCACAATACTTGCTGTTTTGTGTGCAGGAGGGAAGGAGAGAACGACGCCAGCGTGCTAGCTGGGGCGGGGCTAGTGGAATGCAGCCCTGGGACTGAGATACAGCGTGAAAAACACCTGCCTGCGGGAGCGGAGGGGGTGGGGGCGGAGCTACAGTATTTACAGAGGAAAGGAGGATGGCTGCGCTCCGTTGCGGGGGCGGAGCTTAGTGGTGCCTGACAGCAGGTTTTCCCCTGTAGCCCCAAGAGGCTCAACACCAGCGCCCGCAGGGTAGGCTAGCGCCGCACACCCCTCCATACAGCACATGCTTTAGTCATGGGGACAAACAACAGAGCTGCACTGTACACACACGGACACAGACAGAAACACAAAGGGGTCACAGCCCATTCCAGGCCCTAAACTAAACTAACCTCACTCTATTGATGCCTGTCTCCCTAGCAGGGATTATGCACCTCACTGAAATTGAAAGAAAGTAAATAAAAAAACAAACCAAACTAAAAATCTGAGAGAAAAAAAAAAAAAGTGTGCCTTCCTCCAAGGCATAAAAACTAGACTGAGGTCCTGCTGGAGGTGGGAGGGGTTGGACGGGGGAGGAGTCCGCTATACCACCACAGCCCACACTCTAACCCAGAGGTCATGACGCAGCGTACCCCAGATGGATGACGGAGGAATATATTCATTATGTAATGGCTGCGTTGCTGAAATACTTTTCTTAGTAACATGAAGCAGACACTATCCGCAATCTCTTTATCCCACAGGATCCCACCAAAAACACTGTAGGCTTTTCCATCTACATCACTCCCTCATACAGAGTAACACCCCCATTCCCCCCTCACATTAACCTCAATCCGCCCTCCAACACTTCTCCTCATTTATTAATTTACCCCGTACCCACCACTTGCTCCTCGTCAGCCTTACACCTTATCAATCACTGCTCTAATATTACTACTGACATAATAAGATTTTACTTACCGGTAAATCTATTTCTCGTAGTCCGTAGTGGATGCTGGGGACTCCGTAAGGACCATGGGGATAGACGGGCTCCGCAGGAGACATGGGCACTTTAAGAAAGAATTTGGATACTGCTGTGCTCTGGCTCCTCCCTCTATGCCCCTCCTCCAGACCTCAGTTAGATAAACTGTGCCCAGAAGAGCCGACAGTACAAGGAAAGGATTTTGATAATCCAGGGTAAGATTCATACCAGCCACACCAATCACACTGTATACCAAGTGATAACAACTAGTTAACAGTATGATCAATAACAGAGCATCAGGCCCAACCCCTGATGCAACAATAACTTAACCCTTATTCAAGCAATAACTATATACAAGCATTGCAGAAGTAGTCCGCACTTGGGACGGGCGCCCAGCATCCACTACGGACTACGAGAAAATAAGATTTTACTCACCGGTAAATCTATTTCTCGTAGTCCGTAGTGGATGCTGGGAACTCCGTAAGGACCATGGGGATAGCGGCTCCGCAGGAGACTGGGCACAAAAGTAAAGCTTTAGGACTACCTGGTGTGCACTGGCTCCTCCCCCCATGACCCTCCTCCAAGCCTCAGTCAGGATACTGTGCCCGGACGAGCGTACACAATAAGGAAGGATTTTTGAATCCCGGGTAAGACTCATACCAGCCACACCAATCACACCAATCACACCGTACAACTTGTGATCTGAACCCAGTTAACAGTATGATAACAGAGGAGCCTCTCGAAAAGATGGCTCACTACAACAATAACCCGATTATTTTACAATAACTATGTACAAGTATTGCAGATAATCCGCACTTGGGATGGGCGCCCAGCATCCACTACGGACTACGAGAAATAGATTTACCGGTGAGTAAAATCTTATTTTCTCTGACGTCCTACTGGATGCTGGGAACTCCGTAAGGACCATGGGGATTATACCAAAGCTCCCAAACGGGCGGGAGAGTGCGGATGACTCTGCAGCACCGAATGAGAGAACTCCAGGTCCTCCTCAGCCAGGGTATCAAATTTGTAGAATTTTGCAAACGTATTTGCTCCTGACCAAGTAGCTGCTCGGCAAAGTTGTAAAGCCGAGACCCCTCGGGCAGCCGCCCCAAGATGAGCCCACCTTCCTTGTGGAGTGGGCATTTACAGATTTATGGCTGTGGCAGGCCTGCCACAGAATGTGCAAGCTGAATTGTACTACAAATCCAACGAGCAATAGTCTGCTTAGAAGCAGGAGCACCCAGCTTGTTGGGTGCATACAGGATAAACAGCGAGTCAGATTTTCTGACTCCAGCCGTCCTGGAAACATATATTTTCAGGGCCCTGACAACGTCTAGCAACTTGGAGTCCTCCAAGTCCCTAGTAGCCGCAGGCACCACAATAGGTTGGTTCAGGTGAAACGCTGAAACCACCTTAGGGAGAAACTGAGGACGAGTCCTCAATTCCGCCCTGTCCGAATGGAAAATCAGATAAGGGCTTTTACAGGATAAAGCCGCCAATTCTGACACGCGCCTGATGACCACTTTCCATGTGAGATATTTTAACTCCACAGATTTAAGTGGTTCAAACCAATGTGACTTTAGGAACCCCAAAACTACATTGAGATCCCAAGGTGCTACTGGAGGCACAAAAGGAGGCTGTATATGCAGTACCCCTTTTACCAACGTCTGAACTTCAGGGACTGAAGCTAGTTTTTTCTGGAAGAAAATTGACAGGGCCGAAATTTGAACCTTAATGGACCCCAATTTCAGGCCCATAGACACTCCTGTTTGCAGGAAATGTAGGAATCGACCCAGTTGAAATTCCTCCGTCGGGGCCTTAAAGCCTCGCACCACGCCACATATTTTCGCCAAATGCGGTGATAATGTTTTGCGGTTACATCCTTCCTGGCTTTGAGCAGGGTAGGGATGACTTCATCCGGAATGCCTTTTTCCTTCAGGATCCGGCGTTCAACCGCCATGCCGTCAAACGCAGCCGCGGTAAGTCTTGGAACAGACAGGGTCCTTGCTGGAGCAGGTCCCCTCTTAGAGGTAGAGGCCACGGATCCTCCGTGAGCATCTCTTGAAGTTCCAGGTACCAAGTCCTTCTTGGCCAATCCGGAGCCACAAATATAGTGCTTACTCCTCTCCGTCTTATAATTCTCAGTACCTTGGGTATGAGAGGCAGAGGAGGGAACACATACACTGACTGGTACACCCATGGTGTTACCAGAGCGTCTACAGCTATTGCCTGAAGGTCCCTTGACCTGGCGCAATACCTGTCGAGTTTTTCTGTTGAGGCGGGACGCCATCATGTCCACCTTTGGTTTCTCCCAACGGTTTATAATCATGTGGAAGACTTCTGGGTGAAGTCCCCACTCTCCCGGGTGGATGTCGTGCCTGCTGAGGAAGTCTGCTTCCCAGTTGTCCACTCCCGGAATGAATACTGCTGACAGTGCTATCACATGATTTTCCGCCCAGCGAAGAATCCTTGCAGCTTCTGCCATTGCCCTCCTGCTTCTTGTGCCGCCCTGTCTGTTTACGTGGGCGACTGCCGTGATGTTGTCCGACTGGATCAACACCGGCTGACCTTGAAGCAGAGGTCTTGCTAAGCTTAGAGCATTGTAAATGGCCCTTAGCTCCAGGATATTTATGTGAAGTGATGTCTCCAGGCTTGACCATAAGCCCTGGAAATTCCTTCCCTGTGTGACTGCTCCCCAGCCTCGCAGGCTGGCATCCGTGGTCACCAGGACCCAGTCCTGAATGCCGAATCTGCAGCCCTCTAGAAGATGAGCACTCTGCAACCACCACAGGAGAGACACCCTTGTCCTTGGTGACAGGGTTATCCGCTGATGCATCTGAAGATGCGACCCAGACCATTTGTCCAGCAGGTCCCACTGGAAAGTTCTTGCGTGGAATCTGCCGAATGGGATTGCTTCGTAGGAAGCCACCATTTTTCCCAGAACCCTTGTGCATTGATGCACTGAGACTTGGCTCGGTTTTAGGAGGTTCCTGACTAGCTCGGATAACTCCCTGGCTTTCTCCTCCGGGAGAAACACCTTTTTCTGGACTGTGTCCAGGATCATCCCTAGGAACAGAAGACGAGTCGTCGGAATCAACTGCGATTTTGGAATATTGAGAATCCAACCGTGCTGCCGCAACACTACCTGAGATAGTGCAACACCGACCTCCAACTGTTCCCTGGATCTTACCCTTATTAGGAGATCGTCCAAGTAAGGGATAACTAAAACTCCCTTCCTTCGAAGGAGTATCATCATTTCGGCCATTACCTTGGTAAAGACCCGGGGTGCCGTGGACCATCCAAACGGCAGCATCTGAAACTGATAGTGACAGTTCTGTACCACAAACCTGAGGTACCCTTGGTGAGAAGGGTAAATTGGTACATGAAGGTAAGTCTTGAATTTGAACCTCTGTATGTAAGTGTTCAAAGATTTTAGATTTAAAATCGGTCTCACCGAGCCGTCCGGCTCCGGTACCACAACAGTGTGGAATAATACCCCTTTCCCTGTTGCAGGAGGGGTACCTTGATTATCACCTGCTGGGAATACAGCTTGTGAATGGCTTCCAAAACTGCCTCCCTGTCGGAGGGAGACGTCGGTAAAGCCGACTTTAGGAAACGGCGAGGGGGAGACGTCTCGAATTCCAATTTGTACCCCTGAGATACCACCTGAAGGATCCAGGGGTCTACTTGCGAGTGAGCCCACTGCGCGCTGAAATTCTTGAGACGGGCCCCCACCGTGCCTGAGTCCCCTTGTAAAGCCCCAGCGTCATGCTGAGGGCTTGGCAGAGGCGGGAGAGGGCTTCTGTTCCTGGAAACTGGCTGATTTCTGCAGCCTTTTTCCTCTCCCTCTGTCACGGGGCAGAAATGAGGAACCTTTTGCCCGCTTGCCCTTATGGGAACGAAAGGACTGCGCCTGATAATACGGCGTCTTCTTATGTTGAGAGGCGACCTGGGGTAAAAACGTGGATTTCCCAGCTGTTGCCGTGGCCACCAGGTCTGAAAGACCGACCCCAAATAACTCCTCCCCTTTATAAGGCAATACTTCCATATGCCGTTTGGAATCTGCATCACCTGACCACTGTCGTGTCCATAACCCTCTTTTGGCAGAAATGGACAGCGCACTTACTCTTGATGCCAGTCGGCAAATATCCCGCTGTGCATCACGCATATATAGAACTGCATCTTTTAAATGCTCTATAGGCAATAATATACTGTCCCTATCTAGAGTATCAATATTTTCAGTCAGGGAAACCGACCACGCCAACCCAGCACTGCACATCCAGGCTGAGGCGATTGCTGGTCGCAGTATAACACCAGTATGTGTGTAATACATTTTAGGATACCCTCCTGCTTTCTATCAGCAGGATCCTTAAGGGCGGCCATCTCAGGAGAGGGTAGAGCCCCCTGTTTTGACAAGCGTGTAAGCGCTTTATCCACCCTAGGGGGTGTTTCCCAACGCACCCTAACCTCTGGCGGGAAAGGATATAATGCCAATAACTTTTTATCGGGGGAAACCCACGCTTCATCACACACTTCATTTAATTCCTCAGATTCAGGAAAAACTACAGGTAGTTTTTTCTCACCGAACATAATACCCTTTTTAGTGGTACTTGTATTATCAGAAATGTGTAAAACATTTTTCATTGCCTCAATCATGTAACGTGTGGCCCTACTGGAAGTCACGTTTGTCTCTTCACCGTCGACACTGGAGTCAGTATCCGTGTCGACGTCTGTATCTGCCATCTGAGGTAACGGGCGCTTTAGAGCCCCTGACGGCCTATGAGACGTCTGGACAGGCACAAGCTGAGTAGCCGGCTGTCTCATGTCATCAACTGTCTTTTGTAAAGAGCTGACACTGTCACGTAATTCCTTCCAACAGTTCATCCACTCAGGTGTCGACCCCCCAGGGGGAGACATCACTATTACAGGCAATTGCTCCGCCTCCACATCATTTTCCTCCTCATACATGTCGACACAAACGTACCGACACACAGCACACACACAGGGAATGCTCTGATAGAGGACAGGACCCCACTAGCCCTTTGGGGAGACAGAGGGAGAGTTTGCCAGCACACACCAGAGCGCTATATATATACAGGGATAACCTTAAATAAGTGTTTTTCCCCTTATAGCTGCTGTATTGTTAATACTGCGCCTAATTAGTGCCCCCCTCTCTTTTTTAACCCTTTCTGTAGTGTAGTGACTGCAGGGGAGAGCCAGGGAGCTTCCCTCCAACGGAGCTGTGAGGGAAAATGGCGCCAGTGTGCTGAGGAGATAGGCTCCGCCCCTTTTTCGTGGACTTTTCTCCTGCTTTTTTATGAATTCTAGCAGGGGTTAAAATTCATCCATATAGCCCTGGGGGCTATATGTGATGTATTTTCGCCAGCCAAGGACCTCTTCTTGCTTCTGGCTCTGTAAGGGGGCCGGCGGCGCGGCTCTGGGACCGGACTCCATGGCTGGGCCTGTGTTCGATCCCTCTGGAGCTAATGGTGTCCAGTAGCCTAAGAAGCCCAATCCACTCTGCACGCAGGTGAGTTCGCTTCTTCTCCCCTTAGTCCCTCGATGCAGTGAGCCTGTTGCCAGCAGGTCTCACTGAAAATAAAAAACCTAAAACTAAACTTTTCACTAAGCAGCTCAGGAGAGCCACCTAGTGTGCACCCTTCTCGTTCGGGCACAAAAATCTAACTGAGGCTTGGAGGAGGGTCATGGGGGGAGGAGCTAGTGCACACCAGGCAGTCCTAAAGCTTTACTTTTGTGCCCAGTCTCCTGCGGAGCCGCTATCCCCATGGTCCTTACGGAGTTCCCAGCATCCACTAGGACGTCAGAGAAATAGATTTACCGGTAAGTAAAATCTTATTTTCTCTAACGTCCTAGTGGATGCTGGGGACTCCGTAAGGACCATGGGGATTATACCAAAGCACCCAAACGGGCGGGAGAGTGCGGATGACTCTGCAGCACAGAATGAGCAAACTCAAGGTCCTCCTCAGCCATGGTAACAAACTAGTAGAATTTTGCAAAAGTGTTCAAACCCGACCAAGTAGCCGCTCGGCAAAGCTGTAATGCCGAGACCCCTCGGGCAGCCGCCCAAGAAGAGCCCACCTTCCTAGTGGAATGGGCCTTAACTGATTTTGGCAGCGGCAATCCAGCCGCAGAATGAGCCTGTTGAATCGTGTTACAGATCCAGCGAGCAATAGTCTGCTTTGAAGCAGGCGCCCCCAGCTTGTTGGAAGCGTACAGGATAAACAAAGACTCTGTTTTCCTGACCCTAGCCGTTCTGGCCACATAAACCTTCAAAGCCCTGACCACATCCAGCAACTCGGAAACCACCAAGTCAGTAGTAGCCACAGGCACCACAATAGGTTGGTTTATATGAAAGGATGAAACCACCTTCGGCAGAAATTGTGGACGAGTCCTCAATTCTACTCTATCCGCATGGAAAACCAGATAGGGGCTTTTATGTGACAGAATTGTGGGTAGAAATTGCATGCGGGGAAAAAGGAATAAAAAAAGTTAGTATTGGGTGTATGCTATAGGCCGCCTGGTATCAACGCATCTGATGAGGAATTGTTACTAAAGCAAATTGAAAGAGCAGCAGGAGTAGGAGACATAGTAGTGATGGGAGATTTTAACTATCCAGAGATAAACTGGAAAAACGATTCATGTGATATTGCTAGGGGCAATATGTTTTTAAACACACTTTATGATAACTACTTAGGCTAACTAATTGAGGAACCAACTAGGTACAATGCAATCTTAGACCTGGTATTAACAAACAATGGGGATTTGGTATCAGGTATTATAGTAGGGGAACCCATAGGAAACAGCGACCACAATATGGTCACATTCAATACCAGTTTCCATAAACAGCCCTATACTAGCTCAACTAGGACTTTAAACTTTAGCAAAGCAAATTTAGAAAAGATTAGGGTATTTTTCAGGGATATTGAATGGGAAGGTTTGTTTTTAGGAAAAAATACTACGGAGAAATGGGAGGTACTAAAATTCCTGCTAGCTAAAAATACACTCAAATTTATTCCTATGAGCAGCAAAAAAAGGAATAAAAATCATAAACCGATGTGGCTTAACAAAAAGATTAAGGAACTAATGGGCAAGAAAAGGAGAGCATTTAAAAAATACAAATCTGACGGGGAAGCAGAGTCATTTCAGCACTATAAGGAATGTAACAAAATTTGCAAAAAGGAAATAAGAGCGGCTAAAGTAGAAACTGAAAAACTAGTAGCAAAGGAAAGCAAAGCGAATCCCACAAAAAATCTTTAAATACATAAATAGCAAGAGATTAAAGAAGGAGAGTATAGGCCCTTTAAAAGACAAGTTGGGGTGTTAAGCAAAAATGATAATGACATAGCGGACACACTAAATTAGTTTTTTTCAACAGTATTCACTAGAGAGGACCCAATTCAGGGACTGACACACAATCTCAATAATGAGAATATCACACTGATAGGTACTTATTTAAGCGAGGAAGTAGTCTGTGACTGATTAAAACATTTAAAGATTAATAAATCACCAGGGCCCAATGGTATTCACCCAATGGTTCTAATGGAGCTTCACTCTGAACTGGCAAAACCGCTATTTTTGATCTTTAAGGATTCAGTTATATCAGGTATGGTTACCAAAGACTGGCGTATAGCGGAAGTAGTGCCTAAATTCAAAAAGGGAAGTAAAGCTGAACCAGGTAATTATAGACCAGTTAGTCTTACATCTATAGTGGGGAAAGTATTGGAAGGTATTCTAAGAGATAGTATTCAGAAGTTCCTTGAAGTCAATAAGGTCATTAAAAGGAATCAACATGGGTTTATGAAGGACAGATCCTGTCAAACCAACTTACTTGGCTTTTATGAAACAGTAAGCGCAAACCTAGATCAGGGTAAAGACGTGGATGTAATCTTTTTAGACTTTGCCAAATCGTTCGATACTGTACCACACATGAGACTTATCTACAAGCTACAAGAATCAGGGCTAGGAAGCACAATATGCACTTGGGTCAAAAACTGGTTAGATAATAGGGAGCAGTGCGTTGTGGTTAATGGATCTTTTTCAACTTGGACTGAAGTGCTAAGTGGTGTGCCGCAAGGCTCAGTATTAGGACCGCTATTGTTCAATATTTTCATTAACGACCTAACAGAAGGTCTAGAGAGCATGGTGTCAATTTTTGCAGATGATACCAAATTGTGTAAGGCTATAAATACAGAGGAGGATGCAGAGTCTCTTCAGAACGACTTAGTTAAATTAGAAGCATGGGCAGCCAAATGGAGAAAGCGCTTCAACACAGGCAAGTGTAAGGTAATGCACTGTGGTAACAAGAACAAAAACTACACCTACCTACTAAATGGGGTAAAATTAGCGGATTCTGTACTGGAAAAGGACTTAGGTGTCCTCATAGATAGCAAACTAAGCAGTAGTACCCAAAGTAGGACTGCAGCAAAGAAGGCTAATAATAAGATTTTACTCACCGGTAAATCTATTTCTCGTAGTCCGTAGTGGATGCTGGGACTCCATAAGGACCATGGGGAATAGCGGCTCCGCAGGAGACTGGGCACAACTAAAGAAAGCTTTAGGACTACCTGGTGTGCACTGGCTCCTCCCTCTATGACCCTCCTCCAGACCTCAGCTAGGATACTGTGCCCGGAAGAGCTGACACAATAAGGAAAGGATTTGGAATCCCGGGTAAGACTCACACCAGCCACACCAATCACACCTTCCAACTCGTGATACTATACCCAGTTAACAGTATGAAATACAACGGAGCCTCTCAACAGATGGCTCTCAACAATAACCCTTTTGTTAAACAATAACTATATACAAGTATTGCAGACAATCCGCACTTGGGATGGGCGCCCAGCATCCACTACGGACTACGAGAAATAGATTTACCGGTGAGTAAAATCTTATTTTCTCTAACGTCCTAAGTGGATGCTGGGACTCCGTAAGGACCATGGGGATTATACCAAAGCTCCCAAACGGGCGGGAGAGTGCGGATGACTCTGCAGCACCGAATGAGCGAACTCTAGGTCCTCCTCAGCCAGGGTGTCAAACTTGAAAAATCTTGCAAATGTGTTTAACCCCGACCAAGTAGCTGCTCGGCAAAGTTGCAAAGCCGAGACCCCTCGGGCAGCCGCCCAAGAAGAGCCCACCTTCCTCGTGGAATGGGCTTTCACTGATCTAGGATGCGGCAGTCCAGCCGCAGAATGTGCAAGCTGAATCGTGCTACAGATCCAGCGAGCAATAGTCTGCTTAGAAGCAGGCGCACCCAGCTTGTTGGGTGCATACAGGATAAATAGCGAGTCAGTTTTCCTGACTCTAGCCGTCCTGGAAACATAAATTTTCAGGGCCCTGACTACGTCCAGCAACTTGGAATCCTCCAAGTCCCTACTAGCCGCAGGCACCACAATAGATTGGTTCAAATGAAAAGCTGAGACCACCTTAGGCAGGAATTGTGAACGAGTCCTCAATTCCGCCCTATCCATATGGAAAATCAGATAAGGGCTTTTACATGACAAAGCCGCCAACTCTGACACACGCCTGGCCGAGGCCAAGGCCAACAGCATGACCACCTGCCACGTGAGATATTTTAGCTCCACGGTTTTAAGTGGCTAAAACCAATGTGACTTTAGGAAATCCAACACCACGTTGAGATCCCAAGGTGCCACTGGAGGCACAAAAGGGGGCTGAATATGCAGCACTCCTTTAACAAAAGTCTGAACTTCAGGCAGTGAAGCCAGTTCTTTTTGGAAGATAATCGACAGAGCCGAAATCTGGACCTTAATGGAACCCATTTTGAGGCCCATAGTCACCCCTGACTATAGGAAGTGCAGGAATTGACCCAGCTGAAATTCCTCCTGTGACAGGACGATACCGTACGGAAGCACTCGCAGCTTCCGCGTCCCGTTGACTGCGCACAGAATGGAAGGTCAAGCCGCACGAGGCCTGACCACATAGGGGATTCCCTGCTTACCGTCAGTAACCGCCTGTTACTGACTCCACCCACTGCGCTGTGGGCGGGTTCTCGCTGCCACCACCAAACTCCTAACCTGCCGTGGCGTTTGGAACCACGGTTCTGCTCTGTATGTGCCGACGCACTGCTTTACCACACCTGTGTGGTGTTGACGAATCCCCTCTAGCCACTTGCTAGGCCTCTACCGGTAGCTGGCGGAAGGCGGAGCTTGGAGACATCAGGTGCTTCCCTGGACAGCCGGAGGACGGGGCTAGGTTTGGCCTAACCCTGTTGGTCACAAGATGAAGCAGTCTTCTTGAGGCAAAGGTGTTTATTGCTCAAAATAACCTTTAAAAAGGCTCCTCCCTATTGCTAGGGGCAACAGCATACAATTAAGATGTTTCAGCAGAAGAAGATGTTACAATACACAATCCTATGGGCCAACTGCCCTCCTTTTATCCCTCTCCAAGACCCCTTACCACAGGGGGTAAGCCCGCCCTGTGGTGTACAACCAATCAATGTTTACCCATGAGCTGTGCATGCTCTGGTCTCATGCACACACAACATTGTCCCCAATGGACAGTGGGGAGTGGCCGGTCTCCTTTGTCTCTCCCATCTGGGAGAGCAGGCTACTCCCACGGTGCCGTTCAGTCTGGCTGGGGGGAGGTTTTCCCTCCTAAACTGACTTCCAGAAACCTGCCCGGGACCCCTTCTCACTGCCTGCAGCCTGGATTTGGGCTCCAGAGCTGGGCAGCCTGGCTCCCCGGTCCAGGTCTCTGGTCCACTACGGCTGATCTCCATGGAGCTCCAAGAAACCACTCAGCTTGTCTTATAGCTAAGCTGCTTCTCTTTCTCCCTGTGCCCATTGGAACTGTGAGGCTGGATGGGAAAGCATTCCGTTTTTAGGGAAAAGGTCTGGGAGAATCCATCAGCCTGCACAGCTATGGATTCCCCCCTCCTGGGACACACAATCAAGTAAGTGCACTTTATCTTTAAATACATTTACATTTTAAATCACACTGTACATTTTTCCTTTTAAATATACACTGAGCCTGTGCCCTGCACAGACTCTACATACTCAGGCACTGCAGTGCCTTCCCTAGCCCTGCAGCCTGGCTGTTAGGGCTCTCTGGGTGCTGGAGGTATGGGGCTGGCTTCCCCCATCCTCCAGCCTGCTTTTCTGCCTCTGGGGTTCCAGGGAGCTGGCTCTCCCTGTCCCCCCAGGGTGGCACTAATCAGTGGCCTCGCCGCACGCAGCGGCGCACCCCCCTGTACCGAAGTCCGGCGGACCGGGACACTTGTCCCGGCCGCCGTGACCCTGGCTTGTTGTGGTGCTGGGGCGCCGGGAGCGTAGCTCCCGGACCCCAGCGCTCATCATCTTGCTTGGCCGCCTAATGTGCCCACGCCGCTAGGGAGCCGGCTAGCCCGGTCCCCCATGAGCGGCGCCTGTCTGTTAGCCTCGCTGCAGCGTCCGGCGGGGAGCCGGGCTGCAGCGCACCCCCCTCGCCGACTAGCAGCCCGGGACGTCCGTCCCGGCTGCTGCGGCTGGCCACCCGTGCTGGGCTGAGGCGCCGGGAGCAGAGCTCTCGGCCCCCAGCGGCGGCTCTCACCTAGAGCACTGCAGCGGGAGCCGAGCTCCCAGCAGCAGCGCTCACCCTTCTCCCCGGCGCGCACACTCCAGTGCGCCCGGGGCTACACTGACCGCTGCCGGGAGCGGAGCTCCCGGACTCCGGCGGTCAGCGGCTGCCTCCTCTCCCTCGGCGCGCACACTCTGCTGAGCGCGCCGGGGGCTGTCCTCCCTGCCGTGGTCTCCGGAGGGGTCCGGGACCACGGCACAGTTAAAATACAATTTCTGCAATATTTTAAACATTAATAAAACACGGCGCCTAGCGCCCACAATACAATTCAAATTTGGCGCCAAGAGCCCCTTTGTCTTTGCAAATGGCGCCGGGCACTAGGGATTAACCCCTTCAGTGCCAGGGCGGCCATTTGCCTCGTGGCTGGGGCTCTCCGGCCACACTCCTCCCCCCCCATTCAAGCGGGTCAACCAGGGACCCATGTCCCAACGATTTGGGTCCTGGTCCCGCAGTCCGTTGGGGTGAAGGGGACGCTACCTGGGGGGTGTAGGCCCTGGCCTAGACAGTTCATCCATAGTGTAGTGGGCCTCTCTTCGTGGGTGCACAATGTTCAAATAGTCCACCTGAAGTCCAAGTTCAAGGCTCCACCACAAAAGTCTGTCCAATTCCCCCAAGGTCGGTTGCAGCCACCTAACAGGTAGGTGGTAAGTCACCACGGTGGGGAGCCGGTTACAAACAAGTGCCACCCACGGTGTCCCAACTGTGGCATACCCCACCTCCCACAATAGCAGTATACTGCTCAACCAGGCCACAGGGTGCTCCTGCCCATATGGCTCTTTCTGGCTCGGTACTGCTCCCAGTCCGTGCAGTGGCGCAATAGTTCGTAACACACAGTCCTGGTCAAGAATGTGCGCCATCAGCACTGGAGCGGGTACCCGAGCCTCCTTCAATGACTGGAATGCCAACTCGCAAGCGGGTGCAAAGTCCACTGACTTGGGAATGCCCTTCCTAGCCATCTCTGTCAAGGGGTTCACTACAGGACTAAAGTCAATGACAACATGTCCGTAGGGCCTTACAGGTTCTAAGGTCAGTACCGGTCTGGGTGATGTGGGTCGGGGACAGCCTCTGGTTGCCTCCACCCCCTCTGGGTTGGGCCTACCCCTGTCTCCTCCCACATGGTGCCCCAGGCACTGCACCTCCGTCATACCTATCTGGCAACTGTCTGCCCTAACTGTCAGACCTGCCCTCCAATCCTCCTCCGTCGACCTATGACTCGGGAAACCTACCCTGTCACCTAGGCCTGCTCCTTCCTCCTCGTCCGCTACCTGTGCCACAGTGATGGCGGCCAGACCACCAGCCTCTGGATCCTGTGTGGCATCCACTGCAGGAAGGCTGCGTGTCTTCCCCGATCTACTGTGCACAGGCAGGGGACCTGCTATATCCACAGCAACTTGCTGCGAGGGTTCTCCTATGGGCAGAGGCCCAGAGACAACACAACCGCTGGAGTGCCCCGGCTGCCAACGCATGGCACCAGCCTTACAGTTGGTCTGGGCGTCATCCGACATTCCGGACCAGGGTAAGCTCTGTGTCAGGCACTTCAGGGTACGGTCTGTCTCCGGGTTACCGTCCAAAGGGGTTTCGCTGGCAACCGACACTGGTTGCGCAGGAACGTTCCCTGAGGGGACCAGTTGGACACATTCCCTATCTGGTCTATCCCCTCCCACTTTCCTGTCTACCCTGTACCTTAACCCTTCCCGCCCGGTCAAACTTCCTGCCCCAACCCTGTCAAGGCCGCTGCCAGAGTGGCGCCTCATGCCTTTCGGGGATGGGTCAGAGAGTTGAGCCTCCCTAAACTCCTGCCTGTGGCCCTCAATCTCTCCTAAATTGGGACGCTCTACAGGGGGATCTAGGTGGGGACTACTAGGGTCAGTCTGGTAGGGGTCAGTCATGGAAAAGTCAATGTGGTTTCTCATACTCACCGCCGGAGTTGGCAAACCACTTGGGTCAGGAACATCATTGGGCACCCCCACAGGATCAAACGAGCTGGAACCGACATCCTCTGCGTTGCTAGGGGACGTGGGCATACCAGAGGCAAAAGGCATGCGGGGTCGATGTGCTGATCTAGCCGCTGTAATCTTTTCCTCTGGGCTGGTTGATGCTGTGGTTGGCTGTGCTGGCAGTTGTCTAGCAGCTGTAGTCTTTTCCTCTGGGCTGGGCTGTGCTGGAGCAGCTGATGTCAACAGTGGTTTTGGAACTTGACTCCGGGGAATGGCGCCAACAAACATAGTGACGATCCCACCACCCAGATCATTTCCTAGGACCACATCAGTTGGGAGACCATCCATGACGGCAACTTCTCGCAACTCTGGTCCAGCTCCCCAGTCCAGGTAGACTCTTGCCATGGGAACCGCTTTTTCTGTTCCTTCTGCCAGGGTGACCGTGGCAGTGCGACCCTGCAATACTGCAGCAGGATCTATAAGGTGGGGGCTCACCACAGTGATTGAGGCCCCAGAGTCTCTTAGGCCTTCTCCCTGCAGAGGTCCCACGTGGACTGGCTGCAGGTGCCTCCACATGTTGTGTAGGGGCTGTTTGGCCATGCAGGTGACTCTCTCCGCAGAGTGCACCTGTCTCTCGCCACACTCCATCGGACTGACTGGAGGGGGAACAGTCTCTGTAATCTCATCTCCTCTCGTCAAACAAGCGATCCGGGCTCCAGCACTCGGATTTGGGGCACGAGTCTGGGGTGCTTGGGATGCAGGACAGTTCATCCTCAGATGTCCGATTTTCCCACAGCCGTAGCACTTCTTCTCCAGTCGTGGCACCGATGATCTCTGATCAGTGGCAGGGACGCTGCGGTGCGGTTGCTGGCCAAGAGCACCCGGGTTGGAAGATGCTTGTCTTTGGGGTTGATGAGCTGAAGAGGGTGGTCCCCTTGGTGGTACAGTCTGTTGGAGCTGGCTGCTGGCGGGGCGCTTCTGCCCCCGTGGCCGAATTGCCACATACTTGTCGGCTAATTGGGCAGCCATCTTTAAGCTGGGTGGCTCCCGATCTAGCACCCACTCCTTCACTTCTTGGGCGCACCGGCGGTAGAACTGCTCCCTGCAGATCAGGTCGATCAGTGCGTCCCATGTAGTGGCTTCCGAATCCTTCACCCACTTCACCACGTACTGCCGCAGCTGGGTGGCGAACTGCTCATGGGTGCTGCTAGGATTCTTGGGCAAGTCTCTGAATTTCTTCCTGTAAGACTCAGGAGTGATGAAGAATCGCTGGAGGAGGGCCTTCTTGACTTCGTCGTAGTTCCCACAGTCCTCCGTCGCCACTCCTCGATAGGCCTCCAAGGCCTCTCCATGCAGAGTGGGCACAAGGTGTCTCACCCACTCTGACTTGGGTAGATCGTGTAGTTTACAAGTCCTTTCAAAAACTTGCAAATGTCCATCAATGTCCCCATCACTGTCTGCAAACTTGGCAAACTGAATACGTCCTGATCTGTGTACAACAGCTGACAACGGCTCCCGGGGTATCACGGCCTGTGGTGCCCGCTCATCACGCCACATCTGGATGATGATCAAGCGCTCTTGCTCCGTTGCCCTTTCCCCCAATTCCGCTAGCCGATCTGCTAGGCTATCCGTACTGCCCCCCCTGGGACGTTGGGATCCTGGCCCTGCTAGGGATTGCTGGGAAACATGGCTGCTGTGAAAGGGGGCGGGGCTTGTGGTTCTCACCGGTTCCTTACGAAGGTCCACTGTTGGGCCGTCCTCTGCGATGCTGACGCCGTCAGTGCTTTCCACCTCCGCCCGATGAGACTCCTCCACGCTCCTGAGCGCCGCCTTCATGACGCTTCTGGACGCGTTGGAAGGGATATCCACACCCTTCCCCTGGCATACGATCTCCAGATCCTCCTTGGACATTCCGCTGAATTCCGCCATCTTGTGCGTTCTCCTGCGCTGCAGTTACTCCTCTCCTGAGTAACTCGGCTTCTCCAATCAGGTGATGAAAAGCCGCCTGGGATTATCCCACCACTATGCCACCAATTTCTGTGACAGGACGATACCGTACGGAAGCACTCGCAGCTTCCGCGTCCCGTTGACTGCGCACAGAATGGAAGGTCAAGCCGCACGAGGCCTGACCACATAGGGGATTCCCTGCTTACCGTCAGTAACCGCCTGTTACTGACTCCACCCACTGCGCTGTGGGCGGGTTCTCGCTGCCACCACCAAACTCCTAACCTGCCGTGGCGTTTGGAACCACGGTTCTGCTCTGTATGTGCCGACGCACTGCTTTACCACACCTGTGTGGTGTTGACGAATCCCCTCTAGCCACTTGCTAGGCCTCTACCGGTAGCTGGCGGAAGGCGGAGCTTGGAGACATCAGGTGCTTCCCTGGACAGCCGGAGGACGGGGCTAGGTTTGGCCTAACCCTGTTGGTCACAAGATGAAGCAGTCTTCTTGAGGCAAAGGTGTTTATTGCTCAAAATAACCTTTAAAAAGGCTCCTCCCTATTGCTAGGGGCAACAGCATACAATTAAGATGTTTCAGCAGAAGAAGATGTTACAATACACAATCCTATGGGCCAACTGCCCTCCTTTTATCCCTCTCCAAGACCCCTTACCACAGGGGGTAAGCCCGCCCTGTGGTGTACAACCAATCAATGTTTACCCATGAGCTGTGCATGCTCTGGTCTCATGCACACACAACATTGTCCCCAATGGACAGTGGGGAGTGGCCGGTCTCCTTTGTCTCTCCCATCTGGGAGAGCAGGCTACTCCCACGGTGCCGTTCAGTCTGGCTGGGGGGAGGTTTTCCCTCCTAAACTGACTTCCAGAAACCTGCCCGGGACCCCTTCTCACTGCCTGCAGCCTGGATTTGGGCTCCAGAGCTGGGCAGCCTGGCTCCCCGGTCCAGGTCTCTGGTCCACTACGGCTGATCTCCATGGAGCTCCAAGAAACCACTCAGCTTGTCTTATAGCTAAGCTGCTTCTCTTTCTCCCTGTGCCCATTGGAACTGTGAGGCTGGATGGGAAAGCATTCCGTTTTTAGGGAAAAGGTCTGGGAGAATCCATCAGCCTGCACAGCTATGGATTCCCCCCTCCTGGGACACACAATCAAGTAAGTGCACTTTATCTTTAAATACATTTACATTTTAAATCACACTGTACATTTTTCCTTTTAAATATACACTGAGCCTGTGCCCTGCACAGACTCTACATACTCAGGCACTGCAGTGCCTTCCCTAGCCCTGCAGCCTGGCTGTTAGGGCTCTCTGGGTGCTGGAGGTATGGGGCTGGCTTCCCCCATCCTCCAGCCTGCTTTTCTGCCTCTGGGGTTCCAGGGAGCTGGCTCTCCCTGTCCCCCCAGGGTGGCACTAATCAGTGGCCTCGCCGCACGCAGCGGCGCACCCCCCTGTACCGAAGTCCGGCGGACCGGGACACTTGTCCCGGCCGCCGTGACCCTGGCTTGTTGTGGTGCTGGGGCGCCGGGAGCATAGCTCCCGGACCCCAGCGCTCATCATCTTGCTTGGCCGCCTAATGTGCCCACGCCGCTAGGGAGCCGGCTAGCCCGGTCCCCCATGAGCGGCGCCTGTCTGTTAGCCTCGCTGCAGCGTCCGGCGGGGAGCCGGGCTGCAGCGCACCCCCCTCGCCGACTAGCAGCCCGGGACGTCCGTCCCGGCTGCTGCGGCTGGCCACCCGTGCTGGGCTGAGGCGCCGGGAGCAGAGCTCTCGGCCCCCAGCGGCGGCTCTCACCTAGAGCACTGCAGCGGGAGCCGAGCTCCCAGCAGCAGCGCTCACCCTTCTCCCCGGCGCGCACACTCCAGTGCGCCCGGGGCTACACTGACCGCTGCCGGGAGCGGAGCTCCCGGACTCCGGCGGTCAGCGGCTGCCTCCTCTCCCTCGGCGCGCACACTCTGCTGAGCGCGCCGGGGGCTGTCCTCCCTGCCGTGGTCTCCGGAGGGGTCCGGGACCACGGCACAGTTAAAATACAATTTCTGCAATATTTTAAACATTAATAAAACACGGCGCCTAGCGCCCACAATACAATTCAAATTTGGCGCCAAGAGCCCCTTTGTCTTTGCAAATGGCGCCGGGCACTAGGGATTAACCCCTTCAGTGCCAGGGCGGCCATTTGCCTCGTGGCTGGGGCTCTCCGGCCACACCTCCGTTGTGGCCTTTTTGGCCTCACACCACGCAACATATTTTCGCCATATGCGGTGATAATGTTTTGCGGTCACATCCTTCCTGGCTTTGATCAGCGTAGGAATTACTTCCTCCGGAATGCCCTTTTCCTTTAGGATCCAGTGTTCAACCGCCATGCCGTCAAACGCAGCCGCGGTAAGTCTTGGAACAGACAGGGCCCCTGCTGCAGCAGGTCTTGTCTGAGCGGTAGAGGCCATGGGTCCTCTGAAATCATCTCTTGAAGTTCTGGGTACCTAGCTCTTCTTGGCCAATCCGGAACAATGAGTATAGTTCTTACTCTTCTTCTTCTTATTATCCTCAGTACCTTGGGTATGAGAGGAAGAGGAGGGAACACATAAACCGACTGGTACACCCACGGTGTCACTAGAGCGTCCACCGCTATCGCCTGAGGGTCCCTGGACCTGGCGCAATATTTTTCTAGCTTTTTGTTGAGGCGGGACGCCATCATGTCCACCTGTGGTCTTTCTCAACGGTTTGCAATCAGCCGGAAGACTTCTGGATGAAGTCCCCACTCTCCCGGGTGGAGGTCGTGCCTGCTGAGAAAGTCTGCTTCCCAGTTGTCCACTCCCGGAATGAACACTGCTGACAGTGCTAATACGTGATTTTCCGCCCATCGAAGAATCCTTGTGGCTTCTGCCATCGCCATCCTGCTTCTTGTGCCGCCCTGTCGGTTTACATGGGCGACCGCCGTGATGTTGTCTGACTGGATCAGCACCGGCTGGCCTTGAAGCAGGGGCTTTGCCTGACTTAGGGCATTGTAAATGGCCCTTAGTTCCAGAATATTTATGTGTAGGGAAATCTCCTGGCTTGACCATAGTCCTTGGAAATTTCTTCCCTGTGTGACTGCCCCCCAGCCTCGAAGGCTGGCATCCGTGGTCACCAGGACCCAGTCCTGTATGCCGAATCTGCGGCCCTCCAGAAGATGAGCACTCTGCAGCCACCACAGTAGAGACACCCTGGTCCTTGCAGACAGGGTTATCAGCCGATGCATCTGAAGATGCGATCCTGACCACTTGTCCAACAGATCCCACTGAAAGATCCTTGCATGGAACCTTACGAATGGAATTGCTTCGTAAGAAGCTACCATTTTTCCCAGGACTCGCGTGCAGTGGTGCACCGACACCTGTTTTGGTTTTAGGAGGTCTCTGACTTGCGATGACAACTCCTTGGCCTTCTCCTCCGGGAGAAACACCTTTTTCTGTTCTGTGTGCAGAACCATCCCCAGGAACAATAGACGCGTTGCAGGAACCAGCTGCGACTTTGGAATATTCAGGATCCAGCCGTGCTGTTGTAGCACTTCCCGAGCTAGTGCTACTCCGATCAACAACTGTTCCCTGGACCTCGCCTTTATAAGGAGATCGTCCAAGTAAGGGATAATTATAACTTCCTTTTTTCGAAGGAGTATCATCATTTCGGCCATTACCTTGGTAAATACCCTCGGTTCCGCGGACAGACCAAACGACAACGTCTGGAATTGGTAATGACATTCCTGTACCACAAATCTGAGGTACTCCTGGTGAGGAGGGTAAATGGGGACATGCAGGTAAGCATCCTTGATGTCCAGTGATACCATGTAATCCCCTTCCTCCAGGCTTGAAATAACCGCCCTGAGCGATTCCATCTTGAACTTGCATCTTTTTATATACGTGTTCAAGGATTTCAAATTTAAAATGGTTCTCACCGAACCGTCCGGTTTCGGTACCACAAACATTGTGGAATAGTAACCCCTTCCTTGTTGAAGGAGGGGTACCTTGACTATCACCTGCTGCAAATACAGCTTGTGAATTGCCTCCAGCACTGCCTCCCTGTCCAAGGGAGTCGTTGGCAAGGCAGATTTGAGGAAACGGAGAGGGGGAAACGTCTCGAATTCCAGCTTGTATCCCTGAGATACCACTTGTAGAATCCAGGGATCCACCCGTGAGCAAGCCCACTGATCGCTGAAGTACTTGAGTACTCCGCCAGTGGAGCCCCAGCGTCATGCTGTGGACTTAGAGGAAGCGGGGGAGGACTTTTGTTCCTCGGAACTGGCTGTATTTTGCAGCTTTTTCCCTCTACCTCTGCCTCTGGGCAGAAAGGACGCGCCTCTAACCCGCTTGCCTTTCTGGGGCCGAAAGGACTGTACCTGATCATACGGTGCTTTCTTTGGCTGTGAGGGAACATGGGGTAAAAAAGCTGATTTCCCAGCTGTCGCTGTGGAAACTAGGTCAGAGAGACCATCCCCAAACAATTCCTCCCCCTTGTAAGGCAAAACTTCCATGTGCCTTTTAGAATCTGCATCCCCTGTCCACTGCCGAGTCCATAAACCCCTCCTGGCAGAAATGGACATTGCACTTATTCTAGATGCCAGCCGGCAAATATCCCCTCTGTGCATCTCTCATGTATAAGACAGAGTCTTTTATATGCTCTATGGTTAGCAATATAGCGTCCCTGTCTAAGGTATCAATATTTTCTGACAGGGAATCTTACCATGCAGCTGCAGCACTGCACATCCACGCTGAAGCAATGGCTGGTCTCAGTATAATACCTGAGTGTGTATAAACAGACTTCAGGATACTAAAACCATATACCATATAAGAATATGTATATTACAAGGAAGCGCATATATATAATCTATTTGATTAAAAATTGTAAATATTTTTTATTTAGTATTCAATTTTCTTAATAATGCATGACATAATAAAACCTTAAAACACACCAAATCTGCAGTGCAAAGAAGTCCAGAAACTGTGACTATTACCGTCCAGATAACCATATACCGCTGGAGCTCCAATAAGGATTTTCTTTAAGCACACAAAGTGCTATTTTTGTAACTCCCCGGTGAAAAGCTGGTTATTTTAAAGGGATATCCGTTGTTACTTTGTATCCACTAGCCAGAACAATATACTTTGTAGGAACTGCAAATGTTCACAATGTGCCTGCCGCACAGCAGCTAGTGTCCCCTTTCTCACCCCACCGCCAATGATTATTGCTCACCACAGCCGTACGTTGAAGCCTCAGTGCGGCTAGATATTAAACGGTTAGTACCGAAGTTCTCCGGCGGGAGCGGCGGTAACAGCAGCGTCCACGGGGGAAGGGTGCACACTTTCAAAGTTGGTTTTAAATGATTCTTCCAAAGTGTTCTCTGGCATAGAGGGATTCTGGACAGCCTGCCGGTGTTTAAAATGGATCCTTAACGCGTTTCTCCGTGCTTCCAATCTCACGGTTTTATCAGAAGGTATTGAGGTGCATTAGATTGGGTACCTGGTATTTAAATACGGACAATCAATGGAGAGCATTAATTAATTAAACTTTTACAGGTGTGTTGATCTTCTAAACCTGTGTTATCATCTCTCATTAGTTCACACATTAAAAACTATAATAAACTATAACATAAGGCAACAACCTACTTATATTCATTATACAAATACAGAGAACAATTTCGTTTATAGTATATATTCCGTATTATTCATTTATTTATTTGCACAAGAGACATAGGAGTTAATTTTCATTTTAAATCTTTTTAGATGATAACTATACTTTCTTATAGCTCAAAATAATGTGCAGCTGTGTGGCTCAAGAGGCTGAGGCCTCTACCTGCAACCAAGCAGACCCGGGTTCGAATCACCCTCAGAGCACAGGAAAAAAGATTTTCAATTTATTTCATATTCATTAGATATTTATTTTATATATTAATTATACTTACTAGAATTATCAAAACCAGACGTAACTTGATTCTAAGAAATATCTCGAATATATACACACTTTCTTAACACGATTGTATTTCGTATCTCATATAGATGTAATAATTTGATTTAATAATACATATAAAAATCTTTATATAAACATAATTGTCACTAAACATATTATTCGGAAGAGGATCAGGCTTATCATACAATAACATAGTCTTATATGATTAATAAATCCCTCAGATATTTATAGTATAAGCCCTTTATAATTTTGATCTATATATACACATACCATATATTCATTTTAGCTTTCCCACATTTTTTTTGTGTGTGTATATATATAGCACTCTCTCTCTCATGCTCTTAAATGTTATTTTTATTTTTAATCCTTCAGAGAGTATAGACCCAACAATGTTCCCCAGGGGTCTCTTTCTTTATACATTATGCAGTCATATGTCATATTGCTCATTGAGATGTCCTATATATTATTCATCTCAATTGAATCATTCAAACCATTCGGAAACAATGTACCCAGGGAGAAGATCCAAAACGCTTCGCGTTTACATAGAAGATTGAATCTATCCCCCCCTCTTGTTGTACTTTTAACATGTTCCACTCCTTGTATCCTGATCCCTGAAACATTACTATGATGTTTATACGTCACATGTCGCACTAAACTGTGTGTACTAACCCCCCGTCTTATATTGTTTTTATGTTCTAGACATCTAATGTGTAACATTCTAGTCGTACGGCCTACGTATTGTATGCCACATACACACGTAATTACATATATAACATATGTGGTACGGCAGTTAATATGTTGTTGTATATCAAACGTGGTCCCATTTGAATAGGATGTAATGGTTGTGCTTTTATCTAACATAGTGCTACATGTGGAGCATCCTAGTTTTCTGCATCTATAGTTCCCCTTTTCCGTATGGAGCTTCTGTAGCCATGTACTTTTGTTATTAGGACCATTTTTTATAGATTCATAGTGACTAGGTGCCAAAAAGTTTTTCAAACTCGAAGCCTTTTTAAAGATAACTTGTGGTTTATCTATTAATTCTTTTGATAGGATCTTATCAGTTTTTAAAATAGGATAATTCTTCTGAATAATACGTTTGATCTCTTTTGAACAAGCATTATATTTTGTTATGAATCTAGGTTGACCATCATTAATGGAATCTTTTACATCTTCTTTCTTTTTATAAGTAAGAAGGGACTCTCTATCGCATTTCAAAGCCTCATCAAACGCATGTTCTATGATATCTAAAGGGTAATTCTTTTCTTTAAATGCTTGCGTTAATTCTAAAGCTTGAATTTCAAATTGTTCAATTGTTGAACAATTTCTACGGAGTCTAAGGTACTGGCTTTTTGGTATATTATTGAGCCAGGGGCGGTGGTGACAACTATGATAATTTAAGAAATTATTAGTATCAACCTCTTTTTTAAAAGTAGAGGTATCGATATAATTATTTTCTATTCTGAGGGCGATATCCAAGAAAGTTATTGAAGATTTGTGTACTGTGCTCGTGAAGGATAACCCAAATTCATTATTATTAAGATATGTCAAGAATTCCTCTATCTGATGCACATCCCCATCCCAGATAAAAAACATGTCATCAATATATCTTCCATATAGCACCAGGTTCGCCCCGAATGGACCACCCCAGACATACTTGTCTTCTAGGTGACCCATATAGATGTTAGCTAAACTCGGGGCGAACCTAGTGCCCATTGCCACACCCAATATCTGTAAGTAAAATTTGGTATTAAATGTGAAATAATTGTGAGTCATAATAAATTTGACCGCCTCCAAAATAAACCGTCTTTTGACTATATCCAATGATTTATCCATGCTTAATGTGATTTCAAGTGCCTCAAGCCCCAATTTGTGGGGTATATTGGAGTACAATGACTCCACATCACAAGTCATAAATAGATAACTATTTTTCCATTTTATATCTTTAATTAGATTAATAAAGTGGGTGGAATCTCTAATATATGATCTGAGACTTATAACATGTGGCTGTAAATAATAATCAACAAAGGCAGATAAATTTGAAGTGAGGGACCCTACACCAGATATTATGGGACGCCCAGGAGGTGCATGCAGTGACTTGTGAATTTTTGGGAGGTGATAATATGTGGGAATAACTGGGTGTGTAATAAATAAGAAAAAATACTCAGACTTGGATATCGCCCCCTCATCTAGCGCCACATCCAGGAACTCTTTTAGTTCTTTCTGATATCTGGAGGTGGGGTCAGATTCAAGTGTTTTATAGAACAATGTACTATTCAATTGTCTATAAGCCTCCTTCAAATAATCCTCAGTGTTTTGTACCACCGTCCCCCCGCCTTTATCTGCAACCCTAATAGTAAGTGATTTATCTTTAGTTAGACTATTCATGGCCCTTCTCTCTTGGGAATGTAAATTATCTCGCTTTTTCATTAATGTCTTTGAATTTTGACATAGTGATCTCATGTCATTTAAAGTTATATTAAAAAAGGTCTCAATTCCCCCACTAAGTTGATTAGTGGGATAGAATTCTGATTTCTTTTTAAAGGGGCCTTTCTTATTCTTATCAGCCTCATACAAAGGTATCTCACTAGTCTGATTGTTGTTTTCTTGTTTTAATTCAATAAGAATATTTAAAGGCAATAAATCCGCATCATCCAAAATTATAGGATATCCCTCTTCGCCTTGTTTTTTCAAACATTTAGTAGCGAAGTAGCGTTTTCTACATAAATCTCGAGTATATCGATTAAGCTCTACATAGAGTCCGAATAAATCAGGTTTTTGTGATGGTGCGAATTTAAGACCCTTAGCAATTAGTGCCTTTTCACTTTCACTAAGTACACGTGAAGAAAGATTAAATAGACCTTTATTTCTTAGTTTTTCCTTGCGCTTTTTGATAGATTCCCTTCTTCCTCCTCTTCTTCCTCTGTATCTAGCTCTTTTCTTTTGGGAGAATTGGTTTGTAAGACCTGATATCTGTTCTTGTTTTTCCATATTGGATACAGTCTCTGATCTAAAAAAGATGTGGAAGTATCTTCCATATGTGGTTCGGTGTTCCTAGGAGTTGTTTTTGGTCTAGCTCCTTGTGTGTATGCCCTTGTCCTATTGTCTGGACTTCTTTTGTGTTTATTATACTGTTGAGATGTTTGTCCAGACTCACGTACATATTCTCTCCTTTGTTCTCTCTGCGGAACTGTATTATGATGGAATCGTTCTTTTTCTCTATATGTAATTCTATCCCTAGAGGGAATTTGTTGTCTGTTGTTTCTCGATCTACTGGTAGATCTAAAACTTTCCGAATTTATTCTATGTCTCCTATTATAGGATCTCACTTGGCCCTGTTTGTAGTCTCCTTGATCCCTTGATAATTTTTTATTTTTATTTGTAATAATAGTCTGTTCGAACTCCTCGACTTTACCATTAACGATACGATCAAAGTTCCTAAAGTCAGTTCTAACTTCAAATGGTTGCAATAATTTTTGTATATTTTCGATTTCTATAGAGATGGCCTTAACTTTGTCATCTCTATATGAAATTAATAACTCCATAAGTGCAAAGGAACATGTATCAAGTAAAAAAAGAGGTTGATACTAATAATTTCTTAAATTATCATAGTTGTCACCACCGCCCCTGGCTCAATAATATACCAAAAAGCCAGTACCTTAGACTCCGTAGAAATTGTTCAACAATTGAACAATTTGAAATTCAAGCTTTAGAATTAACGCAAGCATTTAAAGAAAAGAATTACCCTTTAGATATCATAGAACATGCGTTTGATGAGGCTTTGAAATGCGATAGAGAGTCCCTTCTTACTTATAAAAAGAAAGAAGATGTAAAAGATTCCATTAATGATGGTCAACCTAGATTCATAACAAAATATAATGCTTGTTCAAAAGAGATCAAACGTATTATTCAGAAGAATTATCCTATTTTAAAAACTGATAAGATCCTATCAAAAGAATTAATAGATAAACCACAAGTTATCTTTAAAAAGGCTTCGAGTTTGAAAAACTTTTTGGCACCTAGTCACTATGAATCTATAAAAAATGGTCCTAATAACAAAAGTACATGGCTACAGAAGCTCCATACGGAAAAGGGGAACTATAGATGCAGAAAACTAGGATGCTCCACATGTAGCACTATGTTAGATAAAAGCACAACCATTACATCCTATTCAAATGGGACCACGTTTGATATACAACAACATATTAACTGCCGTACCACATATGTTATATATGTAATTACGTGTGTATGTGGCATACAATACGTAGGCCGTACGACTAGAATGTTACACATTAGATGTCTAGAACATAAAAACAATATAAGACGGGGGGTTAGTACACACAGTTTAGTGCGACATGTGACGTATAAACATCATAGTAATGTTTCAGGGATCAGGATACAAGGAGTGGAACATGTTAAAAGTACAACAAGAGGGGGGGATAGATTCAATCTTCTATGTAAACGCGAAGCGTTTTGGATCTTCTCCCTGGGTACATTGTTTCCGAATGGTTTGAATGATTCAATTGAGATGAATAATATATAGGACATCTCAATGAGCAATATGACATATGACTGCATAATGTATAAAGAAAGAGACCCCTGGGGAACATTGTTGGGTCTATACTCTCTGAAGGATTAAAAATAAAAATAACATTTAAGAGCATGAGAGAGAGAGTGCTATATATATACACACACACAAAAAATGTGGGAAAGCTAAAATGAATATATGGTATGTGTATATATAGATCAAAATTATAAAGGGCTTATACTATAAATATCTGAGGGATTTATTAATCATATAAGACTATGTTATTGTATGATAAGCCTGATCCTCTTCCGAATAATATGTTTAGTGACAATTATGTTTATATAAAGATTTTTATATGTATTATTAAATCAAATTATTACATCTATATGAGATACGAAATACAATCGTGTTAAGAAAGTGTGTATATATTCGAGATATTTCTTAGAATCAAGTTACGTCTGGTTTTGATAATTCTAGTAAGTATAATTAATATATAAAATAAATATCTAATGAATATGAAATAAATTGAAAATCTTTTTTCCTGTGCTCTGAGGGTGATTCGAACCCGGGTCTGCTTGGTTGCAGGTAGAGGCCTCAGCCTCTTGAGCAACACAGCTGCACATTATTTTGAGCTATAAGAAAGTATAGTTATCATCTAAAAAGATTTAAAATGAAAATTAACTCCTATGTCTCTTGTGCAAATAAATAAATGAATAATACGGAATATATACTATAAACGAAATTGTTCTCTGTATTTGTATAATGAATATAAGTAGGTTGTTGCCTTATGTTATAGTTTATTATAGTTTTTAATGTGTGAACTAATAAGAGATGATAACACAGGTTTAGAAGATCAACACACCTGTAAAAGTTTAATTAATTAATGCTCTCCATTGATTGGGTACCTGGTATTTAAATACGGACAATCTAATGCACCTCAATACCTTCTGATGAAACCGTGAGATTGGAAGCACGGAGAAACGCGTTAAGGATCCATTTTAAACACCGGCAGGCTGTCCAGAATCCCTCTATGCCAGAGAACACTTTGGAAGAATCATTTAAAACCAACTTTGAAAGTGTGCACCCTTCCCCCGTGGACGCTGCTGTTACCGCCGCTCCCGCCGGAGAACTTCGGTACTAACCGTTTAAGATCTAGCCGCACTGAGGCTTCAACGTACGGCTGTGGTGAGCAATAATCATTGGCGGTGGGGTGAGAAAGGGGACACTAGCTGCTGTGCGGCAGGCACATTGTGAACATTTGCAGTTCCTACAAAGTATATTGTTCTGGCTAGTGGATACAAAGTAACAACGGATATCACTTTAAAATAACCAGCTTTTCACCGGGGAGTTACAAAAATAGCACTTTGTGTGCTTAAAGAAAATCCTTATTGGAGCTCCAGCGGTATATGGTTATCTGGACGGTAATAGTCACAGTTTCTGGACTTCTTTGCACTGCAGATTTGGTGTGTTTTAAGGTTTTATTATGTCATGCATTATTAAGAAAATTGAATACTAAATAAAAAATATTTACAATTTTTAATCAAATAGATTATATATATGCGCTTCCTTGTAATATACATATTCTTATATGGTATATGGTTTTAGTGTTTAAGTTTGGAGTAAGGTAGAATACTCTATTGGGAGCTGCAAATATATTATTTAAAATTGGTACCCATCTAAGGAGTTAGTTTTAGTGCGCTTGATTGTTACACAGGTTTGACAGTTGAAACCATTAGTGGTTAGACAGTCAAAGCTGTGTGGTTTTGTTTTGAGACTTCAGGATAGCCTCCTGCTTTCTATCAGCAGGTTCCTTTAGGGCGGCCGTGTCCGGAGATGGTAGTGCCACCTTCTTTGATAGACGTGTCAGAGTTTTATCCACCCTAGGTGATGTCTCCCAGCGTAACCTGTCCTCTGGCGGGAAAGGGTACGCCATTAGTAACTTTTTAGAAATTACCAGTTTCTTATCGGGGGAAGTCCACGCTTCCTCACACACCTCATTTAATTCGTCAGATGCAGGAAAAACTACAGGTAGTTTCTCACCAAACATTATACCCTTTTTTGTGGTACCTGGGGTAATATCAGAAATGTGCAAGACATTTTTCATTGCCGCAATCATATAACGGGTGGCTCTATTGGAATGTACACTCGTCTCCTCCTCGTCGACACTGGAGTCGGTATCCGTGTCGACATCTGTGTCTGCCATCTGATGTAGCGGGCGTTTTAGGGCCCCTGATGGCTTTTGAGACGCCTGGGCAGGCACGAGCTGAGAAACCGGCTGTCCCACATCTGTTATGTCGTCAAACCTCTTATGTAAGGAGTCGACACTATCACGTAATTCCTTCCACATGACCATCCACTCAGGTGTCGGCCCCGCAGGGGGTGACATCACATTTATCGGCACCTGCTCCGCCTCCACATAAGCCTCCTCATCATACATGTCGACACAGCCGTACCGACACACCGCACACACACAGGGAATGCTCTGACTGAGGACAGGACCCCACAAAGCCCTTTGGGGAGACAGAGAGAGAGTATGCCAGCACACACCAAAAGCGCTATATAACACAGGGATTAACACTATAACTGAGTGATTTTTCCCAATAGCTGCTTATATGTATAATATTTGCGCCTATATTTAGTGCCCCCCCTCTCTTTTTTACCCTATGTAGTCTTGAAAATGCAGGGGAGAGCCTGGGAGCGATCCTTCCAGCGGAGCTGTGAGGGAAAATGGCGCCAGTGTGCTGAGGGAGATAGCCCCGCCCCTTTTTCGGCGGACTTCACCCGCTTTTTTATATGTATATCTGGCAGGGGTATTTTACACATATATAGTCTCTATGACTATATGATGTGTTTTTTTAGCCAGCAAGGTACTTTATATTGAAGCCCAGAGCGCCCCCCCCAGCGCCCTGCACCCATCAGTGACCGGAGTGTGAGGTGTGCATGGGGAGCAATGGCGCACAGCTGCAGTGCTGTGCGCTACCTTGATGAAGACCGAAGTCTTCTGCCGCCGATTTCCAGGAACGTCTTCTTGCTTCTGGCTCTGTAAGGGGGACGGCGGCGCGGCTCCGGGACCGGACGACCGAGGCTGGGCCTGTGTTCGATCCCTCTGGAGCTAATGGTGTCCAGTAGCCTAGAAGCCCAAGCTAGCTGCAAGCAGGTAGGTTCGCTTCTCTCCCCTTAGTCCCTCATAGCAGTGAGTCTGTTGCCAGCAGATCTCACTGAAAATAAAAAACCTAAAATAAACTTTCTTTTTCTAAGAGCACAGGAGAGCCCCTAGTGTGCATCCAGCTCAGCCGGGCACAAAATTCTAACTGAGGTCTGGAGGAGGGTCATAGAGGGAGGAGCCAGTGCACACTAGGTAGTCCTAAAGCTTTCTTTAGTTGTGCCCAGTCTCCTGCGGAGCCGCTATTCCCCATGGTCCTTACGGAGTCCCAGCATCCACTTAGGATGTTAGAGAAAAGATATTAGCATGCATAAAACGGGGTATTGATGCTAGGGACGAGAGTATTATACTCCCGTTATATAAATCACTAGTGAGGCCACACCTTGAATACTGTGTACAATTCTGGGCACTGTACTACAAAAAGGATATCCTGGAGCTAGAAAAGGTTCAGAGGAGGGCGACCAAACTAATTAAGGGCATGGAGACGATGGAATACAAGGAAAGGCTTGAAAGACTAGGCATGTTTACATTGGAAAAGCGGAGACTAAGGGGATATGATCAACATCTACAAATATATAAGGGGACAATACACAGAGCTTGCGCGGGACCTGTTTTTGGTTAGATCAACACAGAGGACTCGTGGACACTCGCTCAGGTTAGAGGAGAGGAGATTCCGCACAATATGGCGTAAAGGCTTTTTCACGGTAAGGACAATACGTGTTTGGAATTCCCTGCCTGAGGGAGTTGTAATGGCAGAATCTGTCAACACCGTTAAGAATGGGTTAGATAAATTCCTAATGGATAAGGATATCCAGGGGTATGGTGCATAGTCATGCATTATAGTTACTATAAATAGGGATAAAATGCAACGGCTGACAGCAGCATCAATCAGAAATTTTAGTCAAATCATCATGCATAGGAGACCACAAATAGGTTGAACTCGATGGACAATTGTCTTTTTTCAACTAAGGCTAATAACATGACCACCTTCCACGTGAGATATTTCAACTCCACGGTCTTAAGTGGTTCAAACCAGTGGGATTTCAGGAAACTCAACACCACGTTAAGATCCCAAGGTGCCACTGGAGGCACAAAAGGGGGCTGAATTTGCAGCACTCCCTTTACAAACGTTTGAACTTCCGGTAGAGAAGTCAACTCTTTTTGAAAGAAAATGGATAGGGCCGAAATCTGGACCTTAATGGAACCCAATTTCAGGCCCAAAATCACTCCTGACTGTAGGAAGTGAAGGAAACGGCCCAGCTGGAATTCCTCCGTAGGGGCATTCCTGGCCTCACACCAAGCAACATATTTTCGCCAAATACGGTGATAATGTTGAGCGGTCACGTCCTTCCTAGCCTTTATCAGCGAAGGAATGACCTCATCCGGAATGCCTTTTTCTGCTAGGATCCGGCGTTCAACCGCCATGCCATCAAACGCAGCCGCGGAAAGTCTTGGAACAGACAGGGCCCCTGTTGCAACAAGTCCTGTCTTAGAGGAAGAGGCCACGGGTCCTCTGTGAGCATTTCTTGCAGATCTGGATACCAAGTCCTTCTTGGCCAATCTGGAACAATGAGTATTTTTCTCACTCCTCCTTTTCTTATTATCCTCAGCACCGTGTGTATGAGAGGGAGAGGAGGAAATACATAGACCGACTGGAACACCCACGGTGTCACCAGGGTGTCTACAGCTATCGCCTGAGGGTCTCTTGACCTGGCGCAATACCGCTGTAGCTTTTTGTTGAGGTGGGATGCCATCATGTCCACCTGTGGCAGTTCCCACCGACTTGTAATCTGTGCGAAGACTTCCTGATGAAGTCCCCACTCTCCCGGGTGGAAGTCTCCTTCCCAGTTGTTCACTCCCGGGATGAACACTGCTGACAGTGCGCTTACGTGATTCTCCGCCCAGCGAAGAATCTTGGTGGCTTCCGCCATCGCCACTCTGCTCCTTGTGCCGCCTTGATGGTTTACATGAGCCACTGCGGTGATGTTGTCTGACTGAATCAGAACCGGTTGGTCGCGAAGCAGGGTCTCCGCTTGACGGAGGGCGTTGTATATGGCCCTTAGTTCCAGGATGTTGATGTGAAGGCAAATCTCTTGACTTGACCACAGCCCTTGGAAATTTCTTCCCTGTGTGACTGCACCCCAACCTCGGAGGCTTGCGTCCGTGGTCACCAGGACCCAGTCCTGAATGCCGAACCTGCGTCCCTCGAGAAGGTGAGCGTTCTGCAGCCACCACAGGAGTGACACCCTGGTCCTGGGGAATAGGGTGATTAACCGATGCATTTGAAGATGTGATCCGGACCATTTGTCCAGTAAGTCCCACTGAAAAGTCCTCTCATGGACCCTGCCGAAGGGAATGGCCTCGTATGATGCCACCATCTTTCCCAGGACACGAGTGCAGTGATGCACTGACACCTGTTTTGATTTTAATAGGTTCCTGACCAGTGTCATGAGTTCCTGAGCTTTCTCCTTCGGGAGATAAACCCTTTTCTGGTCTGTGTCTAAAATCATGCCCAGGAAAGGCAGACGAGTCGTAGGAACCAACTGTGACTTTGGAATATTTAGAATCCAGCCGTGTTGCTTTAACACTTCCAGAGAAAGTGCTACACTGATCAGCAACTGCTCTCTCGATCTCGCTTTTATGAGGAGATCGTCCAAGTATGGGATAATTGTGACTCCTTGCTTTCGCAGGAGTACCATCATTTCCGCCATTACCTTGGTAAATATTCTCGGTGCCGTGGAGAGACCAAACGGCAACGTCTACAATTGGTCATGACAATCCTGTACCACAAATCTGAGGTACGCCTGATGAGGAGGATAAATGGGGACATGCAGGTATGCATCCTTTATGTCCAGAGACACCATAAAATCCCCCGCCCCTTCCAGGCTTGCTATGACCGCTCTTAGCGATTCCATCTTGAACTTGAACCTTTTCAGGTATATGTTCAGGGATTTTAAATTCAATATGGGTCTGACCGAACCGTCCGGTTTTGGGACTACAAACATGGTCGAATAATAACCCCTTCCTTGTTGAAGGAGGGGAACCTTGACCACCACCTGTTGAAGATACAATTTGTGAATTGCAGTTAACACTATCTCCCTCTCGTGGGGGGAAGCTGGCTCTCGTGGGGGGAAGCTGGCAGGGCCGATTTGAGGTATCGGTGAGGGGGCGTCTCCTCGAATTCCAGCTTGTATCCCTGAGACACAATCTCTATTGCCCAGAGGTCCAACTGGGAGTGAATCCACTTGTGGCTGAAATTTCGGAGACGCGCCCCCACCGGGCCTAGCTCCGCCGGTGGAGCCCCAGCGTCATGCGGTGGATTTTGTGGAAGCCGGGGAGGACTTCTGTTCCTGGGAACTAGCTGTGTTGTGCAGCTTCTTTCCTCTGCCCCTGCCAAGAAAGGACGCACCTCGGACTTTCTTGTTTTTCTGTTATCGAAAGTACTGCATTTGGTAATACGGTGCTTTCTTAGGCTGTGAGGAAACATATGGCAAAAAATGTGACTTTCCAGCAGTAGCTGTGGAGACCAGGTCCGAGAGACCCTCCCCAAACATTTCCTCACCCTTGTAAGGTAAAACCTCCATGTGCCTTTTTGAGTCGGCATCACCTGTCCATTGCCGAGTCCACAGGACCCTTCTGGCAGAAATCGACATAGCATTTATTCTAGAACCCAGTAGGCTAATGTCTATTTGAGCATCTCTCATATATAGGACAGCATCTTTAATATGCCCCAGGGTCAATAATATAGTCTCCTTGTCTAAGGTATCAATTCCCTCAGATATGGTATCTGTCCATGCTGCTACAGCACTACACACCCAGGCTGACGCGATTGCCGGCCTCAGTAAGGTACCTGAATGTGTATAAATGGACTTCAGGGTACCCTCTTGTTTTCTATCCGCAGCATCTTTGAGGGTAGCCGTATCCTGGGACGGCAGGGCTACCTTCTTGGATAAGCGTGTTAACGCTTTGTCCACCCTAGGGGAGGCTTCCCAGCATAACCTGTCTGTTGGCGGGAAGGGATAAGCCATAAGAAGCCTTTTGGAAATCTGCAGTTTTTTATCTGGAGATTCCCAGGCCTTTTCACATAACTCACTGAGCTCGTGTGAGGGGGGAAAAGTTACCTGCAGCTTCTTTTCCCCATACATATGTACCCTCCTGTCAGGGACTGGGGTTTCCTCTGTGATATGCAACACATCCTTAATTGCAATAATCATATAACGGATGAATTTAGCCAATCTTGGCTGTAACTTTGCATCAACGTAATCGACACTGGAATCAGAATCCATGTCGGTATCTGTGTCAACAATTTGGGATAGTGGGCGCTTCTGAGACCCTGTTGGCCTCTGCGACATAGGATCAGGCATGGGTTGGGATCCTGACTGTCCTAAGGCTTCAGCTTTTTCTAACCTTTTATGTAAGGAATTAACATTTTCATTTAAAACCTTCCACATATCCATCCAATCAGGTGTCGGTGCCGTCGGCGGAGACACCACATTCATTTTCTCCCGCTCTGTTTCCACATAGCCTTCCTCATCAGACATGTCGACACAAGCGTACCGACACACCACACACACAGGGAATGCTCTTTTTGAAGACAGTACCCCCACAAGGCCCTTTGGAGAGACAGAGAGAGAGTATGCCAGCACACACCCCAGTGCTATATAACCCAGGAATAACACAGTAACTTAATGTTAACCCAGTAGCTGCTGTATAAAGTGTTTTTAGCGCCCAAATATGTGCCCCCCCCCCCTCTCTTTTTATCTTTGTCTACCGTGTACTGCAGGGGAGAGCCTGGGGAGCCTCTTCTCAGCGGAGCTGTGGAGAGAAAATGGCGCTGGTGAGTGCTGAGGGAGAAGCCCCGCCCCCTCGACAGCGGGCTTCTGTCCCGCTAAAATACATATCCTTGTGGCGGGGGCTCATACATATATACAGCGCCCAACTGTATATATGAGTACTTTTGCCACCAGAGGTTCATATGCTGCCCAGGGCGCCCCGCCCCCCCCCCCCCCCCTCTGCGCCCTTACAGTGACCGGAGTGTGTGAGGTGTGTTTGGAGCAATGGCGCACAGCTGCAGTGCTGTGCGTTACCTCATGTGAAGAACGGAGTCTCCTGCCGCCGATTTCGAAGTCTTCTTGCTTCTCATACTCACCCGGCTTCTGTCTTCCGGCTCTGCGAGGGGGACGGCGGTGCGGCTCTGAGATCGGACGACGAGAGTGAGATCCTGCGTACGATACCTCTGGAGCTAATGGTGTCCAGTAGCCTAAGAAGCAGGACCTAGCTTCAGAGAGTAGGGCTGCTTCTCTCCCCTTTGTCCCTCGATGCAGGGAGTCTGTTGCCAGCAGAGCTCCCTGAAAATAAAAAACCTAACAAAATACTTTCTCTCAGCAAACTCAGGAGAGCTCACTGAAAAGCACCCAGCTCCTCTGGGCACAGTATCAAACTGAGGTCTGGAGGAGGGACATAGAGGGAGGATTCAGTGCACACCAGAACCTAAATTATTTCTTAAAGTGCCCTGTCTCCTGCGGAGCCAGTCTATCCCATGGTCCTTACGGAGTACCCAGCATCCACTAGGACGTTAGAGAAATTATACCTATCCTCCCTTCAGCCACTTACGATACACACAGTGGGGGTCATTCCGAGTTAACTGTTTTTAGCAGATGTGCAAACGCATAGTCGCCGCCAACAGGGGAGTGTGTTTTCGCTTTGCAAGTGTGCGAACGCCTGTGTAGGTCTGAACTTACTCAGCCCTTGCGATCACTTCAGCCTGTCCGGTCCAGGAATTGACGTCAGACACCCGCCATGCAAATGCTTGGAAACATTCCCAGAAAACGTTCAGTTGACACCCACAAACGCCCTCTTCCTGTCAATCTCCTTGCGATCAACTGTGCGAATGGAATCTTCGCTAAATCCATCGCCTAGCAACGATCTGCTTTGTACCCGTACGACACGCCTGCGCATTACGGTGCATACGCAGTCCTGCCATGATTGCAGCGCTGCGAAAAACTGCAGAGTGCGAACAGGTCGGAATGACCCCAAGTGTTCCTGCCCATATATCCCCTCTCCCTCCCCTTATTACATATTATACTTATACTCCTTCCAGCCACTTACTATATACACAGCGTTCCTGCCCATATATCCCCTCTCCCTCCCGTCTCCATCCACTTATTACATATTATACTTATCTCCCTCCAGCCACTTACTATATACACAGTGTTCCTGCCCATATATCCCCTCTCCCTCCCGTCTCCCTCCCCTTATTACATATTATACTTATCCCTCCAGCCACTTACTATATACACAGTGTTCCTGCCCATATATCCCCTCTCCCTCCCCTTATTACATATTATACTTATCCCTCCAGCCACTTACTATATATACACAGTGTTACTGCCCATATATCCCCTCTCCATCCACTTATTACATATTATACTTATCCCTCCAGCCACTTACTATATATACACAGTGTTACTGCCCATATATCCCCCTCTCCCTCCACTTATTATATATTATACTTATCCCTCCCCCCACTTACTATATACACAGTGTTACTGCCCATATATTCCCCTCTCCATCCACTTATTACATATTATACTTATCCCTCCCCCCACTTACTATATACACAGTGTTACTGCCCATATATCCCCTCTCCCTCCCGTCTCCCTCCCCTTATTACATATTATACTTATCCCTCCAGACACTTACTAATACACAGTGTTCCTGCCCATATATCCCCTCTCCCTCCCCTTATTACATATTATACTTATCCCTTCCCCCACTTACTATATACACAGTGTTACTGCCCATATATCCCCTCTCCCTCCACTTATTACATATTATACTTATACTCCTTCCAGCCACTTACTATATACACAGCGTTCCTGCCCATATATTCCCCTCTCCCTCCCGTCTCCATCCACTTATTACATATTATACTTATACTCCCTCCAGCCACTTACTATATACACAGTGTTCCTGCCCATATATTCCCCTCTCCCTCCCGTCTCCCTCCCCTTATTACATATTATACTTATCCCTCCCCCCACTTACTATATACACAGTGTTACTGCCCATATATCCCCTCTCCCTCCACTTATTACATATTATACTTATCCCTCCAGCCACTTACTATATATACACAGTGTTACTGCCCATATATCCCCCTCTCCCTCCACTTATTATATATTATACTTATCCCTCCCCCCACTTACTATATACACAGTGTTACTGCCCATATATTCCCCTCTCCATCCACTTATTACATATTATACTTATCCCTCCCCCCACTTACTATATACACAGTGTTACTGCCCATATATCCCCTCTCCCTCCCGTCTCCCTCCCCTTATTACATATTATACTTATCCCTCCAGCCACTTACTAATACACAGTGTTCCTGCCCATATATCCCCTCTCCCTCCCCTTATTACATATTATACTTATCCCTTCCCCCACTTACTATATACACAGTGTTACTGCCCATATATCCCCTCTCCCTCCACTTATTACATATTATACTTATACTCCTTCCAGCCACTTACTATATACACAGCGTTCCTGCCCATATATTCCCCTCTCCCTCCCGTCTCCATCCACTTATTACATATTATACTTATACTCCCTCCAGCCACTTACTATATACACAGTGTTACTGCCCATATATCCCCTCTCCCTCCCGTCTCCCTCCCCTTATTACATATTATACTTATCTCCCTCCAGCCACTTACTATATACAGTGTTACTGCCCATATATTCCCCTCTCCCTCCCGTCTCCATCCACTTATTACATATTATACTTATCCCTTCCCCCACTTACTATATACACAGTGTTACTGCCCATATATCCCCTCTCCCTCCCGTCTCCCTCCCCTTATTACATATTATACTTATCCCTCCAGCCACTTACTAATACACAGTGTTACTGCCCATATATTCCCCTCTCCCTCCCGTCTCCATCCACTTATTACATATTATACTTATCCCTTCCCCCACTTACTATATACACAGTGTTACTGCCCATATATCCCCTCTCCCTCCACTTATTACATATTATACTTATACTCCTTCCAGCCACTTACTAATACACAGTGTTACTGCCCATATATCCCCTCTCCCTCCCGTCTCCCTCCCCTTATTACATATTATACTTATCCTTCCAGCCACTTACTATATACAGTGTTACTGCCCATATATCCCCTCTCCCTCCCGTCTCCATCCACTTATTACATATTATACTTATCCCTCCAGACACTTACTATATACAGTGTTACTGCCCATATATCCCCTCTCCCTCCCGTCTCCCTCCCCTTATTACATATTATACTTATCCCTCCAGCCACTTACCATATACACAGTGTTACTGCCCATATACCCCCTCTCCCTCCCGTCTCCCTCCCCTTATTACATATTATACTTATCTCCCTCCAGCCACTTACTATATACACAGTGTTCCTGCCCATATATCCCCCTCTCCCTCCCGTCTCCCTCCCCTTATTACATATTATACTTATCTCCCTCCAGCCACTTACTATATACACAGTGTTCCTGCCCATATATCCCCCTCTCCCTCCCGTCTCCCTCCCCTTATTACATATTATACTTATCTCCCTCCAGCCACTTACTATATACACAGTGTTCCTGCCCATATATCCCCCTCTCCCTCCCGTCTCCCTCCCCTTATTACATATTATACTTATCTCCCTCCAGCCACTTACTATATACACAGTGTTCCTGCCCATATATCCCCCTCTCCCTCCCGTCTCCCTCCCCTTATTACATATTATACTTATCTCCCTCCAGCCACTTACTATATACACAGTGTTCCTGCCCATATACCCCCTCTCCCTCCCGTCTCCCTCCCCTTATTACATATTATACTTATCCTCCCTCCAGCCACTTACTATATACACAGTGTTCCTGCCCATATACCCCCTCTCCCTCCCGTCTCCCTCCACTTATTACATATTATACTTATCCCTCCAGCCACTTACTATATACACAGTGTTCCTGCCCATATATCCCCTCTCCCTCCCGTCTCCCTCCCCTTATTACATATTATACTTATCTCCCTCCAGCCACTTACTATATACACAGTGTTCCTGCTCATATACCCCCTCTCCCTCCCGTCTCCCTCCCCTTATTACATATTATACTTATCCCTCCAGCCACTTACTATATACACAGTGTTCCTGCCCATATATCCCCTCTCCCTCCCGTCTCCCTCCCCTTATTACATATTATACTTATCTCCCTCCAGCCACTTACTATATACACAGTGTTCCTGCACATATACCCCCCTCTCCCTCCCGTCTCCATCCACTTATTACATATTATACTTATCCTCCCTCCGGCCACTTACTATATACACAGCGTTACTGCCCATATATCCCCTCTCCCTCCCGTCTCCATCCACTTATTATATATTATACTTATCTCCCTCCAGCCACTTACTATATACACAGTGTTCCTGCCCATATACCCCCTCTCCCTCCCGTCTCCCTCCACTTATTATATATTATACTTATCCCTTCAGCCACTTACTATATACACAGTGTAACTGCCCATATATACCCTCTCTCTCCCGTCTCCATCCACTTATTACATATTATACTTATCCTCCCTCCAGCCACTTACTATATACACAGTGTTCCTGCCCATATACCCCCTCTCCCTCCCGTCTCCCTCCACTTATTACATATTATACTTATCCCTCCAGCCACTTACTATACACACAGTGTTACTGCCCATATATCCCCTCTCCCTCCCGTCTCCCTCCACTTATTACATATTATACTTATCCCTCCAGCCACTTACTATACACAGTGTTACTGCCCATATATCCCCCTCTCCCTCCACTTATTACATATTATACTTATCCCTCCAGACACTTACTAATACACACAGTGTTACTGTCCATATATCCCCTCTGCATATCCCCTCTGCCTCCCGTCTCCATCCACTTATTATATATTATAGTTATCCCTCCCCCAGCCATTTACTATATACACAGTGTTACTGCCCATATATCCCCTCTCCATCCACTTATTACATATTATAGTTATCCCTCCCCCAGCCACTTACTATATACACAGTGTTCCTGCCCATATATCCCCTCTCCCTCCCGTCTCCATCCACTTATTACATATTATACTTATCCCTCCAGACACTTACTAATACACACAGTGTTACTGCCCATATATCCCCTCTCCCTCCCGTCTCCATCCACTTATTACATATTATACTTATCCCTCCAGCCCATTACTATATACACAGTGTTACTGCCCATATATCCCGTCTCCATCCACTTATTACATATTATAGTTATCCCTCCCCCAGCCATTTACTATATACACAGTGTTACTGCCCATATATCCCCCTCTCCATCCCGTCTGCATCCACTTATTACATATTATACTTATCCCTCCAGACACTTACTATATACACAGTGTTACTGCCCATATATCCCCTCTCCCTCCCGTCTCCATCCACTTATTACATATTATACTTATCCTCCCTCCAGCCACTTACTATATACACAGTGTTACTGCCCATATATCCCCTCTCCCTCCCGTCTCCATCCACTTATTACATATTATACTTATCCTCCCTCCAGCCACTTACTATATACACAGTGTTACTGCCCATATATCCCCTCTCCATCCACTTATTACATATTATACTTATCCCTCCAGCCACTTACTATACACACAGTGTTACTGCCCATATATCCCCCTCTCCCTCCCGTCTCCATCCACTTATTACATATTATACTTATCCCTCCAGCCACTTACTATACACACAGTGTTACTGCCCATATATCCCCTCTCCCTCCCGTCTCCATCCACTTATTACATATTATACTTATCCTCCCTCCAGCCACTTACTATATACACAGTGTTACTGCCCATATATCCCCTCTCCCTCCCGTCTCCACCCACTTATTACATATTATACTTATCCCTCCAGCCACTTACTATACACACAGTGTTACTGCCCATATATCCCCTCTCCCTCCCGTCTCCATCCACTTATTACATATTATACTTATCCCTCCAGACACTTACTATATACACAGTGTTACTGCCCATATATCCCCTCTCCCTCCCGTCTCCATCCACTTATTACATATTATACTTATCCCTCCAGCCACTTACTATACACACAGTGTTACTGCCCATATATCCCCTCTCCCTCCCGTCTCCCTCCCCTTATTACATATTATACTTATCCCTCCAGACACTTACTATATACAGTGTTACTGCCCATATATCCCCTCTCCCTCCCGTCTCCATCCACTTATTACATATTATACTTATCCCTCCAGACACTTACTATATACAGTGTTACTGCCCATATATCCCCTCTCCCTCCCGTCTCCATCCACTTATTACATATTATACTTATCCCTCCAGCCACTTACTATATACACAGTGTTACTGCCCATATATCCCCTCTCCATCCACTTATTACATATTATACTTATCCCTCCAGCCACTTACTATACACACAGTGTTACTGCCCATATATCCCCTCTCCCTCCACTTATTACATATTATACTTATACTCCTTCCAGCCACTTACTATATACACAGCGTTCCTGCCCATATATTCCCCTCTCCCTCCCGTCTCCATCCACTTATTACATATTATACTTATACTCCCTCCAGCCACTTACTATATACACAGTGTTACTGCCCATATATCCCCTCTCCCTCCCGTCTCCATCCACTTATTACATATTATACTTATCCCTCCAGCCACTTACTATATACACAGTGTTACTGCCCATATATCCCCTCTCCATCCACTTATTACATATTATACTTAGCCCTCCAGCCACTTACTATATACACAGTGTTACTGCCCATATATCCCCCTCTCCCTCCCGTCTCCATCCACTTATTACATATTATACTTATCCCTCCAGTCACTTACTATACAGTGTTACTGCCCATATATCTCCCTCTGCCTCCCGTCTCCATCCACTTATTACATATTATACTTATCCCTTCCCCCACTTACTATATACACAGTGTTACTGCCCATATATCCCCTCTCCCTCCCGTCTCCCTCCCCTTATTACATATTATACTTATCCCTCCAGCCACTTACTATATACACAGTGTAACTGCCCATATATCCCGCTCTCCCTCCCGTCTCCATCCACTTATTACATATTATAGGTATCCCCCCAGCCACTTACTATATACAGTGTTACTGCCCATATATCTCCCTTTGCCTCCCGTCTCCATCCACTTATTACATATTATACTTATCCTCCCTCCAGCCACTTACTATATACACAGTGTTACTGCCTATATATCCCCCTCTGCCTCCCGTCTCCATCCACTTATTACATATTATACTTATCCCTCCAGCCACTTACTATATACACAGTGTTACTGCCCATATATCCCCCTCTCCATCCACTTATTACATATTATACTTATCCCTCCAGACACTTACTAATACACAGTGTTACTGCCCATATATCCCCTCTCCCTCCACTTATTACATATTATACTTATACTCCTTCCAGCCACTTACTATATACACAGTGTTCCTGCCCATATATTCCCCTCTCCCTCCCGCCTCCATCCACTTATTACATATTATACTTATACTTCCTCCAGCCACTTACTATATACACAGTGTTACTGCCCATATATCCCCTCTCCCTCCCGTCTCCATCCACTTATTACATATTATACTTATCCCTCCAGCCACTTACTATATACACAGTGTTACTGCCCATATATCCCCCTCTCCCTCCCGTCTCCATCCACTTATTACATATTATACTTATCCTCCCTCCAGCCACTTACTATATACACAGTGTTACTGCCCATATATCCCCCTCTCCCTCAAATCTCCATCAAAGCTCCCTTCTCCCCCTTCCCTCCCCCATGTATCCACACCCTCCATGGTACATTTACTGTTTTATAACGATGGGGTATATGTATGAAGCAGTGGATAACCTATTGTGGGTCTCCTGTATCTCTGTATAAGATGTACAGCAGGGATTGGGGGTAGGTACCAGTGCATCCGGAAAGTATTCACAGCGCTTCACTTTTTCCACATTTTATTATGTTACAGCCTTTTTCCAAAATGGAGTAAATTAATTTTTACCTCAAAATTCTACACACAATACCCCATAATGACAATGTGAAAAAAGTTTGAGATTTTTAAAAATGTATTTTAAAAAAACCTCAAAAACCTAATAAATCACATGTACATAAGTAGTCACAGCCTTTGCGCAATACTTTATTGATGCGCCTTTGGCAGCAATTACAGCCTCGTCTTTTTGAATATGATGCCACAAGCTGGGCACACCTATCTTTGTGCAGTTTCACCCATTCCTCTTTGCAGCACCTCTCAAGCTCCATCAGGTTGGATGGGAAGCATCGGTGCACAGCCATTTTCAGATCTCTCCAGAGATGTTCAATCGGATTCAATTCTGGGCTCTGGTTGGGCCACTCAAGGAAATTCACAGAGTTGTCCTGAAGCCACTCCACTAATATCTTGGCTGTGTGCTTAGGGTCATTGTCCTACTAAAAGATGATCAGTCACCCCAGTCTGAGGACAAGAGCGATCTGGAGCAGGTTTTTATCCAGGATGTCTCTGTACATTGCTGCATTCATCTTTCTCTCGTGACTAAGGCCATTCTCCCCCGATCACTCAGTTTCGATGGCCGGTCAGCTCTAGGAAGAGTCCTGGTGGTTCCGAACTTCTTCCATTTATGGATGATGAAGGCCACTGTGCTCATTGGGACCTTCAAAGAAGCAGATATTTTTCTATAACTTTCCCCAGATTTGTGCCTCGAGACAATCCTGTCTCGGAGGTCTACTGAGAATTCCTTTGACTTAATACTTGGTTTGTGCTCAAACATGCACTGTCAAGTGTGGGACCTTATATAGAAAGGGGTGTCCCTTTCCAAATCATTTCCAATCAACTGAATTTATTACAGGTGGACTCCAATTAAGCTGTAGGAACATCTCAAGGATGATCAGTGGAAACAGGATGCACCTGAGCGCAATTTTGAGCTTCATGACAAAGGATGTGAATACTTATGTACATATGATTTCTTAGTTTTTTTATATTTAATAAATTTGCAAAAATCGAAAAAAAAGAACTTTTTCACGTTGTCATTATGGGGTAGTGTGTGTAGAATTTTGAGGGAAAAATTAATTTATTCCATTTTGGAATAAGGCTGTAACATAACAAAATGTGGAAAAAGTGAAGCGCTGTGAATACTTTCCGGATGTATTGTATTCTTTTAAAGGCACTTGGACAGGAGCATGGCTGCTGCCTCCTTGTAAATCCCCTGGTGTTACTGTATAATGTCCCATTCCCAGCAGTCACCTCTCCAGTCATCACCCAGACACGGCCCCTGGTGTTACTGTATAATGCCCCATTACCAGCAGTCACCTCTCCAGTCATCACCCAGACACATCACCTGGTGTTACTGTATAATGCCCCATTCCCAGCAGTCACCTCTCCAGTCATCACCCAGACACGTCCCCTGGTGTTACTGTATAATGTCCCATTCCCAGCAGTCACCTCTCCAGACACCACCCAGACACGTCCCATGGTGTTACTGTATAATGTCCCATTCCCAGCAGTCATCTCTCCAGTCATCACCCAGACACATCCCCTGGTGTTACTGTATAATGTCCCATTCCCAGCGGTCACCTCTCCAGTCATCACCCAGACACATCCCCTGGCGTTACTGTATAATGTCCCATTCCTATCAGTCACCTCTCCAGTCAGCAGCTGAATGATCTTGTTAGTGAGTTCCAGGATTTTCTGGTCATTGTGTCTCTGATGCATCAGTGAGCGAGGTGGAGGCACCGGGATGGGGCTCTGGGTCCTGCTCAGTCTTCCTGACACACGGGGACGGCTGCTCGGTGTCTCACACCCACCAGATGTCTTCCTCACTACTGTGTAATCCTGTGTATTGTGGGAGACATCAATGAAAAGGTAAATTAAACTCCACCTAAATGGAGCTGTTTATTCAGGTGTTCATTTTCCATTATATAAAGGAAGATTCTATTTTACAAAAACAAATCTCTGATACACAGTCATGTTCCAGATGCCCTCACCTCCACACAGTCATGTCCCTGTATTATTATTATAGATATGTGATGTCACTGTGACACTCCCAGATTCTGTCACCTCACCAATCATGTCCCTGTATTATTACTATAGATAAAAGTGATGTCACTGTGACGCTCCCAGATCCCCTCACCTCCCCAATCATGTCCTTGTATTATTACTATAGATAAGTGATGTCACTGTGACGCTCCCAGATCCCCTCCCTGTATTATTACTAGATATAAGTGATGTAATTGTGACGCTCCCATATCTCCTCACCTTCCCAGTCATGTCCCTGTATTATTATTATAGATAAGTGATGTCACTGTGATGCTCCCAGATCCCGTCCCCAGTCATGTCCCTGTATTATTACTAGATATAAGTGATGTCACTGTGACGCTCCCAGTTCCCCTCACCTCCCCAGTCATGTCCCTTGTCAAAGTCAGAAAAATATCTCTATGCACACTACCATATTTGCACCTCACACAGGTCCGTGCTGCGCATGCGTACGCTCTCCCGTACGTGCGCATACTCACAGTCGCGGGCACCCGCAGGCGCACGGTATGCGTATTTACGGTAGAGTTTATGTGATCGTAGCGTGCGACTCAATCATTACATATTTTCACTATATAATGTATTTTGTAGATCATGGTCCCTTTGATAGATTCTGAAAGTTTAGTTAACATAGCATGTTCCTGAACAGAGAGATCCCTCTTTGTATTGTACGAAGGGTCTAACAGGGGTCATACAGTGGTGTTTGGTACCCATCGGAAGAGTATTTAAATAGCAATATTCCGGTGTTGGTTTGGAGCGGATTAATCGCTCGTGCGAATAGTTATGGACATAAGAAGTTTATGTCCATTTACTATTATTTGTTCTTATTTAGTCATGCAGCGGGAAACCCAGTATCCCACCCACCTGAACAGTTGGAAGCAGTCACAGCCCACCTGTATGAATCAACCTATGACCTTTTGTTATAATGCGAAGCCGAATTCCTGTGTCCAATGAACAATGAGATTGTAGGGACCATTGAATTGTATTGTGTGTGGGGCATAAATAGGCAGGCCGACCATATCCAGTTCACTCTCTTCAACGGTTCTCATTGCTGATAATCGGGAGCTGGATATCGAGGCGCATGCGATCGTTTCCCCTTGTGCGTAAGTGTTTCTCCGCAACTATATTGATCTTCTTGTTATTGTGGGCCAATTTCTCTCTCTCTCTCTCTTCTCCTCTTTCTCTCTTATTTTCCCTTAAATAGTAATTGTATTGTATTTCCTGTGTAGTTATCTGGTTAGGTAGTCTATGTTATATTGTAGTGTATGATTTGTATTTGTATTAATTCTTTTGCAAGTATATCATTCATAATATATATATTAGGCGTTGGACCCTGAGCACGGTATCTGTGTATTTCTTATAGTGTTAAGTATTCTCAGAGCGTCGGTGACGCTAGAACAGCTTTAAAGGTAATAAGGTTATACTGTGTTGCATTTACACTCTATCATTACACTAAGGTTTTACTGCACAATACACTGTTTATGGTTTAGATACAAAGGTTTAACATTGTGAGCGTCAGCGCCGCTGGTGATCTCCTCGTGGTCCCGAGCGTCCGCTACGCTATAGCGAATCATTACGTTAGTCAGCAGCCAATAGCGTGCCTGCCTGTGATCTCTTGGCCGTGAGCGAACGTGACGCATGAGCGTCTCGACTACGGCTAAGCGATTGTTACGCAACGTGCGTACCCTTACGGTACTTCATACGTAGATAGCGTACAGTGTTCTTAGACCTCATAAAGGGTATTATATAAGATAAATATTTAGCTTTATCAATTGCGGGCTCGTCCTGTCCTTCACATATCTGCACTAGGTAATTTCAGCAGACATTATCCAGCAGCAAAGGGCGGGAGATCATATTCCTCGTAGTGCTGTTTGGATAAGCGTCTGCTTCTCTTAGTAAAGGGTGCTGAAGGAATCCGGGAACCGGAGGTAAGAACAAAACGATAGTGTCCTTTTAAAACTGTTTATTTCTGTCTTGCGTACACACGCACGCATATCTGCATTTCTTTTCATTCGTGTATTTTCATATATCACTCTCCTGTTTGCCAGTTTTATAGTTGATAAACGTGCTAAGAGAGATTTGCCGCTATTTCATAGTTTAAGAGTAAAGGTAATATAGTTAAAGTATAGACAAACACACAGCTGTGCCTGAGAGACAAGGCGAAGTCAGTGTGGTGCGCGGTAGATGATAAAGGATCATCTACATTGATAAACGTATAAATTGTGTTACGGTGGATCTTTGCTTTGCGTACACGTGTCTCTAACAAAGGACTGAGACTTGCGTACGCAACCCAAGGGCCGACGCACGCAGCGTACGGGTACGCCCACGTAACTCAAATCACAAGTGTTAATTTTTTTTCAACGCGATAAATAGCGCAACGCGGTAAATAACGCAAGGCGATAAATCGCGCAAATCTATTTTAACATTCGAAATTTAAATTAACAGATCCTTCTCCTAATTGGTAACACATCTGGTCTAAAGAAAATTTCTGCGCAGAAATAGAAATAGAAACAAAAGTGTATATGTGGTGAGTGAGTGTTTGTTTTTACAATTTTTGAGGTTGAACCACAAGAAAAGTCGAGTTCTCGTGAGGTACATGCGTGTAAGTGACGTACATGGTGGCTAGGGAGGCATCCCTGGTTAAAACATACAATTTGAGCATTAGAGTGTAGCAGACCAGGAGGTCATACTGTAACAGACCAGGAGGTCATAGCAGACCAGCAGGTTCAGGTACAGCAGACAAGGAAGTCCGCTATACAGTCCACAGGCACAACACCAAGAAAGGGTTGGTGCAACACCCATATAGGCCATACAAGCTCTGGCTGAAGGAATTCGCAGCCGTAATTTTCGATTCCACTGGTCGCTCCGTACATAAGATTAGTTGCTTATGTGCTGAACGATTGTACCGCACGTAATTGTGTGCATTAGTAAACCTGACCGGTACTATTTGTGTACGAAGGTCATAAACGCTATTTGTACATTCTAACGTGATTTGTGTAATTTTTTTATTTTAAGGGAGGTTCGCTGCTCACTCAGGAACTATCCAACAACCAAGTTACTGGAAAGAGTAAGTGTTCTTCGGATCACCCTCACAGGTTCCAGTAAATAGAGGTTCAGGTCGCAGGGGCCCTGGGTCGAGTACGCCAGCACCATATCGGTGTGATCAGGTCGTATTGGTCGGCGTGGGCGAGTGAGTGGGGTACTCGGTAAACCGCCACCGTCAGCCTATTTTGAACATTTTGGTTTGCGTAAGGGTTGGCTGAATAAAGCAACACCTTCGAACTATGGGGGCCACTTGTTCAGGTAGGGGGCGATCAACCTCGGTTCGGGTTGATTCAGTGAACCGACCAGTCGGGTCGGCAAGGTACGTAATGTGTGAGAAATACGGAAGTCACACAGAAGCTTTATGTGATGAATGGGAGAGAATGACAATACATGACGGGGAGAAATTCCCAAGAGTAGGTAGCTTCAGCACAGAAGTGTTAACGAATTTAAGGAGAAGGATATGTCTCATTAAATCAGCCAAGAGACGAATCAAGCATTATGATTATTTACAGTTGTGGCAACAGGAGGGTGACATACAGAGAGGATTGGCTCAGGCGGCGGGATCTGGCTCGATCAGAAAACTGATAGCCACGGCCCCACCGCCACCATACATATCAGGAGAGAAATTGGTTGCGGAGAATGACGCACTAAGGTGTAACAAACAAACACTTAGCAACTGTGTAAATGTTAAAGATAATGTTAACCAATTAACCAATGCAAGTATTAACCCGTGCAAGTTGTACCCTATTTTGAACTTTCCTCAGGAGTGTGATCAAGAGGACGAATCGGCAACAATTTCAGCGCTCTCTCTAGCAGCCACCATAGCAGAGACCACAGTAGGCACAGCTCCACCCCCGAGATTAGTAACAAAGGCCCCTAGCGGAGGGATAGGTGAGGTCGTATCAACGGGTAAGTACGGCACCATACACTATGCTGAAACTATTTCACCACAGCCTGTAGAATCTACACAGAATGAGGTTGTTAGAGTTAATCCTGTTAAGGTAATAGTAGTTCCAAATGGGAAAACAGACACTTCAGGAGTCACTCCTGTTAGGAACATTGCCATGTACAGCCCATTTTCCCGAATGGAATTAAGGACCATAGTGTCGGAATTCCCTGACCCTAGAAAAGACTTAGTTGCCAGCCAAAAATACATCAGAGACCTAGGTAACACGGTAGAGCCCAACAATAAAGACTGGCAGATATTGCTGAGAGCATGTTTACCCTCCAATGTCGACGCAGCTCAATTTTTAGCTGACTGTGGATTAGATCAGGATGTACCTCTTACAGAAGTGTACAACAAAGACAATGTAAAAAGAATAAGTTTACAGTTAAAGGAGTATTTCCCAGCCGTAGTTAAATGGAACAAAATATTCTCCATTAAACAGAAGGAGTCAGAAACAGCTGCAGAGTATTTTCACAGAGCATTATCAGAAATGGCAAAATACACAGGCATAGAGGACATTAAAACAAACATAAACCATCGAGAAGTAGCAGTATCGGTACTGATGGATGGTTTAAAAGAGTCATTGAAGACTAGGGTACAGACCACACAACCATGTTGGCGAGGTCTGTCTGTGGCTACTTTGAGAGAGGCTGCTATTGATCACGATAGGAACATCACCAGACACAGGGAACAACAAGGTGATAAGTTAATGGCAGTAAGTATACAGGCCCTGACCACAAGGCAGCCTTTGTTTATATCACCAAACCCTGTGGGTAAGTCAAATGTGGTTACTTGTTATTCTTGTCATAAACAGGGACACATGGCACGAGATTGTAGAGTGAAGAATTCACGAAACTCATACCAACCCCCTAGACAACGACACGACACACGACATTGGGATCAGGGTCCGCAGAAACGGAGTTATGAGCCACATGCAGGGGAAACAAAAAGATATCCCCCGAACAGAGACTGGCAAGCCTCTGGTAGCTCCCAATTAACTCCATCACAAGTAGTTGCTGCCAGCGGGATTCAGGGAGGTCACCATACCCAATAGGGGTGTGGCCATACCTGTAATCTGCAGCCAGTAAAATTGATTGCAAGCCTTGGAAGTGAACCAGAAATTGCAATCAATGTAGCTGGTAAATCATTAAACTTTCTTGTAGACACAGGGGCGGCCAAATCAGTGATAAATTCGACAGTGGGCATGAGAACCACTGGTAAGACAATTCCAGCCATAGGGGTAACGGGAGTAGTCCAGCACTACCCTGTTAGCAAACCAGCAGAGATTACAATAGGGCCTTTACATACCAAGCATTCCTTTTTGCTGGCTGCATCGGCACCGACTAATCTCCTGGGAAGAGACTTACTGTGTAAAATGGGGTGCGTCATTTATTGTACTCCTGAAGGTGTATTCTTGGACATACCTGAGAATCACGCTCAGGAAGTGCGAGACATGTTAGACTCCCCGTCAAAATTAATGTCACATACCATTATAACAAATAGGACTCCCTCCCAAGTAGAAGAAATTACATCTCAGATACCAGAGTCACTTTGGACTAAAGATGGACAGGACACTGGATTAATGGCAAACGTAGCTCCGGTAGTTGTACAAGTAAAAGATGGTAGGATAGCTCCAAAAATCCCACAGTACCCTCTGAAGCCAGAGGTGGAGTTAGGAGTGTATCCCGTAATAGAGCGCTTGCTACAACAGGGCATTCTGGTAAGAACGTCCAGCACTGCCAATAGTCCCATCTTCCCTGTTAAAAAGAGTGGGGGGAGGGGTTACCGGCTAGTGCAGGATCTAAGGGGGATTAACAAAATAGTTGAGAGTCAGTTCCCCGTAGTGCCAAATCCAGCTGTCATCCTAATGCAAATCCCTCCCACTGCGAAATTTTTCACTGTTATTGACCTCTGCTCCGCTTTCTTTTCGGTACCTCTGCACCCTGACAGTCAATATTTGTTTGCATTTACATACAGAGGAGTCCAATACACATGGACTCGATTACCACAAGGATTCATAGATAGCCCAAGTATATTTTCCCAGGCTTTGCATGATTGTTTACAGTCTTTCCAACCAGTGAGTGGATCAGTATTAATACAGTACGTGGATGATCTACTACTGTGTTCTGATTCATTGGAAGCATCCCTGAAGGATACGAAACAGCTCCTGTTTCATCTTTCAGACACAGGACACAAGGTTTCCAAAGACAAGATGCAATTATGCCAAACTAAGGTAAAATATTTGGGACACTGTCTAACACAAGGACTGAGACACCTGACCGCTGATAGAATTCAAGCAATTAGAGACATGACTCTGCCACAAACCCAGCAACAGATCAGAACATTTTTAGGAATGTGTGGGTATTGCCGTAACTGGATCCCAGGGTTTTCCATTCTAGCGTTACCCTTGCAGGAGATGGTCTCCTCAAACAAACCTGATCGGATTTCACATACAGACGAGTCTGAGACAGCATTTGAGAGACTTAAACAGTGCCTAACGCAGGCACCAGCATTAGGTATGCCAGACTATGGGAAACCCTTTGAACTATACGGAACAGAAAGTGCTGGTTGCGCGGCAGGCGTACTAACCCAAAAGCACGGTGATGCCAGCAGGCCAGTAGCATATTACAGCGCTCAGCTAGATACGGTAGCGCGATCCCTCCCCACATGCTTGCGAAGCGTTGCTGCGATAGCATTGCTAGTAACGAAAAGCGAAGACGTCGTGCTAGGTCACAACCTCACAATTCATACACCACATGCAGTGTCAGCCTTGTTAAATTCTGCCCAAACCAGGCACGTCTCATCAGCGCGGTTTACAAGATGGGAATTGGCACTAATGGCCCCCGTAAACATCACCATAAGGAGATGCAGTGCATTAAATCCTGCAACATATCTCCCAGGTGTGCCTGGACAGGCACAAAGGGTGGAGGATGAGAGTGGTGGGGAAGGAGAATTTAATACAAAGGAAGACACACATGATTGTATGGAATATTTGACCCAAAATTTTACCGCAAGGCCTGACATCAGCGACAACCCACTGGAAGATGTAGAACTTACGTTCTACACGGACGGTAGTTGTCATAGACAGTCAGACTCGGGAGACTTGTGTACTGGATACGCAGTCGTAGATGACCAAGGCACCATAGAAGCGGAACCGCTAGGCCCACCTCACTCAGCCCAGGTTGCTGAACTGGTCGCCCTAACCAGAGCATGTGAATTGGCTAAGGGCAAATCAGCCAATATCTACACCGATTCTAGATACGCATTCGGGGTAGTCCATGATTTCGGAGCCCTATGGCGCCTCAGAAATTTCATGACGGCAGCTGGTACACCGGTAGCGCATGCAGCTCACATAAAAAGGCTTCTAACAGCGATACAGGAACCCGACAGAGTGGCTGTTATCAAATGTAAAGCACACACATATAGCCAAGACCCAGTATCACTTGGTAACAGCCGAGCAGACGAAGCTGCTAAATTAGCAGCTGCTACCCCCAGACAGACAGACACCACACAACTGATGGTATTTAATACCATCAACACACAGAAGTTGTGTGAGATGCAAAATTTGTGTTCCACACAGGAAAAGGCAGTCTGGAAGGCAAAAGGATATGGTCAGGAGTCCTCAGGACTCTGGACGGATGGACACGGTAAACCAGTGGCCCCCAGAGCATACCTTCCATGTTTAGCTGAGGCAGCTCACGGGCTGACTCATCTGGGCAAGGAAGGGATGTGCAAGTTGGTAAGAGCATATTGGTGTGCCCCAGGATTTTCATCTCATGCGAGTAAAAGGGCAATGTCATGCCTTACCTGTCTGAGAAAGAACATCGGAAAGGCAATACCTACAGAACCATCTCATATCCCACCTGCCGGCGGCCCTTTCCAGGTAATACAGATTGACTTTATTCAATTACCCCCTTGTCGAAATTTGAAATATGTACTTGTTTGTATAGATGTTTTCTCAAATTGGGTCGAAGCATTTCCAGCGGCCACAAATACCGCTATGTTTACTGCTAAGAAAATTGTGCAGGAATTTGTATGTAGATATGGTATCCCTAGAATTATCGAAAGTGATAGGGGTACCCATTTTACCGGTGATGTCTTTCAAGGAATGTGTAAATTGATGGGAATTGATAGCAAGCTGCACACTCCATACCGTCCACAGGCGAGTGCGAAAGTGGAAAGAGTGAACAGCACTATTAAAAATAAACTGAGTAAAGTGATGGCAGAGACAGGATTGACATGGCCAGAAGCTTTACCCATTGTACTGTACAGCATCAGAACCACTCCCAGGTCCCCTCTTAATCTGTCTCCCTTTGAAATCTTGTTTGGTCGACAACCGCATGTTATGATTAACCCTCAGGATGATTTGAAGTGTAACAATGAAGTGACTGTAAAATACTTGATTAACATGAGTAAACAGTTAAGGAATCAAAATGATAATCTGAAGTTAGTGATTCCTGATTTACCAGATAGTAATTGTCATGACATTGAACCTGGGGATTATGTAATGATACGGAATTTTCTACGCTCAGGTTGCCTTATTGACAGATGGGAAGGACCATACCAGGTCTTATTGACTAGCACTACAGCATTGAAGGTTGCTGAGAGAGAGACTTGGGTTCATTCGTCCCACTGTAAAAAGGTTGCTGATCCAGAGAGGCCCCGTGATAAGGAACAGACGGTAGAGGTTGTATCACTGGAGTGTCTGTTCCAGGAGGACTGAGGCGGCACCTGAGCATTGAAAATCACAAGACCAAAAGCAGTTGTCGATCCCCTGTTCCCTTTTATTGTTTTTCTCCAACTTCCCATCCCCTCTCCCTCAAATTATTTTTTTTCCCCTTCTCATTCTTCTCCGTTTCCTCCTACAAGATGGACTTGCCCCAAGAGACTGTGATCCGGATTTTCCTGTTGACCATGATGTTGACCAGAGCAGTCTGTTCCGGCGAGAGTACCATGGAGGTCGAGAGAGGTTCTGGAATGGGTTCTGATGATAAAGATGGAGGCGTAGTTTTCCAAGAACAACATAATCAACAAGCAAAGGCGAGTATCAGAAAACGATCCGATAGCATTGACCATAGAAGGAATTGTGAAGGATTGTTAGCTGAAGAAAACTGTATCTGTCGGCTCTGTAACAATGTCATTGAGGATGGGTGCATAAAGAAATGCCAATCCAGTTTTAATATCCATATGGACCGGCATCCATTGAGTGACTATCACTCCTTAGTGGGTAGTGTGTTAAATAAAACAGATTGTTGGGTATGCTCTCAAGTACCTCAAGGTCATAGCAAATCAGGGCTAGTACCATTTCCTTTAACGTTAGGGGAGGTACTTGAGTTAAGTGGTGGGAGACCGGTGGACAGGAGGTTTAATATCTCCAGCCCTCCTAGTTTGAAGCTCCACCAATACCATGTGGATAGGTCCCTATTATGTTTTAACATCTCCAATCCCCGAAAGCCGGGAAATTGGGAAGTGTCATGGAGTAATCAAACCATGACCTTTTCGCATAGAGCAGATAGAATGCCTACAGATACAGAGCTTATACGCCACATAGCCAGTAGAGGAAAATCTTTCCGGTATAGGTATACCTTAGGAAATAGGATTACGAGAGTTGGAGAGGTATCACCAGGATACTGTGCACATATCGTACAACCTGATACGTGTACTAAGCAGATGGAAGAATTAGGGTTAGGAGATTTCACATGGAAGGTGTGTAATATGGTTATGTCCTACTCCGTCCCATATGTTCTCCCCGATGATGCATATTTCATATGCGGGAGAAAGGCGTATAAGTGGCTTGCCCCAAACTCTGAAGGATTGTGTTATATTGGAAAAGTACCGCCTGAAGTAATGACTGTATCACATGACAAAATGAAAGACATACACCGTGTTGCCCAAACTCCTTATACTCACACCCATTACGAGCACGTAGTTAAACGGCACCTGATAGAAAGAACAGAGCATCCGGCCTCTGACATGATCCATGAATCCACCGGGATTCTGTTTCTAATCGCGTTAGATATCACTCGCACCGCTAGAGGAGTGTTGAATTATAAATACATATCTGCGCTCGCCAATTTGTTAGATAATATCACTGAAATGTATGATGACACGTTTAGGTATACTGGAAGAGAACTTCAGGCTTATAAAACAGAACTGGTACAGCATAGAATGGTTCTTAATTACCTCACAGCAGTGACAGGCGGATATTGTGTCACACTGGCAACACAATACGGCGTGAAATGTTGCACATATATTACGAATAGCACCGAGGACCCGGTCGAGGTCATAGACCAAAAGATGGACGATATTCTCCAACTGAAGTGGGAATTTCGCAGGAGACACAATCTCACTCTTGCTGCTGTAGGTAATGAGCTGACTGGTTGGGTGTCATGGTTGAACCCGCGAAATTGGTTCTCTGGTTTAGGAGACTGGGCTCAAGGAGTCATAATGGATGTTGGGAAGTTTCTCCTATGTATCTTAGGTGTTATCATAACGATAGGTTTGATATTTAGATGCGGTCAGGCTTTAATGAGGTGCAATCGTCGTACTAGGGTAATGAGTTTAAGGAGTGAGGAAACTGTAATTCCAATGGACTTGATTTATGACCCAAATGTAGAAACAATGATGTGATGAAAATGCGATTTCTACGGTCCGTTTCTTTCACCTGTTTTTCCGTTTCCTCCAAGGTAAAAAGACCCACTTGGACGAGGAATTTGATGAGCCGATATACAGACAACAGAGGGATTAAAGAAGAAGTTTTGACAACCTGATACACAGATTTTTGATGAACTATGCCATGGATCCCCAGTTTCCCTAGAAATTTTAAAATTACGCTAGCCCAACACTTTTGTAAATCTATGGACATTGACAGCTTTTGCTCGCACCTTATGGGCAAAAGCACAAAGAAGACTGCATTCAACAGACACCAAACAAGACCTCAATCGACGAATGTACATTTACCTGACATAGAATACCACCGCATTTACCGTAATTATGTCTTTTCTTCATTTCTACAACCCTCAGGTAATGACACACATAGTCGATAGGGAATACAGGCACAGATATCAGCAATCACATATCTCCCCCATTCATGTATCATCAACTAAAATGTGCTCCCCCATTTTGTTACAACCAAAGCCGAAAAGAGCTCGGTAAAGTTTGACAGCCCATCCACAGACCCGTACCACGGGATAAGAAGGAATTCAAATGTATACTTCGCAATACCTCGAAGCTTGATTTAAAACACGTACGGCACAATGATACATGACCCCCCAAACATGGACTCATACACACATGCTTCTGCTATCTCACTAGGTCATACCCTTTTCCTACCTTCTCCTCTCCTCCCCTACCCAACCATGTAAATGTATTAACCCCTGACATATATTTTTCTCTTTTTTGAAATGTTTTAGAAGGTGGCAGTTATTGTTGACTGCCAAAGGGTGGACTGTCAAAGTCAGAAAAATATCTCTATGCACACTACCATATTTGCACCTCACACAGGTCCGTGCTGCGCATGCGTACGCTCTCCCGTACGTGCGCATACTCACAGTCGCGGGCACCCGCAGGCGCACGGTATGCGTATTTACGGTAGAGTTTATGTGATCGTAGCGTGCGACTCAATCATTACATATTTTCACTATATAATGTATTTTGTAGATCATGGTCCCTTTGATAGATTCTGAAAGTTTAGTTAACATAGCATGTTCCTGAACAGAGAGATCCCTCTTTGTATTGTACGAAGGGTCTAACAGGGGTCATACAGTGGTGTTTGGTACCCATCGGAAGAGTATTTAAATAGCAATATTCCGGTGTTGGTTTGGAGCGGATTAATCGCTCGTGCGAATAGTTATGGACATAAGAAGTTTATGTCCATTTACTATTATTTGTTCTTATTTAGTCATGCGGCGGGAAACCCAGTATCCCACCCACCTGAACAGTTGGAAGCAGTCACAGCCCACCTGTATGAATCAGCCTATGACCTTTTGTTATAATGCGAAGCCGAATTCCTGTGTCCAATGAACAATGAGATTGTAGGGACCATTGAATTGTATTGTGTGTGGGGCATAAATAGGCAGGCCGACCATATCCAGTTCACTCTCTTCAACGGTTCTCATTGCTGATAATCGGGAGCTGGATATCGAGGCGCATGCGATCGTTTCCCCTTGTGCGTAAGTGTTTCTCCGCAACTATATTGATCTTCTTGTTATTGTGGGCCAATTTCTCTCTCTCTCTTCTCCTCTTTCTCTCTTATTTTCCCTTAAATAGTAATTGTATTGTATTTCCTGTGTAGTTATCTGGTTAGGTAGTCTATGTTATATTGTAGTGTATGATTTGTATTTGTATTAATTCTTTTGCAAGTATATCATTCATAATATATATATTAGGCGTTGGACCCTGAGCACGGTATCTGTGTATTTCTTATAGTGTTAAGTATTCTCAGAGCGTCGGTGACGCTAGAACAGCTTTAAAGGTAATAAGGTTATACTGTGTTGCATTTACACTCTATCATCACACTAAGGTTTTACTGCACAATACACTGTTTATGGTTTAGATACAAAGGTTTAACATTGTGAGCGTCAGCGCCGCTGGTGATCTCCTCGTGCTCCCGAGCGTCCGCTACGCTATAGCGAATCATTACGTTAGTCAGCAGCCAATAGCGTGCCTGCCTGTGATCTCTTGGCCGTGAGCGAACGTGGCGCTTGAGCGTCTCGACTACGGCTAAGCGATTGTTACGCAACGTGCGTACCCTTACGGTACTTCATACGTAGATAGCGTACAGTGTTCTTAGACCTCATAAAGGGTATTATATAAGATAAATATTTAGCTTTATCACCCTGTATTAGTAATATAGCTCCCAGATCCCCTCCCCAGTCATGTCCCTGTATTATTACTAGATATAAGTGATGTCACTGTGTCTCTCCCAGATCCTCTCACCTGCCCAGCCATGTCCCTGTATTATTATTATAGATATGTGATGTCACTGTGACACTCCCAGATTCCGTCACCTCCCCAGTCATGTCCCTGTATTATTACTATAGATATAAGGGACGTCACTCTGACACTCCCAGATCCCCTCCCCAGTCATGTCTCTGTATTATTACTATAGACTTAAGTGATGTCACAGTGACTCTCCTAGATCCCACTCACCTCTCCTGTCAGTAGATGGATGATCTCCAGGGTGACAGATAATATCTTCTCAGACAGGTGTTTCCTGTCCTTTTTCATCCTTGGTGAATCAGTGTACAGGAGGTGTCTCATCTTCATGTGACTTTTATTAAAGACTCTGGTTCCTCAAGCACCAATGGTCTAGAAATACATATAATAACAACGATGTTACTTAGATGCTCCACTGAGTCGGCTTCATATGACTGCTCGATTAAATATACGTTATAGTAAGAATTTACCGTTAATAACAACATTTTCTCCTAAGTCCACAGGATAAAATTGGGATATTATGACGCAACAGCGGATTTGCACCAAACGGTCAAAGCTTTTCTGCCTCCCAGTATGCAACAGGCCCGTACATGTATCCCCGCCTCCTGGCTCATGCAAATAAGTTGTTTTTCCAAACCTCAAGGCAAAAGCATCATAGATAGCCCTAATCAGGAGAGAAGAACACACATGCACACCCTTACGTACAAGAAGGAAGAGGTTAGTGAGTAAAAGGATTCTCAAATCAGGTGCGTCAGGGTGGGATCCCTGTGGAACCTGGGGACTTAGGAGAAATACCGTTATCAACGTAAAGTTCTTACCATAACGTATATATCTCCTGCAGGGTCCACAGGTTATCCACAGGATAACATTAGGATGTCCCAAAGCAATTTAGTGATGGAGACGCTCCTGACTGGACAGGAGAATCCTTCGCCCGAATTCAGTGTCCTGGGAGGCAAAGGTATCAACGGTATAATGTCTAATAAATATGTTAATGGAAGACCATGTGGCTGCCTTACATATCTGTTCTGCCGAAGCACCACGTTGTGCTGCACATGATGGACCTACCTTACAAGCAGAGTGAGCAGAGACATTAGCCGGAACAGGGAGATCAGCTTCAGAAAATGCTTCTGAAATAGTCATCCGAAGCCATTTTGCCAGTGTCTAGTATCAGCAGGCCATCCTCTCTTGTGAAATCCGTAGAGAATGAAGAGAGAATCTGTCTTTCTGATGGCACTGGTACGATCTACGTAGATCCTTAAGGCTCGGACTACGTCCAAAGATACATCTCCCACAGAAAGGTCCGGTCCTTGGAAAGCTGGGACTACAATTTCTTCATTAAGGTGGAATTTAGACACCACCTTAGGAAGATATCTAGATCTAGTTCTGAGAACTGCTTTATCTGGATAAAAAAAAAAATCAGAAATGGGGAACGACATGACAATGCCCCTAAACCTGATACTCTTCTAGCTGACACCATAGCCAGTAGAAAGAGAACTTTAGCTGTCAACCATTAAAGATCCACTCTATTAAGTGGTTCAAGTGGGGCAACTTAAAGGGCCTTTAGGACTAAACTTAAATACCAAGGCACTGTAGGAGGAACAAAAGGAGGTTGAATGCACAGCATTCCCTGGAAGACAGTGTGAACACCCTGTAGGTTAGCAATTTTTTTTTTTGGAACCATACAGTCCATGCTGACACCTGCACTCTCAAGGAAGCCACCTTCAAACCTTTATCCCTTCCTGCCTGAAGGAATGCCAAGACCCTGGAATCTCTGAACGCCCTAGGGTAAAATTTCCGTTCACTGCACCAACGAACATAGGTTTGCCATATTCGGTGATAAATGCGAGCTGAGGAAGGATTCCTTGCTCTGAGCATTGTTTGAATTACCTGTTGTGAGAATCCTATTGACTTCAGCATGGAAGTCTCAAGAGCCACGCTGTCAAAGACAGTCAATCCAGATACACAAACAAAATATAGGGCTGTGCTTTTCACCCAGGAATGGACATTTATTGCACAATACAATAATACATTTAAAAATTACGACACTGGCCGGTATCACATAAAACAGCGTATGAATTTATTAATTGAAAACAAAACCACTAGATTTCATGTACCTATATAGCCAATATAATATTCCCTATGATTATTCTTGAAAATATATACTTTTAGTAAAGTACATTTATGTTAGTGTGAAAGTCCAGCCATATACTCTGTGCAAACCATGCAGGGGTTAATAGTATCCAGCCATAAATGAGCATGCAGGTATTAGTATAATTGTTAGTCTCTGGTTTGGACCTTATACTCCATACAATGTCCTCCTGCTAACAGCTTGTTAAATAACACTGCAGGCGTCCATGCAATGTAGAGCAAGTTAAAACCAGCAATCACGTAGATGTTAATTGTATTAAATCAGTGCAATGGTACCGGAGCGCACGCCTTAATTCCCCTTAGCACTGGGGTCCATGTACAGACAGCCTTCTCTTCCCATGGCACTAATGTGGACCCCAGTAACCTTCTAGGACGTAAGAGAAAATAAGATTCCTCCTCTACCTCTGTCACCTTGTCAGGAATGTGCAGGACATCTCTGATAGCTTCTATATGGACCTGTATTCCTTGTGACAGGACTGCATAACCCCACTAGCGTCCACTTCACCCTCCTCTGGGTCTGATGTATCATCATCAGTATCAGCCTGCAGGAGCTGGGCCAGAGAACGCTTTTGTGGGCACATGGCGGGGGTCTGAGACGCTGGTATGGGAACTGAATCTCTATCAGGTCATCCATAGACTGCCTTAAGTATTGCGTCTCTTTCTCAGTATGGGATAACTTAGTAGAAATATTAGATATCATCCCCTTAATGGAATCTAACCATGGGGGTCCTGCCTCACTAGCCTGAGAATGTGCACTATCCAGAGTACAGGATAGAGAGTCTCCTGGGGAGGACAGACACTCTGCTGTGCAGGACACACACTCCCTGGACATGGTAACGTGAAGGGACACACACACACACACACAGAAGGTAAAAACGCAGTTTAACCCACACAGAGTCCTCAGGGAGACACAGAAAATGAAGCCAGCAACACGTCGCCCTTTTAGCTAAGTGAAAACTCAGTTGGGTCGCCACACAAAGTCTATAGATTGTAAGCTTGTGAGCAGGGCCTTCCGACCTCTGTCTGTCTGTTTTTACCTAGTTTTGTTCTATTACTGTTGCACTATATAAGAAACCGTTAATAAATAAACAAACAAATAAATGTCCCTTAATAGGGCTTAGTATACTAACACACTCCCCTTCCTTACTAAGACCCGTATTACTGCTGAGGAGACGTGTCTTTTTGGAGAAGCAGCTCTTCCCTGTGATGCCTTGTCAGTGCAAGCTGCAGAGGGAAAATGGCGCTGGTGAGCTGCTGGATCCGCTCATAGTGAAGCCCCGCCCCCGTAATGGCGCGCAGTTTCCCATGTTTTTATACTGGCCTGAGGTAATTTATGTTCTTAACAGTGGGTTAAAACCCCTGTAAGCATTAGCGCCAGTGTGGGTATTAGTTTGACTTCAGCTTGCCCCGCACCGCGGATACACACCTAAGCACGTTACTGAAGTCTGGAGCCGCAGCCTCAGCGATGCGCTCCTACCCTTGTGCCGCCATTACCGCCAGCGACCCACTAACCGGGATGCCAGCGTTCTACTCACCACTCTTTTTTCTTCTGGCTCTGTTAGGGGTGGCGGCGTGCTGCGGGAGGGTACGCTCGCCGTGGTGGGGCTTGCAAATGACTCCCTCAGGAGCTCAGTGTCCTGTCAGCTGAGAAACGGGACCATTAACTCTGTAGGAGGCTGGGCCGTTCTCCCCCCTAAGTCCCACGAAGCAGGCAGGCTGGTGCCACCCAGCAGTGCCTGTAAAATAACAAACAGAAAATAAATGCAGAAAACTCTTCAGGAGCTTCCCTAAGCGTGACCGGCTCCTCCGGACACATTTTCTAAACTGAGTCTGGTAGGAGGGTCACAGAGGGAGGAGCCAGTGCACACTATTGATTTTGTTAAAGTGCCCAAGGCTCCTAGATGACCCATCTATACCCCCATGGTACTATGTAAGAGAAAATAGTAAGACTATAAAAATAAAATAAAAAAGCTTGGGGTTGCTAAAAACTAGCAGCCCTCTGACCATGGTCCAGCTCCTGACGCACCAAACAAAAAACTGATTTGCCTGAGCCAGGAGGCGGCGATATATGGACGGGCCCATTGCCTGCTGGGAAGCCGAAAAGCTTTGACCGTTTGGTACAAATCCGCTGTCGCTCCACCATATCCCAATGTATCCTGTGGATAACCTGTGGACCCTGCATGAGAAATAAGGTCTTGGGGAGTAATCAGAAAAATCACAACAGCCAGTGAAGAACAGATCAAGTGAGTGCCCACTAACATGGAAGGGTGAGGAGGTCTACTGGGAGAGACCAAGCGATGATGCGAGATTAAGAAGTTCAGAGCCAGAGGATTTTGTTGGGATGACTATGGGGATGTTGAAATAACCTAAGATAATGGAGGGAAGATCTGAAGAGAGGAAGTGAGGAAGCAAAGTTGTCAAGGAATTTGACGGGAATGCCACGGGACGGCAAATGACACCTGCTCAAAGGTGAACAGGTTGGAAGAGGCGTATAGCATGGACCTCAAATATAGAGATTAAAAGGGACTGTTCTGGAGGTATGAGTTAGTAGGAGTAGCCGGTTGATAGAAAGACCCCCAACACCACCACCAGGACAACACCCAAGCTTGGGGGGGTGGGGGGGGGGGGTAAATGTGAGGCCCCCAGCGGAGAGAGCAGCAGGAGAAGTGGTGTCATAGGGGGTTATCCATGTTTCTGTAATGGCTAGGTGGTTCATGGAGTTGAAGATAAAAAGGTCATGGGTGGGGACCGGATTCCAACAGACAGATCTGGCCTTCCAGAGGGCACAGGAGAGAGGAAGATAGTTTGTGGGAAAGATGTGTAGGAGATCAGCAGGGTTGCTGTAACATTGATGGGGTAGTAGGGCAGAGGTGAATGGAAGTAGGGGAAAAAAAGAAGAGGGGTGGACGAGAGACAGAGAAGATGTAGGAGACTAGGGGGTCGATCCAATTGCCTCCAAAGGGTGCGAGGTGCCATTGCAACGGCATCTAAACGCCTGCAACGGCACCCGATCTTGAACCCTTCACGGCCGCGAATCACGCCCAATTCTCACAAAACTGCTCAGTACCTCTATGGGGTGGCAAGCAATTTTGTGCGAATTCCGGCACCCCTAGAGTGCAGCCGCGATATTATCGCAGCCAATTCGACTGACCCCCAAGTGGGAGGTGGGACTGGGGGTAAAATAAAGGGTTAGGTAGAAAAAAAAAAAAAAAAAAAGGGATGGGCTAGTAGAAAACCTGGGCATAAAATGGATTGGGTAAAAGGGAGATGGTAATGGGAAATAGGAGTGGAGGCTGTATGAGAGGCAGAGCAGCAGAATTGCAGGAATGCAGGTGAAAGTACAGTGTATGTTCAATGGCAATAATAAGGCTTCAAACAAAGCAAAAGTGAAGCTGATAAGGGAGCAGCAACTGCATTATAAGGGAGACAGGGTGAGAAATGAGAGGTTGTTAGGGGAGGCAAAAAAGTTATGGGAATTCAGACAAATGACATTTACACAGATGTGAATTATAAAAATATTAATAACAGGACACCACAGGGCGCTCCTCCTGCAAAAAAAATAATAACAGGACACCACAGGGCACTCCTCCTGTAAAAAAAATAATAACAGGACACCACAGGGCGCTCCTCCTGTAAAAAAAATAACACCAGGACACCACAGGGCGCTACACCTGTATAATAATAACACCACAGGCAACTCCCCCTGTATACTACTACAACTACTACTACCAGAACACCATAGGCCACTCCCACTGTATAATAGTAATAACAATACACCACTGACTACTCCCCCTGTACTGTATATTATTAATAACAGGACACCGCAAGCCACTCCCCCTGTATAATAATAATAACAACAACAAGAGACTACAGGCTGCTACTCCTGTATATTAATAATAATATCAACAGGACACTACAGGCTACTCCCCCTGTATAATAATAATATCAATAGGACACCAGAGGCTGCTCCCCCTGTAAAACAATACTAATAGTCACCATTACCTGCTGCTTGTAGACACAACAATGCCTTCTTCGACTGTGGACCGAAGCGGAAATTGAGTATTTTGCGCAGAACGGAAGTAAGGCCGGAATGTGGATGGAACGCAAAGGGTGGGAGTCAGGTGAAACGCACAAGGCGAAAGTCTAGTGGAACGCAAAGGGCGGAAGTCAGGTGGACCGCACAGGGCGGAAGTCGGGTGGAACGCACAGAGCGGAAGTCGGGTGTGTAACGCTCCGGGCGGAGGACTGGCGGTAAGTACATACAGAGAGATACGGGGAGGATTATAACGCGGTGCAGGCAGCGGGTGTGGGGCCTGGAGGGGGCTGCAAGTCTTCTCCCTGCGGGCCGGACACCCCTCTCACAGCTCCGGGGCTGCCCTGTACCTATTGCTGCTGCTCCCTGCACCTCACACCGAGGGGCCCAGCGCATACTTGCCTACCTGACCCTCTCCATGAGGGAGAAAATGCTCTGTTCCTGGACTCTCCTGGTAATGTATGATTGCCATCACCTGTGGTGAGCTAGTTAATGGATAAGAAAGGTGTTTCTCCACAGGTGATGGCAATCATACATTACCAGGAAAGTCCAGGAACAGAGCATTTTCTCCCTCATGGAGAGGGTCAGGTAGGCAAGTATGGCCCTGCGTCACCTCACACTCGAGGGGCCCTGCGTCACCTCACACTCGAGGGTTCTGCGTCACCTCACACCAAGGGGCCCTGCGTCACCTCACACCAAGGGGCCCTGCGTCACCTCACACCAAGGGGCCCCCGTTACCTAACAATATACCTATACTGATACTAGAATTTCTGCAAACATATACCTATACTAAACAGGGCTATTTTTTCCCACCGAAACACTATTCCTGATGCTAAGGTTAAAAATAATGTTATGCGGAACGGCGATCCGGAACCTCATAATAAGGATTCACTTAATAATTCAGTATTGGGTTACAAAGGGCAGGACAGTGCAGCTTGCACTGGAGGAATCCTGGTCTGCTGCATGCAGTGCAGTGTGCTGCCATCAGTCATTTTGTGGAGTCTAGGCGGCTGCTCAGGGTCCCAACTTCTGGCAGAAGCTTGTCAGGATGCTACATGCCGCAAGATGGCCACCGCTCCGCCCTCAAACATCTGCTGGCCTGCTTGGCCAAACAAAACTTCTACAGATTTATCATGTAGCCAGCATGAAAAAAAAAAAGATTACTGATTTTTTGTGTGTGTTTTGACCGCCCCCCCGCTAGTCTTACACTACCCCAAATGTGAACAGACACTGTACACCCCAATGGTTGGTAGGTGAACAGCAGCTCCTTAATTGTAAGCAACTGCTGAACTATAAGCAACATGATGGCACAGTGGTTAGAACAGCGCTAGGGAAATATCTTTAAACACCCTTTGAAGCCCCAACTCCTCTGACGCACCACCCACATCTCCGCCTAACCTGCCTCTACCCAGGGAGTTCCTGACCTATTTTCTACAAAAATAGCACTGCCTACTAATACTATAATTACCGCATACATATACCTACTGTATACTGCTACTATAATTACCTCATAAATAGACCTATACTGCTACTATAATTACCTCATAAATATACCTATATTGCTACTATAATTACCCCATAAATATACCTATACTGCTACTATAATTACCTCATAAATATACCTATACTGCTACTATAATTACCTCATAAATATACCTATACTGCTACTATAATTACCTCATAAATATACCTATACTGCTACTATAATTACCTCATACATATACTTATACTGCTACTATAATTACCCCTTAAATATACCTATACAACTACTATAATTACCTGATAAATTTACCCATACTACTACTATAATTTCCCCATGAATATAACTATACTGCTACTATAATTACCTCATAAATATACTTATACTACTACTATAATTACCCCATAAATATACCTATATTGCTACTATAATTACCCCATAAATATACCTATACTGCAACTATAATTACCTCATAAATATACCTATACTGCTACTATAATTACCTCATACATATACTTATACTGCTACTATAATTAACCCTTAAATATACCTATACAACTACTATAATTACCTGATAAATTTACCCATACTACTACTATAATTTCCCCATGAATATAACTATACTGCTACTATAATTACCTCATAAATATACTTATACTACTAGTATAATTACCTCATACATATACTTATACTACTACTATAATTACCCCATAAATATACCTATACTGCTGCTATAATTACCTCATAAATATATCTATACTACTACTATAATGACCTCATACATATACTTATACTACTACTATCATTACCTCATAAATATACCTATACTGCTACTATAATTACCACATACATAAACTGCTACAGGTTGAGTATCCCTTATCCAAATATTCCGGAATACAGAATTTTTGGAGTGAGATAGTGAAACCTTTATTTTCTGATTGCTCAATGTACACAAACTTTGTTTAATACACAAAGTTATTACAAATATTGGCTAAAATTACATTAAGGCTATGTGTTATAAGGTGTATATGAAACATAAATGCATTCTGTGCTTAGACTTGGGTCCCATCACCATGATATCTCATTATAGTATGCAATTATTCCAAATTACGGAAAAATCCGATATCAAAATCACTTCTGGTCCCAAGCATTTTGGATAAGGGATACTCAACCTGTATTATAATTTCCTCATACATATACTGATAATATGTTGCTGCTGGCCGCAGTGCAGCTACTGCGCTATTTAAAAAAAAGGCATTTTCCACACTGAATTTGTAACTTAGCGGGCCCCTGACTGTGGCAGAGCTAAGCGGCGGTGCTACACTGTTCTTCACCATTATATACATACTGTACTGAACTGGTTAAGTTAACATCGGCATCTCGCAGTCAGTTCTACTGCACTTCTCTTTTTCACCAGCATAGAGAAAACAATTGGAGCCCAAAAACTCTGAATATCGGGCATAAACACACACGGACATTTTGGACACAAGAATTATCGATTTGATTCTGGAATGAAATTTATTCCAATACTACAATTCCGAACAAAATTGTAGTATCTGGGAAGCCAAGACTTCTTACCACGAGTAGTGGTGGTTTCACCCAAAGCGATACGTTATTGCGCCAATTTTATTGAGCAGTCTTATAAGCTTATTCACTGGAAATTTCAAGAAATATTATTATTTTCTCTAGCATCCATAAGGGATATTAGGAAGACTTAGTATGATGGGGTATAGATGGGGTCCAAAGGATCCGGTGCACTTTAAATTTCTTCAACTGGGTGTGCTGGCTCCTCCCCTTTATGCCCCCTCCCACAGGCAGGTTAGAAAAAAGTGCCCTCAGGAGAGGATGCACACTCTGCAGCTCCAGAGGATTTTCTTCAGATTCTTTTAAATCTTTGTTATTTTCGGTATGCTGTTTGGGCAACAGCATACTTGCACCGTGGTAGTTTAGGGTGGGGGGAGTGGTCACCAGCCTTGTGAGGTGTCAGAGCCGCTTCCACGCTGCAGGACCACTGTCCTGAGAGGTTGTTGTACCGCGGGGCACTGTGCCTTAGCGGTCACAATCGCAGCATGCCGCACACCCCTAACATTAGCCTGAAGGTGACCACAGTGGTGAGAACAAACCAGATGCCCCGGTTCATGGTGCAGCAAAATGCAGGGGTGGCATACGGGACCCTCCTGGGGGAACCCGCTATAGCCTCCCTGTGTACACTGGCAGCTGTGGGTAAAACTAGCATTTGTGTGATGTTTTTACACTCCGAGGGAGACTTTGCCAGTATGAAGATCACTGAAACTCCGGTGCCATTACAGGGAACGGAGCTTCCTCAGAGCCGGACCAGCAGTGTTTTGGCACCTTCCTCTGCTTACAGCTGCAGAAGCAGGCACTCACAGCTCCTCCAGACACTCAGGATACGCAGGAAAACTGGTACAGGGGTGTAGCAAAGGGGGAGAGCCGCTATTGTACACAATCTGGGTCCTGAAAAGGACATAAACACTGGTGTTTCACCGTGATATATCAGCTTGCAGCCTCACTGGGGCTGTTTAGCTTGGGTGTGCTGTTCCCTTCTCTCTGTCTCCCTATCACATACAGTAAGAAGGCTTACTATTGTTTTACTTGTCTGTGTGTATGTGTATATGAGTGTTGTCTACTGTAAACATGGTAAAACACCAATTGTGCAGTGTATGTCACACCAGATTCTCCCCCTCTACATCTGGTTCATTATCCTGTGAACAATGCAGCCAGTCCTCACAGCTCAGTGAGGGGGGAGGGGGGGGGGGGGTAAAGAGCCTTCCTGGCTAGGTGCCATAAGAACCATGATGTCAGATATGTAATCTCAGCCCACTGCTACTGCTCAAAAAACTCAAAAACTGCAGCAGGCTGTTGCAGACCTGGCTGCGAGGGCAGACGTTCCACAGCCCCCCTTCTCTAACTAAAACGTGGGTTGGGTTACCTGCTTTACTCTCAGATTCAGATGAGGAGATACAGGAGGAGGGGGAGGAATTAAATCCCGTTACTGGGGATTCCCCTTCTGCACTGGGTATTGAACCCCTCATTTTAGCTATACGGGACGTGTTAAAACTCCCTCTAGGGAACGCTGTGACACAGCAGTTGTTTTTCTTCACACAGAACAAGCTCAGTGCCACATTCCCTGATTCTGCAGATTTAGATTACCTATTTAAGTTAGCCTGGAAAATCCAGATAAAAAATACTAAGTGTCAAAACGAGTTTTGCACACTTTCCTATTTGCTCCTGAAGGCAGTAAATTCTGTGAAGAACCCCCGGCTGTTGACGTATCTGTCTCTCGCCTATCTAAAAAGGCGGTACTGCCAGCCCCAGGCTCCTTCACCATAAAGGACCCCGGGGATAGGAAGATAGAGACTACACTGATGTCTACACAGCAGCGGGTATGTCACAAAGACTGGTCATAGCAGGTTGCTGGATGTCTCATGCCATTCATACGTGGGCTACTCAGATTCAGGAGGGCCTCTCTGGGATATGCCCCATGTCACTACAGTGACTCTCCTGAAGCACATTCAGGACACTGCACGCGTCCTGTGTGATTCTCTCAAGGAGATAGGCAATATTAATGCTAGGACCACTGCTATGGCAGTGTCGGCATGCAGGGCCTTGTGATTGAGTCAGTGGATTGCGGACGCAGAATCCAAGCTCAGTGTCGAGTCTCTCCCCTTTTCGGGGGAATGGCTCTTTGGAGTGGAATTGGATACGTGGATTTCTAAATTTACTGTGGGAAAATCCACGTTTCTTCCCTCTGAGGCCCCCGCTAGCTAGATGTTCCTACCTGGGGCCATCCACTGAGTCCTTTCGGTCTAACAGATTTAGATCTAGGGTCAGAGATGCCTCCAACGCTGCTAGAGGCACCAGAGGTAAGACAAGAAAACCAGCGTTCGCCGGTTCTCAGGAGAGCACCAGTTCAGCTTCCACTAAGGTCTCAGCATGACGGTGCCCACCCACCCCAAGGAGATCTCGAGGTGGAAGCTTGGCTGCGTCACTTCAGCCGTATCTGGTAAAGTTCCTGCCAGGATACCTGGGTCAAGGACCTCATTTTTCAGGACTACAAGCTGGAGTTCGACAGTGCTCTTCCCCAACGATTTTTCAAATCAAGCTTACCAGTTTTAGAGGATACCTGTGTTATGCTGCAATAGGCCATCCTCAAATTGGTCCACTCCCAAGTCATTGTTTCAGTACCTCTGCAACAACAGGGAAAGGGTTACTACTCCAACGTTTTCGTGGTACCAAAACCAGACGGTTCAGTAAGACCCATTTTGAATCTAAAATCCTACCAGTTCCAGGCGCTACCCTCCGCTCTGTCCACAGCTCCGAGGGTTTTCACGAAGGTGATGGCGGAGATGATGTTCCAGCTCCGAGTCCAGGGGTTCAATATTGTCCCTTACCTGGACGATCTCCTGATAAAAGCAAGATCTAGGTAGCTTTTATTGCTCCATATAGACCGCACTACCCAACTTCTGTCACACCATTGGTGGATCCTCAATTTACAGAAGTCCCACCTGGAGCCATATCAGTGGCTCCTGTTCCTGGGAATGTTGCTGGATACTGTGGCCCAGAAAGTGTTCCTTCCAGAAGACAAAGCGAGAAAACTTCAGGAGATGATCCGCATGGTTCTCCGGCCTGCTCGACTATCCATCCATCTTTGCATAAGATTGTTGGGGAAGATGGTAGCCTCATACGAGGCGATCCAGTATGGAAGGTTCCATGCCAGAACATTTCAATTGGATCTCCTGAGCAAGTGGTACTGATCACAACTTCAGATGCACCGGATAATATGGCTGTCACCTCAGGCCAGGATTTCCCTCCTGTAGTGGCTGCAGTCCTACAACCTACTGAAAGGCCTAAATTTCAGGATTCAGGATTGGATCCTCACGACGGATGTGAGTCTGAGGGGATGGGAAGCTGTCATCCAGGGGCTCAGTTCCAGTGCAGGTGGTCAGCCCACGAAGCCCTCCTCCCAATCAACATTCTGGAACTTAAGTCGATCAACAATGCTCTGCTTCAGGCCTCTCCTTTACTCAGGGATCACGCGATCCAAGTGAAGTCGGACAGCGCCACAGCAGTGGCGTACATCATTCAACAAGGAGGGACAAAAAGCAGGGCCTGCATGCGATAGGTGTCAAGGATACTCCTTTGGGCAGAAATAAATGCAAGAGCAATGTCCGCAATCTTCATTCCGAAAGTAGACACCTGGGAAGCGGACTTCCTGAGTCGTCACGATCTCCGCCTGGGAGAATGGGGGCTTCACCATCAGGTGTTTCAGCAGATCATCGACCGGTGTGGCTGTCCACAAATAGACTTGATGACTTCTCGACTCAACAAGAAGCTTCATTGGTATTGTTCACAAACCCTCAGGCGAGGGATAGATGCACTGACGTCGACTTGGCCTTACTGGCTGGACTACCTGTTTCCTCCGATTCCATTGCTCCCAAGGGTGCTCAAGCGAATCAGGAATCAAGGCATTCAGGCAATTCTGATTGCCCCGGAGGGCTTGCTACGTAGATTTTCTGGACATGTCCATCGAAGACCCTTGGCCTCTGCCACTGAGAAGAGATCTTCAACAAGGACCGTTCGTCTACCCGGACTTACGGCAGCTTTGTTTGACGGCATGAAAGTTGAGCGGAACATCCTAGCTCACAAGGGCCTTTCCAAAAAGGTTATTGCTACCATGGTTCAGGCCAGGAAACCTGTGACGCCAAAACACTATCATCATATCTGGAGAAGATATGTCTCTTGGTGTGTGGACCGCACGTATCCACATGCAGAGTTCCACTTGGGACATTTCCTCCGTTTCCTGCAGGCTGGAGTGGATAAGGGCTTATGTCTGGGTTCATTAAGGTCCAGATTTCAGCTCTCTCCGTTTTCTTCCAGAAGAAATTGTCAGTGTTGCCAGAAGTACATACCTTCTTGCAAGGGGTGCTTCACACTCAGCCTCCTTTTGTGCCGCTCACGGCACCCTGGGATTTGAATGTTGTGTTGGAATTTCTGTAGTCCTCCTGGTTTGAACCTCTGATGATGGTAGAAGACAAGTACCTCATGTGGAAGACGGTGATGTTACTGGCCCTGGCTTCTGCTATACGTGTCTCAGAACTGGGGGGTCTTATCGTGTAAAAGTCCCTACTCGATCTTTTACGAGAACAGAGCGGAGCTCAGGACTAGATAGCAGTTCCTGCTGAATGTTGTCTCTGGGTTCCACTTAAATCAACCTATTGTGGTTCCGTCAGGTTCTGGCACTTCTGCTCCTCCAGAGGCATTGGATGCTGTGTGAGCCTTGAAGATCTATGTCAAGAGAACGGCTCAGATCAGAAAGACGAATTCCCTGTTCGTGCTATGTGATGCGCAGAAAAAGGGTTGCCCTGCTTCAAAGCAGTCCATTGCTCGTTGGCTTAGGCTTACTATCCAACAGGCCTATCTATTGGCAGCCTTACCTGTTCCACAGTCTCTGAAGGCTCACTCTACAAGATCGGTGGGATCTTCCTGGGTGGCTGCCCGTGGAGTCTCGGCCTTGCAACTGTGCTGAGCTGCTACCTGGTCAGGGAAGAACACCTTTGTGAAGTTCTACAGGTTTGATACCCTAGCCAAAGAGGATTCCCAGTTTGGGTAGACGGCACTGCAGACGTCTCTGCACGTTTCCGCCCATTCTGCTTTGGGATGTCCCCATCGTACTAGATTCCCCCAATATCCCTTATGGATGCTAGAGAAAATAGGATTTTAATTACTTAACGGTAAATCCTTTTTTCTCGTAGTCCATAAGGGATATTGGGCGCCCGCCTTTGTGCGGTCACTTTCTGCAGGTTCTCTTTTGTACGGTCACCTGTTCAGCTGTTGCTGTTTGTTACCAGCCGCTGCTGGTCGTTAATGTTACGTGGTGTGCTGGTGTGTAAATCTCACCACTCGCTGTTATGTTCCTTCGCTCAAGTATGTTCTTTCTCCTTCGTGCACTGTTTACTTATAACTGCTTGTGGGAGGGGGCATAGAGGGGAGGAGCCAGAACACCCAGTTGAAGAAATTTTAAGTGCACCGGCTCCTTTGGACCCCGTCTATACCCCATCGTACTAGATTCCCCCAATATCCCTTATGGACTACGAGAAAAGGATTTACCGGAAGGTAAAGAAAATCTAATTCTCATATTTTTCTTAGACGATTGGCATTTGAGGAACCACAGTCTTTGTTAAAAATCACATGAGGATGAGACGTGTGAATACGGATTCACCGAGGATGGACAAGGATGGGAGATACCTGAGTGAGAAGATATTATCTGTCACCCTGGAGATCATCCATCTACTGACTGGAGAGGTGAGGGGATCTGGGAGTGTCACAGTGACGTCACTTATATCTGTAGTAATAATAAAGAGACATGACTGGGGTGGTGAGGGGATCTGGGAGCGTCACAGTGACGTCACTTATATCTATAGTAATAATACAGGGACATGACTGGGGAGGTGAGGGATTCTGGGAGGTTCACAGTGACATCACTTATAGCTATAGTAATAATACAGGGACATGACTGGGGAGGTGAAGGGATCTGGGAGCGTCACAGTGACGTCAGTTATATCTATGGTAATAATGCAGGGACATGACTAGGGAGGTGAGGGGATCTGGGAGTGTCACAGTGACGTCATTTGTATCTATAGTAATAATACAGGGACATGACTGGGGAGGTGAGAGTATCTGGGACCGTCACAGTGACATCACTTATACCTATAGTAATAATACAGGGACATGACTGGGGAGGTGAGGGGATCTGGTACTGTCACAGTGACGTCACGTATTTCTATAGCAATAATACATGAACATGACTGGTGGAGGTGAGGGGATCTGGGAGCGTCACAGTGACATCACCTATATCTATAGTGATAATACTGGGACATTACTGGGACGGTGAGTGGATCTGGGAGTGTCACAGTGAAGACACATATCTATAGTAATAACCGAGCAGCTAGTAGCCTTTCTCAGATATTAGTATCAGTCTCACAACACTCATTGTAGTTGGTATTTCTGCTGCGGGGTACACTGGGCTCCACAAGGATAGACATTGGGGTGTAGAGTAGGATCTTGATCCGAAGCACCAACAGGCTCAAAAGCTTTGACTGTTCCCAAGATGCATAGCACCGCCTCCTCTATAACCCCGCCTCCCTGCACAGGAGCTCAGTTTTGTAGTTGGTGCCGCAGATAGCAGGCACGTAACAGAGGAGCTGCTCCTGGCAGCCCTAAGAAGAGCTTTTTTTTAAAGTAAAGTGAAGACTACATGGGCTGCAGCAGAGTGTGGATGTCAGTAGACATTGCCTGCTGCAGCTTCATCTCTCCCCAGCGGCGCTGTACACTCCCGTGCCCTGGTTGCCGGGTACCTATAGCAGGAGGCTCCGGTTTTCTTCAAGTTAGACACACACGGCTGGGGCTCTCCGGGATCGCGTGGCCGCGCTTCGGGAGGTGGTAAGTGGGTCCCGTTCGTGGGACCCACGCTGTATCGCGATCCAGCGCGGCCGGTGGGAGGCGGGCCTCGCGCGCTGGCGTGGACACTTTGGCATACAGGCGACCCCACTAGGCCACCAGGGCAAGGGTACAGGTCAGGTTTCTCTTATAAATCATTTTACCGGTGGTTAAGTCCAGCAGGGGGATAAGGTTTAGACCTGTAGCCCCTCTCCCAGCTCCTGGGCGCCATTTACAGTAAATGTTCCCGCCCTGGAGCTGCATATCTGTCTCTCCCTCACTCCCTGTCAGTGTTTGGGCGCCATTATCTCTCAGCTACTCTGTTCCTGGGACTGCTTGAGCAAATCCTCCTTTGTAAAGCCGCCTGGTAGTCAGCGCTGTGACTTTACAAGACACTTAAGTATTCTACATGTCAATTAGACAGTGTTAGTTAAGAAAGAGTGCATTTAGTCAGGGTTCTCTGGTACAAGTACCCTGTGATATACATCCAGTTCTTACTGTGCAGTGTTATATCTATTGACTACATAGCTATATATAAGCTAGTCCAGTGCAGTATTATTGTTGGTAATAACCTCTGCATTGTATAACTGTGACTATCTGTGTGTGCATCAGCTTGCTGGGTGAATTTCATTTTGTGTCTCTCACTCCACTTGCTATCCCTATATTATATAACCTGAGGGGGCTTGGTGCGTCAGGTTTATAATAATATAATATAGGATATTCACAAGATATACTCTAATACGTATTTTTCTCTGTGATTTTAGTCACCATATCTCTCCTGTATCCCTGTTGTCATACACGCAGGGGTTTGGGTCAGGTATTGTGCTGCTGACAATTGTACTGTGTTACCTGATACTGCAAGTTATATCATGTCTGCTTCTGAGGGTAACAGTTCTGGGGCTGAACACACTACCGGTGTTGCTGACGCCACAGGTACCTATGAGGAAAATATAGCAGCTGCGGGCTCTGGTTCTGGGGGCTCCTTGCCCCCCAGTGGGACTGTGGCAACCGGGGTCCATTATGACCCGCCGTGGGCTACTTTCTCCACGCTTCTGAATACGCTAGTTACTAAACTAACGCTCCCTATGGGACCTCCCATGCCGGTTCAACCGTATATGGTCCCCGCGGTTAATCTGCGGTGGGCAGATAACTTGTCCGCTCAATTGAAGAAATTGAACCAGTCACTGACTACTAACAAGTCTGACCCTCGCTCGCCTAAGACCAAGGGGTCCACTAAGTGGGATACTACTTCCTCACAATCCACTGCTGTCACTGACACCCCGTCTGATGAAGATGGTGCTTACACTGACCCCACAGATTTTGACACAGATAATACTGATGGGGATGGTAGGTCACAAGTGGATGTTTCTGATCTATTGGAGGCTATTAAGTTGATTCTATAGATCACGGATGATCCCGAGACATCCATCCCTCCTAAGTAACCAGATAGATTCAAGCGTCGGAAAGTGGTTAAACAAGTTTTACCTCATTCTGACCACCTAGTAGATATACATCAGGAACCCTGGGAAAACCTGGGAAAGAAGTTTGTGCCTCAAAAGAAGATGCTGGCTCGCTATCCCCTCGCACCAGAGCTGTCTAAAAATTGGGAGACACCTCCTCCAGTGGACTCGCATGTGGCAGGGATGGTGGTTTCCTCAGCTCTTCCTGTCACTACCGTCACGTCTCTAAAAGAGCCTACGGATAAACGTGTGGAGGGTTGTCTGAAAGCGATTTACACCCTCACGGGTGCTGCGCAAAGGCCCACTATTGCAGCAACATGGGCTGCAGAAGCTATTGAAGCATGGGCCCAAGAGTTGGAAGCTGAAATCTCTTCTGACAATGCTAGACAATGCTTGTCATATATTGTCACAGCTTCTCACTATATTAAAGAGGCGGCTTACTATTCGGAGAGGACTTATATAAGATAGTGGCTGATTTGGCTACTGCCAAAACTGCCTGTCTACCAAGTACTGCTCCTTCACTGCCGTAGGCTAAAAGTACTTATTTTCGTCCTTCAGGTAAAGCAAAAGATCAGGCGTACCACAAACATGCCCGCACTTCCAAACCTGGGAAGCCAAAGCCCAAAAGAGCCTGGGCTGTCCGTCAACGGGGTTCCAAGACTGATAAGCCTGCTGCATGAATAGGCGGGCCTCCCCATTGGGGACCCCAGGGGGTGGGGACCGGCTTCTAGGGTATACGCAGGAATGGTTGACGACCACTGCAGATGTCTGGGTACAGGAAGTCGTCACTCGAGGTTACGCCATAGCCTTCAAAAACCGTCCCCCTCATCGATTTTGTCTGACAGACGTCCCTTCGGATCAGATAAAGGTAAAGACTCTACATTCGGTGGTACGGACCCTCCTGGACACAGGAGTGGTAGTACAGGTGCCTCTTGCTCAGAGAGGCCAGGGGTACTATTCTCAGCTGTTTCTAGTCCCGAACCCGAATGGGTCCTCCTGGCCCATTCTCAACCTCAAGGCGTTGAACAAGTTCGTGAAAAATTTTAAGTTCCGTATGGAAACCCTTCGCTCTATTGTTCTGGCGTTGGAACCTGGGGATTATATGGTTTCCCTGGATATACAGGATGCTTACCTACATGTTCCTATAGCAGTGTCGCATCAGCAGTACCTGAGATTTGCAGTTGGCAACCTCCACTACCAGTTTTGGCCGTTACCTTTTGGTTTAACCATGGCTCTGCAAGTTATTACCAAAGTTATGGCGGTGATGACGGCGGTACTCCGCCGTTAAGGGGTCAGGATCCTACCCTATCTGGACGACTTGTTGATCCTGGCAAATTCCCCAGAAATTCTCCTACGTCACCTAGATCTGACTGTCCGGTTTCTGCAAGCCCACGGGTGGCTCATCAACTGGAAGAAATCCTCCCTATTGGACACTCACAAGCAGCGGTTGTTCTTGTCTCAGGAGAAAGTGCTGAAGCTTCAGGACAGGATTCGTTACTTCCTTTCTTGTCCGCAAGTGTCAATTTATTCGGCGATGCAGGTGCTGGGCCTCATGGTGTCAGCATTCGACATGGTGGAGTATGTTCAATTTCATTCTCGCCCTCTCCATAGGCTAATTCTGGCCAAGCGGGATGGCCTGCCTCATCGGATCAGGTCACACATGATCTCATTGATTCCGGAGGTCCGTTTTTCGCTGCACTGGTGGCTCCAGGATCAACGACTGCGCAGGGGTCGTCCCTACTGGATACCGGACTGGGTCTTGTTGACGACGGATGTCAGTCTAAGGGGTTGGGGCGCGGTGTTGGAGCAACACTTTCTTCAGGGTCAGTGGACCAAGGAGGAGTCTCTCCTCCGGATCAACATTCTGGAATTGTGGGCGGTCTTCAACGCATTGAACCTGGCTCAGCATTTAATACAGTCGGACAACGTCACCACAGTGGCTTACATAAATCATCAAGGCGGCACTCGAAGCCGCTTGGCAATGAAGGAAGTCTCACGGATTCTTCAATAGGCGGAACGCCATCTACCGGCCATATCGGCAATATTCATTCCGGGAGTCCTGAATTGGGAAGCGGACTTTCTCAGTCGTCAGGACGTACATGCCGGAGAGTGGGTCCTCCATCCAGAAGTGTTTCAACTCCTAGTGGAAAGGTGAGGCCTTCCAGATGTGGATCTGATGACGTCTCAACACAATCAAAAGGTTCCGGTCTTCGGAGCAAGGACAAGGGATCCTCAAGCAGCATTCGTGGATGCGCTGGCGGTGCCATGGAAGTTTCGGATGCCGTACGTGTTCCCTCCAATGTCACTCCTGCCCAGGGTAATTCGGAAGTTCAAGCAAGAAGGAGGAATCCTGCTTCTCATAGCTCCAGCGTGGCCCAGACGGCACTGGTTCTCAGACCTTCAGGGCCTCTCGTCAGAGCGTCCAATTCTACTTCCACAACGCCCAGACCTCCTCATTCAGGGCCCCTGTGTCTACCAGGACCTGGCCCGGCTGTCTTTGACGACGTGGCTCTTGAAGCTTCCGTCTTGAGGGCTAAAGGTTTTTCTAAGGCGGTCATTAAAACTATGTTGCGGGCTCGGAAACCGGCTTCTGCTCGGATTTACCATAGGGTCTGACATTCTTACTTTGTTTGGTGCTCATCTAGCACTTATGACGCTTCCAAGTTTAGTACGGCCAAACTTTTGGCTTTTCTGCAGCAGTGCCTGGATTTAGGCCTGCGTCTGGCTTCACTCAAGGTTCATATTACTTCCTTGTCGGTGTGGTTTCAGAGAAAAATTGCGACTTTGCCTGATGTTCATACCTTTACTCAGTGTTGCGTATCCATCCTCCCTATGTCCTGCCTGTGGCTCCTTGGGACTTGGTAGTTTTGGAGGCGTTACAAGAGTCTCCATTTGAACCTCTTGGCTCAGCTGACCTTAAGTGGCTTTCCCTTAAGGTGGTGTTTTTGCTGGCTATTGCCTCCGCTAGAAGAGTGTCGGATTTGGGGGCCTTGTCCTGTAGTTCCCCATATCTGATTTTTCACTGTGACCGTGCGGGTCTTAGTACTCGTCCCGGATATTTACCTAAGGTGGTATCTTCGTTCTACCTTAACCAGGAGATTGTGGTTCCAGCCCTTGTCTCTCCTGACTTGTCTCCCAAAGAACGGTCTTTGGATGTGGTACGGGCTCTCCGTATCTATGAGAAGAGAACGGCTTCTCTGAGAAAATCTGATTCTCTCTTTGTTTTGTTTTGTTTTCAAAAACGTGGCTGGCCTGCTCACAAGCAGACTCTGGCCAGGTGGATTAGAATGGTGATTGCACATGCTTATGTGAAGGCTGGTCTGTCAGCTCCTGCTCACATTACGGCCCATTCTACTAGGTCTGTTGGACCTTCTTGGACGGCCCGCTGTGGTGCGACCCTTGAACAATTGTGCAAGGCGGCTATGTGGTCCTCAGTGAACACGTTCATAAGGTTCTATGCCTTTGATACTGCCGCTTCCCAGGATGCTTCCTTTGGACGCCGGGTTCTTGTGCCCGCTACAGTGCGTCTCCTCCCTTAAGGAACTGCTTTAGGACATCCCCAATGTCTATCCTTGTGGAGCCCAGTGTACCCCGCAGCAGAAAAGGAGATTTATGGTAAGAACTTACCTTTGTTAAATCTCTTTCTGCGAGGTACACTGGGCTCCACAACTCGCCCACCCTGACGCACTTAGCTTCTTTTGGTTGGTATGGCATTGGCCGCTGACACTTCTCCTGTCGTGAGAGAGTGGTGTTTGTGGCTACTAACTGTTGTCGTCTCTTTTCCTGCTACTGCATTGGGCTGGTTAACTATAAACTAAGCTCCTGTGCAGGGAGGCGGGGTTATAGAGGAGGCTGCGCTATGCATCTTGGGAACAGTCAAAGCTTTTGAGCCTGTTGGTGCCTCGGATCAATATCCTACTCTACAACACAATGTCTATCCTTGTGGAGCCCAGTGTACCTCGCAGACTAAGATTTAACAAAGGTAAGTTCTTACCATAAATCTCGTTTTATTACAATTGTTTGCTTTGTGTCATGGAAGCAACGATGTCAGAGCTGCAAGAGATATGCTATATACTCATATACACTCATATATATTTTCCTGTATTTTGGACTTTCTTGCAAACTTGTTTTTGTAAAATAGAGTATTTTATATTATGCAAAACGAGCACCTGAATAAACAGCTCCATTTAGGTTGAGTCTAATTTACCTTTTCATTGATGTCTCCCACAATACACAGGATTACACAGTAGTGAAGAAGACATCTGGTGAGTGTGAGACACCCAGCAGCTGCCCCCGTGTGTCAGGAGGGCAGAGCAGGATCCAGAGTCTCATCATGGTGCCTCCACCTCATTCACTGATACATGAAAGACACAATGACCAGAAGATCCTGGAACTCACCAACAAGATCATTCAGCTGCTGACTGGAGAGGTGACTGCTGGGAATGGGACATTATACAGTAACACCAGGGGACGTGTCTGGGTGATGACTGGAGAGGTGACTGCTGGGAATGGGACATTATACAGTAACACCGGGGGATGTGTCTGGGTGATGACTGGAGAGGTGACTGCTGGGAATGGGACATTATACAGTAACACCAGGGGATGTGTCTGGGTGATGACTGGAGAGGTGACTGCTGGGAATGGGGCGTTATACAGTAACACCAGGGGACGTGTCTGGGTGATGACTGGAGAGGTGACTGCTGGGAATGGGACGTTATACAGTAACACCAGGGGACGTGTCTGGGTGATGACTGGAGAGGTGACTGCTCGGAATGGGACATTATACAGTAACACCAGGGGACGTGTGTGGGTGATGACTGGAGAGGTGACTGCTGGGAATGGGACATTATACAGTAACACCAGGGGATGTGTCTGGGTGATGACTGGAGAGGTGACTGCTGGGAATGGGACGTTATACAGTAACACCAGGGGATGTGTCTGGGTGATGACTGGAGAGGTGACTGCTCGGAATGGGACGTTATACAGTAACACCAGGGGACGTGTCTGGGTGATGACTGGAGAGGTGACTGCTCGGAATGGGACGTTATACAGTAACACCAGGGGACGTGTGTGGGTGATGACTGGAGAGGTGACTGCTGGGAATGGGGCATTATACAGTAACACCAGGGGATGTGTCTGGGTGATGACTGGAGAGGTGACTGCTGGGAATGGGGCATTATACAGTAACACCAGGTGACGTGTGTGGGTGATGACTGGAGAGGTGACTGCTGGGAATGGGGCATTATACAGTAACACCAGGTGATGTGTCTGGGTGATGACTGGAGAGGTGACTGCTGGGAATGGGACATTATACAGTAACACCAGGGCATGTGTCCGGGTGATGACTGGAGAGGTGACTGCTGGGAATGGGGCATTATACAGTAACACCGGGGGATGTGTCTGGGTGATGACTGGAGAGGTGACTGCTGGGAATGGGGCATTATACAGTAACGCCAGGGGATGTGTCTGGGCGATGACTGGAGAGGTGGCTGCTGGGAATGGGGCATTATACAGTAACACCTGGGGACTGTCTGGGTGATGACTGGAGAGGTGACTGCTGGGAATGGGGCATTATACAGTAACACCAGGGGATGTGTCTGGGTGATGGCTGGAGAGGTGACTGCTGGGAATGGGACATTATACAGTAACACCGGGGGACGTGTCCGGGTGATGACTGGAGAGGTGACTGCTGGGAATGGGGCATTATACAGTAACACCAGGGGATGTGTCTGGGTGATGACTGTAGAGGTGACTGCTGGGAATGGGACATTATACAGTAACACCAGGGGATGTGTCTGGGTGATGACTGGAGAGGTGACTGCTCGGAATGGGACGTTATACAGTAACACCAGGGGACGTGTGTGGGTGATGACTGGAGAGGTGACTGCTCGGAATGGGACGTTATACAGTAACACCAGGGGACGTGTCTGGGTGATGACTGGAGAGGTGACTGCTCGGAATGGGACGTTATACAGTAACACCAGGGGACGTGTGTGGGTGATGACTGGAGAGGTGACTGCTGGGAATGGGGCATTATACAGTAACACCAGGGGACGTGTCTGGGTGATGACTGGAGAGGTGACTGCTGGGAATGGGGCATTTTACAGTAACACCAGGTGACGTGTGTGGGTGATGACTGGAGAGGTGACTGCTGGGAATGGGGCATTATACAGTAACACCAGGTGATGTGTCTGGGTGATGACTGGAGAGGTGACTGCTGGGAATGGGACATTATACAGTAACACCAGGGCATGTGTCCGGGTGATGACTGGAGAGGTGACTGCTGGGAATGGGGCATTATACAGTAACACCGGGGGATGTGTCTGGGTGATGACTGGAGAGGTGACTGCTGGAATGGGGCATTATACAGTAACGCCAGGGGATGTGTCTGGGCGATGACAGGAGAGGTGGCTGCTGGGAATGGGGCATTATACAGTAACACCTGGGGACTGTCTGGGTGATGACTGGAGAGGTGACTGCTGGGAATGGGGCATTATACAGTAACACCGGGGGATGTGTCTGGGTGATGACTGGAGAGGTGACTGCTGGGAATGGGGCATTATACAGTAACACCAGGGGATGTGTCTGGGTGATGGCTGGAGAGGTGACTGCTGGGAATGGGACATTATACAGTAACACCGGGGGACGTGTCCGGGTGATGACTGGAGAGGTGACTGCTGGGAATGGGACATTATACAGTAACAGCAGGGGGACGTGTCCGGGTGATGACTGGAGAGGTGACTGCTGGGAATGGGACATTATACAGTAACACCAGGGAACGTGTCTGGGTGATGACTGGAGAGGTGACTGCTGGGAATGGGGCATTATACAGTAACACCAGGGGATGTGTCTGGGTGATGACTGTATCATTGTGTGTGTCAGGTGCCTATAAGGTGTCAGGATGTCACTGTCTATCTCTCCATGCAGGAGGGGGAGTATATAGAGGAACACGGGGGTCTGTACAAGGACGTGATGATGGAGAATCACCGGCCCCTCACATCACTGGGTAAGAGGAGACTGTCATGTATTGTACAGGGGAGAGCAGGTATGGGGGCCTCCTATATACACACATCACCTGATAATCACATATATACACTGTACTCAGTCACTGTGTGTCTCCTACAGATGGGCCCAGTAACAGAGATACCCCAGAGAGATGTCCCCGTCCTCTGTATTCCCAGGATTGTACAGAGGAGAATCACAGGATCCCACAGGAGGATCAGGTAGGTGGGATTTAGGGTCTCACCTAATAGCACTATATGAAGTGACTCTCTATGTCAGTACTCTGTGACAGTCCCCACACAGGGTTACGATTATAATGAGGCTTCTCCACGTCACCTGTATCGTTTCCTGTCTGGGTCAGTTAGTAGTATGGGGTCTCTGTAACAGAGGCTTACCCCTCTCCTCATTCCTGGCAATGTGGCATGTGATGGGATATATATCTTGGTGTTTGGCCTTCAGTGTGTACCAGTTAAAGCTGTTTAAGCTTTTTTTATCAGTTTTAATCATTATATGCTGCTGAATCTAATATAGATGCTTACAACTAACAACTATGCTGGACATATTTTACGCCAGATACGTCTATGAAAAATAAATTTTAATGTGATAGTCTTTCAAGATATCGCCTCAGCAGGAAGAGCAATAGCAGGTAGTCAAACTCAAGCCAGGATTGGGTATACTGTATCACCTAGCATCATGTGCATGAATAGGTTTAGATCTCACTAGCAATCACCTAGCAGCGACTGCTAGATCTGTCCCTGCTTTACAGTGTCAGAGAGCGGAGTTCAAAAGGCATCACATTTTGCTGACAACTTGCACATACATATTAGGCAATTCTCAAGACTCATTCTACACTGGAAGAGGATGAGCTGCATTATTTACCACCAAATCGGGTGTCTGTTTATGGTATAGTTAGATGGTATGTGGTCAGGATACCGGCATTCAGAATCCGGACAGAACGCCAAGAGCGGAATCCTGGCTGTCAGAATCCCGACCGTAAGCAATGAGGTTAGGCACTAGGAGGAGGCACTAGGGTTAGGCTGCAGGGGTGGGGAGATTAGGCTGCATGAGGGGATGGTTAAGGTTAGGCTGTGGGAAGAGATGGTAAGGGGTAAGTTTAAAATACCCGGATCTGTCAGGATTTTGACTACTAGGATTTTGTAAGAGCTGCCATGGGGTACATCAGCTAAACTTATTTCTCTGACGTCCTAAGTGGATGCTGGGGACTCCGTCAGGACCATGGGGATTAGCGGCTTCGCAGGAGACAGGGCACAAAAATAAAAGCTTTAGGACTAGGTGGTGTGCACTGGCTCCTCCCCCTATGACCCTCCTCCAAGCCTCAGTTAGGTTTTTGTGCCCGGCCGAGAAGGGTGCACACTAGGGGCTCTCCTGAGCTGCTTAGAATAAAAGTATAGACTTAGGTTTTTTTATTTTCAGTGAGTCCTGCTGGCAACAGGCTCACTGCAGCGAGGGACTAAGGGGAGAAGAAGCGAACTCACCTGCGTGCAGAGTGGATTGGGCTTCTTGGCTACTGGACATTAGCTCCAGAGGGACGATCACAGGCCCAGCCATGGATGGGTCCCGGAGCCGCGCCGCCGCCCCCCTTACAGATGCTGAAGACAGAAAAGGTCCAGAAATCGGCGGCAGAAGACGTCCATGTCTTCATAAAGGTAGCGCACAGCACTGCAGCTGTGCGCTATTGCTCTCAGCACACTTCACACCGCGGTCACTGAGGGTGCAGGGCGCTGGGGGGGGGGGCGCCCTGAGCAGCAATGTAAACGCTTAAAATGGCAAAAAAATACATCACATATAGCCCCTGGGCTATATGGATGTATTTAACCCCTGCCAGGTTTCCTAGAAAAAGCGGGAGAAAAGGCCGCCGAGAAGGGGGCGGAGCCTATCTCCTCAGCACACAAGCGCCATTTTTCCACACAGCTCCGCTGGTAGGAAGGCTCCCAGACTCTCCCCTGCACTCCTGCACTACAGAAACAGGGTAAAAAAGAGAGGGGGGCACTTATTTGGCTAGATATTGCAGCTATAAGGGATAGACACTTAATTATAAGGTTGTCCCTATACATATATAGCGTTTTGGTGTGTGGTGGCAAACTCTCCCTCTGTCTCCCCAAAGGGCTAGTGGGGTCCTGTCCTCTATCAGAGCATTCCCTGTGTGTGTGCTGTGTGTCGGTACGCGTGTGTCGACATGTATGAGGAGGAAAATGGTGTGGAGGCGGAGCAATTGCCTGTATTAGTGATGTCACCCCCTAGGGAGTCTACACCTGACTGGATGGTCTTATTTAAGGAATTACGTGATACTGTCGGCACTTTACAAAAAACTGTTGATGACATGAGACAGCCGGCAAATCAGTTAGTGCCTGTCCAGGCGTCTCAAACACCGTCAGGGGCTCTAAAGCGCCCATTACCTCAGTCGGTCGACACAGACACGGACACTGACTCCAGTGTCGACGGTGAAGAAACAAACGTATTTTCCAGTAGGGCCACACGTTACATGATCACGGCAATGAAGGAGGCTTTGCATATTTCTGATACTACAAGTACCACAAAAAAGGGTATTATGTGGGGTGTGAAAAAACTACCCGTAGTTTCTCTATCGTCCTAGTGGATGCTGGGGTTCCTGAAAGGACCATGGGGGGATAGCGGCTCCGCAGGAGACAGGGCACAAAAAGTAAAGCTTTAGGATCAGGTGGTGTGCACTGGCTCCTCCCCCTATGACCCTCCTCCAAGCCTCAGTTAGATTTTTGTGCCCGGCCGAGAAGGGTGCAATCTAGGTGGCTCTCCTAAAGAGCTGCTTAGAAAAGTTTAGCTTAGGTTTTTTATTTTACAGTGAGTCCTGCTGGCAACAGGATCACTGCAACGAGGGACTTAGGGGAGAAGAAGTGAACTCACCTGCGTGCAGGATGGATTGGCTTCTTGGCTACTGGACATTAGCTCCAGAGGGACGATCACAGGTACAGCCTGGATGGTCACCGGAGCCTCGCCGCCGGCCCCCTTGCAGATGCTGAAACGAGAAGAGGTCCAGAATCGGCGGCAGAAGACTCCTCAGTCTTCTTAAGGTAGCGCACAGCACTGCAGCTGTGCGCCATTTTCCTCTCAGCACACTTCACACGGCAGTCACTGAGGGTGCAGGGCGCTGGGAGGGGGGCGCCCTGGGAGGCAAATGAAAACCTTTTTTGGCTAAAAATACCTCACATATAGCCTCCGGGGGCTATATGGAGATATTTAACCCCTGCCAGAATCCGTTAAGAGCGGGAGACGAGGCCGCCGAAAAAGGGGCGGGGCCTATCTCCTCAGCACACAGCGCCATTTTCCCTCACAGAAAGGCTGGAGGGAAGGCTCCCAGGCTCTCCCCTGCACTGCACTACAGAAACAGGGTTAAAACAGAGAGGGGGGGCACTCATTTGGCGTTAGAAATATATAAAAAAGATGCTATAAGGGAAAACACTTATATAAGGTTGTCCCTATATAATTATAGCGTTTTTGGTGTGTGCTGGCAAACTCTCCCTCTGTCTCTCCAAAGGGCTAGTAGGTCCTGTCCTCTATCAGAGCATTCCCTGTGTGTGTGCTGTGTGTCGGTACGTGTGTGTCGACATGTATGAGGACGATGTTGGTGAGGAGGCGGAGCAATTGCCTGTAATGGTGATGTCACTCTCTAGGGAGTCGACACCGGAATGGATGGCTTATTTAGGAAATTACGTGATAATGTCAACACGCGCCAAGGTCGGTTGACGACATGAGACGGCCGACAAACAATTAGTACCGGTCCAGACGTCTCAAAAACACCGTCAGGGGTTTTAAAACGCCCGTTTACTTTAGTCGGTCGACACAGACAGGGACACTGAATCCAGTGTCGACGGTGAATAAACAAACGTATTCCTTATTAGGGCCACACGTTAAGGGCAATGAAGGAGGTGTTACATATTTCTGATACTACAAGTACCACAAAAGAGGGTATTATGTGGGATGTGAAAAAACTACCGTAGTTTTTCCTGAATCAGATAAATTAAATGAAGTGTGTGATGATGCGTGGGTTCCTCCCGATAGAAAATATGGGCGGTATACCCTTTCCCGCCAGAAGTTAGGGCGCGTTGGGAAACACCCCTTAGGGTGGATAAGGCGCTCACACGCTTATCAGAACAAGTGGCGGTACCGTCTATAGATAGGGCCGTCCTCAAGGAGCCAGCTGACAGGAGGCTGGAAAAATATCATAAAAAGTATATACACACATACTGGTGTTATACTGCGACCAGCGATCGCCTCAGCCTGGATGTGCAGAGCTGGGGTGGCTTGGTCGGATTCCCTGACTAAAAATATTGATACCCTTGACAGGGACAGTATTTTATTGACTATAGAGCATTTAAAGGATGTATTTCTATATATGCGAGATGCACAGAGGGATATTTGCACTCTGGCATCAAGAGTAAGTGCGATGTCCATATCTGCCAGAAGATGTTTATGGACACGACAGTGGTCAGGTGATGCAGATTCCAAACGGCACAAAGGTGTATTGCCGTATAAAGGAAGAGGAGTTATTTGGGGTCGGTCCATCGGACCTGGTGGCCACGGCAACTGCTGGAAAATCCACCGTTTTTACCCTAAGTCACATCTCTGCAGAAAAAGACACCGTCTTTTCAGCTTCAGTCCTTTCGTCCCTATAAGAGTCATATCTGCCCAGGGATAGAGGAAAGGGAAGAAGACTGCAGCAGGCAGCCCATTCCCAGGAACAGAAGCGTTCCACCGCTTCTGACAAGCTCTCAGCATGACGCTGAGACCGTACAGGACCCCTGGATCCTACAAGTAGTATCCCAGGGGTACAGTTTGGAATGTCGAGACGTTTCCCCTGCGCAGGCTCCTGAAGTCTGCTTTACCAAGGTCTCCCTCCGACAAGGAGGCAGTATGGGAAAAAATTCACGAGCTGTATTCCCAGCAGGTGATAATTAAATTACCCCTCCTACAACAAGAAAAGGGGGTATTATTCCACACTATATTGTGGTACTGAAGCCAGAAGGCTAGGTGAGACCTATTCTAAATCTAAAAAAATTTGAACACTTACGAAGGTTCAAATCAAGATGGAGTCACTCAGAGCAGTGATAACGAACCGGGAAGAAGGGGACTATCTGGTGTCCCGAGACATCAGGGATGCTTACCTCCATGTCCCAAATTTGCCCTTATCACTAAGGGTACCTCAGGTTCGTGGTACAGAACTGTCACTATCAGTTTCAGACGCTGCCGTTTGGATTGTCTACGGCACCCCGGGTCTTTACCAAGGTAATGGCCGAAATGATGGTTCTTCTTCGAAGAAAAGGCGTCTTAATTATCCCTTACTTGGACGATCTCCTGATAAGGGCAAAGTCCAGGGAACAGTTGGAGGTCGGAGTAGCACTATCTCGGATACTGTTACAACAGCAGGGGTGGATTCTAAATATTCCAAAATCGCAGCTGATACCGACAACAAGTCTCCTGTGCTTAGGGATGATTCTGGACACAGTCCAGAAAAAGGTGTTTCTCCCGGAAGAGAAAGCCAGGGAGTTATCCGAGCTAGTCAGGAACCTCCTAAAATCAGTGCATCATTGCACAAGGGCCATGGTAAAAAAATGGTGACTTCCTTCGAAGCAATTCCAGTCGGCAGATTTCATGCAAGAACTTTTCAGTGGGATCTGCTGGACAAATGGTCCGGATCGCATCTTCAGATGCATCAGCGGATAACCCTATATCCAAGGATCTCTCCTGTGGTGGTTACAGGGTGCTCATCTTCTAGAGGGCCGCAGATTCGGCATTCAGTTTTGGATGTTGGTGACCACGGAGGCCAGCCCGAGAGGCTGGGGAGCAGTCACACAAGGAAAAAATTTCCAGGGAGTGTGATCAAGTCTGGAGATTTTTCTCCACATAAATATAGCTAAGGGTAAATTTATAATGCTCTAAGCTTAGCAAGACCTCTGCTTCAAGGTCAGCCGGTATTGATCCAGTGGGATAAAACATCACGGCAGTCGCCCACGTAAATAGACAGGGCGGCACAAGAAGCAGGAGGGCAGTGGCAAAAACTGCAAGGACTTTTCGCTGGGCGGAAAATCATGTGATAGCACTGTCAGCAGTGTTTCATTCCGGGAATGGAAACTGGGAAGCAGACTTCCTCAGTAGGCACGACCTCCACCCGGCAGAGTGGGAACTTCATGGGGAAGTTTTCCACATAATTGTAAACCGTTGGGAATTACCAAAGGTGGACATGATGGCGTCCCGTCTGAACAAAAAACGGGACAGGTATTGCGCCAGGTTAAGAGACCCTCAGGCAATAGCTGTGGACGTTCTGGTAACACCGTGGGTGTACCAGTCGGTGTATGTGTTCCATCCTCTGCTTTTCATACCTAAGGTACTGAGAATTATAAGACGTAGAGGAGTAAGAACTATACTCATGGCTCCGGATTGGCCAAGAAGGACTTGGTACCCGGAACTTCAAGAGATGCTCACAGAGGACTTATGGCCTCTGCCGCTAAGAAGGGACTTGTTTCAGCAAGTACCATGTCTGTTCCAAGACTTACCGCAGCTGCGTTTGACGGCATGGCGGTGGAACGCCGGATCCTAAGGGAAAAGGCATTCAGGAAGAGGTCATTCCTACCCTGGTCAAAGCCAGAAAGGAGGTGACCGCACAACATTATCACCACATGTGGCGAAAATATGTTGCGTGTTGTGAGGCCAGGAAGGCCCCACGAAGAAATTTCAACTCGGTCGATTCCTGCATTTCTTGCAAACAGGAGTGTCTATGGGCCTCAAATTGGGGTCCATTAAGGTTCAAATTTCGGCCCTGTCGATTTTTCTTCCAGAAAGAATTGGCTTCAGTTCCTGAAGTCCAGAAGTTTGTCAAGGGAGTATTGCATATACAACCCCCTTTTGTGCCTCCAGTGGCACTGTGGGATCTCAACGTAGTTCTGGGATTCCTCAAAACACATTGGTTTAAAACCAGTCAAATCTGTGGATTTGAAGCAGCTCACATGAAAAGTGAACATGCTCTTGGACCTGGGAAGGGTGGTGTGACTGCGCTAGGTTTGATGAATACAACAATAATGGTAAAATATAACAAATTTATTCCTAAAATTGTACAATGAATATATAAGAATAGTATCAATAAAATATGCACATAAATAAACTAATAGATAATGCAATTGTTAAAAGTATGGATTAACATCCCAAGGGACCACCCAATTTTGCCAGGTGTAGAGATTGGACTTTGTGGAGATGTATGCAGTGACCGTTCCAAATGTGTTTCCCCTATATTATAGTCCAGCTTATACAATAGTCTCAGAGTTTAGGCAAGGTCCAAATGAATGGACTAGTTACCGTTAGAGGGTATATTGCTCCGGAATCTGTAGTGGAGAGCTCCTCATGCGTTACGGTTATATGAAGTCCTTTGTATGATGTTTGCCATTTGGAATCTGAGAATTGAGAAGAACGTCTGGACGATGCTGGGGAATGGTTCGGTCCTCCTTGAAGTCACTTCCTGGCTGGGGTCCCTGGATTAGGTGATCCAGGGACCCCAGCCAGGAAGTGACTTCAAGGAGGACCGAACCATTCCCCAGCATCGTCCAGACGTTCTTCTCAATTCTCAGACTCCAAATGGCAAACATCATACAAAGGACTTCATATAACCGTAACGCATGAGGAGCTCTCCACTACAGATTCCGGAGCAATATACCCTCTAACGGTAACTAGTCCATTCATTTGGACCTTGCCTAAACTCTGAGACTATTGTATAAGCTGGACTATAATATAGGGGAAACACATTTGGAACGGTCACTGCATACATCTCCACAAAGTCCAATCTCTACACCTGGCAAAATTGGGTGGTCCCTTGGGATGTTAATCCATACTTTTAACAATTGCATTATCTATTAGTTTATTTATGTGCATATTTTATTGATACTATTCTTATATATTCATTGTACAATTTTAGGAATAAATTTGTTATATTTTACCATTATTGTTGTATTCATCAAACCTAGCGCAGTCACACCACCCTTCCTTCTTCTTTATGCAATTAACGGGAGTGACTCTCCCTTTTTTTTGTGACTGCAGCTCGGCGAAGCATCTCACACCCTAAGCGCCCAAGTACCTTCGGGTATACCTATTCCTATGCTCTTGGACCTGGCCTGGACCAGGCGAGTGTCAAATTGGTGTTTTTTTTCTCAAAAAAGCCCATATCTGTTTGTCCATTCGGACAGGGCAGAGCTGCGGACTCGTCCCCAGTTCTCTCCCTAAGGTGGTGTCAGTGTTTCACCTGAACCAGCTTATTGTGGTGTCTTGCGCCTACTAGGGACTTGGAGGACTCCAAGTTGCTAGATGTGGTCAGGGCCCTGAAAATATAGGTTCCAGGACGGCTGGAGTCAGGAAAACTGACTTGCTGTTATCCTGTATGCACCCAACAAACTGGGTGCTCTTGCTTTTAAGCAGACTTTTGCTAGTTGGATGTGTAATACAATTCAGCTTGCACATTCTGTGGCAGGCCTGCCACAGCCAAAATATGTAAATGCCCATTCCACAAGGAAGGTGGGCTCATCTTGGGCGGCTGCCCGAGGGGTCTCGGCTTTACAACTTTGCCGAGCGGCTATTTAGTCAGGGGCAAACACGTTTGTAAAATCCTACAAATTTGATACCCTGGCTAAGGAGGACCTGGAGTTCTCTCATTCGGTGCTGCAGAGTCATCCGCACTCTCCCGCCCGTTTGGGAGCTTTGGTATAATCCCCATGGTCCTTTCAGGAACCCCAGCATCCACTAGGACGATAGAGAAAATAAGAATTTACTTACCGATAATTCTATTTCTCGGAGTCCGTAGTGGATGCTGGGCGCCCATCCCAAGTGCGGATTATCTGCATTACTTGTACATAGTTACAAAAATCGGGTTATTATTGTTGTGAGCCATCTTTTCAGAGGCTCCGCTGTTATCATACTGTTAACTGGGTTCAGATCACAGGTTGTACAGTGTGATTGGTGTGGCTGGTATGAGTCTTACCCGGGATTCATAAATCCTTCCTTATTGTGTACGCTCGTCCGGGCACAGTACCTAACTGAGGCTTGGAGGAGGGTCATAGGGGGAGGAGCCAGTGCACACCACCTGATCCTAAAGCTTTACTTTTTGTGCCCTGTCTCCTGCGGAGCCGCTATCCCCCCATGGTCCTTTCAGGAACCCCAGCATCCACTACGGACTCCGAGAAATAGAATTATCGGTAAGTAAATTCTTATTTTTTCCTGAATCACAAGAATTAAATTGAAGTGTGTGATGATGCGTGGGTTTCCCCCGATAAAAAATTGCTGATATCTAAGAAATTATTGGCATTATACCCTTTCCCGCCAGAAGTTAGGGCGCGTTGGGAAACACCCCCTAGGGTGGATAAGGCACTCACACGCTTATCGAAACAAGTGGCGTTACCGTCTCCTGATACGGCCGCCCTCAAGGAGCCAGCTGATAGGAAGCTGGAAAATGTCCTAAAAAGTATATACACACATACTGGTGTTATACTGCGACCAGCGATTGCCTCAGCCTGGATGTGCAGCGCTGGGGTGGCTTGGTCGGATTCCCTGACTGAAAATATTGATACCCTGGACAGGGACAGTATTTTATTGACTATAGAGCGTTTAAAAGACGCGTTTCTATATATGCGTGATGCACAGAGGGATATTTGCACCCTGGCATCAAGAGTAAGTGCGATGTCCATTTCTGCCAGAAGATGTTTATGGACGCGACAGTGGTCAGGTGATGCAGATTCCAAACGGCACATGGAAGTATTGCCGTATAAAGGGGAGGAGTTATTTGGGGTCGGTCTTTTGGACCTGGTGGCCACGGCAACGGCGGGAAAATCCACCTTTTTACCCCATCTCACCTCTCAGCAGAAAAAGACACCGTCTTTTCAGCCTCAGTCCTTTCGTCCCCATAAGGGCAAGCGGGCAAAAGGCCAGTCATATCTGCCCCGGGGTAGAGGAAAGGGAAAAAGACTGCAGCCTCTTCCCAGGAACAGAAGCCCTCCACCGCTTCTGCCAAGTCCTCAGCATGACGCTGGGGCCTTACAAGCGGACTCAGGTGCGGTGGGGGGTCGTCTCAAGAGTTTCAGCGCGCAGTGGGCTCACTCGCAAGTGGACCCCTGGATCCTACAGGTAGTATCCCAGGGGTACAAATTGGAATTCGAGACGTCTCCCCCTCGCAGGTTCCTGAAGTCTGCTTTACCAACGTCTCCCTCCGACAGGGAGGCAGTATTGGAAGCAATTCACAAGCTGTATTCCCAGCAGGTGATAATCAAAGTACCCCTCCTACAACAGGGAAAGGGGTATTATTCCACACTATTTGTGGTACCGAAGCCAGACGGCTCGGTGAGACCTATTCTAAATCTGAAATCTTTGAACACTTACATACAAAGGTTCAAATTCAAGATGGAGTCACTCAGAGCAGTGATAGCGAACCTGGAAGAAGGGGACTATATGGTGTCCCTGGACATCAAGGATGCTTACCTTCATGTCCCAATTTGCCCTTCTCACCAAGGGTACCTCAGGTTCGTAGTACAGAACTGTCATTATCAGTTTCAGACGCTGCCGTTTGGATTGTCCACGGCACCCCGGGTCTTTACCAAGGTAATGGCCGAAATGATGATTCTTCTTCGAAGAAAAGGCGTCTTAATTATCCCTTACTTGGACGATCTCCTGATAAGGGCAAAATCCAGAGAACAGTTGGAGGTCGGAGTAGCACTATCTCGGGTACTGCTACAACAGCATGGGTGGATTCTAAATATTCCAAAATCGCAGCTGATCCCGACGACACGTCTGCTGTTCCTAGGGATGATTCTGGACACAGTCCAGAAAAAGGTGTTTCTCCCGGAGGAGAAAGCAAAGGAGTTATCCGAGCTAGTCAGGAACCTCCTAAAACCAGGAAAAGTGTCAGTGCATCAGTGCACAAGGGTCCTGGGAAAAATGGTGGCTTCTTACGAAGCGATTCCATTCGGCAGATTTCACGCAAGAACTTTTCAGTGGGATCTGCTGGACAAATGGTCCGGATCGCATCTTCAGATGCATCAGCGGATAACCCTGTCTCCGAGGACAAGGGTGTCTCTTCTGTGGTGGCTGCAGAGGGCTCATCTACTAGAGGGGCGCAGATTCGGCATTCAGGATTGGATCTTGGTTACCACGGATGCCAGCCTGAGAGGCTGGGGAGCAGTCACACAGGGAAAAATTTTTCCAGGGAATGTGGTCAAGTCTGGAGACTTCCCTTCACATAAATATACTGGAGCTAAGGGCAATTTACAATGCTCTATGCCTAGCAAGACCTCTGCTTCAAGGTCAGCCGGTGCTGATCCAGTCGGACAACATCACGGCAGTCGCCCACGTAAACAGACAGGGCGGCACAAGAAGCAGGAGGGCAATGGCAGAAGCTGCAAGGATTCTCCGCTGGGCGGAAAATCATGTGATAGCACTGTCAGCAGTGTTCATTCCGGGAGTGGACAACTGGGAAGCAGACTTCCTCAGCAGGCACGACCTCCACCCGGGAGAGTGGGGACTTCACCCAGAAGTCTTCCACATGATTGTGAACCGTTGGGAAAGACCAAAGGTGGACATGATGGCGTCCCACCTCAACAAAAAACTGGACAGGTATTGCGCCAGGTCAAGGGACCCTCAGGCAATAGCTGTGGATGCTCTGGTAACACCGTGGGTGTGCCAGTCAGTGTATGTGTTCCCTCCTCTTCCTCTCATACCCAAGGTACTGAGAATTATAAGACGGAGAGGAGTAAGAACTATACTCGTGGCTCCGGATTGGCCAAGGAGGTCTTCGTACTCGGAACTTCAAGAGATGCTCACAGAGGACCCATGGCCTCTGCCGCTAAGAAGGGACTTGCTTCAGCAGGGACCCTGTCTGTTTCAAGACTTACCGCGGCTGCGTTTGACGGCATGGCGGTTGAACGCCGGATCCTAAGGGAAAAAGGCATTCCGGAAGAGGTCATACCTACCCTGGTCAAAGCCAGGAAGGAGGTGACCGCACAACATTATCACCGCATTTGGCGAAAATATGTGGCGTGGTGTGAGGCCAGGAAGGCCCCCACGGAGGAATTTCAACTGGGTCGATTCCTGCATTTCCTGCAGACAGGAGTGTCTATGGGCCTCAAATTGGGGTCCATTAAGGTTCAAATTTCGGCCCTGTCGATTTTCTTCCAGAAAGAATTGGCTTCAGTTCCTGAAGTCCAGACATTCGTCAAGGGAGTACTGCATATACAGCCTCCTTTTGTGCCTCCAGTGGCACCGTGGGATCTCAACGTAGTTCTGGGATTCCTCAAATCACATTGGTTTGAACCGCTCAAATCTGTGGATTTGAAATATCTCACATGGAAAGTGACCATGCTGTTGGCCCTGGCCTCGGCCAGGCGAGTGTCAGAATTGGCGGCTTTGTCTCACAAATGCCCATATCTGATTTTCCATTCGGACAGGGCAGAACTGCGGACTCGTCCCCAGTTTCTCCCTAAGGTGGTGTCAGTGTTTCACCTGAACCAACCTATTGTGGTGCCTGCGGCTACTAGGGACTTGGAGGACTCCAAGTTACTGGACGTTGTCAGGGCCCTGAAAATATATGTTTCCAGGACGGCTAGAGTCAGGAAAACTGACTCGCTATTTATCCTGTATGCACCCAACAAGCTGGGTGCTCCTGCTTCTAAGCAGACGATTGCGCGTTGGATTTGTAGTACAATTCAGCTTGCACATTCTGTGGCAGGCCTGCCACAGCCAAAATCTGTAAATGCCCATTCCACAAGGAAGGTGGGCTCATCTTGGGCGGCTGCCCGAGGGGTCTCGGCTTTACAATTTTGCCGAGCTGCTACTTGGTCAGGGGCAAACACGTTTGCAAAATTCTACAAATTTGATACCCTGGCTGAGGAGGACCTGGAGTTCTCTCATTCGGTGCTGCAGAGTCATCCGCACTCTCCCGCCCGTTTGGGAGCTTTGGTATAATCCCCATGGTCCTGACGGAGTCCCCAGCATCCACTTAGGATGTCAGAGAAAATAAGAATTTACTTACCGATAATTCTATTTCTCGTAGTCCGTAGTGGATGCTGGGCGCCCATCCCAAGTGCGGATTGTCTGCAATACTTGTACATAGTTATTGTTACAAAAATCGGGTTGTTATTGTTGTGAGCCATCTTTTCAGAGGCTCCTCTGTTATCATGCTGTTAACTGGGTTCAGATCACAGGTTGTACAGTGTGATTGGTGTGGCTGGTATGAGTCTTACCCGGGATTCAAAATCCTTCCTTATTGTGTACGCTCGTCCGGGCACAGTATCCTAACTGAGGCTTGGAGGAGGGTCATAGGGGGAGGAGCCAGTGCACACCACCTAGTCCTAAAGCTTTTATTTTTGTTCCCTGTCTCCTGCGGAGCCGTTAATCCCCATGGTCCTGACGGAGTCCCCAGCATCCACTACGGACTACGAGAAATAGAATTATCGGTAAGTAAATTCTTATTTTTTCACTTACATAATATACCATTTCTTCTGTCACCCAGTCGGGGGACACCGAATACTGTCGGGTAGATGACCATGCTCCTGTCACCACACTCAGAGTATGACGTGTCCCTCAAATGACAGCAAGAAAAGGATATGTAACGCAACTATACAAATTCAATTTCTCTGACGTCCTAGTGGATGCTGGGTACTCCGTAAGGACCATGGGGAATAGCGGGCTCCGCAGGAGACTGGGCACTCTAAAAGAAAGATTAGGTACTATCTGGTGTGCACTGGCTCCTCCCTCTATGCCCCTCCTCCAGTTAGAATCTGTGCCCGGCCAGAGCTGGGTGCTCCTAGTGGGCTCTCCTGAGCTCCTAGAAAAGAAAGTATTTGTTAGGTTTTTTATTTTCAGTGAGATCTGCTGGCAACAGACTTACTGCTACGAGGGACTAAGGGGAGAAGAAGCGAACCTACCAGCTTGGGCTTCTTAGGCTACTGGACACCATTAGCTCCAGAGGGATCGACCACAGGCCCAGCCTCGGTCGTCTGGTCCCGGAGCCGCGCCGCCGTCCTCCTTACAGAGCCAGAAGCAAGAAGAACATCCTGGAAATCGGCGGCTGAAGACTTCGGTCTTCATTAAGGTAGCGCACAGCTCCCTATGCACACCACATACTCCTGTCACTGATGGGTGCAGGGTGCTGGGAGGGGGGGGGGGCGCCCTGGGCTGCAATTAGAGTACCTTACATTGGCAAATGGCACATAATATAGCCTAATAAGCTATATATTTGCAAAAATCCCCTGCCATAATATAATTATAAGAGCGGGAGAAGTCCTCCGAAAAAGGGGCGGGGCTATCTCCCTCAGCACACTGGCGCCATTTTGGGGATGGTCTTTCGGACCTCGTATCCACAGCATCAGCTGGGAAGTCGACATTTTTACCTCAGGTTCCCTCACAGCCAAAGAAAGCACCGTATTATCAAGTACAGTCCTTTCGACCTCAGAAAAGCAAGCGGGTAAAAGGCGCTTCCTTTCTGCTCAGAGGCAAGGGAAGAGGGAAAAAGATCAAAAATCTTCTCCCGCTTCCTCTAAGTCCACCGCATGACGCTGGGGCTCCACAGGCGGAGCCAGGTGCGGTGGGGGGCGCGTCTCCGGAACTTCAGCGACCAGTTGGCTCTCTCACAGGTGGATCCCTTGGTTCTGCAGGTAGTATCACAGGGATACAAGCTGGAGTTCGAGGTGACTCCCCCTCGCCGTTACCTCAAATCAGCCTTGCCTGCTACCCTCAGAGAAAGGGAGGTAGTACTGGCGGCAATTTACAAGCTGTATCTTCAGCAGGTGATAATATAGGTACCCCTCCTTCAACAGGAACGGGGTTACTATTCCACAATGTTTGTGGTACCGAAACCAGACGGTTCGGTGAGATCCATTCTAAATTTAAAATCCTTGAACATTTATATAAAAAAGTTCAAGTTCAAGCGATCTCCTTATAAAGGCGAGGTCCAAAGAGCAGTTGCTAGTCAGCGTAGCACTATCTCAGGAAGTGCTGCATCAGCACGGCTGGATTCTGAATATCCCAAAGTTGCAGCTGATTCCTGCGACGCGTCTGCTGTTCTTGGGCATGATTCTGGACACAGAACAGAAGAAGATCTTTCTCCCGGAGGAGAAGGCCCAGGAATTATCATCTCTGGTCAGGGACCTCCTGAAACCAAAGCAGGTGTCGGTGCATCACTGCACGCGAGTCCTGGGAAAGAGGGTAGCTTTTTACGAAGCAATTCCCTTCGGCAGATTCCATGCAAGGATCTTCCAGTGGGATCTGTTGTACAAGTGGTCCGGATCGCATCTCCAGATGCATCGGTTAATCACCCTGTCCCCGAGGGCCAGGGTGTCTATGCTGTGGTGGCTGCAGAGTGCTCATCTGCTCGAAGGCCGCAGATTCGGCATACAGGACTGGGTTCTGGTGACCACGGATGCAAGCCTCCGAGGTTGGGGGGCAGTCACCCAGGGAAGAAACTTCCAAGAACAATGGTCTAGTCAGGAAACTTCCCTACACATAAATATTCTGGAGCTAAGGGCCATTTACAACGCCCTGAGTCAAGCAGAACCCCTGCTTCAAAACCAACCGGTTCTGATTCAGTCAGACAACATCACAGTGGTCGCCCATGTAAACCGCCAGGGCGGCACAAGAAGCAGGGTGGCAATGGCAGAAGCCACAAGGATTCTTCGATGGGCGGAGAATCACGTGATAGCACTGTCAGCAGTGTTCATTCCGGGAGTGGACAACTGGGAAGCAGACTTCCTCAGCAGGCACGACCTCCACCCGGGAGAGTGGGGACTTCATCCAGAAGTCTTCAAGCTGATTGTAAACCGTTGGGAACGTCCACAGGTGGACATGATGGCGTTCCGCCTCAACAAAAAGCTAAAAAGATATTGCGCCAGTTCGATAGCTGTGGACGCTCTAGTGACACCGTGGTGTACCAGTCGGTTTATGTGTTCCCTCCTCTTCCTCTCATACCCAAGGTACTGAGGATAATAAGAAGGAGAGGAGTAAGAACTATACTCATTGTTCCGGATTGGCCAAGAAGAGCTTGGTACCCAGAAGTTCAAGAAATGATCTCAGAGGACCCATGGCCTCTGCCGCTCAGACAGGACCTGCTGCAGCAGGGGCCCTGTCTGTTCCAAGACTTACCGCGGCTGCGTTTGACGGCATGGCGGTTGAACACCGGATCCTAAAGGAAAAGGGCATTCCAGAGGAAGTCATTCCTACGCTGATTAAAGCTAGGAAGGATGTGACCGCAAAACATTATCACCGCATATGGCGGAAATATGTTGCTTGGTGTGAGGCCAGGAAGGCCCCAACGGAGGAATTTCAGCTGGGTCGATTTCTGCACTTCCTACAGTCAGGTGTGACTATGGGCCTCAAATTGGGTTCCATTAAGGTCCAGATTTCGGCTCTGTCGATTTTCTTCCAAAAAGAACTGGCTTCACTGCCTGAAGTTCAGACGTTTGTTAAAGGAGTGCTGCATATTCAGCCCCCCTTTGTGCCTCCAGTGTCACCTTGGGATCTCAACGTGGTGTTGGATTTCCTAAAGTCGCATTGGTTTGAGACACTTAAAACCGTGGAGCTAAAATATCTCACGTCGGAAGTGGTCATTCTGTTGGCCTTGGCTTCGGCCAGGCGTGTGTCAGAATTGGCTGCTTTGTCATGTAAAAGCCCTTATCTGATTTTCCATATGGATAGGGTGGAATTGAGGACTCGTCCCCAATTTCTTTCTAAGGTGGTATCAGCGTTTCATTTGAATCAACCTATTGTGGTGTCTGCGGCTACTCGGGACTTGGAGGATTCCAAGTTGCTGGACGTAGTCAGGGCCCTGAAAATCTATGTTTCCAGGACGGCTAGAGTCAGGAAAACTGACTCGCTATTTATCCTGTATGCACCCAACAAGCTGGGTACTCCTGTTTCGAAGCAGACTATTGCTCGCTGGATCTGTAGCACGATTCAGCTTGCACATACTGCGGCTGGACTGCCGCATCCTAAATCTGTAAAAGTCCATTCCACGAGGAAAGTGGGCTCTTCTTGGGCGGCTGCCCGAGGTGTCTCGGCTTTACAACTTTGCCGAGCTGCTACTTGGTCGGGTTCAAACACATTTGCAAAATTCTACAAGTTTGATACCCTGGCTGAGGAGGACCTTGAGTTTGCGCATTCGGTGCTGCAGAGTCATCCGCACTCTCCCGCCCGTTTGGGAGCTTTGGTATAATCCCCATGGTCCTTACGGAGTACCCAGCATCCACTAGGACGTCAGAGAAAATAAGAATTTACTCACCGGTAATTCTATTTCTTGTAGTCCGTAGTGGATGCTGGGAGCCCGTCCCAAGTGCGGACTCTCTGCAATACCTGTATATAGTTATTGCTTAACTAAAGGGTTTTGTTTTGAGCCATCTGTTAATGAGGCTCATTATTGTTTTCATACTGTTAACTGGGTATAGTTATCACAAGTTGTACGGTGTGATTGGTGTGGCTGGTATGAGTCTTACCCTGGATTCCAAATCCTTTCCTAGTAATGTCAGCTCTTCCGGGCACAGTTTCCCTAACTGAGGTCTGGAGGAGGGGCATAGAGGGAGGAGCCAGTGCACACCAGATAGTACCTAATCTTTCTTTTAGAGTGCCCAGTCTCCTGCTAAGCCCGCTATTCCCCATGGTCCTTACGAAGTACCCAGCATCCACTACGGACTACAAGAAATAGAATTACCCGTGAGTAAATTCTTATTTTCTCTTACGTCCTAGAGGATGCTGGGATCCACATTAGTACCATGGGGTATAGACGGGTCCACTAGGAGCTATGGACACTTTAAGAGTTTGAGAGTGTGGGCTGGCTCCTCCCCTCTATGCCCCTCCTACCAGACTAAGTCTAGAAAATGTGCCCGGAGGAGCCGGTCACAGCTAGGGGAGCTCCTAGAGCTTCTTTAGTTTTGTTATTTTCTAAGAGTTAGATTAGGTACAGGGAAGCTGCCGGCAACAGCCTCACTGCTTCGTGGGACTAAGGGGGTAGAGTATTGTCCGCCATGAGGGGTCTGAGCCACTATCTCCGCTGATAGGACACTGAGGTCCTGAGGGTGATGATCGTTAGCCAACCCAGGCGACCGCTCACCCCCGCAGCATGCCGCCACCCCCTAATAGAGTCAGAAGATGCCGGTGGCGAGTGAGTCACCGGCCCCCCTGACAAGCGGGGAGCCGGTGTAAAGATGGCGACAACAGGGTGGAAGCGCAGTATTAACTGCGCTTTGGGGGCTCAGCGTTACATAGTGCGGTATTTTGAGGGGCGCCCTGAGCCAGCCCCGATACCCTACACTGGTTTACAAGTCTGTCAGGGACATCGGTAACGCTGCCAGCACTAATCTCAGGCCAGTATAAAACAACTGAAGATCGGGAAGCAGCGCCATGTCCGGGGGGCGGAGCTTCTCCTCAGAGCGGACCCAGCAGCCTTCAGCGCCATGTTCCTGGCTGCAGATCCTGATACAGAGATGCTGACGGAGAGCTGTCCCTCCAAGCAACTCCAGCTATCCTGTGCGGTACCAGGGGGTTGTAGAAGGGGGGGAGGCTGTGTAAAGTCTGTGTATTCTATTAAGGTACACAGACAGCGTCAGGTAGTTGTGTTATTTCTACCTCAGAAAGTGCTGTGTGTGGGCTGGCTCCAAACTCTGTGTCTCTCTGTGGCATACTTGGGGGGAAACTGTGTCTGACATTTCCGTGTGTGTGTGTGTGTGTGTGTGTGTGTGTGTGTGTGTGTGTTTACTATCTCACACAGCCATGTCTAGGATTGTAATGCTTTGTCTCAGATTCCTATTGTTGAGCCCGAGTGGTTGTCTTCGATTAAGGGCATTCTCAATTGAACAAGTTTGTGAGAATCTCCAAGTTCCGTATGGAAACCCTTTGCTCCATTGTTCTTGCCTTAGAACCTGGGGATTATATGGTCTCCCTGGATATACAGGATTCTTACCTGCATACTCCTATAGCAGTGTTGCATCAGCAATATTTGAGGCTTACGGTTACCTTTTGGTTTAACCACGGCTCCGCGAGTTTTCACCAAAGTTATGCGGTACACCGCCGTCAAGGGGTCAAGGTCCTACCGTATCTGGAAGACTTGATGATTCTGGCAACTTCACCAGAAATTCTCCAACGTCACCTAGATCTGACTGTCCGGTTTCTGCAAGCCCACGGGTGGCTTATCAACTGGAAGAAATTCTCCCTGGTCCCTGCTCAGAGCATGGTGCGCCTGGGAGCGCTATTGGACACTCACAACCAGCGGTCCTGAAGCTTCAGGACATGATTCGATGCTTCCTATCTCGTCCGCAAGTGTCGATACATTCGGCAATGCAGGTGCTAGGTCCCATGGTGTCAGCACTCGACATGGTGGAGTGTGCTCAATTTCATTCTCGCCCCCTCCAGAGGCTGATTCTGGCCAAGTGGGACGGGTTTCACCTGATCTCATTGACTCCGGAGGTCTATCTGTTGCTGTCCTCGTGGCTCCAGGACCAACGATTGAGCAGAGTCCGTCCCTTCTGGATACCCGCCTGGATCCTGTTGACGACGGATGCCAGCCTAAGGGGTTGGGGCGCGGTGTTGGAGCAAGACTGTCTTCAGGGTCGGTGGTCCAAGGAGGAGTCTCTCCTCCCAATCAACATTCTGGAATTGCGGGAGGTCTTCAACTCATTGAACCTGGCCCAGCATTTAATACAGAACCGTCCTGTTCAAGTACAGTCTGACAAAGCCACCACAGTGGCTTACATAAATCATCAAGGCGGCGCTCAAAGCCGTTTGGCAATGAATTAATTCTCACGGATTCTTCAATGGGCCGAACGCCATCTACCGGCCATATCGGCAAAATTAATTCCGGGAGTCCTGAATTGGGAAGCGGACTTTCTCAGTCGTCAGGTCGTACACGCCGGAGAGTGGGGCCTCCATCCCGAAGTGTTTCAACTCCTAGTGGAAGGATGGGGCCTTCCAGACGTGGATCTGATGGCGTCTTGACACAATCATAAGGTTCCGGTCTTCGGAGCATGGACAAGGGATCCTCAGGCAGCATTCGGGGATGCGCTGGCGGTGCCATGGAAGTTTTGGCTGTTGTACGTGTTCCCTCCGGTGTCACTCCTGCCCAGGGTAATTCGGAAGTTCAAGCAGGAAGGAGGAATCCTGCTTCTCATAGCTCCAGTGTGGCCCAGACGGCACTGGTTCTCAGACCTTCAGGGTCTCTTGTCAGAGCGTTCAATTCTACTTCCACAACGCCCAGACCTTCTCGTTCAGGGCCCCTGTGTCTACCAGGACCTGGCCCGGATGTCTTTGACGGTATGGCTATTGAAGCTTCCGTCTTGAGGGCTAAAGGGTTTTCTGAGGCGGTCATTCAAACTATGCTGCGGGCCCGGAAACTGGCTTCTGCTCTGATTTACAATAGGGTCTGGCATTCTTACTTTGTTTGGTGCGCATCTAACAATTATGACGCTACCAAGTTTAGTACGGCCAAGCTTTTGGCTTTTCTCCAGCAGGGCCTAGACTTAGGCCTGCGTCTGGCCTCCATCAAGGTTCATGTTTCTGCCTTGTCGGTGTGGTTTCAGAGAAAACTTGCGAGTTTACCTGATGTTCATACCTTTACTCAGGGTGTGTTGCGTATTCAACCTCCCTATGTCCCGCCTGTGGCTCTTTGGGACATGTCGGTGGTACTGGAGGCGTTGCAAGAGCCTCCGTTTGAACCTCTTGGTTCAGCTGATCTTAAGTGGCTTTCCCTTAAGGTGGTATTTTTGCTGGCTATTGCCTCTGCTAGAAGAGTATCGGATTTGAGTGCCTTTGTCTTGTAGTTCCCCATATCTGATATTTCACCGTGACCGGGCGGTTCTTAGGACTCGTCCTGGATATTTGCCTAAGGTGATTTCTTCGTTCCACCTTAATCAGGAGATTGTGATTCCGGCCCTTGTCTCTCCTGACTTGTCTCCCAAAGAGCGGTCTTTGGATGTGGTACGGGACTCTCCGTATCTATGTGAAGAGAACTGCTTCTATTAGGAAATCTGATTCTCTCTTAGTTCTGTTTGGCTTTCACAAACGTGGCTGGTCTGCTCACAAGCAGACTTTGGCAAGGTGGATTAGGATGGTGATTGCACATGCTTATGTGAGGGCTGGTCTATCAGCTCCTGCTCACATTACGGCCCATTCTACGTCTGTTGGACCTTCTTGGGCGGCCCGCCGGGGTGCGACACTTGAAAAATTGTGTAAGGCGGCTACGTTGTCCTCCGTGAACACGTTCATAAGGATCTATGCCTTCGATACGGCCGCTTCCCAAGATGCTTCCTTTGGACGCCGGGTTCTTGTGCCCGCTACAGTGCGTCTCCTCCCATAAGGAACTGCTTTAGGACATCCCCAATGTCTATCCTTGTGGAGCCCAGTGTACCCCGCAGCAGAAAAGGAGATTTATGGTAAGAGCTTACCTTTGTTAAATCTCTTTCTGCGAGGTACACTGGGCTCCACAACTCGCCCACCCTGACGCACATAGCTTCTTTGGGTTGGTATGGCATTAGCCGCTGACTCTTCTCCTGTTGTGAGAATGTGGTGTATGTGGCTACTAACTGTTGTCGTCTCTTTTCCTGCTACTGCATTGGGCTGGTTAACTAAAAACTGAGCTCCTGTGCAGGGAGGCGGGGTTATAGAGGAGGCTGCGCTATGCATCTTGGGTACAGTCAAAGCTTTTGAGCCTGTTGGTGCCTCGGATCAAGATCCTACTCTACACCCCAATGTCTATCCTTGTGGAGTCCAGTGTACCTCGCAGAAAGAAATTTAACAAAGGTAAGTTCTTACCATAAATCTCGTTATTTGGAAAATCCTGGGAAACCTGGAGAAAAAATTACAGATCCCAAAAAGGGTTCTGGTTGCTTTTCCCTTCCCTGAGGAAGATAGGAAAAAATGGGAAAACCCACCCATTGACGCACCTGTCTCCAGACTGTCAAAAAAGGTGGTTTTACCTGTCCCTGGATCTACCGCATTAAAAGATCCGGCTGATAGTAAGACTGACACTATGCTCAAATCCATTTACACTGCTTCAGGAGTGGGGTTAAGGCCCACTATTGCCTGTGCATGGATTTCTAAAGCCATAGTAAAGTGGGCAGGCACATTACTAGACGATTTGGATACAATGTATAGAAGTGACATTGAATTGTTGCTACGTGACATACAAGATTCTGCGGGGGTTTCATGGTGGAATCCATGAAGGGCCAGGGTACGCTGACTGCACGGATATCTTCCATGTCGGTATCAGCTTGCAGGGGACTCTGGCTATGCCAATGGTCTGCAGACGCAAAATCCAGGAGAAGTGTGGAGAACCTACCCTACACAGGTCAGGCTCTATTTGGGGAAGCATTGGATGCGTGGATTTTCACGGCAACCGCTGGTAAGTCACCTTTCCTTCCCTCTGCTGCGCCTCCTACGCAGAAACCATTTTCTTCAGCTGCATCGCAGTCCTTTTGCTGAAACCCTTACCTGAAGGTGTTCAAATTCAAAATGGAGTCTCTCAGGGAAGTGATCTCAGGTCTGGAGGAGGGAGAGTTTCTGGTATCCTTGGATATCAAGGATGCGTACCTCCACATCCCGATTTGGCTGCCACACCAGGCTTATATCAGGTTTGCACTGACAGTCACTATCAATTTCAGGCGCTGCTATTTGGCCTCTCAACAGCACCGAGGGTGTTCACAAAGGTGATGGCTGAGATGATGTTCTCCTCCGCAGACAGGGGGTGAACAAAGTTCCATATCTGGATGATCTGCTTATAAAGGCATCATCCAGGGAGACGTTGTTGCAGTCCATTTTTCTCACGACTCATCTGCTCAGGGAACATGGTTGGATCCTGAACCTTCCAAATCACATTTGGAGCAAACAAGGAGATTGTCTTTTCTGGGAATGATCCTCGTCACGGAAGGAGAAAACGTTGGTGATTCAAACAATGGTCCGGGAAGTCCTGAAGCCAGCCCGGGTATCGGTTCTTCAGTGCATTCGCCCTCTGAAGAAGATGGTTGCTCCTTAAGAGGCTCTACAGTACGGAAGGTTTCATGCTCGGTCCTTCCAGCTGGATCTCCTGGACAAGTGAACGGGATCTCATCTACACATTCACCTGAGAATACGTCTGTCGCCGAAAGCCAGGATCTCACTCCTCTGTTGGCTGCAAATACCTCACCTTATGGAGGGCCGCAGGTTTGGGATTCAGGACTGGACCCTCCTAACCACGGATGCAAGTCTCCGGGGCTGGGGCGCAGTCACTCAGGGGGAAACCTTCCAAGGAAGGTGGTCAAGCCAGGAATCCAGTCTTCCAATAAACATTCTGGAACTAAGAGCCGTCTACAACGGTCTTCTCCAAGCGGCTCATCTTCTGCGAGATCGAGCCATTCAAGTGCAGTCGGACAATGTAACGATGGGGGCTTACATAAACCGACAGGGCGGAACGAAGAGCAGAGCTGCAATGTCAGAGGTAACAAGAATCATCCTCTGGGCAGAAAAGCATGCGTTGGCGCTAAATCTTAATTCCGGGAGTAGACAACTGGGGAGCGGACTTCCTCAGCAGACACGATCTCCATCCAGGAGAGTGGGGCCTCCATCCGGAGGTGTTCAAGGAGGTGACAGATCTTTGGGGAGTACCTCACATAGACTTGATGACCTCCCGTCTCGTCTCAACAAGAAGCTTCGGAGGTATTGTTCCAGGTCAAGGGACCCGCAAGCCGTGGCAGTGGACGCTTTGGTGTCTCCGTGGGTGTTCCAGTCGGTGTATGTGTTTCCTCCACTTCCACTCATTCCAAGAGTTTTAAAACTCATAAGGAGAACAAGAGTTCAGGCAATCCTCATTGCTCCATACTGGCCAAGAAGAGCTTGGTACACGGATCTTCAGGGTCTTCTGCTGGAAGATCTGAGGCCTCTTCCTCTTCGGGATGACCTACTGCAACAGGGGCCGTTCGCTTATCAAGACTTACTGCGGCTACGTTTGACGGCATGAAATTGAACGCCAGATATTAGCTCGGTAGGCCATTCCGAACAAGGTTATTCCTACCCTTATACAGGCTAGGAAAGGAGTAATGTCTAAACATTACCATCGCATTTGGAAAAAGTATATATCTTGGTGTGAGTCCAAGAAGTTTCCTATGGTGGAGTTTCAACTGGGATGGTTTCTCCTCTTCCTGCAAGCAGGTGTGGATATGGGCCTGAGGTTGGGTTCCGTAAAGGTCCAGATTTTGGCCCTATCTATTCTTCTAGAAACAACTGGCTTCCCTCCCTGAGGTTCAGACTTTCTTGTAAGCGGTCTGCACATCCAGCCTCCCTTTGTGCCACCCTGGGATCTTAACGTGGTGTTACAGTTCCTCCAATCAGATTGGTTTGAGCCTCAACAGGAGGTTGGGATCAAGTTTCTCACGTGGAAGGCTGTCACTTTGTTGCCCTTAGCTTCTGCTAGACGTGTGTCGGAGTTGGGGGCTTTGTCTTGTAAAAGCCCCTACTTGATCTTCTATGAAGATAGAGCTGATCTCCAGACCCGTCATATCAACCAACCTATTGTGGTGCCAGTTGCTACTGACTCCTCAATTACTTCAAAGTCCTTGGATGTCGTAAAGGCTCTGAAGATCTATGTGAAGAGGACTGCTCGTCACAGAAAATCGGACACTCTGTTTGTCCTGTATGATCCCAAGAAAGCAGACGATCTCTCGCTGGATCAGGTTCACTATCCTGCATGCGTATTCTATGGCAGGCTTGCCGTGTCCGCAATCTGTTAAGGCCCACTCTACTCATAAACTGGGTTCTTCCTGGGCGACTGCCGGGGTGTCTCAGCTTTACAACTTTGCCAAGCGGCTACTTGGTCTGGGTCGAAAACAGTTGCTAAGTTTTTTTTTTTTTTTTTTAATGCAATATTTTTATTGAAAAGAAGTCGAATATACTGGTACAAGTCAAACAGGAGATGATGACTCCAAATAAAATATCCAAAATCACATACAAGTTATCCAGTGGGGAATAACCAAGTGTAACATCAACATGGAAGCACATCATCAATACCATATATATATATCGACAACAATTTTTCTGCGTTTAAACGAAAAATAAGAGAAAGATAGGGGAGGAGAGTCAAAGAAGAAGAGAGAAAGAAAGACAGGGGAAGGGTGGATGGGAGAGTGGGAGATCATCATAGGAATATACAAGGTAGAGGCATGGCGCAGGAGGGATAACCTCCCTACTGTAAACTTTACATCCCGGCAGAAGAGGGCATAGTATAGGTGAACCAAGGATCCCAGGTCCTCCTATATTTCTCTGACCTGTCCCGTAAGGAGGCCGTGATTTTCTCCATCATGGAGATATGCCATATTTTAGCTATCAACATGCTCCTGGGGGGGGGAGTGGTTTTTTTTCAATTTTTAGATATCACACATCTGGCAGCGTGTAGAATTTGGAGTACCAGGTTGCTCGCCTGGGAGTCTAGATTGGGCAAAGGTAGGCCCATGAGGGCCGACCAGGGGCCCAGTGTTACTTGCGAGCAGAAAATGGAGCCAATGAGGGTTTCCACCTGAGCCCTGAACGTGCATAATTTGGGGCATGACCACCAGATGTGCTTAAAGTCTCCAGTTTGGCCGCACCCACGCCAACACAATGGTGATGACCCAGGAAAAATCTTATGCAGTGTAGCAGGGACCCGATACCATCTAGTATAGACTTTATAGGAATTTTCCTTCACTAAGGAGGAAATTGAGGACTGGGCTACATTTTGCCTAATGATTTCCCATGAGTCCTCTGCAGGGGGTGGGCCAAGGTCCTGTTCCCATTTACGCTCATGGGGAAGTATGTTCGCTGCCTTCAGAGAACGTAGTAAGCCATAAAGTATGGAAATAATACCCTGCCGCATGGGAGAATAAATACACAAACGTTCTAAGGGGGTAAGTTGACGCAAGACTTGGGATTTTGAAAGGGAGCTTAAGAAAGAACGAATTTGTAAATACTCATAAAATACAGGTTGAGGGATATCATATTTGTCACGTAGGGACTGAAGGGAGCGCCAGGAGGAACCCTCTATGAAGTCAAACACCAGTCCCGGACGCGGACTCAGGTGGAACCACGGGTGGGACCGTGAGGTGGAACCAGGGGGGAATTCCTGATTGTCCCAAATGGAGGTGATGGGCGAAGGGAAAGTGGATAAACCATAATGCCGAATGCAGAAACACCACAGGGAGCAGGTAAATTTAGTGGGAGGGGGACACGTTTGCATTGTCCGGATTGACTTGGTCGGCGTGAGTATGGAAACCAAAGTGGAGACCCCGGCCGCTAGACGCTCGATACGAATCCAGGGTAGATGGGGCGCTGGGGAGAACCAGGCGACAGCCTGGCTCAGGTGAGTTGCATGGTAGTATTTACGAATGTCCGGCAAACCTCTGCCTCCAGCTAGTGGGTCACGTACCAAAGTGGAGGTCCTAATTCTAGGAGGCTTGCCAGACCATATAAATTTTAGGAAGAGTCTCTGCATTCGGCCTAAGGCCTCAGCGGGGATGCGTACGGGAATTGTTTGAATCAGATATAAGAGCCTGGGTAGGATGTTCATCTTTACTGAGACTATCCGTCCGAACCAGGCTATAATCTGTTTGTCCCATGCCCGGAGGTCCGACTCTATACACTTAAATAAGGCTGGAAAATTATCAGAGTATAGGGAGTCGTAGGAGTTCGTGATGAACACGCCTAAGTATTTAATTTTCTTGGAGCGCCAAGCAAAATTAAAGTTAGCAGCTAGGAGAGATCTGGTATCCTCATTAAGATGCAAAGGGAGGGCCTCCGATTTGGAATAGTTAATACGATCTCCCGAATAATGAGAATATAATGATAGGGTTTTAAATAGGTTGGGGATAGAAATATTGGGTGAAGACAAAGTTAACAGAACATCGTCTGCAAATAATGACAATTTGAACTCCTCGTCGCCAACAGTGATGCCCTTAATATCAGGATTAGCCCTAACCATGCACGCCAAAGGTTCGATGGTCATAGCAAAAATTAACGGAGACAGAGGACACCCCTGACGTGTACCGTTATTGATGTGGAAGAGGGGAGAGTCTTTACCATTAACCCGAACTCTGGCAGAGGGGTTGGAGTAGAGTGCCTGAATACCCTGAAGTAGGCTTCCTCCCAGGCCGAACCTACGCAAAGTGGCGAACATGAAGGGCCAAAGTATTTTATCAAAAGTCTACTCCGCATCAAGCGAGAGAAGGACAGAGGGCAATTTAGTTTTATTGATAAGATGGACCAAATCAATGGTTCTGCGGGTATTGTCTCTAGCTTGTCGGCCTGGGATGAAGCCCACCTGGTCAGCGTGGATCAAACGCGGGAGAACTGGATTTAGTCTCAGGGCAAGAATTTTGGCAAAGATTTTAATGTCGTTATTTAGTAAAGAGATGGGGCGGTAGCTAGCACAGGAGTTGGGGTCCTTCCCAGGTTTATGAATTAAAACTATCCGTGCCTCTAGTGCCCGGGATGACAGAGGGTTACCTCTGAGGAAACCATTGAAGAGCCTACAGAGATGGGGTAATAGGATCCCTTTAAATTTCTTGTAATACATAATTGACATCCCGTCAGGGCCAGGGGCTTTTACCAGATTTCTGAGTTTTAAGTGCATTATCTAACTCTTCCACAGTTATCTCTGAGACTAACTGAGAGACTGTCGAACTGCTCAGTGACGGTAGGTCACACTTATCTAAAAGGGATTCGATCCCCTCAGCGAATCTCGATGAAGACGACGAAGGGACCGCCTCCGTGTTATACAATAGCTTATAAAATTCCTCGAATTCACCCAGAACGCGGTCAGGGTCGTGTGTTAGTGTTCCCTGTTTGGTGCGAATAGATAAGATATGTTTTGAGGAGATCTGAGCCCTCAATTTCCTGGCCAAAATTTTATCTGCTTTATCCCCTTTTTCATAATAAATCTGGTTAAGGCGTCTAAGGCATTGTTCAGTCTTATGAGACAACAGCATATTAAGTTCACCCCTAACTTTAAGTAGTTTGTCTAAATCGGCAGGGTTTAGAGAAGACTTATGAACCTCCTCCAGATGGTGGAGTTGGTCAGAGAGCTCTAAGATCTTTTGGGAGCGCTGTTTGGTGAGCCTGGCCGCGATCTGAATAAAATGGCCTCTAAGGACCGCTTTATGCGCCTCCCACAGGGTCATGTCCGATATACCAGGGGTTTGGTTCTCATTAAAATAATCATTCAATGCCTGAGTAATTTGTTGCGGCACATCGGTCTGTTGAAGAAGGGCATCATTAAGGGACCAAGAGGGGGGGGAAAGAGTGCGAACCAGCCCAGACAGAGATAAGGATATCGGGGCATGGTCGGACCACGTAATTGGATGAATGCAGCATTTCTGGATTCGAGAAGTGAGGTCTCTACCTACCATAATCATATCAATTCTAGTGTATAGATTATGCACTGGGGAAAAGAATGTGTAATCTTTAACTAAGGGGTCGACAACCCTCCAGGAATCGAATAGTAAGTGATTTTTAAGTAGGGACTGCAGGGCTCGGGAGTTGCGAGTATGTGTATGGGCCTGGGATGTTGGTAGGGAGCTGGAGCGATCAAGACTATGATGGAGTATAGTGTTGAAATCTCCTGCCATTAAAATGTCGCCTTTCCTACACTGAGCAATTTTAGAATCTAAAGAGGCGAAAAACGAGGCTTGATTAACATTGGGAGCGTAGATATTGACCAAGGTGATGGGGACATTATTAAGCTTGCCTACTATAATGAGGAACCTTCCGCGCTTGTCCCTAACAATTTTTTCTGATTCTAAGTGTAGATGGGCGGGGATCAATATGGCGACCCCTCTTTTCTTCTGGGAGTGATCACAGGAATGTATGGCGACAGGATGGCGTCTAGAACGTAGTTCAGGGTGGGAAGTACCTTTGAAATGTGTCTCCTGGAGGAATACCAGATCTCCCCCCACCTGTTTCAAAAAGAGAGATAATTTGGTCCTCTTTTGGGGAGACCCTTCACATTATAGGATATTACGTTAACAGACATGACAGCACAGGTGGAAGCAAAACTCTAATGGCCCTAAGGGCCCATAGATGATCTCCCTGGGGGACGAGGGGAAGAAGAAGAGTGAGAGGTAGAAAAAGAAGAGGAAAAAAGGAGGATAGAAACATAAAGAACAATGCAAAATGAAAAGAACGTACCGAGCCAATGACCCATTGTACGCATCGTACGGGTCTGAATGTTTGAGCTCCCGTATGGGGTATTAAGGGAGAGGAGTTCTCCCCTATGCTCAAAACTGACTATAATGGCTCGGTGGGGGGTATGGCTCTGAGTACCAAGGGGCCCACCGACCAATCAGATGGGGGGGGGGCGACCAGGGGGGACATAACAACAAATAACCGTAATGAACCATTTTTGAATCTTATGAACAAAGAGAACATATGTTCAGTTATATGAACACAGTAGAAAAAAAGAACCCGTAAAAAAGTAGAAAATGACATGTAGTAACCCGACAGTGCAGCTGTGAAGAAATGTTCACGAAGGGTCATGTCTCGCAGAGGTTTTTGCCGGGACTGTCAACCACAGGCGTCGAGGCGCCCGTTGCGGGAGGGGTGAGACTGGAGTGCGTTGAAGAACTGGAGCTTCCCGTGGGGAGTCAGGTTTATCAGACTTCGGGGGAGAAAGGTTAAGTCTCAAAAGAAGCCGGTGAGCCTCCTCCTTCGAACGTGCCAGCAGTCTCTTCCCATCGAGTTGCACAATGAGGGCAAAGGGGTAACCCCATCTGTAACGGATTTGGTTGTCCCTGAGGATTTGGGTGTACTCCCGCAGGTCGAAGCGCCTCTTAAGAGTGGTAGGGGATAAGTCCTGAAACACCATTAGCTTGTGCGTGTCAAACAGACACAAGTCTCTATTCCGGGCCGCTGTTAGAATTTTTTCCTTGGTTTTGAAGTAGTGACACCGTAAGACTACGTCTCTTGGAGGGGATGAAGTCGAGGGTTTTTGGCGCAGGGCGCGATGAGCCCTGTCCAGGAGGAACTGCTCACGCGGGACGTCCGGAAGGAGGTCTTGAAAAAATCTGAGGAGGAAATCATCCAATTGTGCTGGTTCCACCGACTCCGGAATGTATTTAATACGTAGGTTGTTACGTCGTGCGTGATTATCTGCGTCTTCCTGTTGGTCTTGGAGCAGGTAAATATCTTCCTGCATAACGTAGACTGAATGTTCCAGTTCCTGCTGGAAGGAAATGACTTCATCAATTTTCTGTTCAGCGTCATTAGTGCGGGCCCCGAGATCAGATATCTCCGCCTTGAGCCCTGAGATGGCTTTATGGATCTCCGAGTGAAAAGCTTGTTTCAGCGATTTCATCTCCGCCAGGATAGAGGAAATGCAATCTTTCATGGAGGGGTCTGGGGCAGATGAGTCTTCCTCAGATTCTGAAACCGGGGCGGGAGGAGGGACGGCCGGTGTTTTAGTGGAACTAGACTTCATCTTAGAAATAAAGGAGGAAATTTCCGCAGAAGACGTATTTTTCTTGGACTTGGACTGGTGTGTGACAGTCCCGGAGCTAAGAGAGGTCATAGGGCATAGCAGAGTAATAGCATAAATAGTTAGTGATCCATCACGAAGCAGGAGTTGAGAATTCACAAGAACAAGACCCCCAGGGTCGCGCCCATAGGCAGTCAGCAGCACATTTCTCTGCTAGATAGTAACATAGGAGACTGGAATATAAGGCAGGCGCAGTTGCAGGCAGAGGCCAGGAGATGGCGCCCTCGGGCTTGTGATATTGTAATACAGAGAAGTCCAGCACAGAAGGGGAATATCAGAAAACTTCAGCAGGTTATATGAAAGTTTAATACAGGGGGGGTGTTAGAGCATATATAGAGCCCCTATGGGGCAAGAAGATGGCACTCTATTTAGCCCAGTTGCACCTTAAGGCAGGGGGGGGGGGGCGGGGGGAAGGCAGACGTCAGCTTCCGTGAGGGTAGTCGAGTGGGGCTCCCCAGCGACCAGGTGAGATCCGCAGGTCGAGGGCCACCCAGCAGACCAGGCAAGGGGAGGGCTGAGGGTCGCAGGAGCCTCCACGCCTAGTGCAGAGGATGATGCCCCCGAGGAGGGTTAGATGACTGCAGGCCTGGGACTGAGGACCAGCCCCAGAGAGAGGTTGATGTAGGTGCTGTGGTGCTGCGGTGCTGTGTCCCCCTCCGGCGTTCAGCACGGAGAGTCCAACAGTGGCCGCCCGCTGGCGTCAAGCGCGGGCAACGGGGGGGGGGAGAGTATGTTGGGGGATCAGCTCACCTCTGGGTGTAGTGGAGGCCGCCGGGTCCCGAATCCGCAGCTCCGTCTCAGGGTCAGAGACCTAAAATGGCCGCCGCCTCCGGAGCACCGGATCCCCGGTGTCTGCGCTCCGGCCAGTTCCCCGTTCCTCCGCCGCCTCCTCTGTCTCGTCAGTATGGGGAAGCGTATGTCAGCTCCCAGGGGGTCTGCGTCAGGGCACTTGAGAGCACTTTAGGGACGGGGCTGAGGCTCCGTACGGCCCGCCGCTGAAGAATCCAAAATTTAGGCCCCGGCTTCTGAGTGGTGGGTAGGCCGCAACCCGCAGGAGCCGGTAAACCGGCTCCCCGATTCCGCAGCACTACCCCACCACTGATGAGTGTTCCCTCCGTCAGGGGGAACAAGTTTGGAGGGGTCTTCCCAGGCAGGGAGTAGGTTTTAAGGGCAAAACTCCTTGATCTCTGAGGAGCTCACAGAATGTGCTGCCTTTCAGTTCAGCCTCCAGGCCACGCCCCTCAACATTTGCTAAGTTTTACAAGTTCGATACTTTGGCCCCTGAGGACCTAAAGTTTGGTCAATCAGTTCTGCAGGAGCCTCCGCGCTCTCCCTCCGGTTCTGGGAGCTTTGGTACATCCCCATAGTACTAACATGGACCCCAGCATCCTCTAGGATGCAATAGAAAATAGGATTTTAATTACCTACCGGTAAACCCTTTTCTCGTAGTCCGTAGAGGATGCTGGGCGCCCGCCCAGCGCTTAGTTATCCTGCAGTGGTTATCTGGTTTACTACGACTTTGTTCTTAGTTAAGTACTGCCTTGTTACTTGGTTTAGTAATGTTTCAGCTGTTGCTGAGTTTCAAGCTAGTTAGCTTGGTTTGCCTTGTTGTGTGAGCTGGTGTGAATCTCACCACTATCTGTGTAAAATCCTTCTCTCGAAGATGTCCGTCTCCTCGAGCACAGTTTCTAGACTGAGTCTGGTAGGAGGGGCATAGAGGGAGGAGCCAGCCCACATTCTCAAACTCTTAAAGTGCCAGTAGCTCCTAGTGAACCCATTTATACCCAATGGTACCAATATTGTCCCCAGTATCCTCTACTGACTACGAGAAAAGGATTTACTGGTAGGTAATTAAAATCCTATTTTCTCCTTCAGTGTCCACAGGATATGCATTGGGTACTAGGTGGTGTCAGAGGAACCGACACCAAATGGTTAAAGCTTTTGAGCTCCCAGAATGCAACAGTCCAGCATCCCTGTTACCCCGCCTCCTGGCTCAGGGAATTATATTTTTTTTGTTTGGTGCGGCAGGAGCTGGACCACTGTGAAAACGGTGTGACTGTTCTCTTTTACAGCCACAAGCTTTATTATTTTATATAGTCTTTTCTCTTTTTTTTTTCTTTAGCTATCTTTCTATGCGTCTTAAACGCATAAAAGAAAGAGTCGCTCCAATAACTCTCCGCCGAGTTGCGACAACAGTTATCTCCGTGTAAACATTGCTGTTTCGGCGGGCGCCAGCTGGATATACTAACAAGTCCATTCTAACGATCCCAGGCTGCGGCTGAAGAACAGGGAGTAGGTAAAGTGTCTTTTTCCGGTTAGCGGTTTAAGATGCATATAGCGCAGCCGTACTGTTTCGGGTGGAGAATACCGGACAGTCACTGATGCTTCTTCCACCTCGGGTGTACCAGCGCTAGGCTGCAGGGTTCAGAGGATCTGGGGAACAGTAGAGGCCGCGATCCCTGGGGATGTTGTCAGCAGTGGGGAGTAAGACACTCCCCTGGTCGTCCCTCCCCCAGTTCCTGACCAGTTTCGTCCCGCCATGAACTGATATTTCCGCTTCCGTCTGAGACGCTTTAACATTACTGTTCAGTCTGAGTCACTGTGCTGCGGTGTTCACTGGTGCGCCTGTATACTCTCAACCGTCTGTTAGCGGCATGGTCGAATACGGAAGCGGGGTTTAAGTCTCCCTGTATCCTGCTCTCCTGAGGCAGGTGATACAGCACTGAGTTCCCACCTACCCTGGCGGTATTGAGTAGTTAAGTGCCTAATGCAAATGAGCGTTTGTAAACATTTACTGCTGTATTATTCGCTGTGCGTCTGCATACGTTTGTTCCCCGGTATAAGGTAATGCAGTGATGTGTTTCCTACCTACTAATATGTATTGTGTAGTTGAAATTATGCTCATTTTGCAAATGTATACTAATGCATTTTATGTGACTGATTGCTAGTGCGATTGCTGACTTTAAAACTTTGGATCTGTCAGTTTTGCTCTCTATTGATTCATACCCTCAATGCCGGTGCAAATCAGGGTGGGATCTGATTGTACTTCACTTTAATATTCATATAAAGTGTGGACTGTCACATTTATGCGTAGTTATACACCGAGGGTGTGATAAAGTGTTGCTATGTCCAAGAAAGGCAAGGGTGAAGGGGCACCTACCTGAGCATCATGTTTGTCCTGCAAAGCGGAGTTAATCTCTCAGGACCTGGTAAAAGATGGGTTATGTGCAAATTGTTATGATTTCCATAAAAGCCTTCTTAACAAACCGGCTACAAACCTGGCACCTGTTCAAACACAGGAACCTCCTTGGGCATCTTTTGCACACACGTTATCCAAGTTTAGCTGAGCGAATGGCGCCAGCTATGTTACCAGGTATTGGGGTACCCATTTAACCCTTACATGCAACATTACGCCTGGATTATGCCACATCCAGTTCAGAATTTAGTTCAGACCTCGGCTGCCGTTCAGCAAAAACAAGCTGACAGGCCCAAGGATTTGAAAACAGATAGACATGGAGCAAGATCTTCACAGTCTACACTTTTTTCAGAATCAGAGGACACTTCAAATGATGACGCTGGTTACTCTCATTCTGAATATGCATCTAGAGATGAGGAGTATCTTACATCAGTAGATATACCTGAGCTAATTAATGCAGTTAAAACCATTCTGTCTTTAGAGGAGGCAGCACAGCCTGTGCTAAAATCTAATGCTACGGTATTTAAATGTCCAAAAATTGTTAAAATAGAATTTCCAAATTCAGATCAGCTGATGAAAATAATGCAAGAGGCATGGGTTACACCTACTAAGAAATGTAAGATTCCTAAGAAATGGGGTTCTTGATATCCTCTTCCTCATGTGGACTGTTTAAAAAGGGAGGTTCCTTCCAAAGTAGATGCACACGTAGTTCAACTAGTGCGCAAATCTACGCTACCACTGCCTTCAGCATAATTAAATGATGTAACTTACAGAAAGATTGATGGTTTTCTTAAAACTGTTTTCTCCTTGACAGGGGAAGTTACTAGTCCAGCTATGGCCACAGCTTAGGTGGCTAAAGCATTGGCAGGCTAGGTCTAAGCATTGGAAGATGATCTTTCCATGGAAACGAAATAACGGTTATCCCATATTGCACATCTAAAGCAGGCAGCTGCTGCTTTTATGGAAGAAGAAGCCCTGGACATGGGTATAGTAGCTTCTCAAGCATCAGCTTCCTCAGTAGCAGCTCGCTGACCTTTCTGGCTGCGTTCTTGGAAGGCAGATTCAGAATCCAAGGAGAGGTACTGGAATCCTTGCCTTTTGTGGGTAATATTCTGTTTGGTACAGAATTAGACAACATTCTTGTGTCTGAAGCAGACTCCAAAACAAAAAAGTGACGTTTCCTTCAGCATAGATAGCTAAATCCAGATTTCTGGCTTTCCGGTCCTTTCGACACAAGGTAAAGCAAACAGCAAACAGTTTGCTTTATAGACAGTCTCAATCAGATAAATCTGGTAATACTAAGACCAAAATGGAAACAGAAGGAAAGAAGACTCTATTTTGGGGGCACTCTTAGAAATCCAAGACAGGGTTATTAATGTCCATAGTACTCATAAAACATAACTTTTATTTATCCATTAAAATATGAAAATATAACAAACATATTATTTAGAACTACACACTGATCTAAAAACTATTGTCCGTACAACACAGCTATGTCTATGTGATGAACATCAAACAATGTAGGTCAATAAATCAGTACCCTCTGTAAATATGCCACCATATATTTTATTGTGAAAAATCACAAATTGTGGCTACACCCAGGATTATTGTGATAAAAGTATATTTCACACTATACCTAACAGTAGGTTAAGTTTTTTTGAGAATTATCGTCTCAGTATACACCGAAAAAAAAAAAAAATATATATATATATATATATATATACACATATATATATATATTTATGTGCTAACAGTATTATTTAGCGAGTTCTACACATTCATTGTCTAGCTCTGAATAATGGTTTTGACTGAAAAGAAATGACAATCAAAAGAAAAACCTGGACCCTAATTACCAAAATAATTATATTTAAACAATGTGTATCCTTATAATATTCCTTTTCCGTAAAAACAATGAATAAGGATTAAGATGAAAGATCAGCAACTCATAACCATTTACTTCTGCTGTCTAACCGTCATGAGTTAGGACAAAATTGTCGACACAGCGGCCGGTAGATGAGAGAGCAGCGGTCTGAGTTTTTAGCTGATTTGAAGAAAGACAGAGGCCGTACTTCTTTCCCCGTTAGGATGTTCACAGTGTCCTGATATCAAGAGACATTGCAGAACACTATGCCATAATTCAGGAATGAGTGTTGACCGAAAGAATATTAAATCACAGTAAATGCTGATTAGTGTATCATTAATTAGGTCTACTGATTAGCATACTCTGCATAAACAATTCTTTTTTTGGTAATATAGAAAATTCATAAACACTATACCATAATATTGCAGCATAAGATACAGCCCTTGGTACACAATTCTGAACTCTTCATCGATCACTAAGGAGAAGCTGCTAAATCACAGTAAATTTTTTGAACTGTTTTAATTAAACCAATTAGAGTAGAACACACCATAATATAGCTAGGTTATAGCTTACAACATTGTTATAGTTTTTAAATTATAATGATTATATTGAATCCAGGTACCAGGCTTTTAAACTATCACAAAAGCTTATTTGTAGAAACTCGTGTTTAGCAAGAATATAGACAATAATTACAGCGGACCAGACCACTCCATAACAGCCGTTTTCCCGTCATGAATTAGGTCTCTAGACCAATACAGCGGACGGTGAGCGAGTGTATAGGGGCGGACCAGGTATCGTCTGTAGGAAGAAAGATAACAGAGGCCGTACTGCTGTCCACGTTAGAGCGGTTGCAGCTCCCTGATATCAGGAGACATTGCAGGGACGCTGCACCGCAATCGTGGATGAGAGCTGGCCGAATTGTTTACCGTATATGTATCTAGGACGAGCGGTCCCAGGTGGAATAGAGGGTATTGCTTGAGCCAGTGGTTAGACAGGTCTTTGCGGCGGAATTGCCGTAATAGGTCTCTGCGGCGGGATTGCCGTGATTGATGACGCGTTTCACCCGTAGGGCTTGCTCACATCACTGCACCGTCTGACAGACGGTGCAGTGATGTGAGCAAGCCCTACGGGTGAAACGCGTCATCAATCACGGCAATCCCGCCGCAGAGACCTATTACGGCAATTCCGCCGCAAAGACCTGTCTAACCACTGGCTCAAGCAATACCCTCTATTCCACCTGGGACCGCTCGTCCTAGATACATATACGGTAAACAATTCGGCCAGCTCTCATCCACGATTGCGGTGCAGCGTCCCTGCAATGTCTCCTGATATCAGGGCGCTGCAACCGCTCTAACGTGGACAGCAGTACGGCCTCTGTTATCTTTCTTCCTACAGACGATACCTGGTCCGCCCCTATACACTCGCTCACCGTCCGCTGTATTGGTCTAGAGACCTAATTCATGACGGGAAAACGGCTGTTATGGAGTGGTCAGGTCCGCTGTAATTATTGTCTATATTCTTGCTAAACACGAGTTTCTACAAATAAGCTTTTGTGATAGTTTAAAAGCCTGGTACCTGGATTCAATATAATCATTATAATTTAAAAACTATAACAATGTTGTAAGCTATAACCTAGCTATATTATGGTGTGTTCTACTCTAATTGGTTTAATTAAAACAGTTCAAAAAATTTACTGTGATTTAGCAGCTTCTCCTTAGTGATCGATGAAGAGTTCAGAATTGTGTACCTTATGCTGCAATATTATGGTATAGTGTTTATGAATTTTCTATATTACCAAAAAAAGAATTGTTTATGCAGAGTATGCTAATCAGTAGACCTAATTAATGATACACTAATCAGCATTTACTGTGATTTAATATTCTTTCGGTCAACACTCATTCCTGAATTATGGCATAGTGTTCTGCAATGTCTCTTGATATCAGGACACTGTGAACATCCTAACGGGGAAAGAAGTACGGCCTCTGTCTTTCTTCAAATCAGCTAAAAACTCAGACCGCTGCTCTCTCATCTACCGGCCGCTGTGTCGACAATTTTGTCCTAACTCATGACGGTTAGACAGCAGAAGTAAATGGTTATGAGTTGCTGATCTTTCATCTTAATCCTTATTCATTGTTTTTACGGAAAAGGAATATTATAAGGATACACATTGTTTAAATATAATTATTTTGGTAATTAGGGTCCAGGTTTTTCTTTTGATTGTCATTTCTTTTCAGTCAAAACCATTATTCAGAGCTAGACAATGAATGTGTAGAACTCGCTAAATAATACTGTTAGCACATAAATATATATATATATGTGTATATATATATATATTTTTTTTTTTTCGGTGTATACTGAGACGATAATTCTCAAAAAAACTTAACCTACTGTTAGGTATAGTGTGAAATATACTTTTATCACAATAATCCTGGGTGTAGCCACAATTTGTGATTTTTCACAATAAAATATATGGTGGCATATTTACAGAGGGTACTGATTTATTGACCTACATTGTTTGATGTTCATCACATAGACATAGCTGTGTTGTACGGACAATAGTTTTTAGATCAGTGTGTAGTTCTAAATAATATGTTTGTTATATTTTCATATTTTAATGGATAAATAAAAGTTATGTTTTATGAGTACTATGGACATTAATAACCCTGTCTTGGATTTCTAAGAGTGCCCCCAAAATAGAGTCTTCTTTCCTTCTGTTTCCATTTTGATTTTCTGACTCTGGGGAGCAACACCAACCTCTGCCTGTGACGGATCTCCACAGCAAATTTTGGTAATTGGTTTTGTAGACCCTTCTTATATACTTTACAACTATATTTATAGGAAGAAAGGGCTTTTTTCTTGTTGCGGATTTTCACAACTGTCTGTTTCTAATACTAAGACCAAACAGACTTGGTCAACCAGACGCCCGGCTTCTAAACCAGAAGATATGCCATTGGTCTGATGGCACAGGCGGTGTCTCACGGTTACGCCGTCTCCTTCAAGAAATGGGCCCCCCCCCCCCTCAAAAATGATTTTGTACCAGCCCATCTCTTGTGGAAATGAAGGTCAAGGCCCTACAAGTTGCAGTTCAGAAGTTGCTACAATCAAGAGTGATAGTACCGTTTCCTTCAGCACAGAGGGGTTGAGGTTTCTATTCCAACCGGTTTCTAGTGCAGAAACCAAATGGGTCCTATTGGCCCATTCTCAATCTCAAAGCTCTGAACAATCATATCTGGGTGCCTCGATTCCATATGGAAACTTTGCGTTCCATTATCCTGGCAATGGAGCCTGGGGATTTTATGGTGTCCCTGGATATTCAGGATGCTTACCTGCATATACTTATAGCACCTTCGCATCAGTGCTATATCTAGTTCGCCATCCTCCAACAATATTACCAGTTTCAGGCGCTGCCCTTTGGACTGGCCACAGTTCCAAGGGTATTTACCAAGATTATGGTGGTGATGACAGCTTATCTTCATCGTCGGTTGATAAGGACTTTCCCATATTTAGATGATTTGCTAATCCTGGCTCAGTCCCAGGAAACTCTGCAATGCCTTCTTCAAGTAACAATAGCCTGTTTACAGGCTCATAAATTGGGCAAAGTCCTCCTTAGTCCCGTCACAATGAATGACGCATCGGGGTGGCTGAATTTGATACCAGTCTTCAGAGAGTCTTTTTACCTCAGGACAAAATATTCATAATTCAGGGATTGCCATACAACCGGAGAGTATCCATCCATGCAGCAATGCGAGTTCTGTGGATCAGTGGTCTCGACATTCGACATGGTAGAATATGCTCAATTCCATTCAAGGCCCCTTCTACATCTGATTCTCTCTGAATGGAACGGACAGCATCAGATGATATAAAAACTCAGACTATAATTCTTCCGCAGGAAGTGTTTCGGTCATTAGCCTGGTGGCTACAGACATCCCATCTGGACAGAGGTCAACCCTTTTGGATCTCAGACTGGGAGGTTCAGACAACGGATGTCAGTCTACAGGGCTGGGGAGCCATGACAGAACATTACTTCTTCCAGGGACATTGGACCAAGGAAGAAAGTTGCCCTGCCAATCAACATTCTGAAACTTCGGGCCATATACATGGCACTCACCCAGGCAAAATAAATACTTTGTGGCAAGCTGATTCATATTCGCTCGGACGATGGGGGTCATTCCGAGTTGATCGCTAGCTGCATTCGTTCGCTGTGCAGCGATGTGGCCAAAAAAACGGCACTTATGCGCATGCGTATGTGGCGCAATGCGCACGCACAACATACTTTTACAACGGCCGATGTAGTTTCACACAGGGTCTAACGAAGCATTTCACTCGCACTGCTGGCCGCAGAGTGATTGACATGAAGTGGGCGTTTCTGGGTGTCAACGGACCGTTTTCAGAGAGTGTTCGAAAAAACGCAGGCGTGCCAGAAAAAAAGCAGGCGTGGCTGGGCGAACGCTGGGCGTGTTCATGACGTCAAAACAGGAACTGAATAGTCTGAAGTGATCGCAAGCGCTGATTAGGTATTGAGCTACTCTAAAACTGCACAAAAAAACCTTGCTGCTGCTCTGCGATCCTTTCGTTCGCACTTCTGCTAAGCTAAGATACACTCCCAGTGGGTGGCGGCATAGCGTTTGCATGGCTGCTAAAAACAGCTACTGAGCGAACAACTCGGAATGACCACCAATGTCACGGCAGTAGCGTACTTCAATCACCAAGGAGGTACTCGCAGCCAAAGGGCAATGAAGGAGGTTAACGTGGGCGGAACTTCATCATTCAGCCGTGTCCGCAGTGTTCATACCGGGAGTCCTAAATTGGGAAGCAGATGTTCGCAGCTGGCATGACATTCATGCAAGTGAATGGGCCTTGCACCCAAAAGTCTTTCAGATTCTGGTAAACAAGTGGGGACAACCGGAAGTGGACCTCATGACCTCTCTTCAGAACAACAAAGTACCGCATAAGGGTCAAGAACAAAGGATCCCGACGCAAACTTCGTCGATGCCCTGTCAGTGGAATGGGATTTCATCTTGCATGTTTTTCCACCAATCTCTCTGTTGCCCAGGGTGATTTGAAAACTCAAACAGGAAAAAGGCGCCGTGATACTAATATCTCCGGAGTGGCCCAGTCTAAATTGGTTCACTGATCTGCAGAGGCTGTCCACGGATACTCCGTTCCTTCTGCCTCAACGTCCAGATCTACTGATCCAAGGTCCCTGTCTCTACATACACCTGGATCGACTGTCTTTGATGGCGTGGCTCTTGAAATTCAAATGGTGCTTAAAGCAAGGAAATCATCCTCGGCTTGCATCTATTACCGGATATGGCATCCGTATTTTCAGTGGTGCGCTGCCAGAAAATATGACCCAAGGTTTTTTAGAGTTTCAAGAATTCTAGTATTTCTTCAAGCAGGAATGGACAAAGGTCTCCGCTTAGCTTCCTTGAAGGTACGTGTCCGCATTATCTGTATGGTTCTAAAAGAAAATTGCTAACCTACAGGATGTACACACTTTTTTCCAAGGAATGCTTCACATTCAGCCTTCTTTTGTTTCCCCTACAGCCCCTTGGGATCTAGAAATAGTCCTCAGGGCGCTTCAAGTTGCTCCATTTGAAACACTGAATCGTGTGGATCGCAAATGGTTGACAGCTAAAGTTATTCTTCTTCTGGCAATTGGTTCAGCTAGAAGAGTATCAGATTTAGGGACGCTGTCGTGTCGCCCCCCATTTCTGTTATGCCATCCAGATAGAGCAGTTCTCCGAACTAAATCTGGATATCTTCCGAAGGTGGTCTCTACGTTCCACCTCAATGAAGAAATAGAAGTTCCAGATTTTCAGGTACCGGTCATCTTTGTGGGAGAGTGGACGTAGTTCGTGCTCTAAAGATCTACGTGGATCGTACCAGTGCCATTAGAAGGACAGACACTCTCTACGTTCTATGCGGTTTTCACAAGAGAGGATGGCCTGCCAATAAGCAAACACTGGCTAGATGGTATCAGATGACTATCACAGAAGCATAGTCTCAAGCTGACCTCCCTATCCCGGATAATGTCTCTGCCCACTCTACCCGTCCAGTAGGTCCTTCATGGGCAGCCTACCGTGGTGCCTCAGCTGAGCAACTCTGAAGGAAGCCACATGGTCATCAATTACCACATTCATTAGACATTAGGATTTGATACCTTTGTCTCTCTGGATGCTGCATTTGGCCGAAGGATTCTCCTGTGCAATCAGAAGCATCCCCTCCCTTAAGTACTGCTTTGGGACATCCCAATGTATATCCTGTGGATACTACTGTGGACCCTGAAGGAGAAATCAGAAGTTATGGTAGACTTACCGTCGATATCTCTGTTTCTCCGAAGTCCACAGAATCCACCTGGAACCCACCCTGACTCAACTGATTTGAGAATCTTTACACTTACTAACCTCTCTCTTCCTTCTGGTACAGAAGTGTGTGTATGTTATTCTCGCCTGAATAGGTCTTCCCTCTCAATAAATCTATTCCTGCCTCGATCTTTGGAACCAACTAGACTCCCCGAGCCAGGAGGCAGGGTTTAAATGGAGGCTGGACCGTTGCATCCTGGGAGCTCAAAAGCTTTATCCGTTTGGTACCCGTTCCTCTGAGGCCATCTATTTCCCAATGTATATCTGGTGAATACTGCGGACTTCGAAGAAACAGAGTTATAGACGATAAGTTTACTATAACTTCTGATTTTTCATCTAATATGGTAATATTCTACTGGCTAATCTCAATTTATGGAACATAAATATTTGAAGTGTTATTTAATTATTTTGTGGGTTATTTAGAGTGAAGATCTGACTGGTGTTAAGGGAGAAGGTATGGAGGGAGAAGAGATGTATATGACTGCTATGAAGATAGATGGAAAATTAGAGCCGAATGTGACTGATAAGTCAGATGATATAGAGGGAGAAGAAGAGACGTATGTGACTGCAATGAAGGCAGAAGATACAGAGGGAGAAGAAGAGACGTATGTGACTGATATGAAGGCAGAAGATATAGAGGGAGAAGAAGAGACGTATGTAACTGATATGAGGGCAGAAGATACAGAGGGAGAAGAAGAGACGTATGTGACTTATATGAAGGCAGAAGATACAGAGGAAGAAGAAGAGACGTATGTGACTGATATGAGGGCAGAAGATACAGAGGGAGAAGAAGAGACATATGTGACTGATATGAGGGCAGAAGATACAGAGGGAGAAGAAGAGACGTATGTGAGGTGGGATCAGCAGTGTAAGGAGGAGGAAATCCCTACAGATATCAGCACAGGTGAGTAATAAATACTTATTACAGAAAAGTAAAATATACTCTTGCACCATGACAACTTAGTGTTCAGTTTAATTTTAACAATTTTGTTATGTGTGTGGAGTTTTGTAAATTCTCCCAGTTTTTGCTTGGATATCCTTCCCCAGTCCATACTGGTGTGTTAATTGGCCACTAACACAATGCACCTGTATTTGTGAAAGGATAGTCCTACATATCTTATATACAGCATTAATATTGGCTAACTATACTAAACAATCCGTAATCCCCATTAGACTTAGCTCTTCACATCATGTCACTGTGTGTTACCAGCCCAGAGATCTGACCAGTCTCCTCCCTACACTCTCTGGTGTATCTCATAAATCAGGAGCCATCAGCCCCTATTATACTACTGCTCTCCCCCTCACATCATGTCACTGTGTGTTACCAGCCCAAAGATCTGACCAGTCTCCTCCCCACACTCTCTGGTGTATCTCATACATCAGGAGCCACCAGCCCCTATTATAGTCCTGCTCTCCCCTTCACATCATGTCACTGTGTGTTACCAGCCCAGAGATCTGACCAGTCTCCTCCCCACACCTTCTGGTGTATCTCATACATCAGGAGACATCAGTACCTATTAGACTCATGCTCTCCCCCTCACATCATGTCACTGTGTGTTACCAGCCCAGAGATCTGACCAGTCTCCTCCCCACACTCTCTGGTGTATCTCATACATCAGGAGCCATCAGCCCCTATTATACTGCTGCTCTCCTCCTCACATCATGTCACTGTGTGTTACCAGCCCAGAGATATGACCAGTCTCCTCCCCACAATCTCTGGTGTATCTCATACATCAGGAGCCATCAGCCCCTATTATACTCCTGCTCTCCCCTCACATCATGTCACTGTGTGTTACCAGCCCAGAGATATGACCAGTCTCCTCCCCACAATCTCTGGTGTATCTCATACATCAGGAGCCATCAGCCCCTATTATACTCCTGCTCTCCCCCTCACATCATGTCACTGTGTGTTACCAGCCCAGAGATCTGACCAGTCTCTTCCCCACACTCTATGGTGTATCTCATACATCAGGAGCCATCAGCCCCTATTATACTACTTCTCTCCCCTCACATTATGTAACTGTGTGTTACCAGCCCAGAGATCTGACCAGTCTCCTCCCCACACTCTCTGGTGTATCTCATACATCAGGAACCATCAGCCCCTATTATACTCCTGCTCTCCCCCTCACATCATGTTACTGTGTGTTACCAGCCCAGAGATCTGACCAGTCTCCCCCCCCCCCCCCTCTCTGGTGTATCTCATACATCAGGAGCCATCAGCCTCTATTATACTCCTGCTCTCCTCCTCACATCATGTCACTGTGTGTTACCAGCCCAGAGATCTGACCAGTCTCCCCCCCCCCCCCCCCCCCCACTCTCTGGTGTATCTCATCATCAGGAGCCATCAGCCCCTATTATATTCCTGCTCTCCTCCTCACATCATGTCTCTGTGTGTTACAGCCCAGAGATCTGACCAGTCTCCTCCCCACACTCTGTGGTGTGTCTCATACATCAGGAGCCATCAGCCCCTATTATATTCCTGCTCTCCTCCTCACATCATGTCACTGTTTGTTACCAGCCCAGAGATCTGACCAGTCCCCCCCCCCCCCCACACTCTCTGGTGTATCTCATACATCAGGAGCCATCAGCCCCTATTATACTCCTGCTCTCCCCTCACATCATGTCACTGTGTGTTACCAGCCCAGAGATATGACCAGTCTCCTCCCCACAATCTCTGGTGTATCTCATAAATCAGGAGCCATCAGCCCCTATTATACTCCTGCTCTCCCCCTCACATCATGTCACTGTGTGTTACCAGCCCAGAGATCTGACCAGTCTTCTCCCCACACTCTCTGGTGTATCTCATACATCAGGAGCCATCAGCCCCTATTATACTCCTGCTCTCCCCTCACATCATGTCACTGTGTGTTACCAGCCCAGAGATTTGACCAGTCTCCTCCCCACACTCTCTGGTGTATCTCATACATCAGGACCATCAGCCCCTATTATACTCCTGCTCTCCCCCTCACATCATGTCACTGTGTGTTACCAGCCCAGAGATCTGACCAGTCTCCTCCCCACACTCTATAGTGTATCTCATACATCAGGAGCCATCAGCCCCTATTATACTACGTCTCTCCCATCACATCATGTCACTGTGTGTTACCAGCCCAGAGATCTGACCAGTCTCCTCCCCACACTCTCTGGTGTATCTCATACATCAGGAACCATCAGCCCCTATTATACTCCTTCTCTCCCCCTCACATCATGTCACTGTGTGTTACCAGCCCAGAGATCTGACCAGTCTCCCCCCCCCCCCCCCCCCCCCCACACTCTCTGGTGTATCTCGTACATCAGGAGCCATCAGCCCCTATTATACTCCTGCTCTCCTCCTCACATCATGTCACTGTGTGTTACCAGCCCAGAGATCTGACCAGTCTCCCCCCCCTACACTCTCTGGTGTATCTCATACATCAGGAGCCATCAGCCCCTATTATACTCCTGCTCTCCCCTCACATCATGTCACTGTGTGTTACCAGCCCAGAGATCTGACCAGTCTCCTCCCCACACTCTATGGTGTATCTCATACATCAGGAGCCATCAGCCCTATTATTACTACTTCTCCTCCCCTCACATTCATGTCACTGTGTTTTACCAGCCCAGAGATCTGACAGTCTCCTCCCCACACTCTCTGGTGTATCTCATACATCAGGAACCATCAGCCCCTATTATACTCCTGCTCTCCCCCTCACATCATGTCACTGTGTGTTTACCAGCCCGAGATCTGACCAGTCTCCTCCCCACACTCTATGGTGTATCTCATACATCAGGAGCCATCAGCCCCTATTATACTCCTGCTCTCCCCTCACATCATGTCACTGTGTGTTACCAGCCCAGAGATATGACCAGTCTCCTCCCCACAATCTCTGGTGTATCTCATACATCAGGAGCCATCAGCCCCTATTATACTCCTGCTCTCCCCTCACATCATGTCACTGTGTGTTACCAGCCCAGAGATCTGACCAGTCTCCTCCCCACACTCTATGGTGTACTCATACATCAGGAGCCATCAGCCCCTATTATACTACTTCTCTCCCCTCACATCATGTCACTGTGTGTTACCAGCCCAGAGATCTGACAGTCTCCTCCCCACACTCTCTGGTGTATCTCATACATTAGGAACCATCAGCCCCTATTATACTCCTACACTCTCCCCCTCACATCATGTCACTGTGTGTTACCAGCCCAGAGATCTGACCAGTCTCCTCCCCACACTCTATGGTGTATCTCATACATCAGGAGCCATCAGCCCCTATTATACTCCTGCTCTCCCCTCACATCATGTCACTGTGTGTTACCAGCCCAGAGTATAACCAGTCTCCTACCCACACTCTCTGGTGTATCTCATACATCAGAAGCCATCAGCCGCTATTATACTCCTGCTCTCCCCCTCACATCATGTCACTGTGTGTTACCAGCCCAGATATCTGACCAGTCTCCTCCCCACACTCTCTGGTGTATTCATATATCAGTAGCCATCAGCCACTATTATACTCCTGCTCTCCCCTTCCCATCATGTCACTGGTGTGTTACCAGCCCAGAGATCTGACCAGTCTCCTCCCCACACTCTCTGGTGTATCTCATACATCAGGAGCCATCCGCCTCTATCATACACCTGCTCTCCCCTCACATCATGTCACTGTGTGTTACCAGCCCAGAGATCTGACCAGTCTCTCCCCCCCCCCCCCCCCTACACTCTCTGGTGTATCTCATACATCAGGAGCCATCAGCCCCTATTATACTCCTGCTCTCCCCTCACATCATGTCACTGTGTGTTACCAGCCCAGAGATCTGACCAGTCTCCTCCCCACACTCTATGGTGTATCTCATACATCAGGAGCCATCAGCCCTATTATACTACTTCTCTCCCCTCACATCATGTCACTGTGTTTTACCAGCCAAGAGATCTGACCAGTCTCCCTCCCCACACTCTCTGGTGTATCTCATACATCAGGAACCATCAGCCCCTATTATACTCCTGCTCTCCCCTCACATCATGTCACTGTGTGTTACCAGCCCAGAGATCTGACCAGTCTCCTCCCCACACTCTATGGTGTATCTCATACATCAGGAGCCATCAGCCCCTATTATTATGCTCCTGCTCTCCCCTCACATCATGTCACTGTGTGTTACCAGCCCAGAGATATGACCAGTCTCCTCCCACAATCTCTGGTGTATCTCATACATCAGGAGCCATCAGCCCCTATTATACTCCTGCTCTCCCCTCACATCATGTCACTGTGTGTTACCAGCCCAGAGATCTGACCAGTCTCCTCCCCACACTCTATGGTGTATCTCATACATCAGGAGCCATCAGCCCTATTATACTACTTCTCTCCCCTCACATCATGTCACTGTGTGTTACCAGCCCAGAGATCTGACCAGTCTTCTCCCCACACTCTCTGGTGTATCTCATACATCAGGAACCATCAGCCCCTATTATACTCCTACTCTCCCCCTCACATCATGTCACTGTGTGTTACCCAGCCCAGAGATCTGACCAGTCTCCTCCCCACACTCTATGGTGTATCTCATACATCAGGAGCCATCAGCCCCTATTATACTCCTGCTCTCCCCTCACATCATGTCACTGTGTGTTACCAGCCCAGAGATATGACCAGTCTCCTCCCCAAAATCTCTGGTGTATCTCATACATCAGGAGCCATCAGCCCCTATTACACTCCTGCTCTCCCCCTCACATCATGTCACTGTGTGTTACCAGCCCAGAGATATGACCAGTCTCCTACCCACACTCTCTGTGTATCTCATACATCAGAAGCCATCAGCCGCTATTATACTCCTGCTCTCCCCCTCACATCATGTCACTGTGTGTTACCAGCCCCAGAGATCTGACCAGTCTTCTCCCCACACTCTCTGGTGTATCTCATACATCAGGAGCCATCAGCCTCTATTATACTCCTGCTCTCCCCTCACATCATGTCACTGTGTGTTACCAAGCCAGAGATCTGACCAGTCTCCTCCCCACACTCTATAGTGTATCTCATACATCAGGAGCCATCAGCCCCTATTATACTACGTCTCTCCCCTCACATCATGTCACTGTGTGTTACCAGCCCAGAGATCTGACCAGTCTCCTCCCCACACTCTCTGGTGTATCTCATACATCAGGAACCATCAGCCCCTATTATACTCCTGCTCTCCCCCTCACATCATGTCACCAGCCCAGAGATCTGACCATTCTCCCCCCCCCCCCCCCCCCACACACACTCTCTGGTGTATCTCGTACATCAGGAGCCATCAGCCCCTATTATACTCCTGCTCTCCTCCTCACATCATGTCACTGTGTGTCACCAGCCCAGAGATCTGACCAGTCTCCCCCCCCCCCTACACTCTCTGGTGTATCTCATACATCAGGAGCCATCAGCCCCTATTATACTCCTGCTCTCCCCTCACATCATGTCACTGTGTGTTACCAGCCCAGAGATATGACCAGTCTCCTCCCCACACTCTATGGTGTATCTCATACATCAGGAGCCATCAGCCCCTATTATACTACTTCTCTCCCCTCACATCATGTCACTGTGTGTTACCAGCCCAGAGATCTGACCAGTCTCCTCCCCACACTTTCTGGTGTATCTCATACATCAGGAACCATCAGCCCCTATTATACTCCTGCTCTCCCCTCACATCATGTCACTGTGTGTTACCAGCCCAGAGATCTGACCAGTCTCCTCCCCACACTCTATGGTGCATCTCATACATCAGGAGCATCAGCCCCTATTATACTCCTGCTCTCCCCTCACATCATGTCACTGTGTGTTACCAGCCCAGAGATATGACCAGTCTCCTCCCCACAATCTCTGGTGTATCTCATACATCAGGAGCCATCAGCCCCTATTACACTCCTGCTCTCCCCCTCAGATCATGTCACTGTGTGTTACCAGCCCAGAGATCTGACCAGTCTCCTACCCACACTCTCTGGTGTATCTCATACATCAGAAGCCATCAGCCGCTATTATACTCCTGCTCTCCCCCTCACATCATGTCACTGTGTGTTACCAGCCCAGATATCTGACCAGTCTCCTCCCCACACTCTCTGGTGTATCTCATACTTCAGGAGCCATCAGCCACTATTATACTCCTGCTCTCCCCTTCACATCATGTCACTGTGTGTTACCAGCCCAGAGATCTGACCAGTCTCCTCCCCACACTCTATGGTGTATCTCATACATCAGGGAGCCATCAGCCCCTATTATACTCCTGCTCTCCCCTCACATCATGTCACTGTGTGTTACCAGCCCAGAGATATGACCAGTCTCCTACCCACAATCTCTGGTGTATCTCATACATCAGGAGCCATCAGCCCCTATTACACTCCTGCTCTCCCCCTCACATCATGTCACTGTGTGTTACCAGCCCAGAGATATAACAGTCTCCTACCCACACTCTCTGGTGTATCTCATACATCAGAAGCCATCAGCCGCTATTATACTCCTGCTCTCCCCCTCACATCATGTCACTGTGTGTTACCAGCCCAGATATCTGACCAGTCTCCTCCCCACACTCTCTGGTGTATCTCATATATCAGTAGCCATCAGCCACTATTATACTCCTGCTCTCCCCTTCACAACATGTCACTGTGTGTTACCAGCCCAGAGATCTGACCAGTCTCCTCCCCACACTCTCTGGTGTATCTCATACATCAGGAGCCATCCGCCTCTATCATACTCCTGCTCTCCCCTCACATCATGTCACTGTGTGTTACCAGCCCAGAGATCTGACAGTCTCCCCCCCCTACACTCTCTGGTGTATCTCATACATCAGGAGCCATCAGCCCCTATTATACTCCTGCTCTCCCCTCACATCATGTCACTGTGTGTTACCAGCCCAGAGATCTGACCAGTCTCCTCCCCACACTCTATGGTGTATCTCATACATCAGGAGCCATCAGCCCCTATTATACTACTTCTCTCCCCTCACATCATGTCACTGTGTTTTACCAGCCCAGAGATCTGACAGTCTCCTCCCCACACTCTCTGGTGTATCTCATACATCAGGAACCCATCAGCCCCTATTATACTCCTGCTCTCCCCCTCACATCATGTCACTGTGTGTTACCAGCCCAGAGATCTGACCAGTCTCCTCCCCACACTCTATGGTGTATCTCATACATCAGGAGCCATCAGCCCCTATTACACTCCTGCTCTCCCCCTCACATCATGTCACTGTGTGTTACCAGCCCAGAGATCTGACCAGTTTCCTCCCCACACTCTATGGTGCATCTCATACATCAGGAGCCATCAGCCCCTATTATACTCCTGCTCTCCCCTCACATCATGTCACTGTGTGTTACCAGCCCAGAATATGACCAGTCTCCTCCCCACAATCTCTGGTGTATCTCATACATCAGGAGCCATCAGCCCCTATTACACTCCTGCTCTCTCCCCCTCAGATCATGTCACTGTGTGTTACCAGCCCAGAGATCTGACCAGTCTCCTACCCACACTCTCTGGTGTATCTCATACATCAGAAGCCATCAGCCGCTATTATACTCCTGCTCTCCCCTCACATCATGTCACTGTGTGTTACCAGCCCAGAGATCTGACCAGTCTCCTCCCCACACTCTCTGGTGTATCTCATACATCAGGAGCCATCAGCCACTATTATACTCCTGCTCTCCCCTTCACATCATGTCACTGTGTGTTACCAGCCCAGAGATCTGACCAGTCTCCTCCCCACACTCTATGGTGCATCTCATACATCAGGAGCCATCAGCCCCTATTATACTCCTGCTCTCCCCTCACATCATGTCACTGTGTGTTACCAGCCCAGAGATATGACCAGTCTCCTCCCCACAATCTCTGGTGTATCTCATACATCAGGAGCCATCAGCCCCTATTACACTCCTGCTCTCCCCCTCAGATCATGTCACTGTGTGTTACCAGCCCAGAGATCTGACCAGTCTCCTACCCACACTCTCTGGTGTATCTCATACATCAGAAGCCATCAGCCGCTATTATACTCCTGCTCTCCCCCTCACATCATGTCACTGTGTGTTACCAGCCAGATATCTGACCAGTCTCCTCCCCACACTCTCTGGTGTATCTCATACATCAGGAGCCATCAGCCACTATTATACTCCTGCTCTCCCCTTCACATCATGTCACTGTGTGTTACCAGCCCAGAGATCTGACAGTCTCCTCCCCACACTCTATGGTGTATCTCATACATCAGGAGCCATCAGCCCCTATTATACTCCTGCTCTCCCCTCACATCATGTCACTGTGTGTTACCAGCCCAGAGATATGACCAGTCTCCTACCCACAATCTCTGGTGTATCTCATACATCAGGAGCCATCAGCCCCTATTACACTCCTGCTCTCCCCCTCACATCATGTCACTGTGTGTTACCAGCCCAGAGATATAACCAGTCTCCTACCCACACTCTCTGGTGTATCTCATACATCAGAAGCCATCAGCCGCTATTATACTCCTGCTCTCCCCCTCACATCATGTCACTGTGTTGTTACCAGCCCAGATAATCTGACCAGTCTCCTCCCCACACTCTCTGGTGTATCTCATATATCAGTAGCCATCAGCCACTATTATACTCCTGCTCTCCCCCTTCACATCATGTCACTGTGTGTTACCAGCCCAGAGATCTGACCAGTCCTCCTCCCCACACTCTCTGGGTGTATCTCATACATCAGGAGCCATCCGCCTCTATCATACTCCTACTCTCCCCTCACATCATGTCACTGTGTGTTACCAGCCCAGAGATCTGACCAGGTCTCCCCCCCCTACACTCTCTGGTGTATCTCATACATCAGGAGCCATCAGCCCCTATTATACTCCTGCTCTCCCCTCACATCATGTCACTGTGTGTTACCAGCCCAGAGATCTGACCAGTCTCCTCCCCACACTCTATGGTGTATCTCATACATCAGGAGCCATCAGCCCCTATTATACTACTTCTCTCCCCTCACATCATGTCACTGTGTTTTACCAGCCCAGAGATCTGACCAGTCTCCTCCCCACACTCTCTGGTGTATCTCATACATCAGGAACCATCAGCCCCTATTATACTCCTGCTCTCCCCCTCACATCATGTCACTGTGTGTTACCAGCCCAGAGATCTGACCAGTCTCCTCCCCACACTCTATGGTGTATCTCATACATCAGGAGCCATCAGCCCTATTACACTCCTGCTCTCCCCCTCACATCATGTCACTGTGTGTTACCAGCCCAGAGATCTGACCAGTTTCCTCCCCACACTCTATGGTGCATCTCATACATCAGAGCCATCAGCCCCTATTATACTCCTGCTCTCCCCTCACATCATGTCACTGTGTGTTACCAGCCCAGAGATATGACCAGTCTCCTCCCCACAATCTCTGGTGTATCTCATACATCAGGAGCCATCAGCCCCTATTACACTCCTGCTCTCACCCTCAGATCATGTCACTGTGTGTTACCAGCCCAGAGATCTGACCAGTCTCCTACCCACACTCTATGGTGTATCTCATACATCAGAAGCCATCAGCCGCTATTATACTCCTGCTCTCCCCCTCACATCATGTCACTGTGTGTTACCAGCCCAGAGATCTGACCAGTCTCCTCCCCACACTCTCTGTGTATCTCATACATCAGGAGCCATCAGCCACTATTATACTCCTGCTCTCCCCTTCACATCATGTCACTGTGTGTTACCAGCCCAGAGATCTGACCAGTCTCTCCCCCCCCCCCCCCCCCCCCCCCCCCCTACACTCTCTGGTTTATCTCATACATCAGGAGCCATCAGCCCCTATTATACTCCTGCTCTCCCCTCACATCATGTCACTGTGTGTTACCAGCCCAGAGATCTGACCAGTCTCCTCCCCACACTCTATGGTGTATCTCATACATCAGGAGCCATCAGCCCTATTATACTACTTCTCTCCCCTCACATCATGTCACTGTGTTTTACCAGCCCAGAGATCTGACCAGTCTCCTCCCCACACTCTCCTGGTGTATCTCATACATCAGGAACCATCCAGCCCCTATTATACTCCTGCTCTCCCCCCTCACATCATGTCACTGCTGTGTTACCAGCCCAGAGATCTGACCAGTCTCCTCCCCACACTCTATGGTGTATCTCATACATCAGGAGCCATCAGCCCCTATTATACTCCTGCTCTCCCCTCACATCATGTCACTGTGTGTTACCAGCCCAGAGATATGACCAGTCTCCTCCCACAATCTCTGGTGTATCTCATACATCAGGAGCCATCAGCCCCTATTATACTCCTGCTCTCCCCTCACATCATGTCACTGTGTGTTACCAGCCCAGAGATCTGACCAGTCTCCTCCCCACACTCTATGGTGTATCTCATACATCAGGAGCCATCAGCCCCTATTATACTACTTCTCTCCCCTCACATCATGTCCACTGTGTGTACCAGCCCAGAGATCTGACCAGTCTTCTCCCCACACTCTCTGGTGTATCTCATACATCAGGAACCATCAGCCCCTATTATACTCCTACTCTCCCCCTCACATCATGTCACTGTGTGTTACCAGCCCAGAGATCTGACCAGTCTCCTCCCCACACTCTATGGTGTATCTCATACATCAGGAGCCATCAGCCCCTATTATACTCCTGCTCTCCCCTCACATCATGTCACTGTTGTGTTACCAGCCCAGAGATATGACCAGTCTCCTCCCCAAAATCTCTGGTGTATCTCATACATCAGGAGCCATCAGCCCCTATTACACTCCTCGCTCTCCCCCTCACATCATGTCACTGTGTGTTACCAGCCCAGAGATATGACCAGTCTCCTACCCACACTCTCTGGTGTATCTCATACATCAGAAGCATCAGCCGCTATCATACTCCTGCTCTCCCCCTCACATCATGTCACTGTGTGTTACCAGCCCAGAGATCTGACCAGTCTTCTCCCCACACTCTCTGGTGTATCTCATACATCAGGAGCCATCAGCCTCTATTATACTCCTGCTCTCCCCTCACATCATGTCACTGTGTGTTACCAGCCCAGAGATCTGACCAGTCTCCTCCCCACACTCTATAGTGTATCTCATACATCAGGAGCCATCAGCCCCTATTATACTACGTCTCTCCCCTCACATCATGTCACTGTGTGTTACCAGCCCAGAGATCTGACCAGTCTCCTCCCCACACTCTCTGGTGTATCTCATACATCAGGAACCATCAGCCCCTATTATACTCCTGCTCTCCCCCTCACATCATGTCACCAGCCCAGAGATCTGACCATTCTCCCCCCCCCCCCCCCCCCCCCACCACACACTCTCTGGTGTATCTCGTACATCAGGAGCCATCAGCCCCTATTATACTCCTGCTCTCCTCCTCACATCATGTCACTGTGTGTTACCCAGCCCAGAGATCTGACCAGTCTCCCCCCCCCCCCCCCCCCCCTACACTCTCTGGTGTATCTCATACATCAGGAGCCATCAGCCCCTATTATACTCCTGCTCTCCCCTCACATCATGTCACTGTGTGTTACCAGCCCAGAGATATGACCAGGTCTCCTCCCCACACTCTATGGTGTATCTCATACATCAGGAGCCATCAGCCCCTATTATACTACTTCTCTCCCTCACATCATGTCACTGTGTGTTACCAGCCCAGAGATCTGACCAGTCTCCTCCCCACACTTTCTGGTGTATCTCATACATCAGGAACCATCAGCCCCTATTATACTCCTGCTCTCCCCCTCACATCATGTCACTGTGTGTTACCAGCCCAGAGATCTGACCAGTCTCCTCCCCACACTCTATGGTGCATCTCATACATCAGGAGCCATCAGCCCCTATTATACTCCTGCTCTCCCCTCACATCATGTCACTGTGTGTTACCAGCCCAGAGATATGACCAGTCTCCTCCCCACAATCTCTGGTGTATCTCATACATCAGGAGCCATCAGCCCCTATTACACTCCTGCTCTCCCCCTCAGATCATGTCACTGTGTGTTACCAGCCCAGAGATCTGACCAGTCTCCTACCCACACTCTCTGGTGTATCTCATACATCAGAAGCCATCAGCCGCTATTATACTCCTGCTCTCCCCCTCACATCATGTCACTGTGTGTTACCAGCCCAGATATCTGACCAGTCTCCTCCCCACACTCTCTGGTGTATCTCATACATCAGGAGCCATCAGCCACTATTATACTCCTGCTCTCCCCTTCACATCATGTCACTGTGTGTTACCAGCCCAGAGATCTGACCAGTCTCCTCCCCACACTCTATGGTGTATCTCATACATCAGGAGCCATCAGCCCCTATTATACTCCTGCTCTCCCCTCACATCATGTCACTGTGTGTTACCAGCCCAGAGATATGACCAGTCTCCTACCCACAATCTCTGGTGTATCTCATACATCAGGAGCCATCAGCCCCTATTACACTCCTGCTCTCCCCCTCACATCATGTCACTGTGTGTTACCAGCCCAGAGATATAACCAGTCTCCCCCCCCTACACTCTCTGGTGTATCTCATCATCAGGAGCCATCAGCCCCTATTATATTCCTGCTCTCCTCCTCACATCATGTCTCTGTGTGTTACAGCCCAGAGATCTGACCAGTCTCCTCCCCACACTCTGTGGTGTGTCTCATACATCAGGAGCCATCAGCCCCTATTATATTCCTGCTCTCCTCCTCACATCATGTCACTGTTTGTTACCAGCCCAGAGATCTGACCAGTCCCCCCCCCCCCCCACACTCTCTGGTGTATCTCATACATCAGGAGCCATCAGCCCCTATTATACTCCTGCTCTCCCCTCACATCATGTCACTGTGTGTTACCAGCCCAGAGATATGACCAGTCTCCTCCCCACAATCTCTGGTGTATCTCATAAATCAGGAGCCATCAGCCCCTATTATACTCCTGCTCTCCCCCTCACATCATGTCACTGTGTGTTACCAGCCCAGAGATCTGACCAGTCTTCTCCCCACACTCTCTGGTGTATCTCATACATCAGGAGCCATCAGCCCCTATTATACTCCTGCTCTCCCCTCACATCATGTCACTGTGTGTTACCAGCCCAGAGATTTGACCAGTCTCCTCCCCACACTCTCTGGTGTATCTCATACATCAGGACCATCAGCCCCTATTATACTCCTGCTCTCCCCCTCACATCATGTCACTGTGTGTTACCAGCCCAGAGATCTGACCAGTCTCCTCCCCACACTCTATAGTGTATCTCATACATCAGGAGCCATCAGCCCCTATTATACTCCTGCTCTCCTCCTCACATCATGTCACTGTGTGTTACCAGCCCAGAGATCTGACCAGTCTCCCCCCCCTACACTCTCTGGTGTATCTCATACATCAGGAGCCATCAGCCCCTATTATACTCCTGCTCTCCCCTCACATCATGTCACTGTGTGTTACCAGCCCAGAGATCTGACCAGTCTCCTCCCCACACTCTATGGTGTATCTCATACATCAGGAGCCATCAGCCCCTATTATACTACTTCTCTCCCCTCACATCATGTCACTGTGTTTTACCAGCCCAGAGATCTGACCAGTCTCCTCCCCACACTCTCTGGTGTATCTCATACATCAGGAACCATCAGCCCCTATTATACTCCTGCTCTCCCCCTCACATCATGTCACTGTGTGTTACCAGCCCAGAGATCTGACCAGTCTCCTCCCCACACTCTATGGTGTATCTCATACATCAGGAGCCATCAGCCCCTATTATACTCCTGCTCTCCCCTCACATCATGTCACTGTGTGTTACCAGCCCAGAGATATGACCAGTCTCCTCCCCACAATCTCTGGTGTATCTCATACATCAGGAGCCATCAGCCCCTATTATACTCCTGCTCTCCCCTCACATCATGTCACTGTGTGTTACCAGCCCAGAGATCTGACCAGTCTCCTCCCCACACTCTATGGTGTATCTCATACATCAGGAGCCATCAGCCCTATTATACTACTTCTCTCCCCTCACATCATGTCACTGTGTGTTACAAGCCCAGAGATCTGACCAGTCTCCTCCCCACACTCTCTGGTGTATCTCATACATTAGGAACCCATCAGCCCCTATTATACTCCTACTCTCCCCCTCACATCATGTCACTGTGTGTTACCAGCCCAGAGATCTGACAGTCTCCTCCCCACACTCTATGGTGTATCTCATACATCAGGAGCCATCAGCCCCTATTATACTCCTGCTCTCCCTCACATCATGTCACTGTGTGTTACCAGCCCAGAGATATAACCAGTCTCCTACCCACACTCTCTGGTGTATCTCATACATCAGAAGCCATCAGCCGCTATTATACTCCTGCTCTCCCCTCACATCATGTCACTGTGTGTTACCAGCCCAGATATCTGACCAGTCTCCTCCCCACACTCTCTGGTGTATCTCATATATCAGTAGCCATCAGCCACTATTATACTCCTGCTCTCCCCTTCCCATCATGTCACTGTGTGTTACCAGCCAGAGATCTGACCAGTCTCCTCCCCACACTCTCTGGTGTATCTCATACATCAGGAGCCATCAGCCCCTATTATACTCCTGCTCTCCCCTTCCCATCATGTCACTGTGTGTTACCAGCCCAGAGATCTGACCAGTCTCCTCCCCACACTCTCTGGTGTATCTCATACATCAGGAGCCATCAGCCCCTATTATACTCCTGCTCTCCCCTCACATCATGTCACTGTGTGTTACCAGCCCAGAGATCTGACCAGTCTCCTCCCCACACTCTATGGTGTATCTCATACATCAGGAGCCATCAGCCCCTATTATTATGCTCCTGCCTCTCCCCTCACATCATGTCACTGTGTGTTACCCAGCCCAGAGATATGACCAGTCTCCTCCCCACAATCTCTGGTGTATCTCATACATCAGGAGCCATCAGCCCCTATTATACTCCCTGCTCTCCCCTCACATCATGTCACTGTGTGTTACCAGCCCAGAGATCTGACCAGTCTCCTCCCCACACTCTATGGTGTATCTCATACATCAGGAGCCCATCAGCCCCTATTATACTACTTCTCTCCCCTCACATCATGTCACTGTGTGTTACCAGCCCAGAGATCTGACCAGTCTTCTCCCCACACTCTCTGGTGTATCTCATACATCAGGAACCATCAGCCCCTATTATACTCCTACTCTCCCCCTCACATCATGTCACTGTGTGTTACAGCCCAGAGATCTGACCAGTCTCCTCCCCACACTCTATGGTGTATCTCATACATCAGGAGCCATCAGCCCCTATTATACTCCTGCTCTCCCCTCACATCATGTCACTGTGTGTTACCAGCCCAGAGATATGACCAGTCTCCTCCCCAAAATCTCTGGTGTATCTCATACATCAGGAGCCATCAGCCCCTATTACACTCCTGCTCTCCCCCTCACATCATGTCACTGTGTGTTACCAGCCCAGAGAATATGACCAGTCTCCTACCCACACTCTCTGGTGTATCTCATACATCAGAAAGCCATCAGCCGCTATTATACTCCTGCTCTCCCCCTCACATCATGTCACTGTGTGTTACCAGCCCAGAGATCTGACCAGTCTTCTCCCCACACTCTCTGGTGTATCTCATACATCAGGAGCCATCAGCCTCTATTATACTCCTGCTCTCCCCTCACATCATGTCACTGTGTGTTACCAGCCCAGAGATCTGACCAGTCTCCTCCCCACACTCTATAGTGTATCTCATACATCAGGAGCCATCAGCCCCTATTATACTACGTCTCTCCCCTCACATCATGTCACTGTGTGTTACCAGCCCAGAGATCTGACCAGTCTCCTCCCCACACTCTCTGGTGTATCTCATACATCAGGAACCATCAGCCCCTATTATACTCCTGCTCTCCCCCTCACATTATGTCACCAGCCCAGAGATCTGACCATTCTCCCCCCCCCCCCCCCCCCCCCCACACACACACTCTCTGGTGTATCTCGTACATCAGGAGCCATCAGCCCCTATTATACTCCTGCTCTCCTCCTCACATCATGTCACTGTGTGTTACCAGCCCAGAGATCTGACCAGTCTCCCCCCCCCCTACACTCTCTGGTGTATCTCATACATCAGGAGCCATCAGCCCCTATTATACTCCTGCTCTCCCCTCACATCATGTCACTGTGTGTTACCAGCCCAGAGATATGAACCAGTCTCCTCCCCACACTCTATGGTGTATCTCATACATCAGGAGCCATCAGCCCCTATTATACTACTTCTCTCCCCTCACATCATGTCACTGTGTTTTACCAGCCCAGAGATCTGACCAGTCTCCTCCCCACACTCTCTGGTGTATCTCATACATCAGGAACCATCAGCCCCTATTATACTCCTGCTCTCCCCCTCACATCATGTCACTGTGTGTTACCAGCCCAGAGATCTGACCAGTCTCCTCCCCACACTCTATGGTGTATCTCATACATCAGGAGCCATCAGCCCCTATTATACTCCTGCTCTCCCCTCACATCATGTCACTGTGTGTTACCAGCCCAGAGATATGACCAGTCTCCTCCCCACAATCTCTGGTGTATCTCATACATCAGGAGCCATCAGCCCCTATTATACTCCTGCTCTCCCCTCACATCATGTCACTGTGTGTTACCAGCCCAGAGATCTGACCAGTCTCCTCCCCACACTCTATGGTGTATCTCATACATCAGGAGCCATCAGCCCCTATTATACTACTTCTCTCCCCTCACATCATGTCACTGTGTGTTACCAGCCCAGAGATCTGACCAGTCTCCTCCCCACACTCTCTGGTGTATCTCATACATTAGGAACCATCAGCCCCTATTATACTCCTACTCTCCCCCTCACATCATGTCACTGTGTGTTACCAGCCCAGAGATCTGACCAGTCTCCTCCCCACACTCTATGGTGTATCTCATACATCAGGAGCCATCAGCCCCTATTATACTCCTGCTCTCCCCTCACATCATGTCACTGTGTGTTACCAGCCCAGAGATATAACCAGTCTCCTACCCACACTCTCTGGTGTATCTCATACATCAGAAGCCATCAGCCGCTATTATACTCCTGCTCTCCCCCTCACATCATGTCACTGTGTGTTACCAGCCCAGATATCTGACCAGTCTCCTCCCCACACTCTCTGGTGTATCTCATATATCAGTAGCCATCAGCCACTATTATACTCCTGCTCTCCCCTTCCCATCATGTCACTGTGTGTTACCAGCCCAGAGATCTGACCAGTCTCCTCCCCACACTCTCTGGTGTATCTCATACATCAGGAGCCATCAGCCCCTATTATACTCCTGCTCTCCCCTTCCCATCATGTCACTGTGTGTTACCAGCCCAGAGATCTGACCAGTCTCCTCCCCACACTCTCTGGTGTATCTCATACATCAGGAGCCATCAGCCCCTATTATACTCCTGCTCTCCCCTCACATCATGTCACTGTGTGTTACCAGCCCAGAGATCTGACCAGTCTCCTCCCCACACTCTATGGTGTATCTCATACATCAGGAGCCATCAGCCCCTATTATTATGCTCCTGCTCTCCCCTCACATCATGTCACTGTGTGTTACCAGCCCAGAGATATGACCAGTCTCCTCCCCACAATCTCTGGTGTATCTCATACATCAGGAGCCATCAGCCCCTATTATACTCCTGCTCTCCCCTCACATCATGTCACTGTGTGTTACCAGCCCAGAGATCTGACCAGTCTCCTCCCCACACTCTATGGTGTATCTCATACATCAGGAGCCATCAGCCCCTATTATACTACTTCTCTCCCCTCACATCATGTCACTGTGTGTTACCAGCCCAGAGATCTGACCAGTCTTCTCCCCACACTCTCTGGTGTATCTCATACATCAGGAACCATCAGCCCCTATTATACTCCTACTCTCCCCCTCACATCATGTCACTGTGTGTTACCAGCCCAGAGATCTGACCAGTCTCCTCCCACACTCTATGGTGTATCTCATACATCAGGAGCCATCAGCCCCTATTATACTCCTGCTCTCCCCTCACATCATGTCACTGTGTGTTACCAGCCCAGAGATATGACCAGTCTCCTCCCCAAAATCTCTGGTGTATCTCATACATCAGGAGCCATCAGCCCCTATTACACTCCTGCTCTCCCCCTCACATCATGTCACTGTGTGTTACCAGCCCAGAGATATGACCAGTCTCCTACCCACACTCTCTGGTGTATCTCATACATCAGAAGCCATCAGCCGCTATTATACTCCTGCTCTCCCCCTCACATCATGTCACTGTGTGTTACCAGCCCAGAGATCTGACCAGTCTTCTCCCCACACTCTCTGGTGTATCTCATACATCAGGAGCCATCAGCCTCTATTATACTCCTGCTCTCCCCTCACATCATGTCACTGTGTGTTACCAGCCCAGAGATCTGACCAGTCTCCTCCCCACACTCTATAGTGTATCTCATACATCAGGAGCCATCAGCCCCTATTATACTACGTCTCTCCCCTCACATCATGTCACTGTGTGTTACCAGCCCAGAGATCTGACCAGTCTCCTCCCCACACTCTCTGGTGTATCTCATACATCAGGAACCATCAGCCCCTATTATACTCCTGCTCTCCCCCTCACATTATGTCACCAGCCCAGAGATCTGACCATTCTCCCCCCCCCCCCCCCCACACACACTCTCTGGTGTATCTCGTACATCAGGAGCCATCAGCCCCTATTATACTCCTGCTCTCCTCCTCACATCATGTCACTGTGTGTTACCAGCCCAGAGATCTGACCAGTCTCCCCCCCCCCCCTACACTCTCTGGTGTATCTCATACATCAGGAGCCATCAGCCCCTATTATACTCCTGCTCTCCCCTCACATCATGTCACTGTGTGTTACCAGCCCAGAGATATGACCAGTCTCCTCCCCACACTCTATGGTGTATCTCATACATCAGGAGCCATCAGCCCCTATTATACTACTTCTCTCCCCTCACATCATGTCACTGTGTGTTACCAGCCCAGAGATCTGACCAGTCTCCTCCCCACACTTTCTGGTGTATCTCATACATCAGGAACCATCAGCCCCTATTATACTCCTGCTCTCCCCCTCACATCATGTCACTGTGTGTTACCAGCCCAGAGATCTGACCAGTCTCCTCCCCACACTCTATGGTGCATCTCATACATCAGGAGCCATCAGCCCCTATTATACTCCTGCTCTCCCCTCACATCATGTCACTGTGTGTTACCAGCCCAGAGATATGACCAGTCTCCTCCCCACAATCTCTGGTGTATCTCATACATCAGGAGCCATCAGCCCCTATTACACTCCTGCTCTCCCCCTCAGATCATGTCACTGTGTGTTACCAGCCCAGAGATCTGACCAGTCTCCTACCCACACTCTCTGGTGTATCTCATACATCAGAAGCCATCAGCCGCTATTATACTCCTGCTCTCCCCCTCACATCATGTCACTGTGTGTTACCAGCCCAGATATCTGACCAGTCTCCTCCCCACACTCTCTGGTGTATCTCATACATCAGGAGCCATCAGCCACTATTATACTCCTGCTCTCCCCTTCACATCATGTCACTGTGTGTTACCAGCCCAGAGATCTGACCAGTCTCCTCCCCACACTCTATGGTGTATCTCATACATCAGGAGCCATCAGCCCCTATTATACTCCTGCTCTCCCCTCACATCATGTCACTGTGTGTTACCAGCCCAGAGATATGACCAGTCTCCTACCCACAATCTCTGGTGTATCTCATACATCAGGAGCCATCAGCCCCTATTACACTCCTGCTCTCCCCCTCACATCATGTCACTGTGTGTTACCAGCCCAGAGATATAACCAGTCTCCTACCCACACTCTCTGGTGTATCTCATACATCAGAAGCCATCAGCCGCTATTATACTCCTGCTCTCCCCCTCACATCATGTCACTGTGTGTTACCAGCCCAGATATCTGACCAGTCTCCTCCCCACACTCTCTGGTGTATCTCATATATCAGTAGCCATCAGCCACTATTATACTCCTGCTCTCCCCTTCACATCATGTCACTGTGTGTTACCAGCCCAGAGATCTGACCAGTCTCCTCCCCACACTCTCTGGTGTATCTCATACATCAGGAGCCATCCGCCTCTATCATACTCCTGCTCTCCCCTCACATCATGTCACTGTGTGTTACCAGCCCAGAGATCTGACCAGTCTCCCCCCCCTACACTCTCTGGTGTATCTCATACATCAGGAGCCATCAGCCCCTATTATACTCCTGCTCTCCCCTCACATCATGTCACTGTGTGTTACCAGCCCAGAGATCTGACCAGTCTCCTCCCCACACTCTATGGTGTATCTCATACATCAGGAGCCATCAGCCCCTATTATACTACTTCTCTCCCCTCACATCATGTCACTGTGTGTTACCAGCCCAGAGATCTGACCAGTCTCCTCCCCACACTTTCTGGTGTATCTCATACATCAGGAACCATCAGCCCCTATTATACTCCTGCTCTCCCCCTCACATCATGTCACTGTGTGTTACCAGCCCAGAGATCTGACCAGTCTCCTCCCCACACTCTATGGTGCATCTCATACATCAGGAGCCATCAGCCCCTATTATACTCCTGCTCTCCCTCACATCATGTCACTGTGTGTTACCAGCCCAGAGATATGACCAGTCTCCTCCCCACAATCTCTGGTGTATCTCATACATCAGGAGCCATCAGCCCCTATTACACTCCTGCTCTCCCCCTCAGATCATGTCACTGTGTGTTACCAGCCCAGAGATCTGACCAGTCTCCTACCCACACTCTCTGGTGTATCTCATACATCAGAAGCCATCAGCCGCTATTATACTCCTGCTCTCCCCCTCACATCATGTCACTGTGTGTTACCAGCCCAGATATCTGACCAGTCTCCTCCCCACACTCTCTGGTGTATCTCATACATCAGGAGCCATCAGCCACTATTATACTCCTGCTCTCCCCTTCACATCATGTCACTGTGTGTTACCAGCCCAGAGATCTGACCAGTCTCCTCCCCACACTCTATGGTGTATCTCATACATCAGGAGCCATCAGCCCCTATTATACTCCTGCTCTCCCCTCACATCATGTCACTGTGTGTTACCAGCCCAGAGATATGACCAGTCTCCTACCCACAATCTCTGGTGTATCTCATACATCAGGAGCCATCAGCCCCTATTACACTCCTGCTCTCCCCCTCACATCATGTCACTGTGTGTTACCAGCCCAGAGATATAACCAGTCTCCTACCCACACTCTCTGGTGTATCTCATACATCAGAAGCCATCAGCCGCTATTATACTCCTGCTCTCCCCCTCACATCATGTCACTGTGTGTTACCAGCCCAGATATCTGACCAGTCTCCTCCCCACACTCTCTGGTGTATCTCATATATCAGTAGCCATCAGCCACTATTATACTCCTGCTCTCCCCTTCACATCATGTCACTGTGTGTTACCAGCCCAGAGATCTGACCAGTCTCCTCCCCACACTCTCTGGTGTATCTCATACATCAGGAGCCATCCGCCTCTATCATACTCCTGCTCTCCCCTCACATCATGTCACTGTGTGTTACCAGCCCAGAGATCTGACCAGTCTCCCCCCCCTACACTCTCTGGTGTATCTCATACATCAGGAGCCATCAGCCCCTATTATACTCCTGCTCTCCCCTCACATCATGTCACTGTGTGTTACCAGCCCAGAGATCTGACCAGTCTCCTCCCCACACTCTATGGTGTATCTCATACATCAGGAGCCATCAGCCCCTATTATACTACTTCTCTCCCCTCACATCATGTCACTGTGTTTTACCAGCCCAGAGATCTGACCAGTCTCCTCCCCACACTCTCTGGTGTATCTCATACATCAGGAACCATCAGCCCCTATTATACTCCTGCTCTCCCCCTCACATCATGTCACTGTGTGTTACCAGCCCAGAGATCTGACCAGTCTCCTCCCCACACTCTATGGTGTATCTCATACATCAGGAGCCATCAGCCCCTATTACACTCCTGCTCTCCCCCTCACATCATGTCACTGTGTGTTACCAGCCCAGAGATCTGACCAGTTTCCTCCCCACACTCTATGGTGCATCTCATACATCAGGAGCCATCAGCCCCTATTATACTCCTGCTCTCCCCTCACATCATGTCACTGTGTGTTACCAGCCCAGAGATATGACCAGTCTCCTCCCCACAATCTCTGGTGTATCTCATACATCAGGAGCCATCAGCCCCTATTACACTCCTGCTCTCCCCCTCAGATCATGTCACTGTGTGTTACCAGCCCAGAGATCTGACCAGTCTCCTACCCACACTCTCTGGTGTATCTCATACATCAGAAGCCATCAGCCGCTATTATACTCCTGCTCTCCCCCTCACATCATGTCACTGTGTGTTACCAGCCCAGAGATCTGACCAGTCTCCTCCCCACACTCTCTGGTGTATCTCATACATCAGGAGCCATCAGCCACTATTATACTCCTGCTCTCCCCTTCACATCATGTCACTGTGTGTTACCAGCCCAGAGATCTGACCAGTCTCCTCCCCACACTCTATGGTGCATCTCATACATCAGGAGCCATCAGCCCCTATTATACTCCTGCTCTCCCCTCACATCATGTCACTGTGTGTTACCAGCCCAGAGATATGACCAGTCTCCTCCCCACAATCTCTGGTGTATCTCATACATCAGGAGCCATCAGCCCCTATTACACTCCTGCTCTCCCCCTCAGATCATGTCACTGTGTGTTACCAGCCCAGAGATCTGACCAGTCTCCTACCCACACTCTCTGGTGTATCTCATACATCAGAAGCCATCAGCCGCTATTATACTCCTGCTCTCCCCCTCACATCATGTCACTGTGTGTTACCAGCCCAGATATCTGACCAGTCTCCTCCCCACACTCTCTGGTGTATCTCATACATCAGGAGCCATCAGCCACTATTATACTCCTGCTCTCCCCTTCACATCATGTCACTGTGTGTTACCAGCCCAGAGATCTGACCAGTCTCCTCCCCACACTCTATGGTGTATCTCATACATCAGGAGCCATCAGCCCCTATTATACTCCTGCTCTCCCCTCACATCATGTCACTGTGTGTTACCAGCCCAGAGATATGACCAGTCTCCTACCCACAATCTCTGGTGTATCTCATACATCAGGAGCCATCAGCCCCTATTACACTCCTGCTCTCCCCCTCACATCATGTCACTGTGTGTTACCAGCCCAGAGATATAACCAGTCTCCTACCCACACTCTCTGGTGTATCTCATACATCAGAAGCCATCAGCCGCTATTATACTCCTGCTCTCCCCCTCACATCATGTCACTGTGTGTTACCAGCCCAGATATCTGACCAGTCTCCTCCCCACACTCTCTGGTGTATCTCATATATCAGTAGCCATCAGCCACTATTATACTCCTGCTCTCCCCTTCCCATCATGTCACTGTGTGTTACCAGCCCAGAGATCTGACCAGTCTCCTCCCCACACTCTCTGGTGTATCTCATACATCAGGAGCCATCAGCCCCTATTATACTCCTGCTCTCCCCTTCCCATCATGTCACTGTGTGTTACCAGCCCAGAGATCTGACCAGTCTCCTCCCCACACTCTCTGGTGTATCTCATACATCAGGAGCCATCAGCCCCTATTATACTCCTGCTCTCCCCTCACATCATGTCACTGTGTGTTACCAGCCCAGAGATCTGACCAGTCTCCTCCCCACACTCTATGGTGTATCTCATACATCAGGAGCCATCAGCCCCTATTATTATGCTCCTGCTCTCCCCTCACATCATGTCACTGTGTGTTACCAGCCCAGAGATATGACCAGTCTCCTCCCCACAATCTCTGGTGTATCTCATACATCAGGAGCCATCAGCCCCTATTATACTCCTGCTCTCCCCTCACATCATGTCACTGTGTGTTACCAGCCCAGAGATCTGACCAGTCTCCTCCCCACACTCTATGGTGTATCTCATACATCAGGAGCCATCAGCCCCTATTATACTACTTCTCTCCCCTCACATCATGTCACTGTGTGTTACCAGCCCAGAGATCTGACCAGTCTTCTCCCCACACTCTCTGGTGTATCTCATACATCAGGAACCATCAGCCCCTATTATACTCCTACTCTCCCCCTCACATCATGTCACTGTGTGTTACCAGCCCAGAGATCTGACCAGTCTCCTCCCACACTCTATGGTGTATCTCATACATCAGGAGCCATCAGCCCCTATTATACTCCTGCTCTCCCCTCACATCATGTCACTGTGTGTTACCAGCCCAGAGATATGACCAGTCTCCTCCCCAAAATCTCTGGTGTATCTCATACATCAGGAGCCATCAGCCCCTATTACACTCCTGCTCTCCCCCTCACATCATGTCACTGTGTGTTACCAGCCCAGAGATATGACCAGTCTCCTACCCACACTCTCTGGTGTATCTCATACATCAGAAGCCATCAGCCGCTATTATACTCCTGCTCTCCCCCTCACATCATGTCACTGTGTGTTACCAGCCCAGAGATCTGACCAGTCTTCTCCCCACACTCTCTGGTGTATCTCATACATCAGGAGCCATCAGCCTCTATTATACTCCTGCTCTCCCCTCACATCATGTCACTGTGTGTTACCAGCCCAGAGATCTGACCAGTCTCCTCCCCACACTCTATAGTGTATCTCATACATCAGGAGCCATCAGCCCCTATTATACTACGTCTCTCCCCTCACATCATGTCACTGTGTGTTACCAGCCCAGAGATCTGACCAGTCTCCTCCCCACACTCTCTGGTGTATCTCATACATCAGGAACCATCAGCCCCTATTATACTCCTGCTCTCCCCCTCACATTATGTCACCAGCCCAGAGATCTGACCATTCTCCCCCCCCCCCCCCCACACACACTCTCTGGTGTATCTCGTACATCAGGAGCCATCAGCCCCTATTATACTCCTGCTCTCCTCCTCACATCATGTCACTGTGTGTTACCAGCCCAGAGATCTGACCAGTCTCCCCCCCCCCCCTACACTCTCTGGTGTATCTCATACATCAGGAGCCATCAGCCCCTATTATACTCCTGCTCTCCCCTCACATCATGTCACTGTGTGTTACCAGCCCAGAGATATGACCAGTCTCCTCCCCACACTCTATGGTGTA